>NC_092719.1:109821881-110476756 GCF_047496885.1 Scyliorhinus torazame | reverse complement strand
TATAAGAAGCTACAAAGCAAAGCTGAGTAGAATCTCTGCAACAGAGCACTCCTCCCCGATGAACTTAATCCATTCTATGCTCGTTTTGAGCAGGAAGCCAGCGAACCGTTGTCAACTGCCCCAACAGCTACGGACACACCCATACCTATCGTCACAGCTTCAAAAATTAGATTGGTCTTCTCGAAAGTGAACCCGTGGAAACCAACGAGTCCTAATAGAGTCCCAGGTTGTGCACTCTGATTCTGTGCGGGCCAATTGGCGGGTGTGTTCTCAGACATCTTCAACCTCTCCCTACACCATTACAAGGTTCCCACCTGCTTCAAGAAGACCACTATCATACCGGTGCCAAAGAAGAACCAGGCAACACAGGTGGCCCTGACGTCTATCATTATGAAGTGCTTTGAGAGGTGAGTCATGAGACACAACAACTCCATCCTTCCAGGTTGCCCTGATCCACTGCAACTCGCCGGCCGCCACAACCGTCCACAGCAGATGCTATCTCCCTGGCCCTACACTCATCCCTGGAGCATCTCGACAACAAGGACTCCTACGTCAGACTCCTGTTCATTGATTACAGCTCCGCCTTCAACACCATAATCCCAGCTAAACTGATACCTCCTAAACTGATATCCAAAACCTAGGACTCGGCTCCTCCCTCTGCAACTGGATCCTTGCCTTCCTGACCCACATACCACAATCAGTAAGGTTAACAACGACACCTCCTCCACGATAGTTCTCATTACCAGGCTCCCGCAAGGCTGCATACTTAGCCCCCTACTTTACTCCTTATACACACAGAACTGTGTGGCAAAATTCAGCTTCAACTCCATCTACAAGTTTTCTGATGACACGACCGTAGTAGGTCAGATCTCAAACAACGATGAATCACAGTACAGGAGGGAGAGAGGGAACTTAATCGCAGGGTGTAATGACAACAATCTCTCCCTCAATGTCAGCAAAACTAAGGAGCTGGCCATCGACTTCTGGAAGCGAAGTGTCATACACGCCCCTGTCTGCATCAATGGTGCCATGATGGAGATGGTTGACAGCTTCAAATTCCAAACCACCAATAATCTGTCCTGGTCCACCCGCGCCGACGAAGAAAGCACAACAGCGCCTATACTTCCTCAGGAAATTAAAGAAATTCGGCATCTCCTCAATGACTCTTACCAACTTTTAAAGCTGCACCATAAAAAGCAACCAATCTGGCTACGTCACAGCTTGGAATGGCAACTGCTCGGCCCAAGACCGTAAGAAACTACAGTCGTGAACACAGCCCAGTCCATCATGCAAACCCGCCTCTTATTCAATGACTTTGTGAGGTTATCCATTTTGGTAGGAATAACAGCAAAAGGGATTATTATTTAACTGATAAAATATTAAAATATGCTGCTGTGCAAGGGGACCTGGGTGTCCTAGTGCATGAGACACAAAACTTTGGTTTACAGTGTTATGGGCCAGGGTTTAGAGAATCCCAAAGTGTATCATGGAGTTCACCTGACCCACAACTTTTAATAGATTGTGGTTATGGGAGCACACGGGCTTACGTTACAGATGTGATGCACCAGAGATCCACAGTACTTTTAAATTAAAACAATGTTTATTTATGAAACCAATTAACACTTTATAAACGCACAGTAAACATCTTAACAACTATCAACACCAATCCTCCCACAGATACAATATTCTATAAGTAAACCTTAATTTTTCCTTATTAACATCCATAAGACAAAAGACCCGTTTTAACACAGGGATCAGGTTTAAATTCACTACTGAGAGCAGTCAGCACTTTGAAATCACCCCAATTGATTTGAGACAGTCTTTAGTTTGCAGAGATCCTTATACAGCTCTTTGCTTTGCCTGCAGCTATCCAGCTCTCAAAACAAATCTAACCACACCCTGTAGCAAACAGCCTAAAACGAAATAAAAGCAGACAGGCAGCCCAGCTCCACACTTCTCTCTGACATCACTGCCGCTCTCTAATAAATACCCATTTCTTAAAGGTACACCCACTACAGCTATTTGATAAACCCCCATTTATTAAAAGGTACTCTCACATGACACCTCTCCACAAGAAACAAAACACATCAACTTCAAGATGGTTTCATTTTTCACCTTTTCACTTTCCTTGAAATATGGACAGTGAATATACGTTTCATTTAACAAAACAAAACTCACAAACATTTAATTGTTACACAGTCCATTTTTGTTCTTCCTCCTCCAACTGGAATCCTTCTTGATTGACAGTCTCTTTGAACAAGAAGGTCTTTGCACGATCCATCCATTTCTCTACGCCTTGGCATTTCTCTTTAAAGTCAGATACTTTCGTTCAATCTGATCACAGAGTCCCTTGTCATTCTCCAACACAGGAACATTGGTTATCACAGCTTTCAGGCAGTCAAATGCCTGTTGAAACTCTGCTGTCTATTGACATTTTCAATGTATCTTCAGCAAGTCCATCAATGGAGCAACCACGCGACAAACATTTGGCACAAATGTTCGATCAAATCCACTCATGCCAAGAAATCGCATTATTTCCCCTCGTGTCGAGGGTATTGGAAACTCACCAATAACTTTTGTTTTCACCCTGACCGATTGTATGGCCAAGGAAAGTGACTTGGGCTTTTCCAAATTCACTTTTGGCTAGGTTTACCACCAAACCCGCCTCTTGAAGTCAATCGAATAACTCCAGCAGATGTTTTAAATATTCGTCCCATGTCTGGCTGAAAATTACCAGATCGTCGATGTATACCGCACAATTGGGTAATCCTGAAACAACTTTGTTAGTTAACCGTTGAAATGTGGCTGGGGCGTTTTTCATGCCAAATGGCATAACTTTGAATTGGTATATACCATCTGGAGTCACAAAAGCTGAAATCTCCTTCGCCCTGTCAGGTAAAGGTACCTGCCAGTAACCTTTAAGTAAATCCAGTTTAGAAATAAAAGCTGATTGTCCCACTTTATCAATGCAATCCTCCAAACGTGGAATAGGATAAGAGTCCATTCTTGTAACTGCGTTAACCTTTCTATAGTCCACACACAACCTTTGGGTACCGTCTGGTTTAGGTACCATCACTATGGGTGAGCTCCATTGCCTGCACCCTTTCAATTATGCCATTTTTAAGCATACTATCAATCTCTTTGTTAACCTGTGCCAATTTTAAAGGGTTAAGTCCATATCGATTTTCTTTGATTCGAACAGCATTTCCCACATCTACATCATGTTTAGCCATTTTAGTACTTCCCAATTTATCTCCACAAACTTGCCCATGTGATATCAATAACTCTTTCAGGTCAGTTCTTTTTCCTCTGGAAGTAAACTCAACAATTTATCCCAATTTTTAAGAACACCCTTGTTTTCCAATTTAATTTGAGGTGTGTCAAATTCACAGTCATCTGGATTTGGTTTGTCACTGAGTTAAAATCATGAAAACCTCCTCCTTTCTCTCTCCTTCCCTTTCAAAGTACCTTTTAATAAGCATATTCACATGGCACACTTGGTGAGTTTTCCTTCTATCTGGCATTCTTACCACCGAATTCACCTCACTTAATTTCCTTTCAATCTGATAAGGTCCACAAAACCGTGCTTTTAAAGGTTCACCTACCACTGGTAACAATGCTGAAACTTTATCTCCACTGGCAAAACTACGAACTTGTGTCCGCTGCTCATTTCATCCAATTTTGTGCAACTTTTAAATGTCGTCTAGCCAATTCACCTGCTCTATTTAATCGTTCCCTAAAATTTGACACGTAATCCAATAATGTTAGTTCTGATTTCTCACTCACCAATTTTTCCTTAATCAATTTAAGTGGTCCTCTTACCTCATGACCAAAAATTAGTTCAAAAGGACTAAATTTGGTTGACTCATTCGGTGCATCCCTAATTGCAAACAGTACAAATGGAATTCCTTTAATCTAATCCTCTGGATAATCGTGACAATAAGCCCTCAATATTGTCTTTAATGTCTGATGCCACCTTTCTAATGCACCCTGCTTTTCCGGATGGTACGCAGTTGATTTAAATTGTTTTATTCCGAAGCGATCCACAACTTCTTTGAATAAACTTGAGGAAAAATTTGATCCTTGATCGGATTGTATTTCTGTAGTTAGTCCATATCTAGTAAAGAATTTAAGTAACTCCTCCACAATCTTTTTAGCTGTAATATTGCATACTGGAATGGCCTCTGGAAACCTAGCAGCCACATCCATTATAGTCAAAAGATATTGATTCCCACTTTTAGTTTTAGGAAGCGGTCCAATGCAATCAATTCAGACCCTTGTAAAAGGTTCCTCAAATGCTGGAATGGGTATTAAGGGAGCTGGTTTTATCACTGCTTGAGGTTTCCCTATCACTTGACATGTGTGACATGATTGACAAAATTTAACTACATCTTTATGTAGTCCAGGCCAATAAAAATGTTTTTGTATTTTAGTTTGAATTTTCCTTACTCCCAAAAGACCTCCCACTGGTACCTCATGTGCAACTCTCAACACCTCCTTTCTATACCCTACCGGCAATACCACTTGATGAACTTCTGACCTCTTTTCATCCACCTGCATATGTAAAGGTCTCTATTTTCTCATCAAAACAAAATTTTTAGGGTAATAACACTCCGGTATACACTCAGATTCCTCTTCCGTGTATGTTTTCTGATACAACCGTTTTATTTATATATCTTTCTGTTGTAACTCCGTTAATTTTCCTGAACTAAAAATATCTGCCTCATCCTCCACCTGTTCGTGTTCTTTTTCAACCATCTGATCAAAAATAGTTTTTGATAAGTGCACTTCAACTTTATCTTCACTCTTTGATTTCTCCTCTTGTCTTAACTGTGACTTTGCGACCTTGTTACGACACAATCTGTAAAAATCCCAGGATATTCGTCCTTCAACACTTCAGTTGTCTGAGTTTCCACTGGCTTATCAACCACAGTAGGCATCACTCCCACCTGCGATACAGCTATATCATTACCCAAGATAAACTGTATTCCTGGACAAGATAGTTTCTCTATTACTCCTACCACCACTTCACCCCCCTTCACTGGACCTTCCAACCATATCTTATATAATGGAACACTACTCTTCTCACACTGAATTCCACATATTACCACCTTTTCTGGTAATATTCTTCCCAAACTACATAACTCCTCAAAGATGATTGATGCAGGTAGGGCAGTGGATGTTGTCTATATGGACTTCAGTAAGGCCTTTGACAAGGTCCCTCATGGTAGACTAGTACAAAAGGCGAAGTCACACAGGATCAGGGGTGAGCTGGCAAGGTGGATACAGAACTGGCTCGGTCATAGAAGGCAGAGAGTAGCAATGGAAGGATGCTTTTCTAATTGGAGGGCTGTGACTAGTGGTGTTCCACGGGGATCAGTGCTGGGACCTTTGCTGTTTGTAGTATACATAAATGATTTGGAGGAAAATGAAACTGGTCTGATTAGTAAGTTTGCAGACGACACAAAGGTTGGTGGAATTGAGGATAGCGATGAGGACTGTCGGAGGATACAGCAGGATTTAGATTGTCTGGACACTTGGGCGGAGAGATGGCAGATGGAGTTTAATCCAGACAAATGTGAGGTAATGCATTTTGGAAGGTCTAATGCAGGTAGGGAATATACAGTGAATGGTAGAACCCTCAAGAGTATTGCAAGTCAGCGAGATCTAGGTGTACAGGTCCACAAGTCACTGAAAGGGGCAACACAGGTGGAGAAGGTAGTCAAGAAGGCATACGGCATGCTTGCCTTCATTGGCCGGGGCATTGAGTATAAGAATTGGCAAGTCATGTTGCAGCTGTATAGAACCTTAGTTAGGCCACACTTGGAGTATAGTGTTCAATTCTGGTCGCCACACTACCAGAAGGATGTGGAGGCTTTAGAGAGGGTGCAGAAGAGATTTACCAGAATGTTGCCTGGTATGGAGGGCATTAGCTATGAGGAGCGGTTGAATAAACTCGGTATGTTCTCACTGGAACGACGGAGGTTGAGGGGCGACCTGATAGAGGTCTACAAAAGTATGAGGGCCATAGACAGAGTGGATAGTCAGAGGCTTTTCCCTAGGGTAGAGGGGTCAATTACTAGGGGGCATAGGTTTAAGGTGTGAGGGGCAAGGTTTAGAGTAGATGTACGAGGCAAGTTTTTTTACACAGAGGGTAGTGGGTGCCTGGAACTCGCTACCGGAGGAGGTGGTGGAAGCAGGGACGATAGTGACATTTAAGGGGCATCTTGACAAATACATGAATAGAATGGGAATAGAGGGATAAGGACCCAGGAAGTGTAGAAGATTGTAGTTTAGTCGGGCAGCATGGTTGGCACGGGCTTGGAGGGGCGAACGGCCTGTTCCTGTGCTGTACTTTTCTTTGTTCTTTGTTCTTACCATTAAAGATTGACTAGCTCCCGTATCTCTTAAAATTGTGACTGCTTTACCTGCTCCTTCTGGTACACATGAGTAAACTTTACCCACACAAGTAAATTCTTTAAATACATCTGGCACCTTCTTGTCAATCACCTCCTAATCAGGCTGTACAATCTTTTGCACCTCCTACGCTACACCCGGGCTTTCCTTTACCACATTAACAAACCGCACTGTCTCATCCTGTATTACCATATCAAACTTCCCAGTGCTTTTCTTCAAGCACCAACACTGTGACTTTACATGGCCTAATTTATTACAGTGAAAACATTTGTAACTTTTCATGTCTCTTCCACCCTCCTGGGTTTCCTTTTTAATCTGAGGTACACTCTCCTTATTATCTCCCATCAGATCACCTTTACCTTTACCATTTGAGTATTTCTCATGTCCCCAGTTTCTATCCCTCACAGGTTGAAACTGATGTCGTAAACCAAATTTTGATTTATGAACTAATCCATAATCATCTGCCTTTCTGCTGCTAACCTCACAGTTTTAACCCTCTGCTCTTCCACATGAGTTCCCACTACATCAGGAATTGAATTTTTAGACTCCTCCAAAAGTATAATTTCTCTGAGAGCTTCATACGTTTGGTCTATTTTCAAAGCCCTTATCCATCTATCAAAATTACTCTTGTTTGATCCTTTCAAACTCCATGTATGTTTGACCAGATTATTTCCTTAAATTTCTATACCTTTGGCTGTAGGCTTCAGGCACTAGTTCACATGCACCTAAGATGGATTTTTTCACCTCCTCATACGTCCCAGATACCTCCTCCGGTAGTGATGCAAACACTTCACTAGCCCTACCTACCAGCTTTGTTTGAAACAGAAATACCCACATGTCCGATGGCCATTTTATTTATTTAGCTACCTTCTCAAATGAAATGAAAAAGGCTTCTACCTCCTTCTCATCAAACCGTGGCAATGCTTGGACATATTTAAATAGATCCCCACCAAGCCTTCGACTATGACACTCTTTCTCACTATCCTCATCACTATCATCCAATTGTATGTTTCCCTTTACGTCCACCAATTTTAACTGACTGTCATGTTTCATGGCCATTTTCTGAAGTTCAAATTCTCTCTTTTTCCCTTTCCTCTCTCTCTTTTTCTTTTTCCCTGATCTGTATCTCCCTTTCTCTTTCGTTTTATTCAGCTAGGGCTATTCCTTCTTTCTTCCTTTCTTCTCTCTCTTTTTCCTCTCTATTTCTTTCGTATTCAAGCTGCTTTAATTATTTCTCATGTTCCATTTGTTTAATTTGTAACTGAATTTTTGCCGTTTCCAATGAGTCAGACTGTATCTCAGGCAATTATAAATGCTTCGCCACCGCCATAATTACCTCATCTTTTCGCATTTTGTCAGGTAATGTTAATTGCAATGTTTTTGCCAACTCTAAAAATCTGTTTTTAGTTTCTGTCCGTAAGGTACTGCGTGTGACCGTCTCCACCCCCAAAGACTTCAGAGCCCCTGGTGCAAGGGGCTGCAAGGACTCCCTTATAGGTAAGTTGGGGCTTTGGGGGTTGTCCAGTGGCCGCATCCGGGGGGGGGAGAGAAGAGAGATTGGGGCGCCATTTTAAAATGGCATCCTGACCTCCTCCTGCACTTGGAGGCTAGGCTGTGCTCCCCAGTGGAGAAAGCGGGACTGACAAAGTCAGGCCTCGGTGGGTCATCGGGTTGAAACAAAGTCCTGTTAGATAGCTTAGTGATTCGCAGCACTGCAAGCGCTGGGCAACACTCAGCTAAACGCGTTCAACGCGGGACTTTGCCACAATTTGGTTAGGTCATGCCAGAAGCATTACCGGGCTGAGCAAATCAGCGGCAAGCTGCCATGAGCGTGACGTGAAACTCGCAAAAATTAAAACATTTTTTAAAGTGATGAATATTTGTCAATTTTTCTCACCTATGACACCGGCAGGATTCGGTCTGGTTTTCTCACTGGGACCGACACTTAAGGCATGATTCTCTGGTTTCATTGTGCTCTTGCTTGAGCGAAACAAGGCCAGTGACTAGCGGGAGAGGCCAAAAGCGAGAAGCGGCAAACTGTTTGCGATGCAACCGGCCCACTCCCATAGGTGAAATCGGGATCTCGCTGTAGCGTGGCGAGAAACCAATTATCACCACTTAAGCCTTATTTCCACACAATTAATGGGAGCCACCCCATATCTAACGGCCTCCAGTCATTCATCAGCCTCCCCAGAAAGTGGTTACGCTGGCGCCAATTAATACTCCTTTTGAAAAAAGTGAACCTGGCGGAAGTTCTTCTACGGAGAGCCGAGGAGGTGAATAGCCATTCTTTGCTCACAGGCAAAGAACCTGGGGGTGCTGGGCTTGCCGCCCCATTAGTCGGCGGTGGGTTGGAGGACCCTCGGCTGGGTGGGGGGGGCACTCTCCGGAGGGCTGGGCAGCCATGGGAAGGAGGGATTAGTGAGGCTTTGTGGGGGGGGGCGAATGTGGTACCAGCGTGCCAACCCCATGATCGTGTGTACCCTTTCTGGGGGCAACCCTAGCCCCTGCCCGTCTGCCCCACCGACCACCCATAACCCCTACCGACTGCCAAGGCCTCTGGCCGTGCAGCTGAAGGTTATTGCTAATAGGGAACTGGCAATTGTGGTTAAGTGACCACTTCACACAACCCAAGTGGGTGGGTGGGCCATGTAACGTGGGTGCCCTTGACTAGCATTCCAATCACACCTTGATGCATGGACATTGTGCTTGAACACTGCGGAAGGCAACATCACACATGCAGCAGCCAACGTCCGAACACCCAGGGGATGGGACACAGCTCGGGGACATGTCCATGGTTGCAGGCTGGGTGAGTGCCATGAGACGGGGAGAGATGACTGGAGAGATGGCCCAAGATTTCGTAGGTCGGCCCGCACAGCGGAAGAAACTGACAGAGGTATCATACTGGTTGGGCTCAAGGATTTTTAAAGTGTCACAAATGTCATATAATTCCCCACTCCCAATGGTGCTGCCCCTCTCTCCCCACCATCCCCTCAACCCCTTTCACCCCTATCTACCTCTCCCCATTCTCTCCCCCAGTTCCCTCGGTAATCCTCAATGTGCTTGGCCTTCCTTGTTCTACCGCTACGGTTAGGTGTCTCCCCAGATGCACAACTGGGATGGAGGCAGCCAGTGACTTACCTCATCCGTGGCCTTCGATGCCTTTCATCCAGCCCTGGCGGCTCCCCGATGTCTGCACCAAGGTGTTGATGCCCTCGACAATGCTCCTCAGTGACTGGGACATGCCCTGCAGCACCTCGGCAATAACCACCTGTGACTGAGACAAGCTCCGCAGTGCCTCGGCCATTCCATCTGACAGTGGGACAGGTCCTGTTGCACCTTATCAAGGTCAGCCTGGTACTGGGTAACATCTCCCAGCGAGTCGGACATTCTGCCGAGACCCTCAGCCTTCACCAACTATGCAACACCTTGGACACCTTTACCCATGCTGCCAACGTCGTGCACCAGGCTCTCCACTGCAATCATCACCCTAGCAGTGTTTGCCTCGGTGCCACGCATTGCTGGCGACATCTCCTGCACCCGTAGCCTCTGGGACACCTCCAATCGGCTATGCACCTGTTGGAGTGTCGCTGACATCTCCCTCTGAATGTCCTGACCGTTAACACCCTTTTGCACAACAAGAAGCCTCTGTCACTTTCTTATTTTTTTAGAAAATATTTTACTGAGGCATTTATAATTTAACATTTCAACATTCTAAACAACAGAACGGTTCAACACACGCAAAAACCCCACAATAACATACCCAACTCCCCCACGCCCCAACTCCTAGCTACCCATATATTAGATTGCCTGCCCTTATTCTTCACTTCCATGCCTCTTCTTCCTCCCCCCCCCCCCGCATTCAACCCCCCCCCCCCCCCCCCCCGCCCCCTGCTGACAGTCAGTTTTCCTTAAAGAAGTCGATGAACGGCTGCCACACCCGAACGAACCCCTGTAATGAACACATTGAGGAGAACTTAATCTTATCTCGCCTAAGAAACCCTGTTATGTCACTGACCCAAACCCCTGACTTTGGATGCTCCAAGTCTCTCCATCCCAGCAAAATCCGTCTCCAGACCACTAGGGAGGCAAAGGCCAAAATGTTGGCCGCTCTGCCCCCTGGGCTCCCGGATCTTCCGACACTCCAAATATTGCCATCTCTGGACTCGGAGTCACTCTCCCTTCCAGGACCTCTGACATGACTTCTGAGAATCCCTGCCAGAATCCCCACAGCTTCGGACAAGCCCAAAATATATGCACATGATTCGCCGGACTTACCCCGCACCACCCACATCTGTCCTCCACCTCCTCAAAACACCTACTCATCCGGGTCATATGAGCCCTGTGGAGCACCTTGAACTGGATCAGGCTGAGCCTGACACACAACGAGGAAACATCGACTCTCCTCAGGGCCTTCTCCCATAGCCCGACTTCCAACTCTACTCCCAATTCTTCCTCCCACTTCCTCTTCACCTCCCCGATTGGGACCCCTACCCACTCCATCAGTTCCTTATGTTATGGGTCAGAGTTTCGAGAACCCCAAAGTGTAGCATAGAGTTCAACTGACCCACAACTTTTAATAGATTGTGGTGTGCGGAGCACACGGCACATTCTACAGGTATGATACATTCTAAACAACAGAACGGTTCAACACACGCAAAAACCCCACAATAACATACCCAACTCCCCCACGCCCCAACTCCTAGCTACCCATATATTAGATTGCCTGCCCTTATTCTTCACTTCCATGCCTCTTCTTCCTCCCCCCCCCCCCGCTGACAGTCAGTTTTCCTTAAAGAAGTCGATGAACAGCTGCCACATCCGAGCGAACCCCTGTAATGAACACATTGAGGCGAACTTAATCTTCTCTCGCCTAAGAAATCCAGGGAGGGTTTAAACTAGTATGGCAGGGGGGTGGGCACGGGAGCAATAGGTCAGAAGGTGAGAGCATTGAGGGAGAACTAGGGAATAGGGACAGTGTGGCTCTGAGGCAGAGCAGACAGGGAGAAGTTGCTGAACACAGCGGGTCTGGTGGCCTGAAGTGCATATGTTTTAATGCAAGGAGCATTACGGGTAAGGCAGATGAACTTAGAGCTTGGATTAGTACTTGGAACTATGATGTTGTTGCCATTACAGAGACCTGGTTGAGGGAAGGGCAGGATTGGCAGCTAAACGTTCCAGGATTTAGATGTTTCAGGCGGGATAGAGGGGGATGTAAAAGGGGAGGCGGAGTTGCGCTACTTGTTCGGGAGAATATCACAGCTGTACTACGAGAGGACACCTCAGAGGGCAGTGAGGCTATATGGGTAGAGATCAGGAATAAGAAGGGTGCAGTCACAATGTTGGGGGTATACTACAGGCCTCCCAACAGCCAGCGGGAGATAGAGGAGCAGATAGGTAGACAGATTTTGGAAAAGAGTAAAAACAACAGGGTTGTGGTGATGGGAGACTTCAACTTCCCCAATATTGACTGGGACTCACTTACTGCCAGGGGCTTAGACGGGGCGGAGTTTGTAAGGAGCATTCAGGAGGGCTTCTTAAAACAATATGTAGACAGTCCAACTAGGGAAGGGGCGGTACTGGACCTGGTATTGGGGAATGAGCCCGGCCAGGTGGTAGATGTTTCAGTAGGGGAGCATTTCGGTAACAGTGACCACAATTCAGTAAGTTTTAAAGTACTGGTGGACAAGGATAAGAGTGGTCCGAGGATGAATGTGCTAAATTGGGGGAAGGCTAATTATAACAATATTAGGCGGGAACTGAAGAACATAGATTGGGGGCGGATGTTTGAGGGCAAATCAACATCTGACATGTGGGAGGCTTTCAAGTGGCAGTTGAAAGGAATACAGGAACGGCATGTTCCTGTGAGGAAGAAAGATAAATACGGCAATTTTCGGGAACGTTGGATGACGAGTGATATTGTAGGCCTCGTCAAAAAGGAAAAGGAGACATTTGTCAGGGCTAAAAGGCTGGGAACAGACGAAGCCTGCGTGGAATATAAGGAAAGTAGGAAGGAACTTAAGCAAGGAGTCAGGAGGGCTAGAAGGGGTCACGAAAAGTCATTGGCAAATAGGGTTAAGGAAAATCCCAAGGCTTTTTACACGTACATAAAAAGCAAGAGGGTAGCCAGGGAAAGGGTTGGCCCACTGAAGGATAGGCAAGGGAATCTATGTGTGGAGTCAGAGGAAATGGGCGAGGTACTAAATGAATACTTTGCCTCAGTATTCACCAAAGAGAAGGAATTGGTAGATGTTGAGTCTGGAGAAGGGGGTGTAGATAGCCTGGGTCACATTGTGATCCAAAAAGACGAGGTGTTGGGTGTCTTAAAAAATATTAAGGTAGATAAGTCCCCAGGGCCTGATGGGATCTACCCCAGAATACTGAAGGAGGCTGGAGAGGAAATTGCTGAGGCCTTGACAGAAATCTTTGGATCCTCGCTGTCTTCAGGGGACGTCCCGGAGGACTGGAGAATAGCCAATGTTGTTCCTCTGTTTAAGAAGGGTAGCAAGGATAATCCCGGGAACTACAGGCCGGTGAGCCTTACTTCAGTGGTAGGGAAATTACTGGAGAGAATTCTTCGAGACAGGATCTACTCCCTTTTGGAAGCAAATGGACGTATTAGTGAGAGGCAGCATGGTTTTGTGAAGGGGAGGTCGTGTCTCACTAACTTGATAGAGTTTTTCGAGGAGGTCACTCAGATGATTGATGCAGGTAGGGCAGTAGATGTTGTCTATATGGACTTCAGTAAGGCCTTTGACAAGGTCCCTCATGGTAGACTATTACAAAAGGTGAAGTCACATGGGATCAGGGGTGAGCTGGCAAGGTGGATACAGAACTGGCTAGGCCATAGAAGGCAGAGAGTAGCAATGGAGGGATGCTTTTCTAATTGGAGGGCTATGACCAGTGGTGTTCCACAGGGATCAGTGCTGGGACCTTTGCTCTTTGTAGTATATATAAATGATTTGGAGGAAAATGTAACTGGTCTGATGAGTAAGTTTGCAGACGACACAAAGGTTGGTGGAATTGCGGATAGCGATGAGGACTGTCGGAGGATACAGCAGGATTTAGATTGTCTGGAGACTTGGGCGGAGAGATGGCAGATGGAGTTTAATCCAGACAAATGTGAGGTAATGCATTTTGGAAGGTCTAATGCAGGTAGGGAATATACAGTGAATGGTAGAACCCTCAAGAGTATTGAAAGTCAAAGAGATCTAGGAGTACAGGTCCACAGGTCATTGAAAGGGGCAACACAGGTGGAGAAGGTAGTCAAGAAGGCATACGGCATGCTTGCCTTCATTGGCCGGGGCATTGAGTATAAGAATTGGCAAGTCATGTTGCAGCTGTATAGAACCTTAGTTAGGCCACACTTGGAGTATAGTGTTCAATTCTGGTCGCCACACTACCAGAAGGATGTGGAGGCTTTAGAGAGGGTGCAGAAGAGATTTACCAGAATGTTGCCTGGTATGGAGGGCATTAGCTATGAGGAGCGGTTGAATAAACTCGGTTTGTTCTCACTTGAACGAAGGAGGTTGAGGGGAGACCTGATAGAGGTCTACAAAATTATGAGGGGCATAGACAGAGTGGATAGTCAGAGGCTTTTCCCCAGGGTAGAGGGGTCAATTACTAGGGGGCATAGGTTTAAGGTGAGAGGGGCAAGGTTTAGAGTAGATGTACGAGGCAAGTTTTTTTACGCAGAGGGTAGTGGGTGCCTGGAACTCGCTACCGGAGGAGGTAGTGGAAGCAGGGACGATAGGGACATTTAAGGGGCATCTTGACAAATATATGAATAGGATGGGAATAGAAGGATACGGACCCAGGAAGTGGAGAAGATTGTAGTTTAGTCGGGCAGCATGGTCGGCACGGGCTTGGAGGGCCGAAGGGCCTGTTCCTGTGCTGTACATTTCTTTGTTCTTTGTTCTTTGATACAGTATAAATGGACAAGTGTTTTTTCAATACAAAACAATGTTTATTCTATCAACTCAAGTTAACCTTTTTAAAACAACCATTGAATATCTTAACACACATTAATTCAAAGATAACCCCCAAAGACTAAGTAATCGTTTCAGCTGTCCTTTTAACATCCAAAAGACTTAACCAACCTTCAAACAGGAGCATATTAGGTTACATTCAATATATATAGTGAGAAAGGGTTCAACCGTGCTGCTGTTTTTGGTTACTTCAGCTACAGCCCCTTTGTTTTCTTCATGCAGCTCACTGGAAACACACAGACACACCCAAGCTGCTCTCTCAAACTGAAACTCAAAAAGCAAAAGTGTAGCTCAGCTCCCCCCACACTCTGACTTCACTTCAGTAACATGAGCAGTTCCATTTCTTAAAGGCACATTTCTTAAACACCCATTTCTTAAAGGTACTCTCACATGACACTTATATTTCCGAGACCCTCCCCAACCCCTGTTTTAGACATCATCTTATCCTGTAGTCCCTTTCGAGGGAGGCGAGGGAAGCTTGAAACTTGCCTCCGGTCAAAATCCTGTAGCTGCAGGTACCGGAATTCGTTCCACCCAGTAACTCAAACGCCTCCTCTAGCTCCTCCAGGCTCGGGAAATCCTCCTCAATGAAGAGATCCCCAAATCTCTCAATCCCTGCCCGCTGCCAGCTTCTAAAGCCCCCGTCCAGCCCTCACGGAGCAAACCTGTGATTATCACAGATAGGTGACCATAACGACGCTCCCTGCAGTCTCATGTGTTGCCTCCATTGCCCCCACACTCTCAGGGCTGCCACTGCCACTGAACTTGTGGAGTAACGAGCTGGCGAGAACGGCAGAGGTGCCGTTAACAGAGCCTTCAGACTTGAGTCCTTGCAAAATGCCGCCTCCACCCATTCCCACACCAACCCCTCCCCCACTACCCATTTTCTAATCATTGAAATATTGGCCGCCCAGTGATAGTTAATAAAGTTTGGAAGGGGCAGCACGGTGGCGCAGTGGGTTAGCCCTGCTGCCTCACGGCGCCAAGGTCCCAGGTTCGATCCCGGCTCTGGGTCACTGTCCGTGTGGAGTTTGCACATTCTCCCCGTGTTTGCGTGGGTTTCGCCCCCACAACCCAAAGGTTTCTTAGGTGGATTGGCCATGCTAAATTGCCCCTTAATTGGAAAAAAATTGAAGTGGGTACTCTAAATTGAAACAAAATAAATAAATGAATAAATAAATAAAGTTCAGAAGGGCCAAGCCCCCCTCACTGTGCCCCCTGCTCAAGAAGGACCTTCTTCACCCTCGGGGCTTTACCGGCCCATATAAATCCCGAGATCGCCGCGTTCATCTTCTGAAAAATGCCTTGGGGATGAAGATTGGGAGACACTGAGGCTCAAACAGCAATCGCGGGAGGACTGTCATTTTCAGTCTGTACCCTCCCCGCCAATGACAGCGGGAGCACGTCCCACCTACGTAAGTCCCCTTTCATTTACTCAATCACCCTGCCCAAATTTAGTTTATGAAGCTGACCCCAGTCCCTTGCCACCTGAATCCCCAGGTGCCTAAAACTCCTTCCCACCACTTTGAACGGCATCTCCCTCAGTCTCCTTTCCTGCCCCCTTGCCTGGATCCCAAAATGCCCATATTCAGTTTGTAACTTGCGAACCGGCCAAATTCCTCCAGTATTCCCATAATTCCAGCGATTCCGCCCAACGGGTCTGTTATATAAAGGAGTAAATCATCCGCGTAGAGTGAGACCCTATGTTCCACCCTCCTCTCACTATCCCCCGACAAATGTTCGATGTCCTCAGCGCCATTGCCGGAGGCTCTATGGCTAGGGCAAACAGTAGTGGGGAGAGTGGACACCCCTGCCTTGTCCCCCTGCACAGACTAAAATGCTCTAATCGAACGCGGTTGGTCCTTACATTTGCCATCGGTGCGTGATATAGCAACTGGACCTCATCCATGCCCAAACTCAAACCTTCCCAAGACATCCAACAGGTACTTCCACTCCACTCGATCAAAGGCCTTTTCTGCGCCCATGGCCACCACGACCTCGAGCCCCTCCACAGGCATCATTATTACATTTAGGAGCCGCCTAATGTTGGAAGTCAGGTGTCGTCCCTTCACAAATCCCGTCTGGTCCTCCCCTATTACCCCCGGAACATAATCCTCAATGTGCATGGCCAAGATCTTTGCCAGCAATTTTGCATTCTTATTCAACAGGGAGATTGGCCTATACGACCCACAACTCTCTGGATCCTTATCCCGCTTCAAAATAAGGAAAATCGATGCCTGCAATAACTTTGGGGGGAGCACTCCCAGCTCCTTGGACTCATTAAAAGCCTTTACCAGGAGCGGCCCCAACAGCCTGGAAAACCTTCTATAAAACTCAACCAGGTATCCGTCAGGTCCCGGGGCCTTAACCGATTGCATCGCCCCCAACCTGTCTCTAACCTTCCCCAGCCCAATTGGGGCTCCCAAACCCTCCACGAACTCATCTATCCTCGGAAACTCCAGCCCCCCCAGAAATCGCTTCATACCCTTCTCCCCGGCTGGGGGTTCCGATTTATACAATCTACTATAAAATACCCGAAAAAACATCATTCACCCCCGCCAAATCTAAAATCACCTTCCCCCCTGTATCTCTTCCTTTCCCAATCTCTTTCGCCGCCTCCTGTTTCCTCAGCTGATGCGCCAGCATCCTGCTGGCTTTTTTCCCCATATTCATAGACCTCCCCCTTTACCCTCATAAGTTGTCCCTCCGCCTTACCTGTGGACAGGAGCACAAATTCCATTTGCTGTCTCTGATGCTCCTTCAGAAGCCCGTCATCCGGAGACCTCCTGTCCACCTGTAAAATTTTGTCTACCAGCCTGTCTAACTCAACCCGCTCAGCATTCTCATTATGGGCCCGAATTGAGAAGAGTTCCCCCCTAAAAACCGCCTTTAGTGCCTCCCCACAACACCCCAGCCGAAACCTCACCTGTGTCATTGATCTTTATATATCCCCCAAATTGCCTCCCTCACCCGCTCGCACACCTCCTCCTCCGCTAACAGCCCCACATCTAACCTCCACTGCGGGTGCTGGGCCTTTCCTTTGTTAACTTGCAGGTCTACCCAGTGCGGGGCGTGGTCTGACACCACAATTGCTGAATATTCAGCATCTACCACCTCAGCCAGCAGCGTTTTGTCCAACACAGACAATTCAATCTGGTAATACACCTTGTGCATAGGGGAGTAGAATGAAAACTCTTTACTCCTTGGCCTCCCAAATCTCCACGGATCAACCCCCCACATGCGCTCCATAAACCCCCGCATCTCCTTTGCCATAGCTGATACCTTCCCAAACCTGGCACTTGACCGGTCCAGCCTTGGATGCAGGACCGTGTTGAAGTCTCCCCCATAATCAATCGATGTGAGTCCAGGTCCAGGATCTTCCCCAGAATCCGTTAACAAACTCAACGTCATCCCAGTTTGGGCATATATATTTCCCAATATCACGGCCATTCCCTCCAATTTCCCACTTACCATAATATATCTACCCCCCCGGGTCCACCTCTATATTCCCCACCTCGAATGCCACCCGCTTATTGACCAGGATCTCCTCCCCATCAGCAGTCTACTCCAAACTCCCCCACTCCCCCTCCCCTCGCCACCCCCCCAATTCGGTCTTCAGCTCATCCCCCGCTTTGCTTCCGTGAACTAGCCCGCCCAGCTAGCCTGGCAGCCCCCGCCCATGGCACCTAGCATCTTATCCCCTCCTGGTTCCCCTCCCCCCCACTCTTAGTGCAAACATTTGAAACAATCGAAACAAAGGCAAGAAGTAAAAACAACCAAACCATCCCTCCAAGGTCCGAACCAAAGACCCAGCCCTCCTACCTTAACAAAGAACTATATCAGTCTAACCCCAAACAGGACCGAAAAAAAAAATAAACAAGCAAAACACCAGAAATAAATCCGAACAACGCAAACCCAAAGTATTTACAGAACATAGTTCAGATCTCCTCAGTCAAAGTTCAAGGTCTTCCTTCTCCTGCTCATCTATTCTCCTTCATAAAGTCCACAGCCTCCTCCGCCGAGCCAAAGTATAACTCCCAGCCCCTATAGGCGAGCCGGGTACAGTAGACCAAACCTTATGCTCTTCTTGTATAGGGCCGACTTGACCATATTAAAGCTCGCCCTCCTCTTCGCAAGCTCTGCTCCCATGTCCTGGTATACCCGGATCTCAACATCTTCCCAAGTGCATCGCCTCGATAGCCTGGCCCACCTCATAATACGTTCCTTGTCGAGGAACCAATGTAATCGTACCACCATCGCCCTCGGCGGCTCACCCCCCTGGGGCTTGCGCACCAGAGCCCTGTGGGCCCAGTCCACCTCCAATGATCGATCAAACGCACCTTCTCCAACACCTTACCCACATGCGCACCAGCATCCGATCCTTCGATTCCCACCGGCAGACCCACGATCCGAATGTTCTGCCTCCGAAAACGATTTTCCAGGTCCTCCACTTTCTCCAACAGTCTCGTCTGCTGGTCACGCAGCATCCCAATCTCTGCTGCCATCGAGATGGACTGTCCCTCCTGTTCCCCCACCTGCCTCCTCCAACCTCTGGATCGCCTGTCCCTGAGCTGCCAGTCTCGTCTCCACGCGGTCAACCACTGCCTTGACCGAGTCCACCGCCCAGGCCAGATCCTCCACACTCTCCTTCCATTGTTGGGTGAACTTCTCATTTAAGAAGCTTGCCAATTGCTCCATCGACCACTGAGCTGGCGGGACCCGACCCTGTTCGTCCGCCACTCCACGCGCGTTGTCCGCTCCTCACCCGTCACCACCGCCACCTGGTTCGTTCCTTTCCGATTACTTCTGGACCGCAGCTCTATAAACTAGGGGACAATTTCTTCTGTTCTTACTTCTGCACCTTTCCTCGACAAAATTCCTGCAACAAACCGGCATAAAGGCCACAAAAAGACCACCATGAGCGGGAGCTGCCAAATGTTCGACCGCTCATTTCATGGTCGCCACCGGAACCCCGCTGTCACTTTCTTCTGCAATGTGGGCCGGCCTCCAAACCCTTGGCCCATCTCTCCAGGCAACCTCCCTCCCCGTGGCACTCACCCACCCTCTGGCCGTGGACATGTCCCAGAGCTGTGTCCCATCCTCTGGGTGTTGGATATTGGTTGCTGCGTGTGGTGTTGCCTCCCATAGTGTTTAAGCACAGTGTACAGGCATCACGGTCTGATTAGGATGCTAGACAACGAATCCCACGTGCTATCAGGATGCCTACCCACGGGAATCCATTTGGGTTGTGTGAAGTGCTCACTTAACCACAATTGCCAATTCCCTATTCGCAATGGCCTTCAGCCAAATGGCCAGAGGCCTTGGCAGTCTGTGGGGATTATGAGTAGTCAGTGGGGCAGATGGACAGGGAAAAGGATTGCCCCTGGAACGGTTACACACAATCCTGGAGTTGGCATGGTGGTGCCACGTGTGGTTGCCCTCCGGTTGCTCCCCCAGCACCTCCCCCCACCCTCCCATGGCGACCCACTTCTGCGGAGGGTCTCCCACCCCCTCACCGAGCACAGGAGTGGCAAGCCCAGTGGCCCCGACCTCTTTGCCTGTGAGCAAAGATGGCTACTCAGCTCCACAAAAGCCCTCCCACCAGGTTCACATTTTTAAAAAGGAGTACTAATCGGCGCCAGCGTGACCACGTTCTGGGGAAGCCGATGAATGATGGGAGGCCATTGGATATGGGGTGGCTCCTGTTAATTGTATGGAATTAGGGCTTAAGTGGTGATAATTGGTTTCTCGCCATGCTACGGCGAGATCCCGATTTTGCCTATGGGAGCGGGCTGGTTGTATCTCAAAGTGTTTGGAGCCTGGCACGGGTCGAGTAGCGATTTACTGTGTATAATAAATGTGCTTTGATTTGAATCTTACTAATTGGTGTACTGAGTTATTGATCATTACTTGAACCTCGTGGTGGTATCATAAAGATACCTGGCGACTCCAGAGCAAAGGTTATAAAACAGAGCCAATTGAACCAACCAAAAGTTAGCAACACCCCTTAGAGCCCAAAAGGTTAGGTAGGGTTACTGGGAAATGGGGATAGCGTGGAGGCGTGGGCCTAAGTAGGATGCTCTTTCAGTGGGTCGCTGTAGACCCGATGGGCCGAATGGCCTTCTTCTGCATATAAATTCTATGATTCTACAAGTTGCGCTCCAACAACACTTAAGAAGCTCGACATCATCCAGGGAAAGATTGCTACCCGTTCGACAAACATTCAAACCCTCCACCATTGACGAGCAATGGCAGCCATGCGTACTATCTACAAGATGCACTGCAGGGACTCGTCAAGGTTCCTTAGACAGCACTTTCCAAACACGACCGCTACCATCTAGAAGGACAAAAGCAGCAGATACCTGGGAATCCCAACATCTGGAAGTTCCCCTCAAGTCACTCACCACTCTGGCATGGAAACGTTTTGCCGTTCCTTCACTATTGCTGGGTCAAACTCTTGGAACTCCCTCCCGAATAGTACAGTAGATGTACCTACACCACATGGACTGCAATGGTTCAAGAAGGCAGCTCACCACTTTCGGAAGGGTAACAAATTTTGGCCAAACCAGCGACTCCCACGTCCAGTAAATGAATTTTTAAAAAGTGTGGGTGGGGTTTTCAGTAAACTGGAATTTTATCTGCATATAAGGATTCTTGTGATCTGTGTGAGCTCTGTCCTCAGGTCTTGTTTCCATCTAGGCTACCAACTTGGCTTTTAACTTTCTCTCATGTCTGAGCCACCCACCACATGTTGCCCATCGACTCAGAATCTCTCTCGTACATGATCTGCTGCTCTCACAGCACAAGTTAGGGGAAGCTACAGTAAGGCAGATTAGCATTCCTGAAATCCTTCTACTCCTTGTGGTGAAAATAGTTTGGTTTGACAACACAGGAGTCACACCACCTAGCTCTCAATTATATTGCTTAATTCTTGCTGTGAAATGAGTAGGCTCTAACAAACATTATTATAAAACTGTAGATTTAGTATAAGAACAAGGAGGCAGGCTGTGCACAACAGCCTGTGAAAAGACAAGTGGATAGTGGAAACCATGGGACCTGATTTTTGTCACAACATAGTGGGCGCGATTCTCTGCTCCCGCGCCGTTTCAGAGAATCGCCTGGGTCGGCAAATTTTCCCGCGACGCCGGTCCGATGCCCTCCCGCGATTCACGGAAGTGGCCAGATCGGCACAATCGCGTTTTGCGCGGCGCAGTCCAGTGAATCGCGCGAGACAGGCAAAATGGCAATTCACCGGTACCCCCGCGATTCTCAGTGCCGGCTGGGCCGAGTGGCTTGCCCAGAACGGCGGGTTCCCCCCCGGCGCCGTCCACACCTGGTCACTGCCAGTGGGAACAGCGTGGGAACGCTGGGGGGGGGAAGGGGATCCTGCACCGGGGCGGGGGGGGGGCCTCAAATGGGGTCTGGCCCGCGATCGGTGCCCACCGATCGTCGGGCCGGCCTCTCTGAAGGAGGACCTCCTTTCTTCCGCAGCCCCGTAAGATCCATCGGACATCTTCTTGCGGGGCGGACTCAGGGAGGACGGCAACCACGCATGCACGGGTTGGCGCCGGCCAACCCATGCATGCGCGGGTGACGCCAGTTATGCGGCGCCGGCCACGTCATGTATGCGGCGCCGCCTTTACGCGGCGCCAAGGCCTGGCGTGCGTAAATGACGCGGCGCCGCTCCTAGCCCATTTTCGGGCCCTGAATCGGTGGGGATAGGACCGTTTCGCACCGTCGTGAACCTCGACGGCGTTCACGACGGCGCGAACACTCTGTCTCCATTTCAGAGCCAGAGCCTCTCTGCCATGGTGAAAATAGGTGAACTATTCAAAAGTACTGAGTCCTGCCTCCCAAACAGGGCACTTAACATTTTTGCAGGGATGGGAATGGTGGCAGCTGGCTATTTAAATCAGCAGCTGCCTCCACTCTAGTCAGATTTTGGTAGCCTAGGAATGTGAAATCCCAAGTGTTTTGTTGAACAGCCCACAAATTTTAGCTGAATTCACCATCTCTTGGGCTCCTACCTGATCTGCCTGCCCTCTCGCATGTCGTAAAGAGAAAAGAAGATGTCTGTATCCTCTCCAATGGTGTGGTAGGTAAAGCTCTTCATATTCAAGAGGAGATGGTGGGGAACAGGCATGCGGCATGTGTCACCATGTCGGTGCCTCATGGTATCTGTCTGTTTCAAAAAGAAGGAAAAAGGTCACATTTCTCAAAAATACAACAGAACGACTGACATTAAACATCCTCAATTGTTAATTGTTGCAAAGGAACTAGATATATACCTAAAAAGGACATTTTTGGAAGGTTCTGAGAAAAGGGCATATTCTACAACAATCATGCACGTATTTATTAATTAATATGACAAAACACTGGCTATTTAATGGAGACAACAGTTGTCTCACTCGCTGGTGGAGAGCGATAAGAGCCCCGCATCACCTCTTTTAGAGAAGGCCCGCTGCATTAAGTGCCACTCAGCATTTGACTGTTCAGTGTGGGCCATTCCCAGAATCATAGAATTTACAGTGCAGCAGGAGGTCATTCGGCCATTGAGTCTGCACCGGCCCTTGGTAAGAGCATCCTACTTCAGCCCACACCTCCATCCTATCCCCATAACCCAGTGACCCAATTAACCTTTTTCGACACTAAGGGCGATGTACCTAACCTGCACATCTTTGGACTGTGGAAGGAAATTGGAGCACCAGGAGGAAACCCACGCAGACACGAGGAGAACGTGCAAACTCCGCACAGTGACCCAAGCTGGGAATCGCGGACCCGTGAGTTACTGACCTTTGAGTGAGAGATTCTCTCTCCTCCCTGCCCTCGGATTCTGCAAGCAACATTGCATGGGTTTGCTTCTTTTTTTTTAAAACAAATATTTTATTAAGGTATTTATGGTTTTACAACAGCAAAAGATACAAATACAAATGTAAACCTAATTGAGTATGTAACACTCCACACCCCAACCAACAACACACATAATTCCCAAGTCCCTCCATCTCCTCTCGCTGATCCTGCCTAAACTAAACTAAACTAACCTAACTCCCCATACTCCCCTCAGTCCTTAACCCCGCCCCCCCTTATTGTATTTGCTAACAGTTTCGTTTTCCCCGAATTAGTCGATAAACGGCTGCCACCTCCGGACGAACCCCAACATTGATCCTCTCAGGGCGAACTTAATTTTCTCAAGCCTGAGAAACCCAACCATGTCGCTAACCCATACCCCCCTGATTTTGGGGGCTCTGAGTCCCTCCAGGATAATAGGATCCGTCTCCGAGCTACCAAGGCCTTCCTGCACACCTCACACACTTGTCGTCTGCCCCCAAAAATCTGCTCATCCGGGTCACCGTCATGTGCGCCCGGTGAACACCTTGAATTGAATCAGGCAGAGCCTGGCACATGATGAGGATGCATTGACTCTACTCAGAGCATCCTCCCACAGACTTGCCTACAGCTCCTTACCCAGTTCATTTTCCCATTTGCGCTTTACCGCCCCTATCTGGGTTCCTCCCCACTCCATAAGCTCTTTATAAATTTCCAAGACCTTCCCCTCCCCCACCCCCATTTTAGAAACTACCTTATCATGTATCCCCTGTGGCGGTAGAAGCGGAAAGGTCGAAACCTGCCACAGAACAAAGTCCCTCACCTGCACATAGCAAAACCCATTCCTACCCGGCAATTCAAACTCTTCCTCCAAATCCTCCAAACAAGGAAAGCTCCCGTCGATAAAGAGATCCCCCAGCCAGCCTTTCAATACCTGCTCTCTGCCACCTCCGAAACCCCCCATCCAACCTTCCTGGGACAAGCCGGTGATTGCCACAAATTGGAGCCCACACCGACGCTCCCTCCACTCCCATATACTTCCGCCACTGTCCCCAAACTCTCAGAGCCACTACCACCACCGGGCTGGTCGAGTATCGGGCCGGCGAGAACGGCAGAGGTGCCGTTACCAGTGCTCTTAAACTTGTGCCCCTACATGATGCCGTCTCCACCCACTCCCATACCGACCCCTCCCCCACAACCCACTTCCTGATCATGGCTATATTTGCCACCCAATAGTAATTCCTAATGTTCGACAGGGCCAACCCTCTTCCCCCTCGGCTCCGCTCCAACAGCACTTTCTGACTCACGGGGTTTTACCCGCCCACACAAACCCAGAGATCACCGCATTAACCCGCTTAAAAAAGGCCTTTGGTATAAAAATAGGGAGACACTGGAGAACAAACAAAAATCTCAGGAGAACCGTCATCTTTATCGTCTGTGCCCTGCCCTCCAGTGACAATGGGAGCATGTCCCACCTCCAAAAGTCCTCCTTCATTTGCTCAACTAACCGGGCCAGATTTAATTTATGTAGCTGCTCCCATCCCTGTGCCACCTGAATTCCCAAGTATCGAAAACTCCCTCCAATCACTTTAAACAGCAACTCCCCCAGCCTCCTCTCCTGCCCCCTCACCTGTATCACAAAAACCTCACTTTTTCCCATATTCAATTTTTACACCGAGAACCGGCCAAATCCCCCTAAGATCTACATAATCTCTCCATCCACCTAACTGGTCAAAAATATACAGGGGTAGGTCGTTCACGTACAACAAGACCCTCTGTCCAACCCCCCACCCCCGGACTCGCCCCTTCCAGTCCTTTGACGCTCTCAGCGCCATTGCCACTGGCTCTATAGTCCAGGCAAACAACAGTGGGAGAGTGGACATCCATGCCTCGTCCCCCGGCTCAGTTTGAAATATTCCGAACTCACCCGGTTCATCCGCGCACCCGCCACTGGCGCCTGGTACAGCAACCGGACCCAGTCTACAAAACCCTGCCCAAGTCCAAACCGCCCCAGGATCTCCCACAAATACTTCCATTCCACCCGGTCGAAGGCCTTCTCCGCGTCCATAGGAACCACCACCTCCACCTCCCTTCCCTCGGAGAGCATCATAATGACATTCAAGAGCCTTTGAATGTTGGCCATCAGCTGCATTCCTTTAACAAACCCTCCCCTATCACCCCCGGAACACAATCCTCTATTCTCAAGACCAAAACCTTGGCCAGCAATTTGGCATCAACATTTAGAAGGGAGATTGTATGACCCGCATTGTTCTGGGTCCTTCTCCCTCTTCAGAATCAATGAGATCGAAGCCTGTGACACTGTTGAGGGAACAACACCCCTTTCCCTAGCCTCATTAAATGCCCTCACCAGCAGCGGACCCAGCACCCCAGAAAACCTCTTTTAAAATTCCACTGTAAAATTCCCGTCCGGTCCCGGGGCCTTGCCCGACTGCATGGCCTCCAATCTCTCTACTGCTTCCACAATCCCAATCGGGGCTCCCAGACCCGCCACCAACCCTTCCTCCACCTTCGGAAACCCACCCCAGCTGGGGGCTCCAAATCATACAGCTGACTGTAAAATTCCTTTAACACCCCGTTCACCCCGCTGGGTCCAAAATTCTGTTCCCCACTCTATCCTTCACTCTTCCTAGCTCCCTGGCCACCCCCTTTTCCTGAGCTGGTGTGCTAGCATCCTACTGGCCTTCTCCCATATTCATCCATCGCCCCTCTCACCTTCCTCAACTGCCCCCTGCCTTCCCTGTGGATATCAGACCAAACTCCATCTGCAGCTTCTGCCGCTCCTTCAACAATTCCTCCGCCGGGGCTTCCGAGTACCTTCTGTCCACCTGGAGGATCTCCCTAACCAGCCTATCCATCTCTGCCCGCTCCACCTTCTCCCTATGCGACTGCACCGACATCAGCTCCCCACTAACTACTGCCTTCAGTGCCTCCCATACCGTTGCTGCCGAAACCGCCCCTGTGTCATTTTTATCCAAATAATTCTGGATGGCCTCCCTCACCCACCCGCACACCTCCTCATCCGCTAACAATCCTACATCCAGTCTCCATTGCGGGTGCTGACCCTCCTCCTTGCTCACCCGTAAATCCAGCCAGTGTGGGGCATGGTTTGACACAATTGCCGAATACTCGGCATCCACCATCCCCGCCAGCAAAGCACTGTTCAAAACGAAAAAATAAATACAGGAGTGCACTTTGTGTACATGGGAGAAAAAAGAAAACTCCTTCGCTCCTGGTCGTCTGAACCTCCACGGATCTACCCCTCCCATCTGTTCCATAAACCGCTTTAGTTCCTTCGCCGTGTCTGGTACCCTCCCTGTCCTTGAACTCGATTGATCCAACCTCGGATCTACAACCGTATTGATGTTCTCCCCCCCCCGCCACCCCAATGATCAGCTTATGCGAGTCCAGGTGCGGAATCTTCCCTAACACCCGCCTCATTAACTCCACGTTGTTCCAGTTTGGTGCAGATATTCACTAATACCGGCATCCCCTCCAGCTTCCCACTCACCATAACGTACCTACCCCACCCCTCCACCTCCCCCCCACTATAATATGATAGTCGCTTATTGTCACAAGTAGGCTTCAATGAAGTTACTGTGAAAAGCCCCTAGTCACCACATTCCGGTGCCTGTTCAAGGAGGCTGGTACGGGAATTGAACCCGCGCTGCTGGCCTTGTTCTGCATTACAAGCCAGCTGTTTAGCCCACTGTGCTAAACTAGCCCCTGATGCTCCCTGCCTCAAATGACCCCCACGTATTGATCAAGATCGCTACCCCCCCTAGTTTTAGAGTCTAGCCCCGAATGAAATACCTGCCCAACTCCTTCCTCAGCCTAGTCTTACCCACTACTCTTAGGTGCGTCACCTGTAACATTGCCATGACCGCCTTCAAACTCTTCAAATATGTGAGCCCATTTGACCGGCCCATTCAATGGTTCCATGAGATCAGCTTGGTCGGGGGGCACCTCCCCCAATCAACCATAACCCTTCTTAGGCCAGCCTCCAGCCTGTGTACCGCGTCTCCTCAGGTCCACCCTAGGGCACCCACCTGTCATCAACCCCCAATCTGTCTCAAGCCCCAGTTCCTCCCCCATCAGCAGATCAATATCCCCCTCCCTCCCTCTCCTCCCCATAACAATATAACAATCCCAACCCCCCTCAACAAACTGATTGCCTGCTCACCCCCCACTGCGCTTCCGTGAGCTAGCCCGCCCAGCTAGCCTGGTAGCCCCCGCCCATGGCGCCAATTATCCTACCCCCCACTGATCTCCCTCTCCCCCGCTCGAATATACATATGCAAAACATCACAATCCCCAACAAACACAAAAAAGAAAATTCCACCCACCATCGCCCATTAAGGACAAAGTTAACCCACAAACAAAACGGAGCAACGGCCCCAAATTCAGTGGAAAACAATACATGCAAAACCCAAAGAGAAAATAAATTTAGCAGTATATCAAGAACACAGCTACTCGCCCCCAAGTTCAATGTCCTCCATCACCTGCCAGTCCCCTGTCCTTAAAAAGTTAATCGCCTCATCTGGCGATCCAAAATAAAGGTCCTGACCCTCATAAGTGACCTACAAACTCATGCCGAACTTCATCTCCTTCTGAAAGAGGGCCGATTTCACCTTATTGAAACTTGCCCTTCTTTTGGCCAGTTCCGCACCCAAGTCCTGGTAAATACACAGCTCGTTGCCTTCCCACATGCAGCTCCTCGCCTGTCTGGCCACCTCAAGATCTGTTCCTTGTCCAGGAACCAGTGCATTCGTACCACCATCGCCCTTGGCGGCTCATTCCTCAGCGGCTTCCTCATAAGCGCTCTATGCACCCTGTCCACTTCCAGCGGTCGAGCAAGTGCACCTTCCCCCAGCAGCTTCTCGAACATACGCGCCACATATGTCCCTGCGTCCGATCCCTCACTGCCCTCCAGAAGGCCAATAATCCTGAGGTTCTGCCTGCGCGATCGGTTCTCCAAATCCTTCACTTTCTCTTGCAGCCTCTTCAGGTGGTCCTTTCATCAGCCCCATACTCTCCGCCATCGCGGCTAGCTGCTCCTTGTGCCCAACAACTGCCTCTTCAACCTTCTGGATCGCCTGGCCCTGGGCTTCCAATCTCTGCTCCACACGATCAATTCCAGTCTTAATCGGATCCAGGTATTCCTTTCTTTGCTGAGCAAAGCTCTGCTGGAGAAAGGCCACCAGCTGCTCCGTTGACCACTGGGCCGGCAGTTTCAGTCGCTGACCCTCCGCCATATTCTCCTGCGTTGCAGACTCCACTCTCGTCTTCGACCAACGACTTCTCCTTTTCAGACCACTTCTGGACCATGAATCCATACACTGGTGGGATATCCTTCTCCTCTACTTTACCAGTCTCCTGTTTTGTCGGTCAAATCCACCGTAAATCGGGGAAAAAGGTCCCAACCACGAGTGGGAGCTACCAAATATGCGACCACTCACTCCACGGTCGCCCATTTCCACTCGAAACCATGCCCAAGCAAGATGGTCCCCCACCCCATCCATGACCACACTCATCCTCCATACCTGCCACGTTGGATTACCCTCCTCCCACCCCACCTCCCCTCCCCACACTGGCCAACTATTACAGCCTCCCCCCCCCTACTGCAGTCCCGTTCACGAGCATTTCTCGCTCGAAGGCCCCCATCCCTCCCCCATACAACCCATCTTAACTTGCACAACAGGCACCCGATTAACATAAAAAGTATCAAAGACATCAAAAGCCCCAGAAAGGCAACCATTACAAAAATAAAATCAAAAAAACAAAATACCTGCCGAAAGAAGTAGCGGGGGGGGGGGGGGGGGAACAATTGGCCACTCCTAACAAATTTACAACTTCTTAACTTCCCCCCAATAGGCAAAGAAGAACAGTAACAAAACCCAAATTTTGCAGACATCGCCCTGGTCTACCTCAGGATCCTTTTTTTGTTCAGAAACTTGTGCATCTGCACAATCATTGCTCCCCTGCTCTCAACTTCTGCCTCAAGGACCTACGGACCCGGTCCATCTCTGGGGCCTTATCCATCACCTTCTCCTCCACCAACCTGGCTAACATTCTCACGACGTAGCTTGTGACACTCCTTCTTTCCACTCCCTCTGGCAAACCCACAATTCGCTGCAGTTAAAGCTGGAGGACCAAATGAATAGGCCCAGGCGTTGTCACCTGGACCTATTCACTTGGTCCTCCACCTTCGACTGCAGCGACTTGCACAGATCCCTCAGGATCTTTACCTCTGCCTCCAAAGACACAATATGGTCACTCTGTTCGGACTCCACCTCCTGGATCGTTGCCCCGTGTTTCACGGCACTTTTCCACCCATTCCAGGGACCTGCGAAGAGGTGCCACTGCTCCCTCAATCGCCATCAACCAATTGCTCTGCATTTCGTTGCTTTGCTGCTCTTTAATGAAGCCCATTAATTGCTCCATCTGCAGCTTTCCCGTAGACGGCCTTCCCCATCTGCCATTTTCGTATATGGTACTGCGTCCCGAGTTTCCTCCAACTCTTTCGCCAGGTCTCTCATTGCCTTCAGCCGGGTCTGATAGCCCGCAAACATGCCCCTCCAGGGGAGAACTTCTTCTCCTACACCTCCGCTCCAGTTTTCTGGCGATGTACCCAAAGCACGAGGCAAAAAGGCCAAAACCAACATCTTCAAGCAGGAGCTGCAGACCATTCACCTGTTCCGAGTGAGGAAAGGGATTCACTCGTGCAAACATTCACTCCATGGCCGTCATCGGAAGTTTTCTTTTTGTGTTCCCCACATCATGAGTCCACCCGCCCACCACTGGTTTAGTACAAGCAGTGCTGGGAAGAAGCCGTTAGAGTCACAGAGTGTTACAGCACAGCACATCGTGTCTGCGCAGGCCATCAAGCACCTATCTATTCTAATCTAATTTTTCAGCACTTGCTTAAATGAACATTAATTTCTCATTTAACGGCCTCAAATGCGGCCAAGTGAGAAGGCCATCCATGGGCCGCCCTGCTTCGGACTTAGCCTAAAGGAGTGGGGGGTCCCATCGGCAGATTAAATACCTTTCACACCACCAAACATTCCATGGGGAGGGCATTAAATTCCACTCACCATGTCTAGCATATACCTGTGTTTCTCATTTTGATTTCACAGCAACTAGACTTTGTGCAATAAAATGAGTGCAGCTTCATTCAGTGGAACGCTAAGGTCCAGGTTTTCACCTGGGGGACTTCTCCATCATGGCAAAAGTCCAGGATATGGTTGGAAATTCAAAGACCTGTCTGGAACATGACACTTCTCATTTCAGGGTGTGGCGGGGTGGCGGTAGGAGTGGAATGGGGCTGGGGTTCGCGCGTGAGGTTTATGAAGACAGTTGGCCATTTAAATCACAAGCAGTCTGCAGTGAAGTGGAATTTTGATAGACCAGGCGTGTAAAACCTGGATTGTGCAGATTAGATGAGCTAAGAGGTCGGAACTTGGTGGAATTGTTTAGATAGCCAGGGCACCCTTGGACTTGGTCCTGGACACCTCTAGGGGAGGACATGAAGCCTTTGGGATTGTTAAACGTAAACATGATTGTGTGTAAATAATCCTTTAGCTCTTTGGAACTGTCAAGGAACTATCAAAATTGTCACGGGACTGTCAAAGGATACTTGGTGAGTTGGGATGGAGGAGTGTATAAACAAAGGGTGTGGGGATCATGAGCTGGCATGAGTTGGCACTAAGTTGGCATAGGACCATAAAGAGTCATGGGGATCTGGGGGCACAATTCAAACTCACAGCCTCTGCCACCTAGAAGGACAAGGGCATGAGGATACCGCCATCTCCAAGTTCTCCTTCAAGCCACACGGCATCCTGACTTGGAACTGTATCGCCATTCCTTCACTGTGACTGGGTCACAATCCTGGAACTCGCTTCCCAAACGTAGTGGGTATAACGCCAAATGGACAGTTCAAAGTGACAACTCAAGACTACCTTCGTAAAGGCAATTAAGGATGCCCACATGAGCGAATAAATTAAAAGAAAATACAGCAGGAATCCTTGGCTAGTGACTATGAGATAAGCAGTTTACTTTTCCCTCATTAGCCCAAAGATGCAGAAGGCAACTCCAGTATCCTGATTATTACTTCAGCTAAGTATGTTCGCACTGACCAACAAAATCCACCTGGAATTTACTGGGCTTTATAGCTCAAAGCAATATGGGACACATTTATCCATTAGGTGGGAGGCATGGGAGCACAGTGGTTAGCACTGTTGCTTCACAGCTCTTGGATCCCAGGCTCGATTCCTGGCTTTGGTCACCGTCTGAGTGGAGTCTGCACGTTCTCCGTGTCTGCGTGGGTTTCTTCCGGGTGCTCTGGTTTCCTCCCACAAATCCCGAAAGACGTGTTGTTAGGTAATTTGGACATTCTGAATTCTCCCGCTGTGTACCCAAATGTGGCGACTCGGGGCGATTGACAGTAACTTCATTACAGCATTGTGAGCCTACTTGTGACAATAAAGATTATATTTTTAAAAATTAAATTCTTGTGGCAGTTGGGTGCAAAGCATTTTCAATATCAAGTAATTATCTCCAAGCACGTCCCTTACTTTAGGTATGATTAAAACATTGACCCAAAATACTTTTGGTGTTGCAGAGCAGTCTAAAATTTAGGCAAATATTACAACACGGTTGGAAGGTGTTCTGCAGATCTCCGCTCAGCAGATATGTCTTTATTTATTATTATTTTTTTTACATAGTTTAATGTTCACCTTTCTTTTAAGCTGATGTTATGACAAGTTTTGTGTTCATCAAGGTGTCAATGGAACAATTTCCTCACCATTCTCGGCACCTAAGAAATATTCCACCGACTAACACCAAGATAATATTTCTCCACTTCCTCGATCAGCCACATTGCAGTCCCCAACTTGGATTGCCAACTGGTGCTGAATTATCAGCAAATTAATATGGGGTGGATTCACACTTGACTCCCAGTGACAGAAACCATGTTCTATTGTGTGATCCAGACTTTTCTCTCTCACCCCCATGGTTTTTGATGGGAGGAGATTTTGGAAATAATTATTTTAGACATTGAATTTACAAATGAAAGATTAACAGTCAAAATGCTATTCTTAAGATACCTTCAGTACTTATTCTTTAATATAATGATGCATACATTTTAGATTTTCTTTACAATATTAAATTGTCTGCATGAGACTTACTTTAAGTAAAATCGCCAATAATAAACTTCAGTGCTAATTTTTATGGGTTTCCTATGACCTACCTGTGCAGTACTTTGCTGTATGCTGTGTCTACTGGATAAGTGCTGTCAAATTAAAGGAAACATATTAGTAAAATACATAATAATTGTAACAATTACAGGTTCTTATCATATTAGCTGTGTTCCTTGAAATCTTGGCTGACTCATTTGACATTGTTGGACTCCATCCAAATCGCTGAACCAGATCCAGATATTTTATACCATTAAAAACCGTAGCAAAAGAGGACTGTAGAATTTCAGTGTCGCAATAGACTCAGAGAAATAGGCATTATTAAGACAAAGAAATTCAAAGGATGCAGATATCATTGATTGAATTTGTGCAGTTGTCATACTAATGGGAAAAGGCAGCACCAATGCCTTTTATAAATAGATGGAAAAATATGCTCTTCAAATAGTTGACGACTTCGCCAACTACAATATTCAAATTTATACCAACCTTGACTCTGTTTAATTCCAGTTGGTTTTGCGCCCTACACACACGCACACATACGTACTGTGGAGCAGACGGAGCAACGAGAGCAATCGCAGATGAGCAATATTTGATCCAATGTCACAAAGAAAATCATTAGAAACAAATACATTTAGAGTACCCAATTCATTTTTCTTCAATCAAGGGGCAATTTAGCATGGCCAATCCACCTACCCTGCACATCTTTGGGTTGTGGGGCGAAACCCACGCAAACACGGGGAGAATGTGCAAACCCCATACGGACAGTGGCCCAGAGCCATGATTGAACCTGGGACCTCGGCGCCATGAGACAGCAGTGCTAACCACTGCGCCACAGTGCTGCCCCGATCACAAAGAAAGACAACAAAATAATCCCTTTAGCAAGGTCTTACATATGCATACTGATTATAAAGTTACATTTGTGTTTTCACCATTCTGCACATGGACCTTCCTTAATGTCAGTTGTCAGCAGGTGACTTTACCTGATGTCTGGAGCAGTTCCATATATGTCAAAAACAGAGTGTTGGCTTTTAATAATAGTTACAACAAAATGGCAGATTCAACATCAACTGTTAGTAGAGGGAGTAGAATAGACAAAGTCTCCTCTTTGGTGGTTCTCAGTGCCTCTGAAAGCATGTAGCCTGCTTCATTCATGTTACAGCATTACCTTGAATGCAAGGCTACAAGTTGGTAATTGGGGTATAAAATCAATATAACCCTGCTGCCTCTCTGCAGACTATTTCCAGACTGAACATTTGGAAGAAGTTCCAATCGATGGCAACACAGAGGTATTTTGCATAATTTCAGATGATCTTTGTGGTGATACACCACTGTACTTCCCTACCATTGTACATAGTATATAATAGTTGTGTGTAACGTGGCCCTGTAATACTGTGTATTGTACTGTAGCTCTGCAGAGGTTCGGTCACTGGTAGGTAACCCGACCTGGCCACGGAGAGCTCCGCCTTAGCCACTCCCCCGGGAGTTAGTATAAGAACCCTCTTCTGGGGCCGGCCCCATTCTGTCTGGGGTCGTCTGTGTCGGGTAAGCCTCCCATGTAGTATATTAAAGCTGAGTTAAAGTCTCACATGTCTTTGTGGTTCTTGACGCTTAGTGCATCAATCTTTCAAGCTGAACCTTTACACATGTTTAATACAGGAGCTGCATATTAAGCTGTTTGAGTGGTGCTGAATCGTCCTGAAGGAGATCTTTTTATGCTTCAATATTTCATGCATTCAATTACTGAGAGCTTAAAGGTGCTATGGTCACAATAAATGTGGAGGAAAACGTCCAGCCCCGTTATTTCCGGCCCCTCCCAGTGCCATTCGCACTTTGGTCCAAGATAGACCAGGAATTGGACCATTTGGAGCAGCTGGGGGTTATTTGCCCTATCCACTATGCCGATTGAACTACGCCCGTAGTCCCCATATTGAAGTCGGGCAGGTCAGTACGGCTCTGTAGGTACTATGAAATGACCGTGAACCAGGTATCCCGCCTTGAGCATTACCTCGGATTGAGGATCTCTACGCTCGGCTCTGCGGTGGAAAAATGTTCACTAAGTTGGATATGAGCCACACGTACTTACAGCTGGTGCCGAGCCAAGTTCCCAAAATATGTACGATCAATACCCATCGGGGATTGTACGAATATATGTGGTTGCCGTTCGGAGTCTCCTCGGCTTGTGCGATATTCCAGAGGGTTATGGAGAACATTTTGTGAGGGTTGTAAAGTGTGACCGTCTACCTGGATGATATTCTCATCACCGGGCCCTCACATCAGGAACACGTGGAGAACCTAACCGAGGTCTTCGAATCGTTTGCTTGGGCCGGAGTTCGCCTCCAGAGAGAGAAGTGTGTTTTCCATGCGCCGGAGGTCACGTATCTCGGCTACCGGGTGGATAGCAGAGGCCTCCATCCAGTGGAGGAAATGGTGCAGGCGATTCGCCAGGCCCCCATCCGTCGCGACCAAATGGAACTCCGCTCTTTGCCTAGCCTGGTGAACGATTACGGGAAGTTCAAACCCAGGATGGCGACGCTGCTCAGTCCGCTCCACCAACTACTGAAGAAGGGACAAAAATGGAGCTGGGGCCCCATGCACCAGAAGGCATTTCACGAGGTGACGCAGCGGCTCTCGTCAGAGGAATTACTTACACATTTCAACCCGGACAAGCACCTGCTCATCACATGCAATGCTTCATCATACGGCGTTGGATCGGTCCTGGCACACCGCATGCCCGATGGCTCGGAGCGACCTATAGCTTTTGCATCCGGCACGCTGGCCGGCATCAAGCAGAACTACAGCCAGATAGAGAAGAAAGGCTTGGCAGTGGTGTTTGCGGTGCGGAAATTCCACCAGCACGCTTATGAGCGACTGTTTACGGTTTATACCGACCAAAAGCCCCTGCTGGGGTTATTTAAAGATCGGGTGATTCCGCCGATAGCATCTGCCCGGGTTCTACGGTGGGCCCTGCTGCTGATGGCCTACGAGTGCACTATGGAGCATCAACCGGACACAAGAATCCCTCACGCGGATGCGTTGAGCCGCCTGCTTCTACCCACTAAGCCGCCGGCTCCCACCCCAGCCGCTGAGGTGATAGCCGCTGTCCATTTCATGGACACTTTCCCAGTAACGCAGCTCATATCAGAGAATGGACACTGACCGACCCCGAGTTGTCGAGGTTCCGACAGATGGTCCAATACTGAGCCCAACATAGGGCGATTCCAGACGGGATGAGGGCCTTCGTCACCAAGCTACCCGAGATGAGCGTCGAAGATAGCGTCCTCCTGTGGGGGACATGGGTGGTCGTACCCAAACAGGGACTCACGCCCCTGCTGCAAGACCTCCAGGGGTGGCCAAGATGAAAATGTTGGTGCGCAGCTACGTTTGGTGGCCTGGACTGGATGCCGAGATCCAGCGGATGGGCTAAAATTGCACCCCATGCCAGGAACACCAGAGTGGCCCGGGAAGCCTTGGTTCATTATAGTAGTGGATGCCCACTCCAAGTGGATGGAAATACACCGGGTCCCCATGGCGACCACTTAAGCAACAATGGACAGACAGCACACAGGTCCTGGTGTCCGACAATGGGAGGGCAGTCACGAGCCAGGGGTTCGCTTCGTTTATGGATGCAAATGGCATCAGGTACGTACAGAAGGCCCTATACCACCCAGCCTCCAATAAGCTAGCCGAACGAGCGGTACAAATATTCAAGAGAGCCATCAGGTCATGGGAAACGGGTTGGAGAGATTTCTTTTCAGTTATCATACAACACCTCACGCCACAACCAGCATCGCATCGGCAGAGTTACTCATGGGGTAGCGACTACGGACACTTCTCCGCCTCATCCTCTCTGACGTCGGGGCACGGATCCGTCAACGGCAGGACCGCTCAGAGGCGGACTCTCACCGCCGCCCACTTTCATGATGGGTGACGCAGTTTACATGAGGAAATTCAGACCGGAGCCACGTGGATCTCTGGGACAGTCCTCCACGCGACGGGGCCAATCTCCTACACGGACCAGGTACAGTGGGCAGAGATACACCACCTGAACTACTTATGACGACGCAACCAGGAACCACCGGCACGTGGCCCAGAGGTCCCACGCAGGACCAGGACACCATCCTCCAACACGGCCAAGGAGGAGCCCCGAGACCGTAGGGAACTTGGACTCCACCCACCCGTTCTGCCTCCTGTGGACCGTCGAGACCCCAGGGGAGCCGTCGCATCCGTGGACACGGCCAGCGAAGGCGTAGACAGCGGGTCGGATTCCAATATGGGCACTGGACCATCCAGTGACGATATGCCGGCAGAAGTACCAGCTGGGCCATGCCAGCTGCGACGTTTTTCGTGGAAGCGATGGTCCCCGATACGCTACATACCTCTAGGACCGGCTCTACCGCCCCTGGAACTCCCATAACCCAAGCGGCCACGGGTCCCTCTGCCTGAGGGCATGGACATTTCTCCCGATGTGATGGGTGGGGCGGGGGGGTGGGGTTACAACCCTCTACAGGGACAGTGCTGAATAGCAACCACTTCCACCCTACAAATATTGTAAGTTTATTAACTCAAGAACACAAAAGAATCAAGCAACATGCTAAAATCAGTCACGAAAATCAGTAATTTGCATTTACAAGACATCAAAAACAATACTAGCCCCCCCCCCCCGCCCCCCCCCCCCCCCCCCCCCCACCGCCCCACCAGTAGCCCTACTTCAGCATAAAGGCACCCAATCGATCAGCACAGACCACCGGAAAAGGACACACTGGTGCAGGGCACGGTGTGAGAGAGAGAGCCAACACCCCCTCTCTTCCTAAGAGGGGCACAGTTCAACCCAAAACAGTTCCTGTAAACAAAGCACCAAAGTACGGCTACCTCTCCGCCTCACCCCTGCCCATCGGCAGTCGCACATCAGTGGAAAGCTGCTCAAATGAGCAGCACAGACCACCGTAAAAGTATACACCGATACGGGGCATGGCGGAAGAGAGAGAGAACTCTCTTTACAAAAAACAAGACAAAATACAGAGGAACCATAGGAAACCCAACAAACAATTAAGTACAAGGCAAATCCACCAGCCCTCAGGCCAACGCACGCAGAACACACATCACACAGCAACTACCCTCGAAGCAGACACATTTTCCTCACTCCCATCCGTAGGACCTGCCAAAATACAAGTCTCTTAATATGGAGGTGATTGGTGGCACATGGTGTCCTTCTCAACCACATAACCAGGTGCCACCCTGATGTCAGAGTAACACACAGCCCACCCAGTGATGCCACCCACAGTAGACCCCATTCGTGGAAACAGGACAGGGGCCACAGAACCTATCGCTGACAAAGGTTGCGGCAGCCACCGGTACCCCTGTTGACAGGAACGGATGGCGAGGAATCAGGCTCCCCAAATCACAGCCCCGGTGCCATTCACTAATGGGACAGGGGTGCAGTGCAGATGGCAAAATATCAAGGGGGCTGGGTGAGTGGTGGGCTGTGGTTGGGGGACGACGACGACGGTGACATAGAGTCATAGAGGTTTACAGCATGTAAACAGGCCTTCGGCCCAATTTGTCCATGCCGCCCAGTTTTTACGACTTAGCTCGTCCCAATTGCCCGTATTTGGCCCTTAACTCTCTTTTCCCCGCTTCCCCATATAACTGTCTAAATGCTTTTTAAAAGACAAAATTCTACCCGCCTCTACTATTGCGTCTGTCAGTTCGTTCCAGACACTCATCACCCTGTGTGCGAAAAAACTGCCCCTCTGGACCCTGTTGTATCTCTCCCCTTAAACCTATGCTCTCTAGTTTTAGACTGCCCTGCCTTTGATGTTGAGGGTGGAGTACAACTCAGGGTGACTTTGGATGGGCAAGGGAATACTCATCTTGCTAACATGTCTTCTCTTTTTCCCCCTCTGCAGAGAATTAATTTAGGCGTATAGCCAGCTATGCTCGCTATCTACCTGGCTGCAGCTGCCACAGCAGCCGCATGGAGGCTGTTGGAGGAGGGACCTCCACAAGAGGAACCTGCTCCAGAAGAGCAGGGGCCAGCCGGTGAGGCTCAAATGCCGGGCGTTCAAAAGGCCGAGGAGGAGGTGCGATGGCGGCTCCGCATCAACGCACTTATGTACCTTCGAAGAGCTGCTGAACCATCTGTGTCGCTGAAGACTAGCCAGCGACACTGTGCATCACCTGTGCCAGATGGTGGCACCGGGGATTTGGAGGAGGACACTTATTCCCAGTAGCCATCAAGGTGATGGTCACCCTAAACGTTTATGCATCTGGATCATTTCAGGGCTTGAGCGTCAACCTTTGTGGGATCTCGCAGATATCCGTGCCCAGGTGCATCTGAGACATGACAGATGCCCTATGCATCTGGGCATCGGCCTATATAACTTTCAATCTGGACCAGGCCCACCAGGATGCCAGGAAACAGGTTTTGCTACTATCACTGGCATGCCCCAGGTCCAGGGGGTGTTTGATGGAACGCATGCCCCCCCTATGAGCATTGGCTCATCAGGAGGTGCCCTTTATCAATAGGAAAGGGTTCCACTACCTGAATGTGCAGTTCATGTGTCACCAACAGCGGCACATCATACAGGTCTGCACCCAATACCAAGGCAGTGTGCACACCACTTCCACCTGGAAGCACTCGGAGGCTCCCGACACATGAGGCGCTTCCTCGGGTGAGGGGTTGAATCTTGGGAGACAAGGGATACCCACTGAGATCTTGGCTAATGACTCCTGTCCAGAAGCCCCAAACCGATATGGAGACCCGTTTTCACAATGCCCATGCAGCAAATGGGAGCATCATTCAGTGGCATTGACATCCTCAAGGTGTGCATCCAATGTCTGGACCGCTCTGGTGGTGCTCTCCAATATAGCCCCAGGAAGGTCTCTAGCATCATGCTGGACTGGTGCATCCTGCACAACATTGTGCAGATAGAGGAGAAAGATCGACAGGCCTCGTCTGACGAGAAGGGGGAGGAGGGTGTTCAGGATGAACTGGGCATGGAGCTCAGACTGGCAGGATATGCTGCCCAGCGTGTGCTCCTCTTCCCGGCATACAAGCAGAAACGTAAGCGGGAGAATCCGGTTTAAAAAGTTGTGCAATGCTGGTCCGAGGCAGCAAAAGAGCTCCTACCTGACTGTTTGAAGTCAGTGGACTGGTCCATATTTAAGAACACAGCGACCAACCTAAACAAATATGCCACCACTGTCACAGACTTTATCAGCAAGTGCGTAGAAGACTGCGTCCCAACGAAAGTAGTACGTACGTTTCCCAACCGGGAATCATGGCTTAATCAGAAGATTGACTTCCTACTGGAGGCCAGGTCTGAGGCGTTCAAGACAGGCGAGCCTGACCTATACAAGAAATCAAGGTACGACCTCCGCAAAGTCATCAGGGATGCCAAGAGACAATACCAGACCAAACTAGAGTCACGGACTAACGTCACAAACTCTCGTCGGTCGTGGCAAGCATAAATAACATAACGGGATACAAAGCAAACCCGAGCAGCATCTCCGGCAGCAGCGCATCCCTCCCTGATGAACTCAATGCAATCTGCTCGGTTCGAGCAGGAAATCATCAAACCGCTGTCGACTGCCCCAGCAAGATCGGACACACCCATACCCACCATCACAGTTTCCGAAGTCAGATCGGTCTTCTTTAAAGTGAATTCTCGGAAAGCGATAGGTCCTGACCGGATCCCCCGTCATACACTCAAATCCTGCATGGATCAGCAGGCAGATGTGTTCGCGAACATCTTCAACCTCTTCATACTCCGTTCTGAGGTCCTCACCTGCTTCAAGAAGACCACCATCATACCGGTGCCAAGGAAGAACCAGGCAATGTGCCTCAATGACTACCGTCCAGTGGCCTTGACATCTATCATTATTAAGTGCTTCGAGAGGTTGGTCACGAGGCACAACTCTACACTCTCAGAATGCCTCGATCCACTGCAATTCGTATACTGCCATAACCGGTCCACAGCAAGCACCATCTCCCTGGCCCTACACTCATCCCTGGAGCATCTCAACAATAAGGACTCATACATCAGACTCCTATTCGTTGATTACAGCTCCGCCTTCAACACCATAATCCCAGCCAAGTTCATATCAATGCTCCAAAACCGAGGACTTGGCTCCTCCCTCTGCAACTGGATCCTCGGCTTTCATGGACCACCATCAGTAAGGATAAATAACAACACCTCATCCACGATAGTCTTCAATACCAGGGTCGCGCAAGGCTGCGTACTTAGCCCCCTGCTATACTCCTTGTACACACACGACGGTGTGGCAAAAATTTGGCTCCAACTCCATCTACAGGTTTGCTGATGGCACGATCCTAGTGGGTCAGATCTCGAACAACGATGACTCAGACACTGTGCACCAGGTTGTCCACTGCGATCGACACCCTAGCAGTGTTGGCCTCGGTGCCACCTCCCGAACCTGTAGCCTCTGGGACTCTTCCAATAGGCTATGGACCTACTGGAGAGTGGCTGTCATGCCCCTCTGAATATCACGGCCGCATCCTAGCGTCTGCATCAGCTCTTTCCAATTATAAAAGTCCCAGTTCAAATGTGCCTCAACACAAATATGACCCATAATGATATCTATAATTCAAATATGGGCGGCATGGTAGCACAGTGGTTCGCACTGTTGTTTCACAGCGCCAGCGACCCGGGTTTGATTCCTGGCTTGGGTCACTGGCTGTGCGGAGTCTGCACGTTCTCCCAGTATCTGCGTGGGTTTCCTCCAGGTGCTCCCTTTCCTCCCACAAGTCCAGTGTTGATGGAAGCCTACATGTGACACCAATAAAGATTATTATCTTCTCCTTCTGTTATAATTGCAATCATCTCTGGCCCAAATTTGATGTTTTTTGTTTGACTCTACTTGTTCAGTATCGATCTGGCCCACACCCTGGTCACTCGCCTTTCCCGACTCAGCTAACCAAGTGCAGTCCGCTTGACGCACTGTCCCATACACATACCTCATTGGCTATTCTCTGCAACCTGACCACGAGGGATCCATCTGCTGACCAGTTCTTTATGTGAGCACTATCCTGGCACTGTATCCTGACGCCATGCTTCGAGTTCAACAGTTTGATGCTACAACTCCTTTGTGGTCTGATCAGAATGCTGGGGATTGTCCAATGCCATGTAGCATGATCTGAGGCTGTTCACCATGTTGTACCTCTACTTAATCTTGTTGCCACATTCTTTGGTCACCGCAAAGCACTATGTCATGTTGTTATAATGATATAAAGGCACCAATTACGGGGGCAGCATGTGGCACAGTGGTTAGCACTGGGACTACGGCGCTGAGGAGCTGGGTTCGAATCCCGGCCCTGGGTCACTGTCCGTGTGGAGTTTGCACATTCTCCCCGTGTCTGCGTGGGTTTCACCCCCACAACCCAGAGATGTGCAAGTTAGGTAGATTGGCCACACTAAAATTCCCCCTTGATTGGAAAAAAAAATAATTGGGTACTCTAAATTAAAAGAAAAAAAATAAAGGCACCAATTACTCATTGCTGATTGGGTAAACACGCTGTGCATTCATTTATGGAGACTAAGCACATGAGAACATTTAGACACAGGTAGAAAGCTGAAAGACATCAGCAACAGAGCTGTTTGTGTACTCTGTTCAAAAGTAAAAGTGAAACAAGACTAGATCACATGATCTACTTCCCTCTAGTAATATCATACAGCTGTTCCTTAAAGACATATTTCTGCAGGTAGTGTTCCATTAAAGATCAACAGAATATATACTTTTTTTTGAATGAAGCGGACTGGCCACAGTCTCGGTGCTCCTGAAAGAGGGTAAGGACCCCCTCAACACGGATGGTAGGATACTGGCGAAAGTCCTGGCAACACGGATGGAGCCATGTCTTCCTGATAAAATGGAGGCTTTATCAAAGGTAGACAGTTATCGGCTAATGTCCGACGTCTCTTGAACATTATCCTATCCCCCTCACCTGCTCGGGAACCTGAAGTTATGTATCTTTGGATGATGAAAAAGCTTCTGATAAGGTGGAGTGGAACTACCTTTTTGAGATCTCGGATAGATTCGGATTTTCCCCCAAATTCTCCTCCTGCGTTTGTTTGATGTCCAATTCCCCGAAAGCCAACATCCGCACGAATATGACCTCCTCTAAATATTTTACATTGGGCAGGGGCCCCAGACAGGACTTCCCCATTTCTCCATTGCTCTTCGCGATGGCCATTGATCCTCTGGCGATGGCGTTAAGGTTGTCAGAGGGATGGAGGGTGTCATGGGACTGTCCCTTTCAGAAAGGTTTTTGTCTTATCACATGGCTTCAGTGATGTCATTTTTGTGGGGGGAGCTGAGCTGTGGCTGTGAGGTTTACTTTTGCTTTCACTTTCACATTTGGCTGCTGTGGACTCAAACAGAGAAAATAAGTGTTTTGGCCTGTCTCTCTCTATTTTCATTTTAAGTATCTGTTCCAGTAAAAAGAAACATTGGTTATAGCTTCCTGCTGTTTTGGGAACTGAAAGGATATGGATTGCTTTCCGGCAGGGTTTAAACCTGCTGGTGTGACGGGGTCAGAATCTCAGGAAAGGGCAGTCTTATTCAAGTGAGAATGCAGAGTGCTGGACCACGCCCATGAAAGAGGATTTTGGTTTACGGGATTTTGTTTTTGAATTGGAACTGTTAAGGGGGAATTCATTCAGTGTTATACATAGATTACTGTAGCTGTGGGGTGTCTTTGTTTGTAAACTGATAAAAATTCTTGTGTGTTTGTATACATGTTAACTAAGTTCTCAGAGACTTCCGGGTGCGGCAATGACCAGCTGAGTCGCATGTTTCGGCACTTCCCGTTGGAACGGACTTTTGGGCTCTTGATAGGAGCCCCAACGGCAATTTAAACGGCCAAAAACACTGTGCGGTAAACCAGAAGGGAATCCCCCCGGTCACACATGGAAAAAGGAGGATAGCGGCCGGATTGCCGAAAATCCTCTGGAGCAGCGGCAAGGAAGGGAAGCTCGAAGCAAGATGGCGTCGGAAGGTGGCCGTTTGCTATGGGGCCCGGAGCAACAAGAGTTCCTGCGGCGCTGTGTGGAAGAGCTGAAGAAGGAGTTGAAGAAGGAAGTGTTGGCCCCGATATTACAGGCGATTGAAGGGCTAAAGCAGGAGCAGAGGACCCAGGAGCTGGAGCTTCGGGTCGTGAAGGCAAAGACTGCTGAAAACGAAGATGAAATACAGGGCCTGGTGGTGAAGGCAGAGGTGCACGAGGCACAGCACAAAAGGTGTGTGGAGAGGTTGGAAGCACTGGAGAATAATTCGAGGAGGAAGAATTTAAGAGTCCTGGGTCTTCCCGAAGGCACAGAGGGGGCAGACGTCGGGACATATGTGAGCACGATGCTTCACTCGCTAATGGGATCGGAGGCTCCGACGGGCCCTTTTGAGGTGGAGGGAGCCTATCGGGTTCTGGGGCGAAGACCAAAGGCTGGAGAAATACCTCGAGCTATAGTGGTGAGGTTTCTCCGCTACAATGACAGAGAGACGGTCCTCAGATGGGCGAAGAAAACTCGGAGCTGTAGGTGGGAGAACGCGGTGATCCGCGTATACCAGGATTGGAGTGCGGAGGTGGCGAGAAGGAGGGCAAGTTTCAATCGGGCTAAGGCGGTGCTTCACAAAAAGAAGGTTCAATTTGGAATGTTGCAACCGGCGAGACTGTGGGTCACACACCAAGGGAAGCACCACTACTTTGAGACGGCAGAAGAGGCGTGGACATTCATTGTGGACGAGAAGCTGGAATAGTCTGGCGAGAGAAAGAGCTTCTGGGACAAAGTGGTGGGGTGATTATGCGGGGCGAGGAAGGGGAAGGGGGGGGGGATGATTTTTCAATTTGTTACTTCTGTGATCCTGTAACTTTTCTCTCTTCCCAGTGTTGGGGGGGGGGGGGGGGGGGGTGGGAGTATGAGGAACTGTGGGCGCCGGTGGGACGGAAAGGGGAAGGAGAAGGGAAATGCGCCATTAGGGGCGGGGCCGAGTGGGAAAAGCGGGCTTTGCTCCCGCGCGATGGTAATTGTGGCGGGAACAGGGACGCAGGAAGGAGGGTGACACGCACAGTGGGGGCCGAGGGCAAGGGGGGAAGCCGAGGTCAGCCAGAGTTCGCTGACTTCTGGGAGCAACATGGGGGGTGCAACTACGCTAGAGGGGGATCTAGCGGAGGGGGGGGGGGTTAACTGGGATGCTGCTGCTAAGGAGAAGGGGGAGCTGTTATGGGATGGGGTGGTCAAGACGGGGGGGCACCGTCGGTGGGATACACACGTACGTGGGAACCGGGTGAGGAGCTGGGTTAAAAAAGGGGATGGCTAGTCGACAAGGGGGGGGGGGGGGGGTAAAGAGCCCCCCAAACCCGGCTGATCACGTGGAACGTGAGAGGGCTGAACGGGCCGATTAAAAGGGCACGGGTACTCGCACACCTAAAGAAATTAAAGGCAGATGTGGTTATGTTGCAGGAGACGCACCTGAAACTGATAGACCAGGTCAGACTACGTAAAGGATGGGTGGGGCAGGTGTTTCATTCGGGTTTAGATGCGAAGAATAGAGGGGTGGCTATATTAGTGGGGAAAAGGGTACTGTTTGAGGCAAAGACCATAGTGGCGGATAGTGGGGGTAGATATGTGATGGTGAGTGGAAGATTGCAAGGGGAGGCGGTGCTTCTGGTGAACGTATACGCCCCGAACTGGGATGATGCAAATTTTATGAGGCGTATGTTGGGGCGTATCCCGGACCTGGAGGCGGGAAAGTTGGTAATGGGGGGAGACTTCAATACGGTGCTTGATCCAGGGCTGGACCGGTCGAGGTCCAGGACCGGGAGGAGGCCGGCAGCGGCCAGGGTGCTCAAGGACTTCATGGAGCAGATGGGAGGAGTAGACCCCTGGAGATTTATTAGGCCTAGGAGTAAGGAGTTCTCATTTTTCTCCCATGTTCACAAGGTATACTCACGGATAGACTTTTTTGTCTTGGGAAGGGCACTGATTCCGAAGGTGACAGGGACGGAGTATACGGCCATAGCCATTTCGGACCACGCTCCACATTGGGTAGACCTGGAGGTAGGAGTGGAAAAAGAACAGCACCCACTCTGGAGAATGGATATGGGCTTATTGGCGGATGAGGGGGTATGTCTAAGGGTGAGGGGGTGTATCGAAAGGTACTTGGAGCTTAATGACAACGGAGAGGTTCAGGTGGGAGTGGTCTGGGAGGCGTTGAAGGCGGTGGTCAGAGGGGAACTGATATCCATAAGGGCACATAAAGGGAAGCAAGAGGGTAAAGAAAGAGAGCGATTGTTGAGAGAACTTCTGAGGGTGGACAGGCAATATGCAGAGGCACCGGAGGAGGGACTGTACAGGGAAAGACAAAGGTTACATGTGGAATTTGACCTGCTGACCACGGGTAAGGCAGAGGCACAGTGGAGGAGGGCACAGGGAGTGCAGTATGAGTATGGAGAGAAGACGAGTCGGCTACTGGCCCACCAATTGAGGAAGAGGGGAGCAGCGAGGGAGATAGGTGGGGTGAGGGATGAGGAGGGAGAGATGGAACGGGGAGCGGAGAGAGTGAACGGGGTGTTCAAGGCATTCTATGAGAGGTTATATAAGGCTCAGCCCTCGGAAGGGAAGGAGGGAATGATGTGTTTCCTGGATCAGCTGGAATTCCCGAAGGTGGAGGAGCAGGAGAGGGCGGGACTGGGAGCACAGATTGAGATGGAGGAGGTGGTAAAGGGGATTGGGAGCATGCAGGCGGGGAAGGCCCCAGGACCGGATGGATTCCCGGTGGAATTTTATAGGAAATATATGGACCTACTGGCCCCGCTTTTGACGAGAACCTTTAATGAGGCCAGGGAAAGGGGGAAGTTACCCCCGACTATGTCGGAGGCGATGATATCGCTCCTTTTGAAGAAGGAAAAAGACCCGCTGCAGTGTGGATCCTACAGGCCCATTTCCCTTTTAAACGTAGATGCTAAGCTCCTGGCCAAGGTGATGGCGACGAGGATAGAGGACTGTGTCCCGGGGGTGGTCCACGAGGAACAAACTGGGTTCGTTAAGGGGAGACAGCTGAACACGAACATACGGAGGCTGCTAGGGGTGATGATGATGCCCCCACCAGAGGGGGAGGCGGAGATAATGGTGGCGATGGACGCCGAGAAAGCATTCGACAGAGTGGAGTGGGACTATCTGTGGGAAGTGTTGAGGAGATTTGGTTTTGGAGAAGGGTTTATTGGATGGGTGCAACTGCTATATAGGGCCCCGTTGGCAAGTGTGGTCACGAACAGGCAGAGGTCTGACTACTTCCGTCTTTATAGAGGGACGAGGCAGGGGTGTCCCCTGTCTCCATTACTGTTTGCATTGGCAATTGAGCCCCTGGCCATAGCACTGAGGGGCTCCAGGAAGTGGAGGGGAGTACTCAGGGGAGGAGAAGAACACCGGGTATCATTGTATGCAGATGATTTATTGCTGCATGTTGCGGACCCAGTGGAGGGGATGCCTGAGATAATGCAGACACTCAGGGAGTTTGGGGAATTCTCGGGGTACAAATTGAATATGGGGAAGAGTGAGTTGTTTGTGGTGCATCCGGGGGAGCAGAGCAGGGGAATAGATGATTTACCGCTGAGGAAGGTAACAAGAGATTTCCGGTACTTAGGGATTCAGATAGCCAGGAGTTGGGGAACCTTACATAGGCTTAATCTAACACGATTGGTGGAACAGATGGAGGAGGATTTTAAGAGATGGGACATGGTGCCCCTGTCACTGGTGGGTAGAGTGCAGGCGGTCAAAATGGTAGTCCTCCCGAGATTCCTTTTTGTGTTTCAGTGCCACCCGGTGATGGTCACGAAGGCTTTTTTCAAGAAAATCGAGAAAAGTGTCATGAGTTTTGTGTGGGCTGGGAAGACCCCGAGAGTGAGGAGGGGGTTTTTGCAGCGTAGCAGGGATAGGGGGGGACTGGCATTACCGAGCTTAAGTGAGTACTACTGGGCCGCCAATATCTCAATGGTGTGTAAGTGGATGGGAGAAGGGGAGGGAGTGGCGTGGAAGAGATTGGAGATGGCGTCCTGCAAAGGAACCAGCCGACAAGCACTGGCGACGGCGCCGTTGCCGTTCTCCCCGAAGAAATACACCACAAGTCCAGTGGTGGTGGCAACACTGAAAATTTGGGGGCAGTGGAGACGGCATAGGGGAAGGGCGGGAGCCTTGGTGCGGTCCCCGATAAGAAATAATCATAGGTTTGTCCCGGGGAGAATAGATGGGGGATTTGGAGCATGGCAGAGAGCTGGGATTGTGCAACTGAGAGATCTGTTCTTAGACGGGACGTTTGCGAGTCTGGGAGCGCTGACGGAAAAATATGGGTTGCCCGAAGGGAATGCATTTCGGTACATGCAACTGAGGGCTTTTGCGAGGCAACAGGTGAGGGAATTCCCGCAGCTCCCGACGCAGGAGATTCAGGATAGAGTGATCTCAGGGACATGGGTGGGGGATGGTAGGGTGTCGGATATATACAGGGAAATGAGGGACGAGGGGGAGATCATGGTGGATGAGCTGAAGGGAAAATGGGAAGAAGAGCTGGGGGAAGAGATTGAAGAGGGGCTGTGGGCAGATGCCCTACGTAGGGTAAACTCTTCGTCCTCGTGCGCCAGGCTAAGCCTGATACAATTCAAGGTTTTGCACAGGGCGCATATGACCGGAGCAAGGCTCAGTAAATTTTTCGGGGTAGAGGATAGGTGTGGGAGATGCTCGAGAAGCCCAGCAAACCACACCCACATGTTTTGGTCATGCCCGGCACTGCAGGGGTTCTGGGTGGGGGTGGCGAATGTGCTTTTGAAGGTGGTGGGGGTCCGGGTCGAGCCAAGCTGGGGGTTGGCTATATTTGGGGTTGCAGAAGAGCCGGGAGTGCAGGAGGCGAGAGAGGCTGATGTTTTGGCCTTTGCGTCCCTAGTAGCCCGGCGAAGGATATTGCTAATGTGGAAAGAAGCCGAGCCCCCGGGGGTGGAGACCTGGATAAATGACATGGCGGGGTTTATAAAGCTAGAGCGGATTAAGTTCGTCCTAAGGGGGTCGGCTCAAGGGTTCACCAGGCGGTGGCAACCGTTCATTAACTACCTCGCAGAACGATAAAGGAAATGGGAAGGTAACAGCAGCAACCCGGGGGGGGGGGGGGGGGGGAGGGGGAGGGCTCGGGTGGGTCCTCAGGGGTGTTTTTGTATAGATATTTGTACTTGGTTATGTATATTGGATTGTTTGATTTTATTATTTGGGAGAGTTATTATTTTTGTTATGGCAGTTGCCATTTAGTTTATATATTATTTATTTACTTGTTTTGAATAAAATATATGTTTTTAAAAACTAAGTTCTCAGAATAAAGTTTGTTTGATTAAAGTGTCTGAAGACTGTTGAATCATACCTGAAAAGAAAGCTCATCCCAGCCAAATTAAATTAAAAGTTATAGGTCAAGTGAACTACATAATACACTTTGGAGTTTCTAAACCCTGGCCCATAACAAAATTGGGGACTTGTCCGGGATAAAAGTCTATCTTTCGTGATTGGGTTGGCTGAGTGAATTTATAGACAGCGAGGGGTGAGAATATTTGTGTTGGCTTTTCAGGTGCTGTATTCAAGTTTAAATAGGGAATGTGTTGTGTACAATGGCTCTTTCAGAGGCTCAGAGTTTTATGATGGTGGAGAAGATCACGCGCAGTACCATACAAACAAGAGACTAAAAAAAGACTTTTAGATTTGGCAAAAACATTGCAGTTAACATTGCCTGACAAAGTACGAAAATAAGAGGTAATTGCGGCAGTCGCAGAGCATTTAAAATTGCCTGGACACAGACAGAATCATTGGAATTGGCAAGAATTTAATGCAGATAAAGCAGCTTGAACATGAATAAACTTAAAGCAGCTTGAACATGAAAAAGAAAATCTAAAAATCTGTCCTGGTCCACCCACGTCGACGCTACCACCAAGAAAGCACAACATCGCCTATACTTCCTCAGGAAACTAAGGAAATTTGGCATATCCACATTAACACTTACCACGTTTACAGATGCACCATAGAAAGCATCCTATCTGGCTGCATCACAGCCTGGTATGGCAACTGCTTGGCCCAAGACTGTAAGAAACGTCAGAGAGTCGTGAACACAGCCCAGTCCATCACACGAACTGGCCTCCCATCCATTGACTCCCACCTACACCTCCCGCTGCCTGGAGAAAGCGGGCAGCATAATCAAAGACCCCTCCCACCCGACTTACTCACTCTTCCCACTTCTTCCATCGGGCAGGAGATACAAAACTCTGAGAACACGCACGAACAGACTCAAAAACAGCTTCTTTCACGCTGTTACCATACTCCTAAACGACCCTCTCATGGACTGACCCCATTAACACTACTGTATGCTTCATCCGATGCCGGTGTATGTAGTTACCTTGTGTTGCCCTGTTATGTATTTTCTTTTATTTCCTTTTCTTTTCATGTACTTAATGACCTGTTGAGCAGCTCGCAGAAAAATACTTTTCATTGCACCTTGGTACACGTGACAATTGTCACGTGACAGTACCTTTAAGAAATGAGTGTTTATAAAATTGCTGTATTGGATGTTCCTTTAAGAAATGGGTGTTTATCAGTGATGTCAGAGAGTGGGTGGAGCTGGGCTGTCTGTCTGCTTTTACTTTCGCTTTTGGCTGTCTGCGACAGGGTGTGTTAGTTTTGTTTTAGATTTGGAGAAGCTGCAGCCACAGCAAGATGTGTATGAATCTCTGCAAGCTAAAGAATGTTCATTTGGTGATTTCAAAGTGGTAACTGCTCTCAGGAGAGAAGCTAAACATGATGTCTTTCTGTAAAAGGATTCTTTTTTGTCTTATGGATGTTGCAAGGAAAGATTAAGAGTTACTGATAGAGTACTGTATTCTTTGGGGAAATTATTGGCGTTGATAGTTGTTAATATGTTTACTGTGGGTTTATAAAGTGTGAACTGGTTTCATAAATAAACATTGTTTTAATTTAAAAGTACTTTAACTCCCTGTTGCACTACACTTATAAAGTAGGCCCATGTGCTCCCCACAACCACAATCGATTAAACATTGTGGGTCAGGTGAACTCCATGATACACTTTGGGATTCTCTGAACCCAGGCCCATAATAAATTGGGGGCTCGGGGAGGATAAAATTCTATCTCTTGGATTGGCTTAGTGAACTTAAACAGTGAGAGTTGAGCATATTGTGGTGCTTTTCAGGTGCGGTATTCCAGTTTAAGTAGGGAGTGTGTTGTGGACAATGGCTCTTTCAGAGGCTCTGAAGTTTTTGGGGGTGGACACAGTCACATGCAGTACCTTATGAACAGAGACTAAAAACAGGCTTTTAGATTTGGCAAAAGCATTGCAGTTAACATTACCTGACAGAATACGAAAAGAAGAGGTACTTACCACGGTAGTTGAGCAATTAAAATTGCCTGAGATACTGTCTGACTCATTGGAAATGGCAAAGATCCAGTTGCAGATTAAGCAACTTGAACATGAAGAAGAATTAAAGCAGCTTGAATACACAATAAGAGAAAAAGAAAGAATAGCCATAGCAGAACAAAAAGAGAAAGGGAGGTACAGATCAGAGAAAAAGAAGAGAGGAAAGCGAAAGAGAGGAAAAAGAAAAAGAGAGAGAGGAAAGGGAAAAAGAGACCGTTTGAACTTCAGAAATGGCCATGAAACATGACAGTCAATTAAAATTGGTGGATGTAAAGGGAAACTTACAGTTGGAGGATAGTGATGATGATAGTGAGAAAGAGCGTCATAGTCGAAGGCTTGGTGGGGACCTATTTAAATATGTCCAAGCATTGCCAAGATTTGATGAGAAGGAGGTAGAAGCCATTTTCATTTAATTTGAGAAGGTGGCTAAACAAATGGCCACCGGATATCTGGGTATTACTGATTCAAACAAAGCTGATAGGTAGGGCTAGTGAAGTGTTTGCATCACTACCGGAGGAGGTATCTGGGGCGTGTGAGGAGGTGAAAAAATCCATCTTGGGTGCATATGAACTAGTGCCTGAAGCCTACAGGCAAAGGTATAGAAATTTAAGGAAATAAGCTGGTCAAACATACATGAAGTTTGAAAGGATCAAACAGAGTAATTTTGATAGATGGATAAGGGCTTTGAAAATAGACCAAACGTATGAAGCTCTCTGAGAAATTATACTTTTGGAGGATTTTAAAAATTCAATTCCTGATGTAGTGAGAACTCATGTGGAAGAGCAGAGGGTTAAAACTGCGAGATTAGCAGCAGAAATGGCAGATGATTATGAATTAGGTCAGAAATCAAAGCTTGGTTTCCGACAGCAGTTTCAACCTGTGAGGGATAGAAACTGGGGACATGAGAAATACTCAAGTGGTAAAGATCTGATGGGAGATAATGAGAGTGTACCTCCGATTAAAAATGAAATCCAGGAGGGTGGAAGAGAAATGAAAAGTTTCAAATGTTTTCACTGTAATAAACTAGGCCATGTAAAGTTACAATGTTGGTGGTTGACGAAAAGCACTGGGAAGGCTGATGTGGTAAAACAGGATAAGACAGTAGGATTTGTTAAAGTGGTAAAGGAAAGCCCAAGTGAAGTGAAGGAGGTGCAAAAGATTGTACAACCTGATCAAGAGGTGATTGATAAGAAGGTGACAGATCTCTTCAAAGAATTTACTTGTGTGGGCAAAGTTTACTCATGTGTACCAGACGGAGCAGGTAAAGAAGTCACAATATTAAGAGAGACGAGAACTAGTCAATCTTTACTTGTAAGAGATGAGGAGTTATGTCGTTTGTGAAGAATGTTGCCTGAAAAGGTGGTAATATGTGGAATTCAGGGTGACAAAAGTAGTGTTCCATTATAGAAGGGAAGGTTGGAAAGTCCAGTGAAGAGTGGTGAAGTGGTAGTAGGCGTATTAGAGAAACTATCTTGCCCAGGAATACAGTTTATCTTGGGTGATGATATAGCTGGATCGCATTTGGGAGTGATGCCTACTGTTGTTGATAAGCGAGTGGAAAATTAGACACCTGAAGGACGAATATCCTGGAACTTTTCCGGATTGTGTAGTAACAAGGTCGCAAGGTCACAGGTTAAGACAAGAGGAGAAATCAAAGAATGAAGATAAAGTTGAAGTGCAATTATCAGAAACGATTTTTGATCAGATGGTTGAAAAGAACAAGAACAGGTGGAGGATGAGGTGGATATTTTTAGTTCAGGAAAATTGGCGAAGTTACAACAGAAAGATATAGAAATAAAACGGATGCATCTGAAAGCATACACGGAAGAGGAATCTGAGAGTATACCAGAGTGTTATTACTGTTAAAAGTGATGCCTTGATGAAAAAATGGACACCTTTACACAGGCAGATGAAAAGTGGGAAGAAGTTCATCAAACAGTATTGCCGGAAGGATAAAGAAAGGAGGTTTTGAGAGTAGCACATGAGGTACCAGTGGAAGGTCATTTGGGAGTAAGGAAAACTCAAGCTAAAATACACAAAATTTTATTGGCCTGGACTACATAAAGATGCAGTTAAATTTTGTCCTGCTGCAGCACCCTTAATACCCATTCCAGCATTTGAGGAACCTTTTACAAGGGTCCTAATTGATTGCGTAGGACCTCTTCCTAATACGAAAAGTAGGAATCAATATCTTTTGACTATAATGGATGGGTCTACTAGGTTTCCAGAGGCCATTCCAGTCCGCAATATTACAGCTAAAAAGATTGTGGAGGAGTTACTTAAATTCTTTACTAGATATGGACTACCCACAGAAATACAATCGGATCAAGGATCAAATTTTATCTCAAAGTTATTCAAAGAAGTCATGGATAGCTTAGAAATAAAACCCTTTAAATCAACTGCCTACCATCCAGAATCGCAGGGAGTGTTAGAAAGGTGGCATCAGCCATTAAAGACAATGTTGAGGGCTTATTGTCAAGATTAACCAGAGGATTGGGATAAAGGAATTCCATTCGTATTGTTTGCAATTAGGGATTCACCTAATGAGTCAACCAAATTCAGTCCTTTTGAACTAATTTTTGGTCATGGTCACGATTAAGGAAAAATTAACTGATTAAGGAAAAATTGGTCAGTGAGAAATCGGAACTTACATTATTGGATTACGTGTCAAATTTTTGGGAACGATTAAATAGAGCCAGTGAATTAGTTAGACAACATTTAAAAGTTGCACAGCATGTGATGAAACAGGGAGCAGACAAGAAAGCAAAGATTTGTAGTTTTGCCTGTGGAGATAAAGTTTTAGCATTGTTACCAGTGGTAGGTGAACCTTTAAAAGCAAGATTTTGCGGTCCTTATCAGATTGAAAGGAAATTAAGTGAGGTGAATTATTTGGTAAGAACGCCAGACGGAAGGAAAACTCACCGATTGTGTCATGTGAATCTGGTTGAAATGTATTTTGAAAGGGAAGAAGGGCTAAAGGAGGTTTTAGTGAATCCAACTCAAAGTGAAGAACCAAATCCAGATGACGTTGAATTTGACATTCCTCAAGTTAAATTGGATAATGAGGAAGTTCTTAAAAATTGGAATAAATTATTGAGTTACCTTTTAGAGGAAAAACAAACTGATCTGAAAGAGTTTTTAATATCACATGGGCAAGTTTGTGGATGTAAAATGATTATCCATGATATAGATGAGGGGAATGCTGTTCCAATTAAACAACATCCACATAGACTTAACCCTCTAAAATTGGCAGAGGTTCATCAAGAAATTGAAATTATACTTAAAAATGGCAAAATTGAAGTGGGTTGCAGCCAATGCAGCTCACCCATGGTGATGGTACCGAAACCGAACGGTACCCAACGATTGTGTGTGAATTATACACTTACAAGAACAGACTCTTATCCTATCCCACAGTTAGAGGACTGCTTTGAGAAGGTGGGACAATCAGCTTTTATTTCCAAACTGGGTTTACTTAAAGGTTACTGGAAGGTAGCTTTATCCTAAAGGGCAAAGGAGATTTCAGCTTTTGTGACTTCAAATGGTATATATCAATTCAAAGTTATGAAAAACGACGCAGCCACATTTCAACGATTAACTAACAAAGTCATTTCAGGATTACCTAATTGTATGAGACACATAGACGATCTGGTTATTTTTCATCAGACATGGAAAGAACATTTGAAGCATCTGATGGAGTTATTCGATCGACTTCAGGAGGCGGGTTTGGTGGTAAACCTAGCCAAAATTGAGTTTTGAAAAGCCCAAGTCGCGTTCCTTGGCCATACAATTGGACATAGACAAATGGTCCCACGGGATGTAAAAACAAAGGTTATTGCCGAGTTTCCAATACCCTCGACACGAAAGGAAATAATGAGATTGCTTGGCATGAGTGGTTATTACCGTAGATTTGTGCCAAATTTTAGCAGTGTGGTTACTCCACTGACGGACGTGCTGAAGAAGCGTAGCAAATTTCAGTGGACGGCGGAGCAGCAACAGGCATTTGCCGGCCTGAAGGCTGTGTTAATCACTGCTCCTGTGTTGGCCACCACAAATTACACAAAACCATTCAAGGTGGTTATCAATGAGAGTGATGTGGGCATAGGTGCTGTGCTCTTGCCAGAAGACAACAAAGGAATAGAGCAGCCTATTGGATATTTTCCCCCCAAATTAAATGATAACCAAGAGGAAGTATTCAACAATTGAAAAGGAGACTTTGAGCTTGGTGCTGGCTTTGCAACATTTTAACATTTATGTTACCAACAATTTGTCTGAAACAATTATATATACTGATCATAATCCATCGACATTTTTGGAGAGATTCAGGAATAAGGTGCCAGATTCTTCCAGCCATTTAATTTAAAACTTATACATGTGGCAAGACGAGAACATTCGATAGCTGATGCTTTGTCACGAATCTGATGAAGAGTAGCTGGTGAAGAGCTAGAATCGACTGTATCATTGGAAATGTTTGCCAGTTTTGATGTTTTAAAATGCATGTATGTTTATTGTCAAGTGTGTTATGGGCCAGGGTTTAGAGAACCCCAAAGTGTATCATGGAGTTCATCTGACCCACAATTTTTAATAGATTGTGGTATGGGGAGCACACAGCCCACTCTACAGGTGTGGTACAGCAAAATCGAAAAGTATTTTTTAAAGCAAAACAATGTTTATTCTATGAACTCAAGTTAACCTTTTTAAAACATACAGTGAACATCTTAGCAACCATTAATTCAAATACAACCCCCAAAGAATACAACACCAAGTAATCCTTACTTTCGTTTTAACATCCATAAGACTTAAAAAAAACTTTTTAACAGAAGCACATCCGGTTTAAATTCACTACTGAGAACACTTGTCACTCTGAATTCACCAAATGATCAAGAGATAGTCTTTACATGGCAGAGAGAACAACATTACACATTCTGTGTCTGACTGCAGCTCCAACACTGAAACGAAACCAAAAAAAACAGACACACTCAAGCTTTTCTCAAAGTGAAACTAAAAGCTGACAGTCAGCCCAGCTCTACATCACTGCAGTAATAAACAGGAATGGGTAAGTGAAAAAGAGAAAAATGAAACCATCTTTGAAGTTGATGGGTTTTTTTTCTTGAGGGGGGAGGTGTTATGGGAGTGTCCCTCTTGTTTCATCACATGGCTTCAGTAATGTCATTTTTATGGGTGGAGCTGTGGCTGTGAGTTTTGTTTTTGCTTTCGCTTACAGATTTGGCTGCTGTGTTTTGGCCTGTCTCTCTCTATTTTCATTTTAAATATCTGTTCCAGTAAAAAAAAACATTGATTACAGCTACCTGCTGTTTCGAACACTTAAAAGATATTGTTTGCTTTCCGGAATGGTTTAAACCTGCTGGTGAAACAGAGTCAGAATCTCAGGAAAGGGCAGTCTTATTCAAGTGAGAATGCACAGTGCTGGGCTACACCCTTGAAAAGGGGTTGTTGGTTTATGGGATTTTGTTTTTGAATTGGAACAGTTAAGGGGGGATTCATTAAGTGTTATAGATTACTGTAGCTGTGGGGTGTCTTTGTTTGTAATTGATAAAAACTCTTGCTGTGTGCTTATATAAATGTTAATTAAGTTCTTAGAATAAACGTTGTTTGATTAAAACGTCTGGGAAGACTGTTGAATCATACCTGAATGGCAGGCTCTTGTGCTCATCCTAGCCAAATTCAACTAAAAGTTATAGGTCAGGTGAATTACATAATACACTTTGGAGTTTCTAAACCCTGGCCCATAACAAGGGGAATACACCGAGAGGGGAAGGAGCACCAGATCTCACTATACGCAGATGGCCTACTTTTATATATTAAGGATCCTGTCTCCTCAATTGAAAACATCATGAAGATACTCACGAGGTTTGGCACATTCTCAGATGATGAACTAAACATTAGTAAAAGTGAGTGTTTCCCAATAAAGTCAATGGCCAGAGGGGCTCGGCTGGATTCTTGGTGCTTCACCACTCGCCCTCTAATTTCCGCCACCTTGGGATCCGCGTGGCCCAGAACTAGGCCTTACTGCACAAACTGAACTGCTCAAGAGACTCATCAGCAAGATAAAAATGGACTTATAGAGATGGAATAACCTCCCCCTGACTCTAGCGGGCAGGATCCAAACTCTTAAGATGAATGTGCTATCTAGATTTCTGTTCTTATTTCAATGTATCCCCATTTATTTGCCCAAAGCATTTTTTATTACGGTCAACAAATTAATATCGACATTTTTCTGGGCAGGTAAGATTCTCTCAGCGCTCTGCTTCAGAGAGACAGAGAATCGGGAGGCTTGGCCCTCCCGAATCTTGTTTTATTACTGGGCTGCCAACATGCAGAAAATTCTCACTGATCCAAAATCAAAATGGAGTAGATTAGAGGCAGGGTCTTGTGTCACAGCCTCCTCCCTACATGCCCCGACGGAGTCCCTGGGCGAGCACTCAGATCCTGCGCAGACCAGCTGCGAATGTATTCGCAGACATCTTCAACACCTTACTTCTCCACTCCGAGGTGCCCACTTCCTTCAAGAAGACCACCATCATACCAGTACCAAAGAAGAACAAGGTAACAAGCCTCAACGACAACCGACCAGTGGCCCTGACATCTGTTTTCATGAAATGCTTTGAGCGGCTAGTCATGAGATGGATCAACGGCAGCCTCCCAGATGGTCTCAATCCATTGCAGTTCGCCTATTGCCACAATCGGTCCACTGCAGATGCTATCTCCCTGGGCTTACAATCAACACTCGGACACCTCAACAATGAGGTAATCTACGTCAGACTGCTGTTCATAGACTACATCTCCGCCTTCAACTCCATTATCCCGACAAGATTAATAACCAAACTCTGAAATCTTGGACTTGACCCCTCCCTGTGCAGCTGGATCCTTGACTTCCTCACCAACAGATCGCAATCTGTCAGGATAGGTAACAGCACCTCCTCCACAACAGTTCTCAATGCTCAGTCCTCTACTGTACTCCCTATGCACACACACACGACTGTGTGGCAAGATTTAACTCCAATTCGATCTATAGGTTTGCAGGTGATACGACTGTGGTGGGTCGTATCTCAAAAAATGACGAATCAGACTGCAGAAGGGAGGTAGATCACTTGATTGCATGGTGTGCCGAAAACAATCTCCCTCTAAATGTCAGCAAAACCAAGGAACTGATCATCAACTTCAGGAAGCGTAGTACGACACACGATCCCGTCTACATCAATGGGTCCGTAGTGGAGATGGTGGATAGATTTAGGTTCCTGGTCCATCGCAATCTGTCAGGATAGGTAACAGCACCTCCTCCACAATAGTCCTCAATGCTCAGTCCTCTACTGTACTCCCTATACACACACACACGACTGTGTGGCAAGATTTAACTCCAATTCGATCTACAAGTTTGCAGGTGATACGACTGTGGTGGGTCGTATCTCAAACAATGACGAATCAGACTGCAGAAGGGAGGTAAATCCCTTGATTGCATGGTGTGCCGAAAACAATCTCCCCCTAAATGTCAGCAAAACCAAGGAACTGATCATCGACTTCAGGAAGCGTAGTACGACACACGGTCCCGTCTACATCAATGGGTCCGTAGTGGAGATGGTTGATAGATTTAGGTTCCTATAGGTCCACCCACGTTGATGCAACAGTCAAGAAAGCCCAACCAGCGTCGCTACTTCCTACGGAAGCTAAAGAAATTCTGCATCGACTCTCTCAAGCTTGGTATGGCAACTGTTCGGCCCAAGATCGGAAGAAACTACAGAGTGTGGTGAACTCAGCCCAACGCATAACATAAGCTTGCGACCCTTACACGGATTCTGTATACATCTCCCTCTGCCTCAAGAAGGCAGACCGCATTGTCAGAGACCCCTCACACCCAGGCTTTGCCCTCTTCCAGAACCTTCCATCAGGCAGAAGATTCAGAAGTCTGAAGACCCGCACATCCAGACATAGGAACAGCTTCTTCACCACAGCTACTAGACTCCTCAACGAATCTCCCTCGGACTGATCTATTCCCTGTCAGACACTATTCACGACGCCCGATGCTGCTCTTGCTTGTTGCTTTGTTTGGCCCTTATTCCGCACTGTAACCAATTACTTATTTGTCAATGTACTTTGTTGATTATTCTTTTTGTCTGCTGTGTACTGTTGAAGGTAGATTTAGAGAGAAGGTTTTAGATAAAGTGTACCCTGGTTTAGGTGCCTGTATGGGGGCATATTTTTAGGAATAAATATTGTATAATTTTGTGTTAATCACTATATGATCAGAAAGGCTCCACTATGTTAACATCCATGTTAACAGAAACCCAGAATACTAAAAACACAAAATGGCTGTTAGCTGAGTTAGCCACTTTCCTGAACAACAATTAGCTGGGTGAGTTGCAAGCTGCTATAAACAACATTAATAATTACAGGCAGAAGTAAGTTCAGGGAGATAATCATGGCTGATATTAGCAGATGATCTAGGGGACTGAATGGAAAACAGACATGTGGGATTAAGGGAGTGTGGTGATCCACTGTAATAGGAGATGTAAGGTAGGACGTGCACTACATGTTCGCCGGTTGCTCCTGCCAGCTGGCTCCGCCCAGGGAGAACTGTATAAATATGCATGACCTCCAGTGCCCTGCCATTTCGCCAGCTGCAGCAGGAGGCCACGCATCTGACTGTAATAAAGCCACAGTTGTACCCAACTTTAGTCTTTGTGCAGTTGATCGTGCATCAATTTATTACAGTCAGATTTTCCACAGAATGGATGTCCGAATTAAGCCCGATCGCCTGCAGCTGGATCCTCACTCGCCCGACGCCAGGAAAGACTTTACTCACTAGCTAGCATGTTTCGAGGCATACATCAACGCAGCGGACCCCACGCCAACGGAGGCTCAGAAGATAAACGTCCTGTACTCCAGTCTGAGCTCCAGCGTGTTCCCGTTGATCCAAGATGCCACGACTTACACAAAAGCAATGGAACTCCTCAAAGAACACTACGCGCAGAAGGCGAACACGCTCTTCGCCAGGCATGTACTTGCCACCCGCTCGCAACTACCTGGTGAGTCCATCGAAGACTTCTGGCGGGCCCTAATTCCACTCGTCTGGGACTATGACTGTCAGGCCGTCACGGCCGCCAAACACGCGAATCTCCTCATGCGCGATGCCTTTGTGATGGGGATTGCGTCGGACCGCATCCAAGAACGATTGTTGGAAGGGGCCACGCTCGAACTGGCAGAGGCGAAAACCGTGGCGCTCTCCATGACGGTCGCATCCCGTAACGTACAATCGTACCTCTCCTGCCGTGCTGCCCGCCCTTCTACCCCTTCTTACCCCTCCGGAACCCCGCCGACGACCTCTTCAGCCGGGGCCCTGCCTTCTCAATACACCTGCGCCGCACGCCGATCCGCGCACCCCGGGGGTCCCCGCTGCTATTTCTGCGGTCAGCAGAAGCACCCCCGCCAACACTGCCCGGCCCGCACTGCAGTTTGTAAAGCCTGCAGTAAAAAGGGCCACTTCGCGGCTGTGTGCCAGGCCCGCACACTCGCTGCGATCGTGCCCGCTATCGCCCCCTCCCCCACACCAGACGCACAATGGGAGCCACCATCTTCTCCTCCCGGGTCCATGTGCGACCAATGGGCGCCACCATCTTGTCCCGACACCGCAATGTGCGCACCATGGGTGCCGCCATCTTGTTCCCCCCCGGACATCCCGACATCGGAACTGCACACGCTCGCCACCCGAAGCATCCGATGGCTACCCGCAGCTCGCTTCGATGACGCTGGGCCAATCTCGCCCGCACCACCTGGCCACCACGTCGACGACGGTGAAAATCAACGGCCACGCGACCCCGTGCCTGCTGGTCTCCGGGAGCACCGAAAGCTTCATTCACCCAGATACGGTAAGGCGCTGCTCCCTCGCGGTCCACCCTGCCAATCAAAGGATCTTCCTAGCCTCCGGATTCCACTCCGTCCCGATCCGAGGCTTTTGTACAGTCACCCTCACGGCTGCACTCCTGTTGGGCCTGGACTACCAGTGCAACCTCCAGAGCCTCACCCTCAAATTCGGCGGGCCCTTACTCCCCCTTACGGTTTGCGGCCTCGTGACCCTCAAGGTTGATCCCCCCTCCCTTTTTGCCAATCTAACTGCGGATTGCAAGCCCGTTGCCACTAGGAGCAGACGGTACAGCACCCCGGACAAGACCTTCATCAGGTCCGAAATCCAGCGGCTGCTTAAGGAGGGTATTATCGAGGCCAGCAACAGCCCCTGGAGAGCCCAAGTGGTAGTGGTTAAAACTGGGGAGAAACACAGGATGGTCGTGGGCTACAGCCAGACCATCAATCGGTACACGCGTACCCCCTCCCATGCATATCTGATATGGTCAATCAGATTGCGCAGTACCGGGTCTTCTCAACAATTGACCTGAAATCCGCCTACCACCAGCTCCCCATCCGGAAGTCAGACAGGCCATACACCGCCTTCGAGGCGGACGGTCACCTCTACCACTTCCTTAGGGTCCCTTTCGGTGTCACAAATGGGGTCTCGGTCTTCCACAGAGAGATGGACCGAATGGTCGACCAGTACGGTTTGCGGGCCACCTTTCCGTACTTAGATAATGTCACCATCTGCGGCCATGACCAGCAGGACCACGATGCCAACCTCGATAAATTCCTCCGCACTGCCACTCTTCTCAACCTGACCTACAACAAAGAGAAGTGTGTGTTCAGCACGACCCGGTTAGCTGTTACCAGACTCCTAAACGACCCTCTTATGGACTATCTGATCGCTTCACACATCTCCACTGAGTAGTAATTTATCCTGTGCCAGACGGAGTTTGATTCACTTCAAAGTGATACTTGGAACACATTGGACGAAGGCAAGGATGAGTGGATTCTTTTGAGACGTGGAGAACAAGTGTGACCACTGTTCACTTACACCGACTAACCACACACATGCATTTGGTCTTGTCCTCAGCTTGCTGGATATTGAGCTTCCATTTTTGACACAATATCCAAGATTTTGCAGATAATCTTAGAATCGTGCCCACTGATTGCAATATCTGGGGCTTCAGACTCCCCGTCTTTCTACTCGGGAGTGAGGGCGCACATTCTTGTCTTCGCCTCCTTAATGACCAAGAGGCGTATATTGGTCAACTGGAGATCCCCCTCCCTACCAAGGGCATCTGCCTGGATGGAAGACCTGATATCCGTCTTACATCTGGAGAAAGTCAAATATACCATCAGAGGCTTGGTGGGGAGGTTTTACCAGAGATGGCGGTCATTAATTTCTTTCTTTAAGGACCTGGATTCATTACAGGGTTGGGAGGGGGGTGGGTAGGTTTGTATTTAGTTGCTTATGAAAGCTATATTGTATGTATATTTTTGCCTATATGTATATTACATTTTCTGTTTGATAATTCAATAAAATGTTTAGTTAAAAAAATGAAGCTGATTCAAAAAGTGAAGCAGTAAACTTGATTCACTGAGTCTAAAATTATTACTGTGTATAAAACCCATGATTCCTCATTAACAGAATATCTACCACAAATAAAATCAAGGTTTGGTTCTTCATGCTAATGATTATTGGCAAGATTTATCACACGTGTTTCACGGCAGCAAGTGGTGGACCAACATTGACCGGCGGCAGGATCTTCTGGTCCTGCCATTGTCAACGGGGTTTCCCATTGAATGCACTCCTTGTTGCCATGATGGCGGAACTGGAAGATCCCGCTGGTGTGAACAGCCAGAAAGTTCTACCCTATGCATTTAATCAATTAGCTGTCATAAAGATGTGAATATATCGAAAAACCAGAAATGTCTACAGCTGTGACAGAGCTATATGTCAAGAATTGGACAACAATGAACACTTACTAGTTTGTAGAGATCTGCCACGCTTAACTGTTCTGGGTCAACCGTTTCAAAGTCCTTTCTGGGAACTAGGTCCATGCCCATCTGTCTGATAAATCAGAGAAAATTGTATTAGTGTTCAAACAGCAAACAATGTGCATTTAGCCCGAGATTCTTTATGACTTTTGAGATCCAAGAATGGGCACTAGAACATACAGTGCGGAGACCATTCGGCCCATCGAGTCTGCACCGACTCACTAGAGCCCTCATTTCCACCCTATCCCTGTAACCCAATAACCCCTCCTAACCTTTTTTTTGGTCACAAAGAGCAATTTATCATGGCCAATCCACCTAACCTGCACGTCTTTGGACTGTGGGAGGAAACCTGAGAACCCGGAGGAAACCCACGCAGATATACTAATGTATATTTTCTACATATTTTGCATTAATATAATATTGGATGTTATGTAGCACAGAAAAAAAAGTGCAAACTGACTGCATTCGCCTCTCTGTAAACTAGAGGTCATCCTAAGCTCTCCTGTCTATGTCTTAATACACACCAAGCCTAGTGCACCTATCACCTATCAATAGCTCCCGGTCAAGCAACCTTGTTTTTAAACCCCCTTAAAGTCTTTACCCTCCCTATCGTCGTAAACTCCTCCTACCCCACAATTCCCTGACATATCTATGCTCATCTAATTTAGGCCTCTTGAGCATTGCGAATTTTAATCACTTCACACCACTTGTGGTCATGCCTTTAGTGGCCTCGGACCCAAGTTCTGGAATTCTCTCCCTAAATCTCTCCACCTCTCTACCTTGTTTACCCCATTTAAGACACTAATTAAAACTTACCTCTTTGACCAACCCTTGGGTCATTTGGCCTAGTATTTCCTCATGTCAAATTCTGTTTTATAATGCTTCTGCAAAGCACCTGGGGATGTTTAATATCATTAAAGGCACTATATTGATACAAGCTTTTTTGTGGGAGTACAGTACATTTGGAAAAACTAAATAACTTTTTTCTTTATTTTCAGTTCTGGCAGATTGAGCTCGAGGCTTTGGGTTCTGACAGTATTCCGGCAATAATACTGAAGACTTGTGCTCCAGAAGTTGCCACCCCCCTAGCCAAGCTGTTCCAGTACAGCTACAGCACTGGTATCTACCTGGCAATATGGAAAATTGCCTAAATATGCCCTGTCCACAAAAAGCAGGACAAATGCAACCCAGCCAATTAATAATAATAATCTTTATTGTCACAAGTAGGCTTACATTGCAATGAAGTTACTGCGAAAAGCCCCTAGTCGCCACATTCCGGCGCCTGTTTGGGTACATAGAGGGAGAATTCAGAATGTCCAAATTACCTAACAGCACGTCTTTCGGGTCTTGTGGGAGGAAACCGGAGCACGTGGAGGAAACCTGCGCAGACATGGGGAGAACATGCAGACTCCGCACAGACAGTGACCCAGCTGGGAATCGAATCTGGGAACCTGGTGCTATGAAGCCACAGTGCTAGCCACTTGGCTATCGTGCTGCCCCCATCAATTACCCAGTCAGTCTACTCTTAAGCATCAGCAAAGCGGTGGAAGACATCATTAACAGTGCTCTGAAGTAGCATTTGCTTAGAAATAACCTGCTCAATGATGCTTAGTTTGGACTCTGCCAACGCCACTCAGCTCCTGACCTCATTACAGCCTTGGTTCAAATATGGACGAAAGGGATGAACTCCACAGTTGAAAGTGACTGCCCTTGACATCAAGGCAGAATTTGACCGAGTATGGCATGAAAGAGTCCGAGGAAAACTGGAATCAACGTGAATAGGGGAAAATTCTCTGTTAGTTGGAGTCATACCTAGCAAAAATGAAGATTGTTGTGGTTGGTGGAGGTCAATCATCTCAGTTCCAGGACATCACTGCAGGAGTGCCTCAGGGTAGTGCCCTTGGCCCAACCATCTTTAGTTGCTTCATCAATTACCTTCCTTCCATCGTAAGGTCAGAAGTGGGGATGTTTGCTGATGATTACACAATGTTGAGCACCATTCATGACTCTCAGATACTGAAATAATCCATGTTCAAATCCAGGCTTGGGCTGACAAGTAGCAAGTAACATATGCACCACACAAGTTCCAGGCAATGACCACCTCCCAAGAAGAAAGATCCTAACCATTGCCCCTTGACATGCAATGGTATTACCATTGCTGATTCTCCCACTATCAGCATCGCGGAGGTTGTAAGATGCACTGCAGGAACTCACCAAAATTCCTTCAACAGCCCCTTCCAAACCCACGACTGCTACCATCTAGAAGGAGGCAGACAGATGGGAACATCACAACCTGGAAGTTCCCCTTCAAGCCACTCTTGATCCTGACTTGGAAATATATTGCCATTCCTTCATTTTTCCTGGGTCAAAATCCTGGAACTCCCTCCCTAATACTGTGCATTTTATATATTTTGAAAAAGAGATTAATAAATAGAAAGAAAAACAGCACTGTGAGTGTATCTGCACTACATGAACTGCAATGGTTCAAGAAGGCAGCTCACCTCCACCTTCTCATGGGCAATTAGGGCTGACGAAGAAATGCTAGCCTAGCTAACCACAGTCCAAAGATGTGCGGGTTAGGTGGATTGGCCATGCTAAATAGCCCTCAGTGTCCAAAAACGGTTAAGTGGGGGTTACTGGGTTACGGGAATAGGGTAGATACGTGGGCTTGAGTAGGGTGCTCCTTGTAAGGGCCGGTGCAGACTCGATGGGCCAAATGGCCTCCTTCTGCACTGTAAATTCTATGATTCTATGATTCTAGTGATGGGATGGCCACATCCCATGAATTAATTTAAAACGTTACTTGCGACCAACCTATTTATCCTCTGCAGAACATTGCTCTCAGTTTGGATCAGATGGAGCCCATCTCAATGGTACAGTTTCTTCTGACTAGTGCCGGTGTCCCATGAAATGGAACCCTTCTTTCCAACACCACACCATCAGCCAAAGGAATGAAGGAAAATGAAGGAAATGAGTGGTAGAGTGAGCGAGAGAGGAAGAGAGAAAAAGGGGTGGGGGTTTAGTAGGAGAGGGAAAAGGTATGAGGCCAGGGAAAGTGGCAGAGGCAGGATGCAAATGAGATGGAGAGTAAGCAAATGAGACAGGGAGGAAGGAAGCGAGTGGGATGGGGAAAGAGGAAGCAAGTGGGAAGTAAAGGGAAGAAACACGTGGGGGGGAAGGGAGGAAGCGTGTGGGAAGTGGAAGAAGGGTGGAAACAAGTGGCAAAGGGAGAATGGTGCCAGGGGTCGGGGGCGAGGGGGTGCAGTAGAAGGAGCAAATGAGTAGGAAAGCAAAGAAAGCCACGGCCCAGGAGACAATTTGGTCCATAATTCCTTCACTTGAACTTTTAAAGAACTTTTTGATTGACCTTGTTCCTCTGTGCTTTGCCCACCTACCTGTAATTTTTTTTCTTTTTCAAAACAGTTATCCAATTTCCTTTAGAAAGTTACCACTAAATCGATTTGATTTAGTAGGCAGTGCGTTCTCTATCATTGAGCGCTTTTGCCAAGCACCTTGAATCGGTATCTTTGGTTACTTCCTTTTCTGTCACTGGAAACAGCTTCCCCTTATTCTCACAAAGCCATTCATAATTTTAAATACCGCTATCAAATCTTCTCTCTACCTTTCCTGCTCTGAGGAGCACAATTCAACTTTTACAGCCTCGCCGCATAAATGGAGTCCTCGTCCCTGGTACCATTCAAGTAAATATTTTCTGCACCATTGACACCCTGCTTAAAGTGTGCAGCCTGGAATTGAACGCGATGCTCCAGTTGAGGGCTATCAACTGGAGCCCTCCAAATATCAAGATATTTAAAAAGGTTTAAACTCTGTTTACGTGTTCATTGTCCATATTAGTAGAATTGGCCTACATTGTAGTAGAATGGGACTCTAATGCCTTTTTGTTAAAGAGTCAACCACATTGCTGTAAGTCTGGAGTCACATGCAGGTCAGACTGGATAATGAGGACAGATTTCCTTCCCGAAAGGGCTCTGGTGAACCAGATGGGTTTTTACAACAATTGACAATGGCTTCATGGTTGTCATTAATCTTTCAATTCCAGTTTTTAAAAATTAAATTCAAATTCCACCATCTTGGTGAGATTCTAACCCAGGTCCCCAGACCATAACCCTCCATGCTAACAGTATTCGTCGTGGGTTCCAGGGAAGCAAAGGCCAGAACATCGGCCTCCCTTTCTTCCTGGACTCCCGGGTCCTCCGAAACCCCAAAGATTGCCACCTCCGGGCTCATTACCACCCCAGTTTTCAACACCCGGGACATGACATCTGCGAATCCCTGCCAATACCCCCCGAGTTTAGGGCACGACCAGAACATGTAGAGAAGGTAGTCAAGAAGGCATACGGCATGCTTGCCTTCATTGGCCGGGGCATTGAGTATAAGAATTGGCAAGTCATGTTGCAGCTGTATAGAACCTTAGTTAGGCCACACTTGGAGAATAGTGTTCAATTCTGGTCGCCACACTACCAGAAGGATATGGAGGCTTTAGAGAGGGTGCAGAAGAGATTTACCAGAATGTTGCCTGGTATGGAGGGCATTAGCTATGAGGAGCGGTTGAATAAACTCGGTTTGTTCTCACTTGAACGAAGGAGGTTGAGGGGCAACCTGATAGAGGTCTACAAAATTATGAGGGGCATAGACAGAGTGGATAGTCAGAGGCTTTTCCCCGGGGTAGAGGGGTCAATTACTAGGGGGCATAGGTTAAAGGTAAGAGGGGCAAGGTTTAGAGTAGATGTACGAGGCAAGTTTTTTTACACAGAGGGTAGTGGGTGCCTGGAACTCGCTACCGGAGGAAGTGGTGGAAGCAGGAACGATAGTGACATTTAAGGGGCATCTTGACAAATACATGAATAGGATGGGAATAGAGGGATACGGACCCAGGAAGTGTAGAAGATTGTAGTTTAGTCGGGCAGCATGGCCGGCACGGGCTTGGAGGGCCGAAGGGCCTGTTCCTGTGCTGTATATTTCTTTGTTCTTTGTTCTTTATAGCCGGCCCTCCGGCACATCTAGCACACTTGTCCTCCAGCCCGAAGAATCTGCTCATCCGGGCCACCGTCATGTGGGCCCGGTGCACGGCCTTAAACTGGATCAGGCTGAGCCTGGTGCATGTTGCGGTCGCGTTTACTCTGCTCAGGGTTTCTGCCCAAATACCGTCCCCTAGCTCCCCCCCGAGCTCCTCCTTCCACTTAAGCTTCAGGTCCTCGGTCTGCGTATCCTCAGCTCTCATTAGCTCCTTGTAGACGTCTGAAACTCTACCCTCTCCCACCTCTTCCCTAGAAACTACCCTGTCTTGCCACCTCTTCGGCGGGAGACGTGGGAAGGACGGCACCAGTCTGCGTACAAAATCCCTCACCTAGAACATAGAACATAGAACAATACAGCGCAGTACAGGCCCACGATGTTGCACCGAAACAAAAGCCATCTAACCTACACTATACCATTATCATCCATATGTTTATCCAATAAACTTTTAAATGCCCTCAATGTTGGCGAGTTCACTACTGTAGCAGGTAGGGCATTCCACGGCCTCACTACTCTTTGCGTAAAGAACCTACCCCTGACCTCTGTCCTATATCTATTACCCCTCAGTTTAAGGCTATGTCCCCTCGTGCTAGCCATTTCCATCCGCGGGAGAAGGCTCTCACTGTCCACCCTATCTAACCCTCTGATCATTTTGTATGCCTCTATTAAGTCTCCTCTTAACCTTCTTCTCTCTAACGAAAACAACCTCAAGTCCATCAGCCTTTCCTCATAAGATTTTCCCTCCATACAAGGCAACATCCTGGTAAATCTCCTCTGCACCCGTTCCAAAGCCTCCACGTCCTTCCTATAATGCGGTGACCAGAACTGTACGCAATACTCCAAATGCGGCCGTACCAGAGTTCTGTACAGCTGCAACATGACCTCCTGACTCCGGAACTCAATCCCTCTACCAATAAAGGCCAACACTCCATAGGCCTTCTTCACCACCCTATCAACCTGGGTGGCAACTTTCAGGGATCTATGTACATGGACACCTAGATCCCTCTGCTCATCCACACTTTCAAGAACTTTTCCATTAGCCAAATATTCCACATTCCTGTTTTTCCTTCCAAAGTGAATCACCTCACACTTCTCTACATTAAACTCCATTTGCAAGCATCTAAAGTCGTTCCCTCTCGTCAGCCCAAACTTCTCCTCCAGCGCCCTCATGCTCGGAAAGCTCCCTTCCAGGAACAGATCCCCCATCCTCAAAATCCCCGCCCTCCTCCACAGTCGATACCCCCCATCCATGTTCCCCAGGGCAAATCGGTGGTTGCCGCGTAAGAACATAAGAACTAGGAGCAGGAGTAGGCCATCTGGCCCCTCGAGCCTGCTCCACCATTCAATGAGATCATGGCTGATCTTTTGTGGACTCAGCTCCACTTTCCGGCCCGAACACCATAACCCTTAATCCCTTTATTCTTCAAAAAACTATCTATCTTTATCTTAAAAACATTTAATGAAGGAGCCTCTACTGCTTCACTGGGCAAGGAATTCCATAGATTCACAACCCTTTGGGTGAAGAAGTTCCTCCTAAACTCAGTCCTAAATCTACTTCCCCTTATTTTGAGGCTATGCCCCCTAGTTCTGCTTTCACCCGCCAGTGGAAACAACCTGCCCGCATCTAGCCTATCTATTCCCTTCATAATCTTATGTTTCTATAAGATCCCCCCTCATCCTTCTAAATTTCAACGAGTACAGTCCCAGTCTACTCAACCTCTCCTCGTAATCCAACCCCTTTAGCTCTGGGATTAACCTAGTGAATCTCCTCTGCACACCCTCCAGTGCCAGTACGTCCTTTCTCAAGTGAGGAGACCAAAACTGAACACAATACTCCAGGTGTGGCCTCACTAACACCTTATACAATTGCAGCAGAACCTCCCTAGTCTTAAACGCCATCCCTCTAGCAATGAAGGACAAAATTCCATTTGCCTTCTTAATCACCTGTTGCACCTGTAAACCAACTTTTTGCGACTCATGCACGAGCACACCAAGGTCTCTCTGCACAGCAGCATGTTTTAATATTTTATCATTTAAATAATAATCCCTTTTGCTGTTATTCCTACCAAAATGGATAACCTCACATTTGTCAACACTGTATTCCATCTGCCAGACCCTAGCCCATTCACTTAGCCTATCCAAATCCCTCTGCAGACTTCCAGTATCCTCTGCACTTTTTGCTTTACCACTTATCTTAGTGTCGTCTGCAAACTTGGACACATTGCCCTTGGTCCCCAACTCCAAATCATCTATGTAAATTGTGAACAGTTGTGGGCCCAACACTGATCCCTGAGGGACACCACTAGCTACTGATTGCCAACCAGAGAAACACCCATTAATCCCCACTCTTTGCTTTCTATTAATTAACCAATCCTCTATCCATGCTACTACTTTCCCCTTAATGCCATGCATCTTTATCTTATGCAGTAACCTTTTGTGTGGTACCTTGTCAAAGGCTTTCTGGAAATCCAGATATACCACATCCATTGGCTCCCCGTTATCTACCGCACTGTTAATGACCTCAAAAAATTCCACTAAATTAGTTAGGCACGACCTGCCCTTTATGAACCCATGCTGCGTCTGCCCAATGGGACAATTTCCATCCAAATGCCTCGCTATTTCTTCCTTGATGATAGATTCAAGCATCTTCCCTACTACCGAAGTTTAGCTCACTGGCCTATAATTACCCGCTTTCTGCCTACCTCCTTTTTTAAACAGTGCTGTCACGTTTGCTAATTTCCAATCCGCCGGGACCACCCCAGAGTCTAGTACTTTTTGGTAAATTATCACTAGTGCATTTGCAATTTCCCTAGCCATCCCTTTTAGCACTCTGGGATGCATTCCATCAGGTCCAGGAGACTTGTCTACCTTTAGCCCCATTAGCTTGCCCATCACTACCTCCTTGGTGATAACAATCCTCTCAAGGTCCTCACCTGGCATAGCCTCATTTCCATCAGTCACTGGCATGTTATTTGTGTCTTCCACTGTGAAGACCGACCCAAAAAACCTGTTCAGTTCCTCAGCCATTTCCTCATCTCCCATTATTAAATCTCCCTTCTCATCCTCTAAAGGACCAATATTTATCTCAGCCACACTTTTTTGTTTTATATATTTGTAGAAACTTTTACTATCTGTTTTTATATTCTGAGCAAGTTTACTCTCATAATCTATCTTACTCTTCTTTATAGCTTTTTTAGTAGCTTTCTGTTGCCCCCTAAAGATTTCCCAGTCCTCTAGTCTCCCACTGATCTTTGCTACTTTGTATGTTTTTTCCTTCAATTTGATACTCTCCCTTATTTCCTTAGATATCCACGGTCGATTTTCCCTCTTTCTACCGTCCTTCCTTTTTGTTGGTATAAACCTTTGCTGAGCACATGAAAAATCACTTGGAAGGTTCTCCACTGGTCCTCAACTGTTTCACCATAAAGTCTTTGCTCCCAGTCTACCTTAGCTAGTTCTTCTCTCATCCCATTGTAATCTCCTTTGTTTAAGCACAAAACACTAGTGCTTGATTTTACCTTCTCACCCTCCATCTGTATTTTAAATTTCACCATATTGTGATCACTCCTTCCTAGAGGATCCCTAACTATGAGATCCTGAATCAATCCTGTCTCATTACACAGGACCAGATCTAGGACCGCTTGTTCCCTCGTAGGTTCCATTACATACTGTTCTAGAAACTATCGCGGATACATTCTATAAACTCCTCCTCAAGGCTGCCTTGACCGACCTGGTTAAACCAATCGACATGTAGATTAAAATTCCCCCATGATAACTGCTGTACCATTTCTACATGCATCAGTTATTTCTTTGTTTATTGCCTGCCCCACCATAATGTTACTATTTGGTGGCCTATAGACTACTCCTATCAGTGACTTTTTCACCTTACTATTCCTGATTTCCACCCAAATAGATTCAACCTTATCCTCCATAGCACCGATGTCATCCCTTACTGTTGCCCGGATGTCATCCATAAATAACAGAGCTACACCACCTCCCTTACCACACACTCTGTCCTTCCGAATAGTTTGATACCCTTGGATATTTAACTCCCAGTTGTGACCATCCTTTAACCATGTTTCAGTAATGGCCACTAAATCAGTCATTCACGACGATTTGCGCCATCAACTAACTCATTTACCTTATTCCGAATACTACGAGCATTCAGGTAAAGTACACTTATGTTAGCTTTTTTTACCTCTGTTCTGAATCTTAACACCTCGATCAGTAACCTCTCCTAAGTTATATTTCCTCTTAACCTTTCTCCTAATTTTCCTTGTCGTTGAACCCAGATCTTCATGTGACAACCTGCCGCGTCGCTTACCATTAATGTTTTCACATCCCGTTTTATTCCTTTTAGTATTCCTGGTCCTATACACTGAGCTCCCCTCAGTCACTGTACCTTGTACTGTCGCCCTTTTTAATTTTTGACTCTGGCTTCTCTGCCTTACACTTTCCCCCTTACTGCCTTTTGTTTCTGTCCCTGTTTTACTACCTTCCAACTTCCTACATCAGTTCCCATCCCCCTGCCACATTAGTTTAAACTCTCCCCAACAGCTCTAGCAAACACCCCCCCCTAGGACATCGGTTCCAGTCCTGCCCAGGTGCAGACCCAGGTGCACAAGTCGGACCCGTTGGTCGAGAGGGTCCACCTGCTGCACGCCAACCCCCAGTACGCCTATGTAGCCTTCCCGGACGGCCGCCAAGACACGGTCTCCCTTCGGGACCTGGCGCCCGCAGGAGCCCCACGCGCCCCCTCACCAGTGCCCCCACCCCACCCTCCCCGCAACACCTGACAGGAGGTCAGTATTCCCGCCATCCCTGCCTCGACCCGAACAAGCACCGACGCCCCCTACAGGCGCCCCCCTCTCCTGCCCATATTTCGCCCCAACAGCGCCGCCTACGGGTGATGAAGCTGCCTGGGAGGACGACACCACGTCCCCGGAATCGCAACCGCCGGGACCCCCATCAGGATCACCACCGAAACCCAGACGCTCCAGAAGGACGACCAGGCCACCCGATCGACTGATTGCTGCACCATGAACACTTTGCTATTCCCCTCGACATCACGGCACCTCAATACCTGGTCCTACCATGCGAAAGGCGACATTAATGCTGGTCATCACCCCACCGGGCTCTTTTTGAACAGGGGATGAATGTGGTGATACCAGGTATTGCGGTACCTGAGAGGTGGATGACCATTGGCTAGACCCAGGAGTCTACCATTGGCTGATGTACATTGCTCCGCCCTGAGAGGCGGGGTATAAGAACCGATGCCGTCCCAGCAGCCTTCACTTTCTGTATCGAAGCTGCTGGGGAATAGTTCTAGCAGATTAAAGCCTATTAGTTATGACTCACCTTGTCATGAGAGTAATTGATTGCGCATCAGGGGGTAAACTCCCTGTCTCTTGCATCGTTAAAGACCCTGACCAGCACCGGCCCCACTAACCCGGAAAACTTTTTATAAAACTCCACCGGATACTCGTCCGGCCCCGGGGCTTTACCCGACTGCATGACCTTCAGGCCCCCCAACACCTCTTCGATCCTGACCAGGGCCCCCAGTCCGTCCACCAACCCCCTCCCACTCTAGGGAAGGTCAGTTCATCCACGAATCGCCTCATCCCCCCAGGTCCCCTGGGTGGTTCCGAAGTGTACAGCTTCCTATAAAAGTCCCTAAAGACCTTGTTCGGCCCTGCTGGATCATCCACTAGATTACCTTCCCCATCCACTACCCTCTCTATTTCTCCTAGCTGCTTCCCTCTTCCTCAGTTGCTGCGCAAGCATTCTACTGGCCTTCTCCCCATGCTCATAAATCGCACCTTTTACCTTTCTAAACTGCTCTACAGCCTGGCCTTGCGTCAGCACCCCAAATTCAGCCTGCAGCCTCTGTCGTTTCCTGAGTAACTCTGGCCTCGGGGATTCCGCGTAACTCCTGTCCGTCCGTAGAATTTCCTTAATCAGTCGGTCCGTCTCTGCCCTATCTGTCCTGTCCCTGTACGTCCTGATTGAAATCAGCTCCCCTCCCTCCACTGCCTTCTGTGCCTCCAAGAGCACCGCTGCCGAGACTTCTCCAGTATCGTTCACCTGCAGGTAATTCTGCATGCTGTATGCATTTCCTCAGCCTCTCGCACACCGCCTCGTCCGCGAGTAGTCCAACTTCCAGCCTCCATGGTGGTTGCTGAAAGCTGTCCTTACAAAACTGCAGGTCTACCCAGTGCTGGGCATGGTCCGATATGGCAATTGCCGAATATTCTGCCCCCACCATTCCAGCCAGCGGGTCCCTACTCACAACAAAGTAGTCAATTCGGGAATACATCTTGTGGACGTGGGAGTAGTACGAGAACTCCCTCGCAGTCGGCCGGCTAAATCTCCACAGATCTGCTCCCCCCATTTGTTCCATGAACCCTCTCAGTTCATTTGCCATCGCTGGCAACCGGCACGTTCTTGAGCATGACCGGTCCAGGCTCGGGTCCAGGGCCGTATTAAAGTCCCCTTCCATGATCAACTGACGCGAATCCAAGTCGGGGATCTTCCCTAGCATCCTCCTAATAAAACCCACGTCGTCCCAATTAGGGGCATACACACTGACCAGGATTACTCTCACCCCTTCGAGCTTACCCCTCACCATAACGAACCTGCCACCCACATCCACGACTGTGCCCTCCGCCTCAAATTGTACTCTTGTATTAATCAGGATCGCAACCCCCCTCGTCTTAGAATCAAGCCCCGAATGAAAGACCTGACTGACCCAGCCCTTCCTTAACCTAACCTGGTCTGCCACTTTCAGGTGTGTCTCATGCAACAAGACTATGTCCGCCTTCAGAACCCGCAGATGCGCAAACACACGCGCCCTCTTCAGCGGCCCGTTTAACCCTCTAACGTTCCAGGTGATCAGCCTGGTTGGGGGCACTTCGCCCCCCCCCTTTGCCGATCAGCCATCACCTTTCCTTGGCCAGCCCCCCAGCCATGTGTCGCGCTTCCTCTGGCCCGCCCCCTGGCCGGCTCCACCCATGACCTCCTCACTGTTACCAGGCCCAGTTTCCAGCCTCGTCAGCAGAACAACTCCCCGCCTCCCCCCCCTAGCAACACCCTCCTATCACCTAACCCCTGCCCTAATCTAACTATATGGACACCCCCCACCTCGGCTCCTATTGACTAGCTGCACTCAGCTAGCCTGGTGCTCCCAGCCTCGGCTCCAGCCCGTCTCCCACCGATTGTTCCCAGTCACCCCTCCCCCTCCACACCACTTCCCCAGATCAGCCCTACTTAAGCAAACACTCTATACAAGTCATAAACAACCCCCACAATAGCACAATTCAAGTTAAACAAGAAAAAGAGAGATAAGAAATAACAGGCACTCTTCAGTCCTTCCCATACAGACACAGAAAAAAATTGCACAAAGTTCCCCTGAAGCATCCATTTTAACCCAACCCTTTTAACTGTTTTCTTTATTAATTCCCCCCCCAGCCAAACTCCAACTAAGCAAAGAGCCCAAACAGGAAACATTCAGGTACACCATGCAAGAAGCACGCAAAAAACAACACCAAAAAAAGATACATCCCAAAACGGGAGAGACACCAGATATACTTAAAAGCTCTAACATGAGTCCAAACGTCCTCAGCTCAGGGCCAGCTCTTGCTTCTTAACAAAGTCCATCGCCTCTTCAGGTTCCTCAAAATAGTGGTGCTGACCCTTATACGTAACCCACAGTTGCGCTGGAAAATGCAGCCCGAATTTCACCTTGTTTTTATACAGTATCTCCTTCACCTGCCTGTAGCCTCCCCTCCTCCTGGCCATCTCCGCGCTCAAATCTAGGTACACACGCAGAGTGGTATTGTCCCAAATACAGCTTTATGTGCTCTTTGCCCATTGCAGCACCTTACTTGTCCAGGAACCTGTGAAAGCGTACCACCATCGCTCGTGGGGGACCCCCTTGTCGCGGCTGCCTCACCTGCACTGTGTGTGCCCCGTCAACCACCGGCGGGCGAGGGAACACCTCGTTCCCCAGCAACTTCTGAAACATACCCTCTACATATTCGGCAGCGTCTCGCCCCTCTGCACCCTCCGGGAGGCCCACGATTCTCACGTTCTGCCGGTGAGATCTGTGGTCCAGGTCCTCCAGCCTTTCCAGAAGCACTTTTTGCTGGTCCCTCAGCCTCCGAATTTCCACATCCGCCCCCGTTTGAAAGTCAGCCTACTCCTCCACTGACTTCTCCAACTACTGGAGCAGCTCAGCCTGATCATCCAGCCTTTTTCCCATCCGATCAATCGACTTCTGAAGCGGCTCCAGGTTGTCACGTTTCAAAGCCAAAAAGCCCTCCTGCATAGTCTGCAGCAGCTGCTCCATTGTGGGCTGGGCTGTCGGCTCCTTGCTCTGAACACTAGCCATGCTGGTCTCTCTCACAGCCTCCACTGTGCCCTGACTCGACCACTTCTTCTGCTGTTTACAGTCCCTCCGGCTTCTTAGGTCCATACAATTCTGTGTGGGTCCAGTGCCTGAGTATTATTGCTTTCCAGTTCCGCGCTCAAAAGCGCAAAAATGTCAGGGGAAAAGGTCCAAAAGTCCGACCGAAACGGGAGCCACCAAATGTGCGACCTACTGCTTCATAGCCACCACCGGGAGTCTCATCCATGGATGATTAATGGACATGTCTCTTTAACATATAGAATTCAGAAGTTACAGGAGAGAACACTCTGTTGGTTAAAAAAGGAACTCCAGACTTGCGGCACCAGTGAGTGAGATGGGGTGGGACTGTTTGATTGATTGGCTGGTGGCCAATTTTGAATTGTCACAAAAGGCTGGACTCTGCCCAGTAACAGGTGGTGACTGGATCCTATCCCACTGGGGTGATTTTCAGAGTCCCAAGGAGTTTCAATTTTGATTCCTGAAGGCACAAGGAGAAGACATCTTTCTCTCTCCTCTGTATCTCTCTCCAAAAATGCTTGTGAGTGCTTGTTTCTGAACTGGCAGAGAATCTGAATGAATCTATCCACAGGAAAACCATTACAGGCTGCAAACAAAAGAGGAGAACGTGATATCTCTCTCCATAAAGGCCTGTGAGTACTGTATTTCTGAAACTACAGACACCTGAATGAACCCACAATAAAACCAGAAACTGAAAGCAAGATTTGAAGAGGACTAAAATGCTGGAACAAAGACTCTTTTTTTCCTTTTACTTATCATTTTTTTACCTCTTTCCGTCCCTCTGTGTTTGTGGGCATAGAGGGTTGGGGCAAGTTAAAGTGGGAGTTAAGAATTAGATAATAGTTAACCAGTTGCAGATTTAAGTATAGTTTTTGTTATAAATAAACAGTAATTATGTTTACATTTACAAACCTGGTGACTGTAATTATTGAGCAGCCAGGGGCCAAAGACTTTGGATGTTGTTCCAAGAGTCATTAGTTAATGCACTTGTGTTGTAACTCCGGGTCAAGTGGGGCTGGAATTGAACGTGCACGAGCACAGGGTGCTGTAACATTTGAAAAATGAGAGGTGATCTCACTGAAATTATATAGAATTCTTAGAGATTTCAATAAGCTGATGAGGTGAGACCATTTCCACTGGCTGAGAGTCTAAAAGGAAGGGTCAGAATCCCAGGATAAGGGAATGTCAATTTTGATTTGATATTAGGTGAATTTTATTCCGTCAACAGATTGGGAATGTTTGGATTTCACAGAGGATTGTGGATACCCAGTCAATGAGTATGTGCAAGGCTGAAAGTCCGAGATTCATGTGTACTAACATAATTAAGGGATATGAGGATAGGAAGAGAAAGTGAAATTAATGTAGAAGTTCAGATCTTTGGGGCAGGGGGGGAATATTCCCCTCACTCCGCATTGTGTTTCTTCGTGGCGGGAGGCAGCCCGCCATTTCAGTGATGGGATCATCTGGTCCTACTGCTGTCAATGGGATTTTTCAGTAAATCCACCCCCAACTTCCACGAAACCTGTGGCAGGGGTTCGCCGTCGGAAGATTCCGTTGGCGAGAACAGTCGGAAAATCCCCATTATTTTATTGAGCAGCAGAGCAGGCTTAAAGGGCCATATGCCCTATTCCTGCTCCTATTTTGTATGTTCCTATGACCCTATTTGCAAAGCCAACAATCCCATATTCTCTCTTGAATACCTATTAAATGGATGTGGCCATCATTAGAATCGTAGAATCATAGAGGGGCATTTGTGTGGGGATGGTAAGAACCAGACACAAGTCGACACAAGGAGGAAAATCATGGGCAGTCTAGCCTTGTGGCAGCCGAGAGGGTGAGGGGGTGGATACGAGAGCCAAACACAGAGGGCGGGATTTTCTGATCCTGAGGCTAAGTGTTGACGCCGTTGGAAACGCCGTCGCGTTTCCCGACAGCGTCAAAGCGGCCCCAGGATCAGCAATTCTGCCCCCTACAGGGGGCCAGCAGGGCGCTGGAGCGATTCGCGCTGCTCCAGCTGCTGATCCGGCTGTCGAATGGGCGCCGGGGGATGCGCACATACGCAGTTGGTCCGGCGCGAACCCGCACAAGCGCCGTCCCACCGGCGCGATTTCCGCGCATGCGCGGTGTCTCCCTTGTCCGCGCCGGCCCCGACCCAACATGGCACAGGAGTACAGGCGCCGGCGCAGAAGAAAGGAGGCTGGAAGACAGCGAGGCCAGCCTGCCAATCGGTGGGTCTCGATTGTGGACCAGGCCACATCGGATGCCCCCCGCCCCCCCCCCCCCGGGGTCGGAACCCCCTCCCCCACCACAGGCCACCCCCGGACCCTTCAATGCCTAGATCCCGCCGACTGAGAGCAGGTTAGAACTGCGCCGGTGGGACTTTTTTTTTTTAACGGCCGCTTGGCCCATCCGGGCTGGAGAATCGCAGGGGGCCGCGTAGAGCGCATGTGCGTAGAGTGGCCCCCGACCGGCGCTGCGTCGACCACAATGGGCGTCAGGGCGGCGTTGTGCGATTCGCGCAGCCTGCTGGCGATTCTCCGACCCAGCGCGGGGTCAGAGAATCCCGCCCAGAATGGGTGAGGCTCGAGGAGTCCTCCTGCAAGGGATTATACCCTCCAAGCCTTCACCACGGTAGCTCTCCCATCCCCTCATCCCAGTACACATCCAACCTAGTGGTGGGAGCCACACTGAAGACATGGAACAAAATTAGGCAGCATCTCGGTCCAACCGAGATGGCCTCCATGGCCCCCATCTGCGGTAAGCACAAATTCCTGCCAGCTATGCTTGACGCCACCTTTAAAAAGTGGAGACCGGTTTATTTTCTGTAACCTGCTTTGCTACATGTTTGTAATAAAATACATTTTTTTTTTTTAAAGTGGAGACGGGACGGAGGGACGCTAGCAGTTTGGGAGCTTTACATAGGAGACAGACTCGCGACCTTGGACGAGCTGTCGAAGGACCTGGACCTGCCGACGGAACACGAGCTCAGGCACCTCCAAATTAAACACTTTTTCCGCAAGGAGATGGCAAAGTACCCTAGGGCCCCGAGAGACACTCTACTAGAGGAACTAATCAACACAGAGAGTAAGGAGGGGGGAACTGTGGGAACATACATGGACGGTTGCTGGGCAGGGCAAGACTACCACTGGATGAAGCTAGATGGAAATGGGAGGGTGAATTGGAGATGGAGGTGGGTTGGGGGCTCTGGAGCGAAGCACTGAACAGGGCCAGCTCCAACTCCTCCTGCGATAGGCTCATGAAGTTTAAAGTGGTGCACAGAGCCCACATAACTAGAACCCGAATGAGCAGGCTCTTCCCGGAGGTGGAGGACAAATGTGAACGGTCCAGGGTGGCCTGGCCAACCACGCCCACATGTTCTGAGCATGCCCCAGACTTGTTGGGTGCTGGACAGCCTTCTTCAAGGCGATGTCCAGGGTCGTGCCCCGGACTGACAGTCTTTGGGGTATCGGACTAGCCAGATATTCCTGTGGGGAAGAGGGCCAAGAATCCTGCTCGGCTTGCGATTAACAGCACCACCCACAGCTGCAAACTGGCTGGAAGACCAGGCAGAATTTCACTACCTGGAGAAGATCAACTACACCATATGAGGGTTGGTCGAGGGCTTCCACATAGCATGGGGGCCATTCATCAGCCTGTTTCAACATCTGTTCGAGACTAATAATGACTAGGAAGAGAGAGGGGGGGGGGGGGGAGGAAAGAGGAGGGAATGGAACCCAAGTGAAGCACAAAACCAAACACGGGGGCAAGGGATGGAGGGGAAGGGCCACAAAGCTCACCCCCCCAAACAATAAAAACACATGAGATCAGCAGCAAGGGCAGAAAACCTCAAGAGAAATTTTCATGAGTTTAAATATTATTAGCAGCCCCCCCCCACCAAATGAACCCCCCACTCAATCAATATTCATACCTGGTCAACATAACTTTACAACAGGATTAGCCAGGTGTGAGGCAGTCGAGGGAATCCCTCCGAGGGCACAGAGTTAAATATAGCCCCCCGGGGGTTCGAGGGGCATGCCGGCAGTGCCTTGGCACCTCCCTGGTTCAGGCTGGCTCTGTCAGGTTAGCGCAGTGCCAGTTTGGCAGTGCCAAACTGTGCCAGACGGAAGTGCCGGGGTGACCCCAGTGGAAGGCCCAGAGGGATGCTCAGTTTGTGTTCTGCCAGGGTCACTCAGCTCTTAATCACATTACAGCCTTGGTTCAAACATGGACAAAAGAGCTGAATGCCAGAGGTGAGGTGAGAGTAACTGTCCTTGAAATCAAGGCAGCATTTGACCAAGTGTGGCATCAAGGAGCCCTAGCTAAACTGGAGTCAATTGAAGTCAGAGGGCGATCTCAACTGGTTGGAATCATACCTGGCACAAAGGAAGATGGTTGTGGTGATTGGAGGTCAATCAGCTTCTTCATGAATGACTTTTCTTCCATCATAAGGCCAGAAGTGGGAAAGTTTGCTGATGATTGCACAATGTTTAGCACCATTTGCAAACTGCTTCAGTATGTGAGGAGTCATGTCCAAATTCAGCAAATACCTGGGCAATATCCAGGCTCGGGCTGACAAGTGGCAAGTAACAAACGGGCCAGCCAATGACCATCTCCTACAAGAAACAACCTAACCATTGCCCCATGACATTTATCATTGCTGAATCAACATCCTGAGGTTACCACTGACCAGAAATGGAACTGGACTAGCCATATAAATACTGTAGCAACCAGAGCAGGCCAAAGACTTGGAATCCTGCAACGAGTAACTCACCTCCTGACCCCACCAAATCCTGTCCACCATCTACAAAGCACAATTCAGGAGTGTAATGGAATTATCTCCACTTGCTTGGAAGTGTGCAGCTCCAAAAATACGAAAGCAGCTCGACACTATCCTGGACAAAGCATCCCGTGTGATTACTACCCCTTTCACAAACATTCAATCCCCCCACCACCGACGAATAGCGATAGCAATGTGTACCATCCTTAAGATGCACTGCATGAACTCACCCTTCAGCAGCACCTTCAAGACTACGACCACCACAATTCAGAAGGACAAAAGCAGCAGATACATGGAAGCACCACCAACTGGAGTTTCCCTCCAAGTCACTCACATCCGGACTTGGAAATATATTGCTGTTCCTTCGCTGGGACAATATCCTGGAATTTCCTCCCCAACAGCACTGTGGGTCTACCGACACCTCAGGAACTGTAGCGGTTCTAGAAGGCAGCTCACCACCACCTTCTGAAGGGCAACTAGGGATGGGCAATAAATACTGGGCTAGCCAATGACACCCACATCCCCGTAAAAATTAATTAAAAAAATACTTGGGTGAACATAAGCACAACTTCCAGCCACCTGGGGACACATTTTGAGGTGGCAGATTTCAGGAAGCAGATTCATTTCTGGGGTGCAAACCTGCCCCCTACAGGAAGCAGACAACATGGTTGATTTTGCTATAGATTAGGGGTCAATTGGTAAAGGATGGGAATGGGGACAAATTAGTGGTTCAGGGGCAGGAATGCAGGCAGGACACCAAGAAAGTGGGCCATGTTCTGACTTGACTCGGCAGCCATGTTTGAAAAAAAGGAAAGCATCTAAATGCTCAAATTGGCCTGGGCAATGGAAGCTATAACCTAGGTTAGGGAAGGTAAAGGTAAGTGTTACTTAAATTTCACTCCTGTGGAATAGATTTTCTTCACAACTTAACACCTTTTATCAATCAAATCAAATCTGATAGACTGGAACTGCTCAGCTTTACATAGCTTCCAATGGTTGGCCACCCCTCCTAAAAGTTTGATACTTAAAGGCGAGCTGCTTAACTACCTAAATGGACTCAATTAATGATATAGGCAATTTCACTTTCCTGTCCTCCAACCCACGCTCACAAACAAATGGCAGGGTTGGGAATGGAGGCATGACATTGTCACTTTTTTGGGTCACCTGCCTCTGAGCTGACCTGATCCTGTAAATGAAAATCTGGCCTCTGGAGTCTGGGCAGTGAACCATAACCAGCACAGTGGAGTAAAAACGGAACAGGCTAATATCCAAGTGGCTCCTCAGCAGGATAAATGTTACAACATTTGTATTAGGCATGAAAGTCACCAAATACTCAATGCCATGAGATAGAATCAGTGTATGCTTAAATCAAGTAGTCAGTAATTCCGGTCTTCACAACTTAGCAGGCCCATTTCGGATGTCTGGGTGAAAAATATACAACTCCAGCCTAATGCAAGTAAAAAGGAGTGGAATAGCAGAACCATGCCACTCTACAGAAGATTCAGCCCAGTTTCTTCTTCACACTGATGATATTTTACGTAACTGGATCTCCTCCCTTCTTGTTTGTAACTCCGCCAATTTTCCTGAACTAAAAATATCCACCTCATCCTCTACCTGTTCTTGTTCTTTACCAACCATCTGATTAAAAATGGTTTCTGATAATTGAACTTCAACTTTATCTTCACTCTTTGATTTCTCCTCTTGTTTTAACCTGAGACTTTGCGACCTTGTTACTACACAATCAGGGCCCAAGATAAATTATTCCTGGACAAGATAATTTCTCTATTACTCCTACTACACCTTCACCACTCTTCACTGGACTCTCCAACCTCACCTTATATAATGGAACATTACTCTTCTCACCCTGAATTCCACATATTACCACCTTTTCTGGTAATATTCCTCCCAAACTACATAACTCTCTTACCATCATAGATTGACTAGCTCCCGTATCTCATAAAATTCTGACTTCTTTACCTACTCCTCCTGGTACACATGAATAAACTTTACCCACACAAATAAATTCCTCAAAGAGATCTGGCACCTTCTTATCAATCACCTCTTGATCAGGCTGTACATTCTTTTGCACCTCCTTCGCTTCACTTGGGCTTTCCTTTACCACCTTAACAAGCCCCACTGTCTTATCCTGTTTTACCACATCAGCCTTCCCAGTGCTTTTCTTCAACCACCAACACTGTGACTTTACATGGCCTAGTTTATTACAGTAAAAACATCTGAAACTTTTCATTTCTCTTCCATCCTCCTGGATTTCTTTTTAAATCTGAGGTAAACTCTCCTTATTATCTCCCATCAGATCCCCTTTACCGTTACCACTTGAGTATTTCTCTTTTCCCCAGTTTTTATCCCTCAAAGGCTGAAACGGATGTTGGAATCCAAACTTTGATTTATGAACTAAATCATAATCATCCGCCATTTTTGCTGCTCGTCTCGTAGTTTTAACCCTCTGTTATTCCACATGCGTTCTCACTACATCAGGAATTAAATACTCCAAAATTATCACTTCTCTAAGAGCTTGATACATTTGGTCTATTTTCAAAGCCCTTATCCACCTATCAAAATTACTCTGTTTGGTCCTTCCAAACTCTATGTATGTTTTATCAGGTTCTTTCTTAAAATGTCTAAACCTTTATCTGTCGGCTTCAGGCACTAGTTCATACGACCCAAGATGGATTTTTTCACCTCCTCATAAGTCCCAGATACCTCCTCTGATAGTGACTTCACTGGCTCTACCTACCAACTTTGTATGAATCAGTAATACTCACATGTCCTGTAGCCATTTCACTTTTTTAGCCACCTTCTCAAATTAAATGAAAAAGGCTTCTACATCCTTCTCATCAAACCTTGGCAATGCTTGGACATATTTAAATAGATCCCACCAAACCTTCGACGATGACGCTCTTGCTCTTTCTCACTATCCTCGTCACTATCCTCAGACTGTACGTTTCTCTTTACCTCCGCCAATTTTAATTGATGTTCACGTTTCATGACCAGTTTCTGAAGTTCAAAGTCTCTCTCTTTTTCTTTTTCCCTGATCTATCCCTCCCTTTCTCTCGCTTTTTGTTCTGCTAGGGCTATTCTTTTTCCTTTCCCTCTCTTTCCTTTTTATTCTGTTTGAGCTATTCTTTCTATTCCCCTCATTTTGAATTCAAGCCGCTTTAATTCTTTTTCAAGCTCAAGCTGCTTTATCAGTAATTGAATTATTGCAATTTCAAGTGATTCTGACTGTGGCTCAGGCAATTTTAAATGCTCAGCTCCCGCTGCAATTGCCCCTTCTTTCTGTACTTTGTCAGGCAATGTTAACTGTAATGGTGTTGCCAAATCTAAAAGCCTCTTTTTAGTCTCCATTTGTAAGGTACTGTGCGTTACCTTTTCCATCCCCAAAAACGTCTGAGCCTCTGAAAGAGCCATTGTCCACAATACACTCCCAACTTAAACCTGAATATAACACCTGAAAAGCAAACACAAAGAAGCTCACCTCTCACTGTCTATAAGTTCTCTAAGCCAACCCCAATTACGAAAGATAGATTTTTATCCCACAAGCCCACAATTTTGTTATGGGTCAGGGCTTAGAACCTCCAAAGTATGTTATGAAGTCCACCTGACCTACAACCTTTATGTTGACTTTGGCTAGGGTGAGCACAAGAGCCTTCCCTTCAGGTGTCAGTAAAAAGTCTTCCTCGACACTTTAATCAAAATATGCTTTATGTTAAGAACAGAGTTAAACAAACAGCAAGAATTCTTATCAATTACAAACATAAAGACACCACACAGCTACAGTAATCTATGTATAACACTTAATGAATTCCCCTTAACTGTTCCAATTCAAAAACAAAATCCCATAAACCAAAAACCCCTTTTCAGGTGCATGGCCCATCACTCTACCTTCTCACTTGAACGAGACTATGTAATTTCAATTACCAAAGCAGGTAGTCACAATCTGTTTACTTCTGGAACAGATATTTTAAATGAAAACAGAGATACAGGCCAAAATACCTTTTTTCTCTGTCTGTAGTCCACAGCAGTCAAATCAAAAGAGAAACTAAAATCTCACACCTACAGCTCAGCTTCACCCACAAAATGACATCATGAAGCCATGTGATAAGACAAAAACCTTTCTTAAAGGGACACTCCCATGACACAAGCAACATCTCAATCACATCATAGAAAATTAATGTTGTTTTAAGGTTTAGCTCCTTACAATCTTTTGAGGAATTAAATGTCTCCGGTATTGCAAATGAAATGTGTAAATCTGAAGTTTATGCAACATTTTGGTCGAAACACACTTCAGAATTCCCGAAGAACTGAAGATTACAAATATCCATTCCTTTTCTTCATTTCATTAATTTGATGATCCAAGCAACACTGCTATTATTGAACACATGACACTTAAAATTAATTCACTTAATATTTTCTAATACATTGGCTGGAATCTTAATTGCCATAATACTTTATGCCATCAGTCAAAATAATCAAAAATGCACATTCCACAAAGGTTAAATGGCTTCAAGGTTGGGAAAAAAAGTAGCATTTTAGTGTTACGAAACCAGCTGGAATACATAAGAAACAAAGAACGGGATTCCGATGTTTGGCACAATGCTTCATTTACAGCATTTAATTTTGGGAACAGGTGGCAGTGAAATAAAAATGAAAGAAAATGTTGCAAATTGTCCTCTTGTGCCTTAATTTGCTTTGTTTTTTCCAAAATCACTGGGCACACTTACCAGGACTGGGAGCACCTGTGAAGAGGAAGAGAGTAGACGAGTTCAATTCACCCAAATGGAAACAAAGTTCTATGGCATAATTTTTAAATGGCCTCACTGAGGTATCCGAAGTGATCCCCACCTCCTCTCCAGCCCAAACGCACTACGCAAGGGCCCACGGCATATTTTGTACGCGCACGATCGGGTTGGAGGTGCCTGCGTGGGTGTTGGGGGAGGTGTGGGGACCCTCCCATTGCTCATTTGGGCTGGGGGGTCATGAATGGCTTTGGGGCTTTGGAGATCTCTCGCAGAGCCCTGCAGTGTACAAAATGAGGCTGTGTGCAGCTATGGGACTTTGTTCCCAATTAGTTGAATTGAGCCCTTAGTCATTTTTTGGGTGAATTGCGCCCTTTTTCTTTAGGCCATATGAAGGTATCCCTTTTTTGGCAGCTAGTAGACTGTAAAGATGATCATTGGTATTGTCAGCACACACTTAGAATATTCAGAATTGCAAGTCTCAGCAGCATGCAAATTCTGATGCTTTATCATGATTGCTGTTACCAGTCAAGCATGACCCAGAAGAAAATGTGCTCAATATTTTGTATTTCTCACTCCTGGATAGCGTACCTGTGACTTCATCTAAAGATAAAAGATATTCAAGAAGCAATGCAGTGATGCGGAACACTGTCAGATGTTCATATGAAAAATCCAGCTCACAAATCAAATAAATTAATGATAATCATAATCTTTATTAGTGTCACAAGTATGCTTACATTAACACTACAATAAAGTTACTGTGAAAATCCCCCAGTCGTCACACTCCGGTGCCTGTTCGGGTACAGGGAGGGAGAATTCAGAATGTCCAATTCACCTAACAAGCATGTCTTTCGGGGCTTATGGGAGGAAACAGGAGCACTCAGAGGAAAATCACGCATACATGGGGAGAACATGCAGTCTCCGCACAGGCAGTGATCCAAGCCGGGAATCGAATCACACGCAGGCTAGAGTTGACAGTACAGAATGGAATTCTATTTTGGGGCCAGTATAGCTCAGTGGACTAGACAACAGGCTTGTGATGCTGAACAAGCCCTGAAGTGAAGCACGTGTCATGTGAGAGCACCATTAAGACATGGATGTTGAAGCAATGTACCTTTAAGAAAACAGTGATGTCAGAGAGTGGGTGGAGCTGAGGTCTGGTCAGCCATTTTGCAGTTTAGTTTTGCAGTTTTGAAAAGAGCTTTGGGAGTGTCTGTGTTTGCAGTGAGCTGGATCTCTGCCATGAAAGACTATCTCTGGATCATTTGGGTGATTTAAACTAATAATAGTAAAGCCTTTAACCTGATGTGATTCTGTTTAAAGGTGTTAAGTCTCTTGGAAGTTTGAAGGAACATTTTGAGGAATTATTTACTGTTGCAATATTTTCTGAGTTATCTTTGAAGTAAGGGGTGTTAAGAGATCCAATATTTATTTAAGATGTTAAGTTGAGTTCATGGAATAAACATTGTTTTGTATTTAAAAACCCACGTGTCCATAATTGTAATCCCACACCTAGGGAACAATCTGTGTACTAGGAAAAGCAACAAATACATTAAAGGGAGAGGTTGGTTGAACTCCATGATACATTTTGGGGTTCTGAAAATGCCTCGCCCATAACAATTGGGGGGCTCGAGGGGGATAAAAGTCTATCTAATGGATTGGCTTTTGTGAACTTAAAGACAGTGAAGGATTGTTGCTTTTCCGGTGTGGTATTTTAGTTTAAGTGGGGAGAGTGTTGTGAACAATGGCTCTTTCAGAGGCTCAGAAGTTTTTTGGGGTGGAGAATGTCACACGTAGTACTTTACGGACAGAAACGAAAAGCAGACTGTTAGATTTGGCAAGAACATTACAGTTAACATTACTTGACAAAATGCGAAAAGGTGAGGTAATTATGGCGGTGGTTAAGCATTTAAAGTTGCCTGAGATAGAGTTTGACTCATTGGAAATGGCAAAAATTCAGTTGCAAATTAAACAAATGGAACATGAGAAAGAATTAAAGCGGCTTGAATACGAGAGTGAGAGAGAGGAAAAAGAAAAGGAAGTTTTAATGATTCTAACTCAAAGTGACGAACCAAATCCAGATGACTGTGAATTTGACATACCTCAAATTAAATTGGAAAATGAGGATGTTCTTAAAAATTGGGATGAATTGTTAAGTTACCTTCCAGAGGAAAAACGGACTGACCTGAAAGAGTTATTGATATCACATGGGCAAGTTTGTACAGATAAATTGGGAAGTACTCAAATGGCTATACATGTAGATGTGGGAAATGCTGTTCCTATCAAACAACATCCGTAAAGACTTAATCCTTTAAAATTGGCACAGGTTAACAGAGAGATTGAGAGCATGCTGAAGAATGGCATAATTGAAGTGGGTTGCTGCCAATGGAGCTCACCCATAGTGATGGTACCTAAACCAGACGGTACCCAACGATTGTGTGTGGACTATCGAAAGGTGAATGCAGTAACAAGAACGGCCTCTTATCCTATCCCACGTTTGGAGGATTGCATTGAGAAAGTTGGATAATCCACATTTATTTCCAAATTGGATTTACTGAAAGGTTACTGGCAAGTACCTTTATCTGAAAGGGCGAAGGAGATTTCAGCTTTTGTGACTCCAAATGGTGTATACCAATTCAAAGTTATGCCGTTTGGCATGAAAAACGCCCCAGCAACATTTCAACGGTTAACTAATACAGTCGTTTCAGGATTACCCAATTGTGCGGTATACATCGACAATCTGGTAGTTTTCAGCCAGACATGGAAAGAACATTTAAAACATCTGAGGGAGTTATTCGATCGACTTCAGGAGGTGGGTTTGGTGATAAACCTAGCCAAAAGTGAATTTGGAAAAGCCCAAGTCATTTTCCTTGGCCATACAATTGGACAGGGTCGACTGGTCCCATGGGATGTGAAAACGAAAGTTATTGGGGAGTTTCCGATACCCTCGACACGATGGGAAATAATGCGATTCCTTAATATGAGTGGATTTTACCGGAAATTTGTACCAGATTTTAGCAGTGTGGTCACTCCACTGACGGACTTGCTCAAGAAGCGTAACAAATTCCAGTGGGCAGCGGAGTGGCAACAGGCATTTGACGGCCTGAAGGCTGTGTTAGCCACTGCTCCTGTGTTAGCCATCCCAAATTATACCAAACCCTTCAAAGTGGCTGTTGATGCGAGCGATGTGGGCGTAGGTGCGGTGCTTCTAAAAGACGACGCGAAGGGCTAGAGCGGCCTGTTGGTTATTTTTGAAAGAAATTGAATTCTCACCAGAAAAAGTATTCGACAAGTGAGAAGGAGACTTTGAGTTTGGTGCTGGCTTTGCAACATTTTCACATTTATGTGACCAGCAATCCATCTGACACCATTATATATACTGATCATAATCATTTGACGTTTTTGGAGCGATTCCAGAATAATTCAAGGCTGGTTCGCTGGAGTTTATTGTTCCAGCCATTTCATTTAAAAATAGTACATGTGGCAGGACGGGAAAATGTGATAGCCGATGCTTTGTCACGAATGTGATCAATTGAGAAGGTTTTCGGTTGGAGGAAGAACAAAGAAAAATGGACTATGTTATTATACCTGTTTGCGTGTGTTTTTTTTTGAAAACGAGAAGGTACATGTACTGTGTACATTTCTTAGTGGATGGTGCATAAGTGAAAAATGAAACCATCTTGAAGTTGATAGTTTATTTATTTTTCTTGGGGGGAGGTGTCATGTGAGAGTACCTTTAAGACATGGATGTTTAAGCAATGTACCTTTCAGAAAACAGTGATGTCAGAGAGTGGGTTGAGCTGAGGTCAGGTCAGCCATTTTGCAGTTTAGTTTTGCAGTTTTGAAAAGAGCTTGGGAGTGCCTATGTTTGCAGTGAGCTGGATCTCTACCATGAAAGACTATCTCTGGATCATTTGGGTGATTTAAACTCATAATAGTAAAGCCTTTAACCTGATGTGATTCTGTTTAAAAGTGTTAAGTCTCTTGGAAGTTTGAAGGAACATTTTGAGGAATTATTTACTGTTGCAATATTTTCGGAGTTATCTTTGAAGTAAGGGGTGTTAAGAGATCCAATGTTAAAGAGGCCGGTATTCTGGCCTTTGCGTCCCTAGTAGCCCGGCGAAGGGTCTTGCTAATGTGGAAGGAGGCGAAGTCCCCCAGCGTGGAGGCCTGGATAAACGATATGGCTGGGTTCATAAAGTTGGAGAGGATTAAGTTCGCCTTGAGAGGGTCTGCGCAGGGGTTCTACAGGCGGTTGCAACCGTTCCTAGACTATCTCGCGGAGCGTTAGAGGAAGGTCGGTCAGCAGCAGCAGCAACCTGGGGAGCGGGAAGTCCGTGGAGGGGGTGGGAAAGAGGGAGCTGCCTGGGGGGGGTGGATGAGCAAGAGATAACATGAAGAGTCGGGGAAACTGGCACGTACGGGAGAGAGCCAGAGTACAAAGCTATGTAAATATACTATTTTGCCATGTATATATATATATATATATCTTGCTCCGCGCGATTTCTTGTTTCTTTTTTTTTTGTTACGGGGGGGGGAGGAGGTTATTGTTTGTAAGGGAGAAAAATTGTGTTAAAAACTTTAATAAATTTTTTTTTTTTTAAATGAGATCCAATGTTTATTTAAGATGTTAAATTGAGTTCATGGAACAAACATTGTTTTGTGTTAAAAAACCCACATGTCCATAATTGTAATCCCACACCTAGGGAACAAGCCGTGTACTAGAAAAAGCAACAAATACATTAAAGGGAGAGGTTGGTTGAACTCCATGATACATTTTGGGGTTCTGAAAACGCCTTGCCCATAACACACAGGTTTAATTCCCATATCGGATAAGGTTATTCATGAAGGACCCCGTCTTCTCAATCTTGCCACTCACCTAAGGTGTGGTGATCCTCAGTTTAAATCTCCACCAGTCAACTCTCCCCATCAAAGGGGAAAGCAGCCAATGGTCTCTGGGACTATGGTGACTTTACGTCTGAGGGTGGCATGGTGGCACAGTGGTTAGCACTGCTGCCCCACAGTGCCAGGAACCCTGGTTCAATTCCAACTTGGGTCACTGTCTGGGTGGAGTTTATAAGTTCTCCCCGTGTCTGCATGGGTTTCCTCCAGGTGTTCCAGTTTTCTCCCACAGTCCAAAGATGTGCAGGTTACGTGGATTGGTCATAATAAATTGTCCATTAGTGTCCAGGGATGGGCATCTTAGATTATGGGAATTGGGAGAAGTGGGTCTGGGTAGAGTGCTCATTTGAAGGGTCGGTGCAGAATCGATGGACCGAGTGTCCTCCTTCTGCACTGTAGGGATTCTATGATATTATTGGGAATCCATGTGATTGTTCGGGGCTGGGTTAGCACAGTGGGCTGAACAGCTGGTTTGTAATGCAGAATAAGACCAGCAGCGCAGATTCAATTCCCGTACCGGCCTCCCCGAACAGGCGCCGGAATGTGGCGACTAGGGGATTTTCACAGTAACCTCATTGAAGCCAACTTGTGACAATAAGCGATTATTATTATATTATTATTTCTCTCTGCTTGCATAGTAGAATCCTTGACCAATTGCACGAGGGACATCTGGTGAGGTGAGGATGAAGGAATTGGCACGCAGTTATTTTTGGTGGCCTGGATTAGATACTCAAATTGAAGAGAAAGCTGGGCAATGCCAATCTTGTAGAAGATTAAGGAACACTCCACCATTACATCCAGGGGAATGGCTGACTCAGCCATGGCAGTAAATACACATTGAATATGCTGGCCCACTGGAGGGAGACATGTTCTTGGTGATTGTGATGCACATTTGAAATGGACAGAAGTCGCAATGATGAAGTCAACGACGACTGGAGGACCAGTGATACACTAGACAAAATATTTGCAAGATTTGGAACACTGGAGCAGATTGTCAGTGATAATGGTGTGTAGTTTATTTCGAAGGAGTTTGAGTATACACCATATCAATAGCAATGAATGGATGGACATTTTGTGCAATCATTAACATATTCTATCAAAGCATTGAAGGACCAGTGGACATTATCTAGGAGAGTAAACAAATTTTGAATATCTTATCGGAACATTGAACATGCTACCACGCAAAGTTCACTGGCAATGCTGTTCAATAGGAAATTACGAACAGGGTTTGATTTGTTACCTCTACCTGATATGTTAGCGATTGTCAAACGACAACACCAAACACAAATTGCTGGAAGGGAGAAAATCTCTAAAAAAGTAGTATTCAACTAGGGAGAGAGCGTGTTATCTAGAAGCTACATTACCAATGAGAAATGGGTACCAGCTTTCATCCTAGCTTAAACAAGTCCAATATCACACACCGTACAGACGGATCATGAAAGAGTTTGGTGACGTGATCCTGATCAGTTACTTGCTGCACGAAGTGAGTTTGTAGAAACTTCTCAAGAGGTTCCATCTTTAAAAGATCTGGGTAGCTATTTGTTGGACAAGTTCAGATTCTGTTTCTAACTTTCCATGCCTATAGTGATAGATACTGAAATAACGACTCAAGAAGTACTGTCTGCAGAAAGGAATGAGGATACTTCCAAAGTAACAAGTAGCTGAGTTCAAGATTGCTGAATTCTACCAAAAAGGAATACATGTCCACCAGAGACTGTCTCATTGAATTGTATATATGCGTAGAAATAACTTATCGGGATTTGTTGTATAACTGTTATTGTTGCACTAATGAAATAAAGAGGGAAGGGTGTTATGTATCTGGGAATACATTCTTGCTGATTATACATCACATGATGTGTAGTGACGTAAGCAGAGTGTTTGCACGGGCTTTGAGCAGATCACTATCTTGTTTGTATGAGCAACACCTTAATAAACCTCACAACGAGTTTTACAGGAATCCAAAGTGTGTGCACCTCCATACGTTTTCTCTTTGAGGCAGCAAATAAGTATAACATGATTCAATTCCAAGATGATGTGGAAGAGGGAAAGAAGTAAGATGGACCAAAACAGTTAGATATAGTAAATTAATTATTGCTGGAATCCCAATATTAAAACTATTCTCTGAGCTCAGATAATTTATGTATGTATCTTGAACAGATCCACAATTTGCTAGCATTTAAATATGTAATTACTGTATTATAGTTGAGATGAAAGTGAAGTATAGCTTAGCTCACTTATACAATGCACAGTTTGAGCACTTGGACACAAGGAGAAGATGTACAATAATATAAACAGTCAGTATTACATCAAATATTAATGATAAAACCACATTTCCTCGATTAACTTACTCATTTCCCCAGTCCAAGCGGACTGTGATGTGTCGTTTGACGTCACGGATTTGGTCTTGGGTCAGGTGACCAGATAGAAGCTGTCTCCGCAAATCAATCAGTTCATTCATTACATAGCGTAGTTTGTAAAATAAATCCACCTTGTGTTTCTGTAAAGGGAAAAAGAGAGAATGCGATTAAACAACATTTTTACAACCTTGCTGAGGAATTATCTGCTTAACTTCATTCCTCACACCTGACACTGTTTCTCCTAATTATAAGCTAACTAATTTTCTATGATACCACAGCAATCGAGGGAGGAGAAGAATTCAACACGTGCATTTTTGTATTCAATAAAATCAAAGCGTTGCCATCAAGTACGCTCCCATGTCAGTGGTAGTGTAGTGACAAACAGTAGATGTTTCTCTATTCTGCCATGACAGTATGCCTCAAAACTCTGAAGACCATTCTTTTTCACAATGGTGTGAATTTTATCATTAACCACACGAGCTTGTGATAAACTTGAGGAAGAATGCCAATTTTATATTAATAATAATATTTATTAGTGTCACAAGTAGGCTTACATTAACATGCAATGAAGTTACTGTGAAAATCCCATAATCTCCACACTGCGGCGCCTGTTCGGGTACACTGAGGGAGAATTCGAAATGTACAATTCACCAAACAAGCAAGTTTATCGGGACGTGTGGGAGGAAACTGGAGCACTTGGAGGATACCCATGTAGACAGGGGAAGAACGTGCATACTCCTCACACACAGTGACCGAAGCCGGGAATCGAACCCGAGTCCCTGGCACTGTGAAGCAACAGTGCTAACCACTGTGCTACCGTGCCTCCCATATTTGAATTATAGTTATCTTTATATGGTCATATTTGTGTTGAAACACATTTGACACTGGGACCGTTCTAATTGGAAAAAATTGTCCATGGATGTACAAACATACAAGTTAGGAGTAGGCCACTAGGTGCATCGAGGCTGATCTGATTGTAACCTCAACTCCACATTCCTGCCTACCCCCAATAACCATTCACCCCTTTACTGAACAGGTTTTGCATCGTCAGTCCAGGCTGGATTTGAACATTATGGACGAGATTCTCCATAAAATTCCTCAGTTCATTTGTGGCGTTTTTTTCAGGGAGCTTCCCGTTGGCTTTTCCGGCGAGTTTCTCAACACTATTCAATGACACTCTGATGCGCGATCAATTACACTCAAGACGAAGTGATTTCATAACTGAAGGCTTTAATCTACTAGAACTTGTTCCCCAGCAGCTTTGGTACAGAAAGTGAAGGCTGCTGGGATGGCACCGTTTCTTATACTCCGGAGCTACATAACAACAGCCAATGGTAGACTCCTGGGTCTAACCAATGGTCATCAGCCTCTTAGGAGCGCAATACCTGGTACTACCACATTCACCCCGTTAAAAAAGAGTCCGGCGGGGGTGGTGGCCAGTGGTAACAGTCGCCTTTAACATGGTATGATCAGGTATGGAGGTACCGTGCTGTCGAGGATATTTACAAGGTGTTCGTTCACAGTTAAAGTCACAGCGAAGCAATCAGTCGATCGGGTGGCCTGGTCGTCCTTCTGGAGCGTGTGGGCTTCGGTGGTGATTCCGGTGGTTGCGACTCTGGGAGCGTGGTTACGGCCTCCCTGGCAGCTTCGTCACCCCTAGGCGGCGCTGTTGGAGCAAACGGTTGACACGGGGGTGGGGGGGGGCGCCTGTAGGGGGCGTTGGTGGGTGGGCGGGCCCAGGCAGGAGTGGCGGGAGTACTGGCCCCTCCCACTGCTGGGGGGGGTGGGGGTGGGGGCAATGGTTCGGGTGCGCGTGGGGTTCCGGCGGGCGGCAGGTCCCGAAGGGAGACTGTATCTTGCCGGCCGTCAGGGAACGCCATGTAGGCGTAATGGGGGTTAGCGTGCAGCAGGTGGACCCTCTCGACCAACGGGTCTGACTTGTGCGCCCGCACATGCTTCCGAAAAAGGATGGGTCTGGGTGTCGCTAGCCAGGTTGGGAGCGAGGTCCCCGGAGGAGGACTTCCTGGGGAAAACAAGGAGACGTTCATGAGGTGTCTGATTTGTGGTTGTACAGAGCAGTGACCGGATGGCGTGGAGGGCACAAGTGCCGGGGGACAGGGCATCAGGAGGCTCGTTTAGCTTCCCCGGACGGTACAAGATCTCGTAGTTGAAGGTGGAGAGTTCTATCCTCCACCGCAAGTTCTTGTCGTTTTTAATCTTGCCCCGCTGTGCATTATCGAACGTGAAGGCAACCGACCGTTGGTCCGTGAGAAGAGTGAATCTCCTGCCGGCCAGGTAATGCCTCAAATGTCTCACAGCTTCTACTATGGCTTGTGCCTCTTTTTCAACCGAGGAATGGCGAACTTTGGAAGCATGGAGGGTACAGGAGAAGAAAGCCACGGGCCTGCCCGCTTGGTTGAGGGTGGCTGCCAGAGCTACGTCGGACGCATCGCTCTCGACCTGGAAGGGGAGGGACTCGTCGATGGCGCGCATCGTGGCCTTTGCAATGTCTGCTTTGATGCGGCTGAAGGCCTGGCGGGCCTCCGTCGACAGGTTGTGGACTGGATTAGGGGTCGGGCTTTGTCTGCGTAGTTGGGGACACACTGTGCGTAATAGCTGAAAAACCTGAGGCAGCGCTTCAAGGCCTTGGGGCTGTGAGGGAGGGAGAACTCCATAAGGGGTTCATGCGCTCAGGGTCAGGGCCTATAACTCCATTTCGCACTACGTAGCCTAGAATGGCTAGACGGTTGGTGCTAAACACACATTTATCCTTATTGTATGTCAGGTTAAGGATTTTGGAGAAATTTGCAGAGGTTGGTGTCGTGGTCCTGCTGGTCATGGCCGCAGATGGTGACGTTATCCAGATACGGGAACGTTGCACGTAAGCCGTACCGGTCAACCATTCGGTCCATCTCTCACTGGAAGACCGAGACCCCATTAGTGACACCAAAGGGAACTCTTAAAAATTGATAGAGCCGCCAATCTGCTTCGAAGGCAGTGTACCTGCGGTCACTATTACGGAGGGGTAGCAGGCGGACTTGAGATCCACCGTGGAGAAAACCTTGTATTCTGCGATCCTGTTTACCAGGTCGGCTATACGGGTGAGTGGGTACACGTCCAGCTGCGTAAACCTGTTGACGGTCTGGCTGTAGTCAATGACCATCCAATGCTTCTCCCCGGTCTTTACCCCCATTACTTGAGCTCTCCAGGGACTGTTGCTCGCTTCGATGACCCCTTCCCCCAGCAGCCTTTGGGACCTCTGACCTGATGAAGGTTCGGTCCTGGGCACTGTACCGCCTGCTCCTGGTGGCGACGCGTTTGCAATCCGGGCTGAGGTTCGCAAACAGGAAAGGCGGTTCGACCTTAAGGGTCGCGAGGCCGCAGACAGTAAGGGGAGGTACGGGGCCGCTGAATTTAAAGGTCAGGCTTTGCAAATGGCATTGGAAGTCCAGCCCCAGGAGGGTAGCCGCGCAGAGGTGCGGCAGGACATACAGGCGGAAATTGTCGAATTTCCTGCCTTGGACAGCGAGGTTCGCTAGGCAGAACCCCTTTATCTCCACCGAGTGTGACCCGGAGGCCAGGGAGATCCTTTGGTTTACAGGGTGGGTTACAAGTGAACAGCACCTGACCGTGTCGGGGTGAACAAAGCTTTCCGTGCTCCCAGAGTCAATCAGGCAAGACGTCTCGTGGCCGTTGATGAAGACCGTAGTTGTAGCTTTGGTCCAGTGTCACCGAGGCCAGATGAAGCAGTTGCGATTTCTGATCGGGCAGCGTGTAGTCGGCCGTGCTGGTGGCCTGGGGCCCCATCCAAGATGGCGTCACCCATGGGTTGCACATGGTGTCCGGGGATGAACAAGATGGCGGCGGCGATGGACAAAATGGTGGCGCCCACCCGTCCAGCGTGGTGTCCAGGGGGCAAGATGGCCACGCCCGTGGGTCGCACGTGGTCCTAGGATAGGGGGGGTGGCGGTGAGCGCTGCGGCGGTCCGGAGTCGCTGGAGACCGTGGCCACGGCACGGGCCTGGCAGACCCCCACAAAGTGGCCCTTCTTGCCGCACCCTTTGCAGGCGGTGGTGCGGGCCGGGCAGCGTGGGCGGGGATGATTCGCCTGCCCGCAGAAGAAACAGCGGGGCCCGGCGGCGTTAGCGGGCCGTCTCGTAGCGCAGGCCTGCGGGGTCAGGGGGAAGATCTGTGGGGCTGCCACTGCGGGGTGCCACGCAGCCCAGGGGGCCGCCGCGCGGTTGGGCGCATAGGACTGCGCGTTTTTGTAGGCAACGTCCATAGACCCTGCCAGGGCCCGTGCCTCTCTAAGTCCCAGGGTGTCCTTTTCTTGGAGTCTTCGGCGGATATCTGAGGAGCTCATACCTGCTACGAAAGCATCCCTGATTAAATGTTCCGTGTGCTCGCACCCCAAAACTTGCGGGCAACCACAGTTTCGGCCCAGCACCAGTAGCGCCCGGTGGAAATCTTCCAACGATTCCCTGGGGCTTTGCCGTCTAGTTGTAAGCAGGTGACGTGCATAGACCTGATTTACAGGGCGGATATAATGTCCTTCTAACAGTTCGATCGCAGCATCATAGTTCTCCGCCTCCTCGATAAGGGTGTAGATCCCAGGGCTGACCCTTGAGCGCAGGAGATGCATTTTCTGTCCTTCTAAGGGGGTGCCTCCGGCCGTCTCGAGGTAGCCTTTAAAGCACGCCAGCCAGTGTTTAAATATTGCAGCCGAGTTCTCCGCATGGGGGCTGAGTTGAAGGCACTCGGGTTTGATTCGGAGATCCATCCTTCCAGCTTAAGTCTAGTAGATTAAATTGATGCGCGATCAATTACACTCAAGACGAAGTGATTTCATAACTGAAGGCTTTAATCTACTAGAACTTTTTCCCCAGCAGCTTCGGTACAGAAAGTGAAGGCTGCTGGGACGGCACCGTTTCTTATACTCCGCCTGTCAGGGCGGAGCTACGTAACAACAGCCAATGGTAGACTCCTGGGCCTAACCAATGGTCATCAGCCTCTTAGGTACCGCAATACCTGGTACTACCACACATTCATCATTTTTTGGGGCCCTGGGGAGTTTCTCATTGGTTTGGCCGAAACGTAGAATTTTATTTTAGCTATGGGGAGCTGAACTCAGCGATTGGGCTGCCATTTTGAAAAGGTGCCCTGATCACAAGTGAGCTTGTGGGTCCCTCACACCCACCACCGAAACACATGGGCACTATTCCCCCCCCCCCCGCCCCCCCCCAAGTGAGGACACCACGCTATGGGGTCCCCCCTCTTCAGGCAGAAGGGACTTTAGTGTGCGGATTAATTGCCCGCTTAAGGGTATTTATTTTATCTAGCTGCGTGGCTATATTTTATAAGAAAGGCACTTGCTAAAGCATGTTGGGAAGCTTGACTATATTTTAACACTGCATTTGAACGAAAATAAGTAGTTCAGGTAACGTAAACAAAATACGACTCAGTATTTTGGACTCGGCCTTATTATTATAAGTTGTTCTTCCGAAGGACAACAAAATGCGTACTCAAATTGTTTTTAAACCAAGGGCAAAACATTCATATTTCCTCTTGCATATGTTCCCAAGGTTTATCTCTTCAAAGTTGTTTATTTCACACTATAAATACACGTCAGGCAAATATTTGTTCTGAGAAGATGCATTATCGAGAGCGTCGACACAATGTATTAGCAGTGAAATTGCTGAGGATGGAGATCTGCATGTCAATCTTATTTCCACAATTAAGTATCAGATACAAAACTACGTGAGATCCAAGAAGAGACCAGGAAGGGTCAAACTCTTCAAGAGGTGATGAGGAACATCAACTCACACTGGCCCAGAGGTCAATGTCTAGAGTTCTACAATATAAGATTTGAACGCAGTATCATTAATAGAGTGGTACTTCATTTGAACACTATAGTCATACCTCAATCTTTTCGCAAGGATATATTGAAGAGGATACACGAAGGGCATCTAGGAATTGAAAAATGTAAACGGAGAGCTTGTGACTCTGTTTACTGGCCAGGTATAAACCAGGATATTGAAAGGATGGTGACACATGCCAGATGCATTGTTGCAAGCAAACAAGGGAACCTATGCAAATATCTGATTTACCCACAACACCATGGCAGAAAGTAGCTATTGATCTCTTTCGCCTTCAAGGGAAAGATTATTTAATGATCACAGACTATTTTTCAAACTATCCCGAAATGTAATAATTTTGCGAGACATGGGATTCTGCAAGTTGTCGTGAGTGACAACGGTCCTTGTTTTAGCTGTAAAGAGTGGCAAGACTTGGCAATCACGTATGGTTTCAATCACGTCACGTCAAGTCCGTTGTACCCTCAAGCCAATGGAAAAGCCGAAGAAGGTGAATATATTGTTAAGCAATTGTTGAAGAAAGCAATGGACAGCCAATCTGATCCATATCTTGCATAATTGAGTTACAGGGTGTCACATTGTCACATGGTAGATCGCCAGCAGAGTTACTCATGAATAGAAGATTGCATACAACACTTCCATACTTGGCAAAGAAGGAGGGGAATACAATGGTACTGCAAAAAATGCACAACATTAAAAAGAAACAACGGCAGTTATATGATAAGAGTGTCTAGAACTTTACCACCTCTGAGTAGTGGTGACATTGTGAGATGGAAGATTCAGGCAATTGGTCGAGAAAAGCCATTGTACTTGAAGAGGATGGGTTGGTTTTAAGAAGAAATCATCGTTCACCCTTGAAAACCAGGGAAGACTTTCACAACAACGTGGTGGATGACAAATCTATGTCAGTAACAACGCAAGCTGCAGTTTGATATAGTTCCTGAGCATGAGAATGTCATGGAGAACATTGAATCTACAAGTTCTGAGCAGCAAAGTCAAACTTTGAGAAGATCATCCAGAGTCAGAAGAAAACCTGATCAAATCAATTTGTAGATTTGGACTATTTGTGCATGCAATGCTTGCTGTTCTTGTTAAACCAGTTTTTTAAAAAAATAATGTTAGACTCATCGGCTCATGATATCACATGTAAATATACTGATGATAATATATTGATTTATTCCTTCAAAGGAAAGGGGATGCCGTGATAGCATGGTTGTGTTGTAATTCACCGATTGACCACAAGGAGTCTCACTAGTATATAAGTGAATGTTAGAGTCAGGTGACCCCTCAGACTGGTTGGAGGAAGCTGAAGAGAGAGGTTGCTTATGCTTGATTTACTGTTATCCATCTGTTGTTTTGTATATAGTTTACCCACAGTTAATGATGATAAGTCGTTTATAGCTTTAGCTACAAGTATTGTCATGAATAAGGCCATCCGACAAGAACATTACAACATTCCTCTGCGTTTCTGCCATGTCATTATCTGAACATTTTGACAAAGTGAAATGAAGAGGCTTTTTGAAGATTGGCAAATAGTGTGGCAAAATATAAATTTTAAAATTTTATGAGACAAACAGGCCAATTGAATGGGTAGAAAGCTAACAGGTGCAATTTAAAGTGGAGAAGTGGGAAGAAAGATCTTATTGTAATACATTCAAATGACAGAAGCAGTTCAGAGAAGGTCTTCCCCTCTTCCCTACCACCGCCCCCCCCCCCCCCCCCCCCCTGCCGGGTTTCTTAGAATGGGCAGAAGAGGCTAGCCTTTCAAATCAATTAAGCATGGATGGAAAGTAGCTGTGGTTCAAGGACCTCAAGAACGTATTTCCAAATGCTAATTCCCACTCTCTGATCGTGCAAGCATTCTCCTACACAGCACCCCTCAGACCAACACATCTTGCAGCTCCATTCATTCTTCTCTCTCAGGGCATCTCCTGATGGGGAGGGGGACCAACCACACATGGCACCACCATGCCAAGTCGTGGATCTTGTGGGAGCCGTTCTGGGAGCAACCCTTGTCCCTGTCCGTCTGCCCCACCGACCACCCATAACCCCCACCGAGCCGTCTGACTGTGCAGCTGAAGGCTAATAGGAAATTGGCAATCGTGGTTAAGTGAGCATTTCACACAACCCAAGTGGATTCTCATGAGTGAGCGGGTCATGTAGCATCTGGGAGTCATTGCCTAGCATCCCAATCAGAATGTGATGCCTGGATACTGTGCTTGAACACTGCGGGAGACAATACCACAGATGCAACATACAAACACCCAGGGGATGGAACACAGGTGTGTGAGTGCAAGATGGAGGGGACCAGCGCCTGGTCCAGACGCCATTATGAGCGGGAGTTTGGGGTGCGGGTTTCTGGGGTATAGGGTCTGGGGTCCAGTGAGGGGAGCCCACTGTGGCCGGGAGTGCGTGAGCAGGGCATTACGGATGGCGGGGGAGGAGTCAATGGAAGATTCCGGGCGGGAGCCACCGCTGTCAATCGAACACCCTCTTCCAATTTCTTATAAATATTGAAAGGTATGGACGGTATTTTGGATGCCGCAGAACAGGCCCTAGTGGTGCTGTGAGTAGGCTGGGTGGCCAGAGACGGTGGTAGCAGCAGCGTCCATGTCCCGCCTCACAACCTGAGGACTTGGCCGCCCATCAGGTGAAGGTGAGACTCAGAGGGGAAGGGCCGCGATGGCCGAGGATGTACAGGCATTGCTGGTCATTTGAACAGATGATGGACAGCGTGTGCCGCAGGTAGGTCCGCTTCAACAATGGGACAGTGCAGCGCCTGTGTCATGTCCTCACGTGGAGGAGGAGGACACCCACACCCGGTGGCCATCAAGGTCACCGCAGTCCTGAAATTATATGCCTCAGGACTCCTCCAGGGCTCGAGCGGGGACCTCTGTGGCATCTTGCAGGCCACAGCCCACAGGTGGATCAACCGGTCATGGATGCCCTGTTGCCCGGGCGTAAAACTATATGAAGCTTGACATGGACCAAGCCCAACAAGATCCTCTTCATCGCCGGAATGCCCCAGGTCCAGGGGCTAGCAGACTGCACGCCTATTTCCTTGTGTTCAACAGGCCATCTGCGAGTGCTGTACGTTAATAGGAAGGGGTTCCACTTCCTGAACATACAGCTCGTGTGAGACCACCACACGAAGATCATGCACGTGTGTGCACGCTTCCCTAATGGGCGGCACGGTGGTGCAGCGGTTTGTACTGCTGCCTCACAGAGCTGAGGACCCGGGTTCAATCCCGGACCGGGTCAATGTTCGTGTGGGGTTTTCACGTTATTTTTTTTATGAAGTTAGAATACCCAATTCATTTTTTCCAATTAGGGGCAATTTAGCGTGGCCAATCCACCTACTCTGCACATCTTTGGGTTGTGGGAGCGAAACCCACACAAACACGGGGAGAATATGCAAACTCCATACGAACAGTGATCCAGGGCCGGGATCGAACCTGGGACCTCGGCGCCGTGAGACAGCAGTGGTAACCACTGCGCCACCGTGCTGCCCTAGGGTTTGCACATTCTCCCCGTGGCTGCGTGGATTGGCCACGCTAATTGCCCTTTAATTTGAAAAAAAAAATTTTTTTAAGTGTGTGCACGCTTCCCAGGGAGTGTCCACAATAGCTATATCGTGGGCCAGTCAGTCATTCCCGGGCTTTCGAGAACCACCCACGATGGGCGGCTGGCTTTTTGGGGTTAAGGGGTATCAAGTGGGGACCTGGCTAATGATGCAAGTATGGAGGCTGGAGGCCAAGGCGAAGACCCGATACAACGAAGCCCAGATGGCCACCAGGGCTGTCAGTGAGTGGTGCATCGGTCTGCTCAAAATGCCCCGACCGCTCTGGTGGTGCCCTGCAGTAAACCCCCTGGAGGGTCACCCACTTTGTGGTGGTCTGCTGTGTTAAGCAATGGTTTAAGAGACATTCCAATTAGTTGTCTCATTTATGTTAAGTATCCAATACTTGACACTGATATGTAAAGAGGCTTCAGGTGACCTTTGTGACAGGTGATGTGATGACAGAGTTTTGTGCAGAGTCTGTTAAAGAAAATAAAGGTGTTTGTGAAAAGGAGCAGAACCTTTGGCCCTTTATTTTTAAAAAAAATATATTTTATTCAAGATTTTTGGCCAAACATAACAGTACGTAGTGTTTCTTTTACACAACAATAAAGCAATATAAATAACAGTGGCCAGTTTTAAACAAGTAAATAAATAATATATAAACAAAAACAAAACTGAATGGCAACTGCCTTGTCCAAAATAAATACTCTCCAAAAACACAATCCAACAATCCAATATACAATTACCTATAACAACTACCTATACATATTATACATATACAATAACATCTCTGAGAATCCGTTCGATTCCTCCCCCCTCCCCCCCCTCCCCCCTGGGTTGCTGCTGTTGTCTACTTCTTTTCCATTCCCTCTATCTTTCTGTGAGGTAATCGACGAACAGTTGCCACCACCTGGTGAACCCCTGAGCCGAACCCCTAAACACGAACTTAATCCGTTCTAACTTTATAAACCCTGCCATGTCATTTATCCAGGTATCCACACCCGGGGGTTTGGCTTCCTTCCACATTAACAATATCCTGCGCCGGGCTACTAGGGACGCAAAGGCCAAAACATCAGCCTCTCTCGCCTCCTGCACTCCCGGCTCTTCTGCAACCTCAAATATAGCCAACCCCCAGCTTGGTTCGACCTGGACCCCCCCACCTTCGAAACCACCTTTGCCACCCCCACCCAGAACCCCTGTAGTGCCGGGCATGACCAGAACATGTGGGTGTGATTCGCTGGGCCTCTCGAGCATCTCACACACCTATCCTCTACCACAAAAAATTTACTAAGCCGTGCTCCAGTCATATGCGCCCTGTGTATCACCTTAAATTGTATCAGGCTTAGCCTGGCACACGAGGACGATGAGTTTACCCTACGTAGGGCATCAGCCCACAGCCCCTCCTCAATCTCCTCACCCAGTTCTTCTTCCCATTTCCCTTTAAGCTCATCTACCATGATCTCCCCCTCGTCCCTCATTTCCCTGTATATGTCCGACACCTTACCATCCCCCACCCATGTCTCTGAGATCACTCTATCCTGCACCTCCTGCGTCGGGAGCTGCGGGAATTCCCTCACCTGTTGCCTCGCAAAAGCCCTCAATTGCATGTACCGAAATGCATTCCCTTGGGGCAACACATATTTTTCGGTCAGCGCTCCCAGACTTGCAAACGTCCCATCTACAAACAGATCTCTCAGTTGTACTACCCCAGTTCTTTGCCATACTCCAAATCCCCCATCCATTCTCCCCGGAACGAACCTATGATTGTTTCTTATCGGGGACCGCACCGAAGCTCCCGTCCTTCCCCTATGCCGTCTCCACTGCCCCCAAATTTTCAATGTAGCCACCACCACCGGGCTTGTGGTGGATTTCTTTGGTGAGAACGGTGCCGTTACCATTGCTTGTAGGCTAGTCTCCCTGCAGGACGCCCTCTCCAATCTCTTCCACGCCGCTCCCTCCCCTTCTCCCATCCACTTACACACCATTGAAACATTGGCGGCCCAGTAGTACTCACTTAGGCTCGGTAGTGCCAGCACCCCCCTGTCCCTACTACGCTGCAAAAATCCCCTCCTCACTCTCGGGGTCTTCCCAGCCCACACAAAACTCATAATACTCTTCTCGATTCTTTTGAAAAAAGCCTTCGTGATCACCACCGGGAGGCACTGAAACACAAAAAGGAATCTCGGGAGGACCACCATTTTAACCGCCTGCACCCTACCTGCCAATGACAGGGACACCATGTCCCATCTCTTAAAGTCCTCCTCCATCTGCTCCACCAACCGCGTTAAATTAAACCCGTGTAATGTACCCCAATTCTTGGCTATCTGGATCCCCAAGTACCGGAAGTCCCTTGTTACCTTCCTCAGCGGTAAATCCTCTATCTCTCTGCGCTGCTCCCCTGGATGCACCACAAACAACTCACTTTTCCCCATGTTCAGTTCATACCCTGAAAAATCCCCAAACTCCCCAAGTATTCGCATTATCTCTGGCATCCCCTCCGCCGGGTCCGCCACATATAGCAACAAATCATCCGCATACAGAGATACCCGGTGTTCTTCTCCCCACCTGAGTATTCCCCTCCACTTCCTGGAACCCCTCAATGCTATGGCCAGGGGTTCAATCGCCAGTGCAAACAATAACGGGGACAGAGGACATCCCTGCCTCGTCCCTCTATGGAGCCGAAAATAGTCAGACCCCCGTCCATTCGTGACCACGCTCGCCATCGGGGCCCTATACAGCAACTGTACCCACCTGATATACCCATCCCCAAAACCAAATCTCCTCAGCACCTCCCACAAATAATCCCACTCCACTCTATCAAATGCTTTCTCGGCATCCATCGCCACCACTATCTCCGCTTCCCCCTCTGATGGGAGCATCATCATTACCCCTAGCAGCCTCCGTATATTTGTATTCAGCTGTCTCCCCTTCACAAACCCAGTTTGGTCCTCATGAACCACCCCCGGGACACAATCCTCTATCCTCATTGCCATTACCTTGGCCAGAATCTTAGCATCCACATTCAGGAGGGAAATGGGCCTGTAGGACCCGCATTGCAGCGGGTCTTTTTCCTTCTTTAGGAGGAGCGATATCGTTGCCTCTGACATAGTCGGGGGCAGCTGCCCCCTTTCCCTCGCCTCATTAAAGGTTCTCATCAGTAGCGGGGCCAGCAAGTCCATATATTTCCTATAGAATTCAACTGGGAATCCGTCTGGTCCCGGGGCCTTCCCCGCCTGCATGCTCCCAATTCCTTTCACCACTTCCTCCACCTCAATCTGTGCTCCCAGTCCCAGCCTCTCCTGCTCCTCCACCTTAGGAAATTCCAGCTGATCCAGAAAGCACATCATTCTCTCCTTCCCATCTGGGGGCTGAGCTTCATATAATCTTTCGTAAAATGCCTTGAACACTCCATTCACTCTCTCTGCTCCCCGCTCCATCTCTCCCTCCTCATCTCTCACCCCCCCTATCTCCCTCGCTGCTCCCCTTTTCCTCAATTGGTGGGCCAGCAACCTGCTCGCCTTCTCCCCGTATTCGTACTGTACACCCTGTGCCTTCCTCCATTGTGCCTCTGCATTACCCGTAGTCAACAAGTCAAATTCTACATGTAGCCTTTGCCTTTCCCTGTACAGTCCCTCCTCCGGTGCCTCCGCATATTGTCTGTCCACCCTCAGAAGTTCTTTCAACAACCGCTCCCTTTCCCTACCCTCCTGCTTTCCTTTATGTGCCCTAATAGATATCAGCTCCCCTCTAACCACTGCCTTCAGCGCTTCCCAGACCACTCCCACCTGTACCTCCCCATTATCATTGAGTTCCAAGTATCTTTCAATACACCCCCTCACCCTTAAACACACCCCCTCATCTGCCAATAATCCCATGTCCATTCTCCAGGGTGGACGCTGTTGTTTTTCTTCCCCTATCTCCAGGTCCACCCAATGTGGAGCATGATCCAAAATGGCTATAGCCGTGTACTCAGTCCCCGTCACCTTTGGGATCAGTGCCCTTCCCAAAACAAAAAAATCTATTCGTGAATAAACTTTGTGGTCATAGGAGAAAAATGAAAACTCCTTACTCCTAGGTCTACTAAATCTCCAGGGGTCTACTCCTCCCATCTGCTCCATAAAGTCCTTAAGCACCCTAGCCGCAGCCGGCCTCCTTCCGGTCCTGGACCTCGATCTGTCCAGCCCTGGGTCCAGCACCATATTAAAATCTCCACCCATTACCAACTTCCCCACTTCTAGGTCCGGGATTCGTCCTAGCATACGCCTCATAAAGTTGGCATCATCCCAGTTCGGGACATACACGTTCACTAATACCACCGCCTCCCCTTGCAATTTGCCACTCACCATCACGTATCTGCCCCCACTATCCGCCACTATAGTCTTTGCCTCAAACATTACCCGCTTCCCCACTAGTATAGCCACCCCCGTTTTTTGCGTCTAGCCCCGAATGAAACACCTGCCCCACCCATCCTTTGCGTAGTCTGACCTGGTCTATCAGCTTCAGATGCGTCTCCTGAAGCATAACCACATCTGCCTTAAGTTTCTTTAGGTGTGCGAGTACCCGTGCCCTCTTAATCGGCCCGTTCAGCCCTCTCACATTCCACGTGATCAGCCGGGTTGGGGGGCTCTTTACCTACCCCCCCCCCCCTTGATGACTAGCCATCTCCTTTTTCAATCCAGCTCCTCACCCGGTTCCCACGTAGCCGTATCTCCCCCAAGCGGCGCCCCCCCGCCCCGACCACCCCCCCCCCCCACACCAGCTCCCCCTTCTCCCCAGCAGCAGCAACCCAGTTAACCACCCCCCTCCCGCTAGATCCCAAACTAGCGTAATTGCACCCCCCATGTTGCTCCAGAAGTCAGCAAACTCTGGCCGACCTCGGCTCACACTGTGCGAGGCCCCCTCCTTCCTGCTTCCCTGTTCCCGCCGTGATTACCATAGCGCGAGAACAAAGCCCGCGCTTCCCTTTTGGCCCCGCCCCCAATGGCCGGCGCCCTCAGCTCCTCATCCTCCCTCCCCCCCGACATGGGGAAGAGAGAAAAGTTACAGGGTCGCAGGATTAACAACTTGGGAAGTCATCTCTTCCCTCTTTTCCCCCCCTTCATCCCACATATTCACCCCCCCACTTTGTCCCAAACGTTCTTTTTATGGCCCACTCACTCCAGTTTCTCCTCGACAATAAATGTCCACGCCTCATCTGCCGTTTCAAAGTAGTGGTGTTTCCCTTGATGTGTGACCCACAGTCTTGCCAGTTGCAGCATTCCAAATTTAATCTTCCGTTTGTGCAGCACCGCCTTGGCCCGATTAAAGCTTGCCCTCCTTCACGCCACCTCCGCACTCCAATCTTGATATACGCGGATCACCGCGTTCTCCCACCTGCTGCTCCGAGTTTTCTTTGCCCATCTGAGGACCATCTCTCTGTCCTTATATCGGAGAAATCTCACCACTATGGCTCGAGGAATTTCTCCAGCCCTCGGTCTTCGCGCCATAACTCGATAGGCTCCCTCCACCTCCAGCAGACCCGTCGGGGCCTCCGATCCCATTAACGAGTGCAGCATCGTGCTCACATATGCCCCGACGTCCGCCCCTTCTACACCTTCGGGAAGACCAAGAATCCTTAAATTCTTCCTCCTCGCATTATTCTCCAGCACCTCCAGCCTTTCCACACGCCTTTTGTGTTGTGCCTCGTGCATCTCCGTTTTCACCACCAGGCCTTGTATGTCGTCCTCATTCTCAGCAGCCTTTGCCTTCACGACCCGAAGCTCCTGTTCTTGGGTCTTTTGCTCCTCCTTTAGCCCCTTAATCGCTTGTAATATCGGGGCCAACAGCTCCTTCTTCATCTCCTTTTTGAGTTCTTCCACGCAACGCCGCAGGAACTCTTGTTGGTCAGGGCCCCAGATTAAACTGCCTCCTTCCGACGCCATCTTGCTTTGTGCCTGCCCTCCTGGCCGCTGCTCGAGAGGATCCACCGCAATACGGCCACTTTCCTCTCTTTTTTCCATCCGTGTCCAGGGGGGATTCCCTTCTGGATTCCAGCACAGTGTTTTTTGCCGTTAGAATTGCCGTTGGGGCTCCTATCAAGAGCCCAAAAGTCCGTTCCACTGGGAGCTGCCGAAACGTGCGACCTAGCTGGTCATTGCCGCACCCGGAAGTTCCCCTTTGGCCCTTTGTACAACAGCAGCTAAACGTCTTACAAATGGTAGGAGAGGATGGTTGCTGTGCAAACGTGAAGGGTTGAAAGATACAACTTTTCCAGACAAAACCAAGGAGTGAGTGAGAAGAAAAAAAAAAAGATATATGGCTGAACCAAGGATAAAGATGGCCGGATATGACTATCCCCCCCTTATTTTCTGAAAGGGAATCGTACGACCAATGCAGAAGTGCAGTAGTTATGTGGACTAAGAATTGCCTTGGGAAAGAGAAAACAAGTTATGGCACTGGCTCTTTCTCTTTTTGTGACAGTAAAATCCGAAGCAAAGTGTTTTCTGAGCTGGAATTGGAAGAGTTAGACTCAGTTACATGGATGAGATTAGACTTAGGTTACATGGATAAGATTTATAAAAAGGATGACTTGTTAAGTGCTTATGAAGCATGGTCGGATTTTGATAGGTTCTGGAAAATAGAGGATTTCTCCATTGAAGACTATATAATAGAACTTGGCAGGCTATATAAAAGGCTACAGAAACACAACCTGGAATTTCCACAGTCTGTGTTGGCCTTTCAATTACTTGTCTTTGGTAGAGTGAGCAACATGGATAGGCTCCTGGTTTTGACAGGAGTTCAGTTTGCCGATAATAATACCTAATTCGATCAGATGACAGAAGCTTCAAAAAAGTTTCTGGAGAAACATTCGATTCCGATGGCTCTGATGACCCAAATAGGTCAGTCTGCGATAAAGCAGAATATGGAAGATACACGACTAACAGGATGGCAAAATCGTACGGCTACGAACAGGTTCCAAGACTATCCAAGACTATAGAAGGAGATCGGTTCCCGGAAATTGAAGACAGAAAAACAGTTAGAACCTACAATAGGAAGATGAACCCCAGAAATGCACGGGGTATGATAAATCGATGTTTTCGAAGAGACTCTCAATACCATTATGCTTTCAACTGTCCAACACATTACAATAGAGTGTTTGAAGAGACACATGACACGGAAGAGTCAGAAGAGAAAAAAGATAGTGACCAAAAAGAAGGCATTGTTCTATTAACAAGAGTTTTACTCCGGTAATAAGAGTGTTGGTTGCAGAATCCTTCAATTGTGCTGCATTGGACAGTGGCTGCACATCCACTGTGTGTGGAATTGACTGGTTAAAATGTTACCTGGACTCCTTGAATGCTGAAAATCATAACAAGGTTAAGGAATTTGAAAGTTCCACAAGTTTCAGGTTTGGGATGATAATACTCTGAAGTCGCTGGAAAGAGTGGTGATCCCTTGCAATATCGCCGGAGTGAATCATTTCATTAGCACGGATGTTGTATCAAGTGAGATACCTTTGCTTCTGAGCAGACCATCAATGAAGAAAGCACACATGAAACTGGATATGGAACAGGATAAGGCAACAGTTTTTGGAAAGACAGTGGTCTTACAATTTACACAGTCGGGACACTATTGTATTCCATTACTGACAAATAATATTTCAAGTACAGTTGTTGAGGATGTGTTAATGGCAGCAGTTGAAAATACGGCTTTAGCTGATAAAAAGCTTGTTGTATTAAAACTGCACAGGCAATTTGCGCATCCATCTCCTCGGAGGCAGAAAAAATTATTAAAGGATGCAGGGGTAAGGGATGAAGACTATACTAAGCTGATAGAACAGGTTAGTGATCGCTGTGAAATTTGTAGGAAGTACAGAAGGACACCAGCACGACCGATAGTAACCCTACCTTCGGCCAGGGATTTTAACGACATTGTGGCCAGTGACCTTAAGATCTGGGATAAAGCCAATAATATATTTATTTTGCATTTTGTAGATTTAGCAACCAGATTTAGTCATCAACGATTGTAGGAAGTAAAGAAAAGTGAGTACTTCTGGATCAAATCGTGGAAAAATGGATAGGGACAGGAATGGGTCCACTGGCAAAATTCCTTACGGACAATGGGGGAGAATTTGCTAATGATGAGTTTGATATGTGTGAAAACGTGAATATCACAGTTCTGAATACGGATGCAGAAAGTCCATTTAGTAATGGTGTGTGTGAAAGAAACCATGTGGTAATAGATGACATGCTCTGGAAAATTTTGGCAGATAGACCAAACTGTAAGCTAAATTCAGCTTTAGCATAGGCGGTACATGCAAAGAATTCATTGCAGATGGTTGGGGGCTATAGTCCCTATCAATTAGTGTTTGGTAGAAATCCTAAAATTTCGTCCATTTTGGATGACCAGCCTCCAGCTTGGGAAGGGACTACAATTAGCTCTGCCTTTGCTGAGCATTTAAATGCATTACATAGCAGTAGAAAAGCTTTTTTGGAAGCAGAAGTCTCTGAAAGAATTCACAGAGCTTTAAGGCATAATGTACGGCCATCAAATGCCATTTTTCAGCAAGGAGACATAGTCTACTATAAGAGAGACAATTTTAATAAATGGAAAGCCCCAGGGACGATCACAGGCATAGATGGCAAAACAATTATTTTGCAATATGGCAATCAAACTGTTAGGGTACATTCATCAAGGATAATGGGTACAGATTACAAATTTTCAAATTTAGACAGAGCAGACAGACATGACGAGGAACCAAGGTTATCTGGTAAGCATGTATTACAGAACTATGAGGACCAGTTAACTGATATAGACAGGGTTTCTGTCGAGGAACACAACACTTCTGATCAATTAGAACAGGCCATTTCTCCTAAAGGACAACTGCCAAAAATTGGTACAAGAGTGACATACTTGCCTGAAGGGTCTAGTCAATGGAAGGATGCAACTGTTATTAGTAGAGCAGGGAAGGCCACTGAAAAGTATAAACATTGGTTGAAATACAGCATTCAGGGGAGGGAGTCAAGACAATGGATTAGGAACACGAAGTTCAAAATTGGAGGGCACAGAAACGCAGTGCCAGTTCAGATTGTACATCGGATAGTGAACAGGTCCTCAGGAAAAGGTCGAGAACTATTGAAAGGACATCCCACAGCAGAAGGGAAAGATCAAGCAGTAGCAGTACAGAACGAGATACCAAGCGGGAGAGGGGACGTAGTTTATCAAGGTCTCGGAACATGAGTAAGACTACGAATACTAATAGGAGTAGAAGCCCACATGCATGTGAGATTTTGGTGGCTTCAAATAAATTAGATGAAAAAGTTATCAAAGAAGCTAAACAGCAAGAATTGCATAGTTGGAGTGAATTTGGGGTATACACGGAAGTACCAGATAGGGGACAAAGAGCTCTATCCCACAGATGGATTTGCACGGAAAAGGTTCTTCCGGATGGAACTTATAAGGCAAAGGCCAGGCTTATGGCAAGGGAATTTGGCGAAAACTTGGAAGATTAGCGTTTAAGGGTAGATTCACCTACGGCAGGAAAGCTTATTTTAAAGATCTTCTTGGCTCTATTAGCCACAAAGTTATGGGAATGCAAATCTATAGATATAAAAGTTGCCTTTTTGCAGGGGCATCAGCTCCAGAGAGACATTTTTCTCCGTCCTCCTAAAGAGGCAGCTAACACAGAAGGGGTACTCTGGAAGTTGATGTGTATATGGATTAAATGATGCGTCTATAGTCTGGTATTTTTCGGTAAGGTCAGTTTTGTTAAAGTTAGGCTGTTGCCAGTTGAAAGCAGATCCGGCAATGTTTTACTGGCGCTATAAACAAAATCTTTCTGGCATCTTTATGATGCATGCTGATGATTTTTTGTGGGGTGGGACTAGTGTTTTGAAGCTATTGTAATCTCTGTTTTGAGGAAAGAATTCAGGGTTGGAAGTCAGGGTTCCGGTGCATTTAAATATATCGGACTGGAAATCGGACAGACTAAGTTACGGGCAACTTTACGTCAGCAATCTTATTTGGAAAGCATCAGCCCAATAGCAATTAGTTGCGGCCGGGTTTCACAAAAAGACGCAACGGTTTCAAAATGGAAAAAGAGCAACTGCGAAGTTTAATTGGGCAACTGAATTGGTTAGGTAGACAGACTAGACCGGACGTGCGTTTTGATGTCTTAGAGTTGAGTACAAAAATGAATGATCCCAAAGTGGAAGACATAATAAGAGCAAATAAAGCGTTGGTCAAACTAAAAATGCAGGAGTGTGTTTTGAGGTTCCCGGTTTTATGTGACCTTAGGCACTTGAAACTCATAGTTCATAGTGATGCGTCCTATGTAAATTTATGTGATGGGGTTTCAAGCGAAGGAGGTTTTACAATTATTATTTTTGGGAACAATGGTAAATGTTGCCCTCTTGTGTGGGAAACAAAGAAAATAAGGAGGGTGGTCAAAAGCACTTTGGCTGCTGAAATGTTCAGCCTTGTAGAGGCGGTGGATATGGCCTTTTATATATCTCAGATATTGACAGAAATTTTGGGATTAGGAGATTTGAGTAATATACCTATTGAATGTCACATTGACAATAAATCCCTGTGGGAAAATGTGCACTCTACAAAAGTGTCAATGAAAAAAGGTTAAGGATAGACGTCGCAAGTTTGAAGCAGATGTTGGACAGAGGGGAAATAGCAAAACTTAAATGGGTCGACAGTAGCTATCAATTGTCAGACGGTTTTACAAAAAGAGGGGCTAGTTCACAGAAACTTTTGGACATTCTTAATGAAGGGCACCTGTTTCTGTGACTGTTTTTTTCTCTTCCAAAAATGAAAAAAAAAGGGGAAATTACGTGTGTGTTTTTGAGTTTCTTGTAATTTTGTTTTCACTTAATTTTTTTTTTCTCCAAGGAAGGGAAGACTGTTAAGTACTAGGTAAAGAAACATTTGAATTAGTTGTCTCATTTATGTTAAGTATCCATTAATTGACACTGATATGTAAAGAGACTTCAGGTAGCCTTTGTGTCAGGTGATGTGATGATAGAGTTTTGTGTAGAGTCTGTTGAAGTAAAATAAAGGTGTTTGTGAAAAGGAGCAGAACCTTTGACTCTTTATACAACAGCAGCTAAACATCTAACATGCTGTGTCCTACGCAACCTGGAACAGCAGTGGGACGACAAGCTGGAGGTTGGGGATGGAGAATATGTGCCCACCTTTGAGGAGAAGTAGAAGGACAAGGATGATGAGGCGGCGCCGGACCAACTGGTGCTGGATGACAATCCCAGGGAGGAACCAGAGAATCAGCCGAAGGCTGCAGGACAGGCGGCAGCGACGATGATCCGGCAAGCCCGGAGGGACAGGGAAGCCCTCATCTTCGCCTGCATCACTTCGGACGTGGCCTGATGCATCATCAATACCTTTCCCATCACTCATCCCCATCGCCCATCGTATCATGGTCTGTGTCACATCACTCCAGGCTGCTGGGACTGTGTTGGCACCATCAGCAGGTCACTGTTGAGGGCAGAGGGGTTATGATAGCCTGCAGATAGGGTGGCATGTGGCGCAGTGGTTAGCACTGGGGCTGCAGCGCTGAGGACCTGGGTTCCAATCCCGGCCCCGGGTCACTGTCCGTGTGGAGTTTGCACATTCTCCCCATGTCTGCGTGGGTTTCACCCCCACAATCCAAAGATGTGCAGGTTAGGTGGATTGGCCACGCTAGATTGCCCCTTAATTTGAAAATAAATAAATAATTGGGTACTCTAAATTTTTTTTAAAAAATGATAGCCCACAGAGAGCGGAGTGCCGGTGTTCCTCAATCGAGTTTTCCCTCTGCCTGTCTGCTGAGTACTTGCTCACACCCAGCACCTGCATGCGCTGTGTCCGAGGAATGCCTGGAGAGATGGGCCAAGTGTTCGGAGGTCGGCCTCATAGCGGAAGAAAGTGACAGAGAAATCATACTGGTTGTACTCAAGAGTTTTTAATGTGTCACAGGTGTCACTAACAATTCCCCACTCTCCCGATGGCGCCACCATACCCTCCCCACCAACCCCTCAGCCCGACCGTTCCCCGGCCCCCCTTTCCCCCGGTTCCCTCAGTGATCCTCAACGTGCTTAACCTTCCTAGCTCTACCGCAACGTCTAGGTGTCTCCCCGGGATGCACATCTGAGGGGGAAGCAGCCAGCTGCTTAACCTGTCCTCTGGCCTTCGATGACCCTGGCAGGTTGGCACCCAACGTATTCTCCTCCCACTTGGTATGCATAGGGCCCCGGCGTTAGCCTTGGGGCGGAGGGGCAGCTGGTTCGAGCCCTGGCTGCCCTGCATCATCTGGCTCTGCCAGCTCTGTCTGCTGCAAGATGTCGACACCCTTGTCGATGCTCCTCAGTGATTGGGCCACGCTCTGCAGCGCCTCGGCAATGCCTACCTGCGACTGGGACAAGCTCCGTAGTGCCTCGGCCATTCCCTCTGAGACTGGGACATGTCCCGCAGCACCTCATCAAGTTCAGCCTGGTACTGGGTCACATGTCCCAGTGAGTCGGGTATTCTGCCAAGACCGCCAGCCATGGCCGTCACCGACTGCGCAACGTCTTGGCCACCTTCACTAATGGGTGCCGACATCATGCACCAGGCTCTCCACTGCGGTCGCCACCCTCGCGATGTTGGCCCTGGTGCCATGCATTGCTGGCACCATCTCCTGCGCCCGTAGTTTCTGGAACTCCTCCAATTGGCTATGGACCTACAGGAGTGTTGCTGACATCCTCCTCTGAATATCCTGGCCACACCCTAACATCTCCTCCGGGTAACCCTGTACTAGAGGCTCAGTGCCAGGCTGGGTCCTGGGGTCCCGCAGACCCCCGACTGCTCTCTCGCCTGGGAGATCCTGCCTCCATCTGATGTGCATCAGCAGCTGTGTGGTACTCACCAAGTTGTACCCCAGAAGTCTGACCACTAATATTTCCCACGTGTTGTGTGTCTCTGCGCGAGTGGAGGGTGGGGATGACATCTGTAGCCATCTGGGATGGCCATGTCCCGATTACAAAATGGACACTTGCAAAGAATGCAGGAAAAATTGGACAATGCTAAGAAACAAGCAGGTGCAAGTTCTGTCTGTTGATTAGAACCTCGAAAACTACCAAACAATCTACATACCAATGAGCCATCTCCGGGGACAAAAGGGAAACATTTAGATACACAATGTTAAGGCAGACTCCCTGGCGCCAGAAGAAGCTAAGACAAAGCAGACTGACAGTCACCAGGACACGCCCAGTGATCAGGGAACCACCCCTGTATTGGAGGAAAATCGATACAGATGATTGGGAAAGACCCAATTAGTTGAGGCCAAGTTCAAGGCCCGCCCAAAAGCGCGCAAAGCCCCTTTTCCATATAAAAGGTATCCCCCAAGGTATACTTTGGCTGTCACCGAGGAGAGAGACCTGCCTAGCAGCTGTACCAGACCAAGTAAGTTCCAAGTCAACGCACGCTACGAGATAGACGCTCCTAGTTGCTACCCTGAAAACAGCTCAACCCAGCAGCCTCAGAACCGAGCAACGGCCATTGTTCCTCTGACTGAGTGGGCGCCCGAAGCTAAGTATAGGCCCGTCAGGAAACCGCATGGATCATGGCGACTGACCATTGATTACCGGGAACTGAACAAAGTAACCCCAGCAGCAGTCCCCACCGTAGCCACGAGCCCCGAGACCATGATCAAACAGGGACTCCAGTCAAAATTTTTTTCGGTTTTGGACATTAGTAATGGCTTCTGGTCCATTCCAATGGCTAAAGCGTGCCAGTACAAATTTGCCTTCACATTCCAAGGGCAACAATACACGTGGACGTGCCTTTCACAAGGCTTCCACAACTTCCCCTCCATTTTCCACCGACAGCTGGCAAATGGTTTAGCAAAATTTTCCCGCCCCGATTGTCTGGTCCAGTATGTGGAAAACTTGTTACTACAGACAGACACAAAGGGAGAGCACATTTCGCTTCTCGCCGAATTCCTAGCACTCCTAAAAGAAATTGGTTGTAAAGTCAACCCCAAAAAGGCCCAGATTCTGAAAGAAAAAGTGATTTACTTGGGAACAGTGATCACTCATGGTAAACGTGAGATCGAGCACAAGAGAATTGACTCGATCGTCAAATTATCCCTTTCCCACAATGTCTCAGCCCTCCGGTCATTTTTAGGACTGGTTGGTTACTGCCGAAACCATATTGATGGTTTCGCCACTACTGCAGCGCCCCTTTCTGAACTTCTCAAGAAGCAGGCACCTTGGGAATGGCTACTACAGCATACAGATGCCGTGGATGCTTTAAAAAGAGCACTCAGCACAGGCCCCGCACTACAGGTCCCAGATCCACATTCCCCGTACGCTATTGAGGTAGAAAGCACCGACCGAACCCTTTCGGCAGTGATCCTCCAGGAACGCCACGACCAGTTACGCCCCGTAGCATACACCTTACGCATGTTAGACCCCGTAGAGCAAGGATTTTGTGCCTGTGAAAGGCACCTGCTTGTAGTTTTTTGGGCAGTACAATACTTAGCCTACATTACGGGACTCAACCCCAACACCATCCTCACAGAACACACACCAACACAGCTATTGTTAGACGGCCGACTTAAAGATGGCACAGTTAGCCAAATCCGCGCAGCCCGTTAGACCCTTCTTTTGCTGGGACAGGACATCAAGGTAAAGAGATCCAAAACCCACACATTCCTTGCCGATAATTTACAGTATGCAGGCACCCCTCATGAATGTGAGATCATCACCACGAAACAGAACACAGGCCCATTTATTCCCAAAACACCCCCCAGGAAAACAGGTAGTACACCCCAGAGACCCCAGCCCACAGACACGTGCGCACCCCTGAAGATATATGTGGATGGCTCATCCACAGTGTTAAACGGAAAGAGAATTACCGGTTGCGGTATATATGTAGAGGATGCGCAGGGACGCGCCCTAAATGAAATTTCCTTAAAGTTGCCAGGACACTTAGGCTCGCAGGGAGCAGAGCTGGCAGCGATTGCATATATTGTAGACCACCCAGACTCGTTCCCGACCCCAACATACATCTATTCGGACAGTTTGTATGTCTGTAATAGTTTGACAGAGTTCCTATCACTCTGGGAAACAAGAGGATTTGTTTCCGCGGACGGTAAACTCCTACCCTCAGCCCCATTACTCTGCTATATCTTAGAGACAGCAAAGGATAGGAAATACCGAATAATTAAAGTTCACAGTCATCACCGTTCTTCCCCCCCTGGTAATGGTAAAGCAGACGCCCTAGCGAGGGCAGGCTCCAGGCGTGGTTATTTTTGGAACCCCCCCAAAAGCACCCCAGTACACGCAGTTCAGGTCTCACAGACCAACATTCAGGATTTAGCGAAGACCCAGATAGAGGACGAGAAACTCAGGGAAGTTTTAAAGGGAACCTTCCCAGCCCCGTACGACAAGTTTTAAAACGCAATCACCACACACGACGGTGTGATGTTAAAGGATGGCATTTATATAGTTCCCAGCCAGGACAGGAACCACATCATTTGTCAGTTCCATGACAATCATGGACACCAAGGAATTGAACCCACCCTAGCCCACCTCAGACCGCTTTGCTGGTGGCCTGATTTAAAAATCGATGTCTCACACTACGCAGAGAATTGTTTAATCTGTGCCCAGAACAATCCGGACAGATATGCGAAAAAGGCTCAACTTAGCCACACCCGCCCCGTTAATGGATGCTGGACAAATCTCCAGGTAGATTATATAGGACCCCTACCCCCCGTGCAGAAATGGTTACAAGTATGTGTTGGTGGTCATAGACACCTTCACAAAATGGGTGGAAGCATTTCCGTCAAGAAATAATACGGCCAAGACAACGGCTAAAATATTAACACACATCTTTACAAGATGGGGCCTCCCACGCAGTATAGAGTCCGACCAAGGCTCCCACTTCACCGGATGTGTAATAAAAAACGTCCTTATGATTTTCGGCATAGACAAAAGTTTCATATTGCATACCACCCCCAGTCAAGTGGTATTGTAGAACGAATGAATAGGACATTGAAAGGCACCCTCAGGAAAATGGTACAGCAGAATAACAGCACCTGGGATTCAGTACTCCCATTTGCTTTAATGTTTTTAAGAAACACATTATCTACATCCACAGGTTACACACCCCACACCCTCATGACCGGACGCCCCCATGAAAGGCACTGAGTATTTACTAGGACTGCATTTGGCCAGCCCCGCAGTTACAGCCCTCACGCACGAAAATGCGGTTACACAACTAGTACAGAACAGAAAGGCAGCCCAACTCGCCGCAGCAGTGCGACTTGGAACCAGGAAGAAACAGAACAAGGCTTGTTTCAACAAAAAAGTACACGCCACTGAGTGTACAGTAGGGCAACAAGTTATGCTTTCCTTTTACAACCCCACTTCATTCCTTTCCCCCAAATTCTCCGGACCGTACTCCATTTCGGACAAAGCCAGCCCCTCAGTATACAAAATAACCTATCCCAATGGTAAGTCTGCGTGGTTTCATATAAACCAGCTCAAGGCTTATGGCTCACAGAATAACCACACACACCACATCCTGCTCGCAGCAGCAGGCGATCACGCGCCGCCCACAGATGACGCATTCCTACCCTCCCCCAACAACTCCAGCACGTCCTCAGACACGACTTCAACTCCGCCCCCAGAGGCACGACTCCGCCTCGCTCTTCCTTCAACCAGCAGCAACAGTGATAGCGATCACAATGACGACAGCCACAGCACACCACGTTACGACTACACCCCTGCACCAGGCCCCACTTCCAGTGAATCTGAGCATGATTCTACCGACCCATTTGAGATCACTTATATCAAAGCCCCTGACCCAGACCCACCGCCCGGCGATTACGGATTGAAGCATAGTAGCTCCAACCTCGACACACGATTCTGGCACCGAGACAATTTGTTCAGGCTCATCCAGAATGATGAGATGGACCCCAATTCGCCCCAAGAAGCTTTAGCACGATTACTACAGGCAAGAGTTTGGCATCCGGGAGAAGATGATGACTTAGAGTCTGACTCCCACCAAACAAATCCCTTTGCGACCCTGTTCGCCATTGAGCAGTGAGGTGTCCAGATGATGCAGAAAAAGGAACCGATGGAGAGATATGGTGTCCTTTCTGATGGAACCTGCACCATGTTTGTTGAATGTTTGTTCGTTAGTGTTATTGTTAAGTGTTGTGTATAAACTCGGAAAGTTTTCACGGCCCCACGTCACCACCCCCTTTGACGCCCAATGGCTGTTAGAGGAATTAGTTTGTCCCCAGAAACTTGTTAATTGAACAAGTTTGTCCCAGATAATAGTTCAGAGGAACTAGTTTGTCACCAGAAGCGTGTTAAAGGTACAAGTTTGTCCCAGACAATAGTTCAGAGGAACTAGTCTGTCGACAGAACCCGACTCATAGTTGCTCTCCTAATTCGAGAGGCAGCCCCCCACGATGACCACATTCTTACCCGTTGTTGCCGGTTGCTCAGGCAGTGGAGAAACGGCATTGGTCCCCGCCCTGCCTGAGGACCCCGCTCTGGTCAGCTACACTCAGGTACAGCATATACGGCATTGATCACCGTCCTACCCAGGGATTCCACCCATTTCTTACCCACCGCGGCCCATACACACCCCATTTTGGCTCGTTACATTCAAAATTCTTTTGTTTGCTTTTGGCAATCCTTAGGTTGCTTCCCTATGCTATTTACATCCTCAAACACTGGGATGGTAAATCACACAGGCTGCGAGACGGCGCGCAGTACGGCAGTATTTTTCTTAGATGTCTAGTCCAAATATTCATTTTTTTTTAAATGAGGGAGTTACAGATGGTGACCAATTATAAAGGGAAATTGGCAATAAAGGACAGACAGACAGACATACGAGATCTTAAGCAAGATAATAACAGAAATTATGCTTGTGTTCACAGAATTCAGAAACCCAGGAACCCCAGAGGAAGACAAAGAAGAAGTCCGACAAAGATGAAGACAGCCTTCATGTTCACATGGATCTTAGCGGGATCCCTTCAGTTGCGCACGGACGCTACCCCCCTGACCCCTACCACACAATGCGTAAATGATTCACACCCCTGCAATACACGGAACCTCGAGATAACTTGCCCCGCGACAGCTAGCAATACCCCGACCTGGTGTGATAAGTTTATCACCTGGTACTCACTCTCATATGTAGTCGAAGCGCTCTTAGTGCTGGCGATACTTTAGAGTTAGGAAATGGCGAAAGAGAGCATATCGCTCTCGCACCCCAGTATACAGATTTAGGTCCCCCATTTTCGGATTTCACCAGACCCCCGACCCCTTGGGATGAATTAAAGTGCATCCATTTTGTTTAATGTATTCTGTGGAATAAAGAGATGTAAACCTCTGTGACTCACTGCCAGGCCAGAGAAATTTGTGTGCTGCTATTTTCTACAATTTAAGATGTTCAGATTATTTTTGGATTGTTTGTATTTTTGGATTGTTTAAATGAGGATAGTTTATTGAGAATAGTTAGAGGTTCCAGTTTTTTAAATTTTTCTGTAATGCATGTATTAATGTCATAGCGCCCCGTAGAGTTTTATGATAATGTATATATTTTAAATGGTTTAGGTAAAATTGTGTTGCATAGGATAGGACAGTGTAGAGCCTAAGTATGGGTGCCCCGGTGATCAGAGGATGAAGACGCCATAGTAATGTGATCCTTCACGCTTCGCATGGAGGATCACAAGGAGGGTGTGTCGCCACCTGGGATGGCCACGTCCCGATTACAAAATGGACACGTGCAAAGAATGCAGGGAAAACTGGACAATGCTAAGAAACAAGCAGGTGCAAGCTCTGTCTGTTGATTAGAACCTTAAAGCTCTCAGACAGGACAGAAACTACCAAACAATCTACATACTAATAAGCCATCTCCGGGGACAAAAGGGAAACATTTAGACACACAATGTTAAGGCAGACCCCCCGGAGCCAGAAGAAGCTAAGACAAAGCAGACTGACAGTCACCAGGACACTCCCAGCGATCAGGGAACCACCCCTCTATTGGAGGAAAATCGATACAGATGATTGGGAAAGACCCAATTAGTTGAGGCCAAGTTCAAGGCCCGCCCCTTTTCCGTATAAAAGGTATCCCCCAAGGGAGAACGCCCTCCTTTGGCTCTCACCAAAGAGAGAGACCTGCCTAGCAGCTGCACCAGACCAAGTAAGTCCCAAGTCAACGCACGCTACGAGATAGACGCTCCTAGTTGCTACCCTGTAAGCAGCTCAACCCAGCAGCCTCAGAACCGAGCAACGGCCATTGTTCCTCTGACTGAGTGGCCACCCGAAGCTAAGTATAGGCTTTAGTAATAGTTGTAGTTTAGTTTGTAAAGTTTATGCATGAGTAGATTTGACTGTGTGTAAATAAATGAGCATTGCTTTTGTACTTACTAACTGGTGTATCGAATCATTGATCAGTATTCGGTTGTGAACTTTGTGGTGGTATCGGAAGATACCTGGCGACTCTTGAGCAAACGTGATTAAACAGAGCCAAATTAAGAGCCAACCAAAAGTTAGCAACACAGCTGTGACGCATCAATCGTGGAATCCTGGGAGCTCTCCGACTTCTGCAAGCGCCATTTGGTGATGCTCCTTTTGGACCTGAGTCTGACGCCTCATGAGACTTGGTAGATCCCGCGCGGCATGAAGGCTGCCAGTAAACCCGGGGTGGGGGAGCATCTACCGGCCCCACTGCACATGAGCAAGAGCGCGACGCAGCCGGTAGGTCGTGCTCTCTGTTTTCATTCCTTACAAGAAAAGAGAGCACAGAACTCCTGGGAAAGGCTGAGAAAGTGCGGATGGCCTTCCAGTGATAGCCCACTGCTAATATGTGCACATTTGGGCTCCTGGGCAGAGGGCTTTGATCCAGAGGGCTGCAGTTGTCAGCAGTGACTTTCTGCGATACTCTGGGCCCTCTGTGACACTGGTGCTCAAAAATGTCAAGGGAGCTGATTCTCTGCCTGCGGACGCTGGGTTGGGGCCTCTCCTTCTGCAAGCTGGGTCTCTGTGTCTAATCTTCTGTGGAGGGGCTGATGAGAAGACAGCAGGTGTTGCTGCTCGCATTCTACCTGGTGATGCTGGCATTAATAGCCCTGCTTTTCTGTTCCTCTCACCCAGGGGGGATTGGATTGCAGCGATACAGTTACATCATTTGAAGACTTCCTAGTTTGTCAGATTCAGTAATGTAGCACTCTCCTGTCGCACTCCTGCTGTGCTCCAGTCTCGCTGATCCTAACAAGTTGCGCACAACTCAGGAGACCAGATTACCGGTTGTTAAAGGCAGAATACATGGTTAGATCAGGAATTAAATGCCTCCTTTCACATTTAATATGATATTTCACTTCAGAAAACAATGTGACGCAAATTACAAGCCATGTCAGGCCAATAGACCGTAAGACATAGAAGCAGAATTAGGCCACTTGGCCCATCGAGTCTGCTCCGCCATTCAATCATGGCTGATATTTTTGTCATCTCCATTCTCCTGCCTTTGCCCCATAACCCCTGATCCCCTTATTAATCAAGAACCTATCTATTTCAGTCTTAAAGACACTCAGGTGATTTGGCCTCCACAGCCTTCCGTGGCAAAGTGTTCCACAGATTCACCACCCTCTGGCTGAAGAAATTCCTCCTCATCTCTGTAAGATTCTCCTCCTGCAAGCTGGTATGTGTGGCAGGTCCTTTCTTTGAAGGGCAACTGAACCAGTTTGATTTTTGCAACAATCTGGCAGGGCTGCTAGGGAACCGCATTTCCATAAATTCTCTACATTGTAGAAGGAGGCTATTTGGCCCATCGAGTCTGCATCGACCCTCTGAAAGAACATAAGAACATAAGAACCAGGAGTAGGCCATCTGGACCCTCGAGCCTGCTCCACCATTCAATGAGATCATGGCTGATCTTTTGTGGACTCAGCTCCACTTTCCGGCCCGAACACCATAATCCTTAATACCTTTATTCTTCAAAAAACTATCTATCTATATCTTAAAAACATTTAATGAAGGAGCCTCTACTGCTTCACTGGGCAAGGAATTCCATAGATTCACAACCCTTTGGGTGAAGAAGTTCCTCCTAAACTCAGTCCTAAATCTACTTCCCCTTATTTTGAGGCTATGCCCCCTAGTTCTGCTTTCACCCGCCAGTGGAAACAACCTGCCCGCATCTATCCTATTTATTCCCTTCATAATCTTATATGTTTCTATAAGATCCCCCCTCATCCTTCTAAATTCCAACGAGTACAGTCCCAGTCTACTCAACCGCTCCTTGTAATCCAACCCCCTCAAATCTGGGATTAACCTAGTGAATCTCCTCTGCACACCCTCCAGTGCCAGTACGTCCTTTCTCAAGTAAGGAGACCAAAACTGAACACAATACTCCAGGTGTGGCCTCACTAACACCTTATACAATTGCAGCATAACCTCCCTAGTCTTAAACGCCATCCCTCTAGCAATGAAGGACAAAATTCCATTTGCCTTCTTAATCACCTGTTGCACCTGTAAACCAACTTTTTGCGACTCATGCACTAGCACACCCAGGTCTCTCTGCACAGCAGCATGTTTTAATATTTTATTATTTAAATAATAATCCCTTTTGCTGTTATTCCTACCAAAATGGATAACCTCACATTTGTCAACATTGTATTCCATCTGCCAGACCCTAGCCCATTCACTTAGCCGATCCAAATCCCTCTGCAGACTTCCAGTATCCTCTGCACGTTTTGCTTTACCACTTATCTTAGTGTCGTCTGCAAACTTGGACACATTGCTGTTGGTCCCCAACTCCAAATCATCTATGTAAATTGTGAACAGTTGTGGGCCCAACACTGATCCCTGAGGGACACCACTAGCTACTGATTGCCAACCAGAGAAACACCCATTAATCCCCTCTCTTTGCTTTCTATTAATTAACCAATCCTCTATCCATGCTACTATTTTCCCCTTAATGCCATGCATCTTTATCTTATGCAGCAACCTTTTGTGTGGCACCTTGTCAAAGGCTTTCTGGAAATCCAGATATACCACATCCATTGGCTCCCCGTTATCTACCGCACTGTTAATGACCTCAAAAAATTCCACTAAATTAGTTAGGCACGACCTGCCCTTTATGAACCCATGCTGCGTCTGCCCAATGGGACAATTTCCATCCAGATGCCTTGCCATTTCTTCCTTGATGATAGATTCCAGCATCTTCCCTCCTACCGAAGTTAAGCTCACTGGCCTATAATTACCCGCTTTCTGCCTACCTCCTTTTTTAAACAGTGGTGTCACGTTTGCTAATTTCCAATCCGCCGGGACCACCCCAGAGTCTAGTGAATTTTGGTAAATTATCACTAGTGCATTTGCAATTTCCCTAGCCATCCCTTTTAGCACTCTGGGATGCATTCCATCAGGTCCAGGAGACTAGTCTACCTTAAGCCCCATTAGCTTGCCCATCACTACCTCCTTGGTGATAACAATCCTCTCAAGATCCTCACCTGTCATAGCCTCATTTCCATCAGTCACTGGCATGTTATTTGTGTCTTCCACTGTGAAGACCGACACAAAAAACCTGTTCAGTTCCTCAGCCATTTCCTCATCTCCCATTATTAAATCTCCCTTCTCATCCTCTAAAGGACCAATATTTACCTTAGCCACACTTTTTTGTTTTATATATTTGTAGAAACGTTTACTATCTGTTTTTATATTCTGAGCAAGTTTACTCTCATAATCTATCTTACTCTTCTTTATAGCGTTTTTAGTAGCTTTCTGTTGCCCCCTAAAGATTTCCCAATACTTTAGTCTCCCACTAATCTTTGCTACTTTGTATGTTTTTGCCTTCAATTTGATACTCTCCCTTATTTCCTTAGATATCCACGGTCGATTTTCCCTCTTTTTACCGTCCTTCCTTTTTGTTGGTATAAACCTTTGCTGAGCACTGTGAAAAATTGCTTGGAAGATTTTCCACTGTTCCTCAACTGTTTCACCATAAAGTCTTTGCTCCCAGTCTACCTTAGCTAGTTCTTCTCTCATCCCATTGTAATTTCCTTTGTTTAAGCACAAAACACTAGTGCTTGATTTTACCTTCTCACCCTCCGTCTGTATTTTAAATTCCACCATATTGTGATCGCTCCTTCCGAGAGGATCCCTAACTATGAGATCCTGAATCAATCCTGTCTCAATACACAGGACCAGATCTAGGACCGCTTGTTCCCTCGTAGGTTCCATTACATACTGTTCTAGGAAACTATCGCGGATACATTCTATAAACTCCTCATCAAGGCTGCCTTGACTGACCTGGTTAAACTAATCGACATGTAGATTAAAATCCCCCATGATAACTGCTGTACTATTTCTACATGCATCAGTTATTTCTTTGTTGATTGCCTGCCCCACCATAATGTTACTATTTGGTGGCCTATAGACTACTCCTATCAGTGACTTTTTCGCCTTACCATTCCTGATTTCCACCCAAATGGATTCAACCTTATCCTCCATAGCACCGATGTCATCCCTTACTGTTGTCCGGATGTCATCCTTAAATAACAGAGCTACACCACCTCCCTTACCATCCACTCTGTCCTTCCGAATAGTTTGATACCCTCGGATATTTAACTCCCAGTCGTGACCATCCTTTAACCATGTTTCAGTAATGGCCACTAAATCATAGTCATTCACGATGATTTGCGCCATCAACTCATTTACCTTATTCCGAATACTATGAGCATTCAGGTAAAGTACACTTATGTTGGCTTTTTTACCTCTGTTCTGAATCTTAACACCTCGATCAGTAACCTCTCCTAAGTTATATTTCCTCTTAACCTTTCTCCTAATTTTCCTTGTCGTTGAACCCATGTCTTCATGTAACAACCTGCCGCGTCGCTTACCATTAATGTTTTCACTTCCCGTTTTATTCCTTTTAGTATTCCTGGTCCTATTCACTGAGCTCCCCTCAGTCACTGTACCTTGTACTGTCGCCCTTTTTGATTTTTGACTATGGCTTCTCTGCCTTACACTTTCCCCCTTACTGCCTTTTGTTTCTGTCCCTGTTTTACTACCTTCCAACTTCCTGCATCGGTTCCCATCCCCCTGCCACATTAGTTTAAACTCTCCCCAACAGTTCTAGCAACCTCCCCCCCCCCCAGGACATCGGTTCCAGTCCTGCCCAGGTGCAGACCGTCCGGTTTGTACTGGTCCCACCTCCCCCAGAACCGGTTCCAATGTCCTAGGAATTTGAATCCCTCCCTCTTGCACCATCTCTCGAGCCACGCATTCATCCTCTCTATCCTGACATTCCTACTCTGACTAGCTTGTGGCACTGGTAGCAATCCTGAGATTACTACCCTTGAGGTCCTACTTTTCAGTTTAACTCCTAACTCCCTAAATTCAGCTTGTAGGACCTCGTCCCGTTTTTCACCTATATTGTTGGTGCCTACGTGCACCACTACAGCTGGCTGTTCACCCTCCCCCCCAGAATGTCCAGCAGCCGCTCCGAGACATCCTTGACCCTTGCACCAGGGAGGCAACATACCATCCTGGAGTCTCGATTGCGTCCGCAGAACCGCCTGTCTATTCCCCTTACAATTGAGTCCCCTATCACTATAGCCCTGCCATTCTTCTTCCTGCCCAGCTGCGCAGCAGAGCCAGCCACGGTGCCATGAACCTGGCTGCTGCTGCCTTCCCCTGGTGAGCCATCTCCCTCAACAGTATCCAAAGCGGTATATCTGTTTTGCAGGGAAATGACCGCAGAGGACACCTGCACTGCCTTCCTACTCTTGCTCTGTCTTTTGGTCACCCATTTTCTATCTCCCTCAGCACCTTTCACCTGCGGTGTGACCAACTCGCTAAACGTGCTATCCACGACGTCCTCAACATCGTGGATGCTCCAAAGTGAGTCCATCCGCAGCTCCAGAACCGTCAAGCGGTCTAACAGGAGCTGCAACTGGACACACTTCTTGCACGTGAAGGAGCCAGAGACAGTGGACGTTTCCCTGAGCTCCCACATCGCACACGAGGAGCATGACACAGGTTTGAGATCTCATGCCATGTCTTAAACCTTCGGTTAACTTCAACAATTACAATTTCCCCCCCAAAATTAAATAAATAAATAAACAACGAAGAAAAAAATAAATGAATATACCAATGAAAAGAAACAGAAAAACAGAAACACTACTTACCAGGGATAAAAAGCACTTCCTCCCCACCCAGCTTCAAATTCCCACCTAGATTCAAATTCCCAAACTCACTCTTGGTTCTGTCTCACTCTGGCTGTGTCTTCTCTGGCTCACTGGGGGAACTCACTGGGAGTGAGTTTACAAGTTGCTCTTTTTAAACTGTCCTGAATTGACTCCCCTCCCCCACCTGCTTTTAGATCAAGGTAGATTTAAGTGACTGACACTTAACTGCCAACCAGTTATGTGAGTGGGTGGGGCAGCCCTTGTTAACCTACACTGCACAATTCTAGCTTAATTTAAATTAATTTAAACTCCTGAAATTTAAAAGGAGCTGCCTTACTGATTTGATTCAATTCCCACATAGATTCAAATTCCCAAACTCAGAAAGAGTACCTACCTATGCCCACTGCCCCGCCCAATCCCGTTAACCCCACCTAACTTGTACATCTTTGGACTGTGGGAGGAAACCGGTGCACCCAGAGGAAGCCTACGCAGACATGGGGAGAATGTACAAACTCCACAGTCACCCAAGGTTAGTCTCGAACCCCGGTCCTTGGCACTTTGAGTGCCAGGCTGGCACTGCCAGAGTGGCCGGGAAGCACCACCCATGCCAAGGTACCACCCTGCCCAAAGGGCATGCACCTTGGGGCCTCTGATTCCCTGGGCAATTATTAACAACCTTGGGGAAGACAACAGGATATAACAATGTGGAGGTGGAGGGGTGTAACAGGACACATCAATATGGTGAAAGCAACAGAGCATAATGTTTTTGGAGGGTAACAGGACATAACAATGTGGGAGTGTAGTTGAACATAATAGGATGCATGGCAAGGAGGCATCCGAGACCCGAGTGATGGTAGGACCAAAATATATTTCCATACCAATTAAATTTAATGATTGGGAAAGAAACAGAAATGACAGTGGAAGGCTAAACTGAGTGGATTAATTAAGAGCCAAATCAGGTACAGCAAAATAAATAAAGAGAGAAAAAGGATTAGATTGAGGAGAGACAGAAAGAAAATGAAAGAAAAACATACAAAACGATTGTGATGTTTTTAAAAATCTCGAACAATTGAATACATGCAGGAATGAATCTCAATTTAAATTGTTTGCATCCTGGACCAGAGGAATTGATTGACATTGTATTCACAATTGCCACATTGTGGGGAAAAAAAGGTTGAATGGACAATTAATTTACCAATCCAGCAAGCTCTAAAAATAATGGACAAATAGCTGAGTGCCATAAATGACCAGCAAGGTCTGGAGATTCATAACTCACAGTGTATCTCTTAAGCCCTGAATTTGCTGGTCAATTTACACATTAATAATGGCATGTCATTAACATTCCTGTATTTCTAAAGTAAGATTTTGTCATTAAAGCCCAGAAGAATCAACCAGTATTTTTTTTAAATTCCTCGAAGTACCAAATAATACTGGGTTGGTGATTCAAATCTAAATAGCCAATACCAACCAATGTCAATAGCAATACCAACAATTATGAAAGCAAATAATAAATTATAAGTCTGTAACCTGTGTTCGCAATCAACCAAAGGACATGACCCAGTGCAAGCAGTGGAGTGGAGTATAATTGACTGAGTAAGTACATCTGTGGGATCAAGGCTAAACATACCATCTTATTAAGCAGTCAAGCTCAAAGACGAGCAATAGTAATTCAGTTTTCAAAATTAAACTTAGCTACAGAAAACAAAACTGCTCTTTAAGGGCAAATGGCAGAGTATGAAAAATGCCCTGATATCAGTCTAGAATTTACATTTACTACAACAACAACTGTCAGGGGACAAGTGGTAAAATCAATTGCCAGCTGGCTTTTATAATCATTCTTTTGTGGGGTATGGGCCTTGCTGGCAACAGCAGCATCTGTTGCCTAGCCTAAATTGTCCTTGAACTGAATAGCTTGTTTGGCCATTTCAGAGGCAGGAAGTCACTTTAGGACAGTCCAGGTAAGAATCACAGATTTCCTTCCTGTCATGTGAGAGTACCTTTAAGAAATGGATGTTTAAGCAATGTACCTTTAAGAAATGGAGCTGATAATATTACTGAAGTGATGTCAGAGGGTGGGGGGAGCTGAGCTCACTTCTGCTTTTTTGAGTTTCAGTTTGAGAAGGCAGCTGGGAGTGTCTGTGTGTTTTGCTGAGAGCTGCAGGAAGAAACACAGAGCTGGTCTGTTGATTTCTGCCAATCCACAGACTATAAATATATTGAATGCAAACTAATGTCTGTTTTTGAAGGTTTGGAGTCTTTTGGATGTTTAAAGAACAGTTTGAAGGATTATTTAGTGTTGTAGTCTTTTGGGGTTATCTTTGAAGTAATGGGTGTTAAGATATTCAATGTTTGTTTTTAAAAGGTTAACTTGAGTTCATAGAATAAACATTGTTTTGTTTTAAAAACCATTTGTCCATCTCTGCTGTATCACACCTGGAGAGCACGCCGTGTGCTTCCCACACCACAATCTATTAAAAGTTGTGGGTCGGTTGAACTCCATGAATCACTTTGGGGATTTTTAAACCCGGACCCATAACATTCCCTAAAGGGGATTGGTAAACCCGATTGTTTTTTCTGACAATCAATGAAAACTGGCATGGTCACATTTATCAGTGATGGGACCATTGCTGTTCACAATTTGCATTAACAATGTTGACTCTGAAATCAAAAACACAGAGTGTGATCTTTCCAAAAGGCAACAAAGTCCCCGAGCGAGCACGTTTAGCTGCCTGTTTCCTGGCATTCACAGTGCCGAGAAACACATGGCTATTCAACGCAGCTCGTGGCGAATTAGGGGCCTGAACGGGGACGCGTGACCGAAGCCACACATAGCTCTATTTTTTACAATGAGGAGCTCCACTCTCCGGAACTCTCTATTGTAGCAAGAGATCGGGACGCCATTTTTGAAAACTGGCCCAATCGCAAAATATTCCAGCTTGGCACTTTGGCAGTATTGGGATCGATCCCCTCCACCTCAGAGACTTCGGATGAACGCCGTTCAGTACTGATCTCCACAAATGGGGACCAGGCGGAATGACATTTCTTGGGGTCTCCTAGTGGATCTGAGCCCCCCCAGGCGGTACCCTGGCATTCTGGTGCCAGCATGGCACCCTGACAGTGCCACCTGGGTGCCAGTCTGTCACTGCCAAGGTGCCCAAGTGGCACTGCCAGAGTACCAGGTTGGCACTACCAAGGTGCCAAGCTGGCATTTCATACACGGTGGCAATTGGTCCTGGAATGCACTGCACGGGTGTTGAGAGGGGGGGGTATCCCTCCCATAGTGAGTTGGGACTTTGGGGGTGGTCATGTCAGGGGCTCTGGAGGTTGGGGCATACTGAGGAGTTCCAGCGATCAGAGTTCCTCAGTGCAGAAAACGGGGCTGTGTAGCCTTGGCCGCACGTTCCCCACTGAGGCCCCGTATCTAACCCGATCTAAGTTCTGGGAAACAGGCCACTAAATGCGTTCGCTATGGGTCTTTGTTCCCATTTAGTTGAATCGCGCCCTACATCTACTGCTTTACCTTTGTATTCCCTGATTGTTAAAGCTCAAAGAAGTTTAATACATTTTTTAAACACAATTTCCCTTTCACAAAACATATTCGGTCGGATTCTCTGTTACTGAGGCTACGTGCCGACACTAATGGAGGATCCGTGGTGTTTCACGACGGGAAAATTGGTGCGAAACCCTCACCGATTCCGCTACTGATGAGGGGCTAGCACCGGCGCCGCATGAAATACCCGCTGAACGTGCAGGAAACAGTTGGAGAGTCGCCGGGTTCGTGCTGCACATGCGCAGGGCAGACAGGCTGCAGCCATGCGTACACCTACAACCCCCACACACGCACTAATCATGCCGGAAAAGATGGCGGCGGCAGGCTGGGCCACATACCCGCCCGCCTCAACTCCACAGCCCACCTCCTGGCCACCCCCCACCACTCCCCCATCCCCAGCCCTGGCAGAAGCCCCCCCCCCTCCGGCCAGCGGCACAGATCTCGGCCGAGTGTGGTGGTGCTGGACACTGTCCGCACGCCCCCTCTCTCCCTCCCCATGCGACACCCCACACGTGGCCCGCGCCATCGGGAACCCGGCCTTTCGGAGGCGGAGAATTGCAGGTGGGCCCGCTGATTACATTCCAACGCCGTTTTGACTGCATGTGGCATGCGTTTTGTTGCTCTTTTATCTTTATTAATAATAACCACAAGACGCGAGTACGTTCCGTGTATTGGACAAATGACCAATATATTAGTTCAATTATTGTTTATTATTAAACATAAGCTTGATTCTATGCGTAATAATCCACACACGGCTACACATTAAACTATACTTAACAGCTTAAATGACCTTTACTTAACTTTCAAGTGACCGGCTCTATGCAGGTTAGATAAGGCCTTATCTGATTCCCCATGTGTGGCGGTTGGAAGTTGTCAGGTACATCTAGACTGCGGCCCGTCCTTCAGGTAGCAATCACGGGTCCTTGAACTTGGCTGGTCGATGTGCTGCAGTTGGTGGGGCAGAGGTCGGTCCAAAAGAGACAGAATGTTAGTCGCGCAGTTCCTCTTATCCTCCGATTTTTCGCGCTCTTTTGGGCGGCCCCATCTCGGGATCCAATAGATCGATAGAATTTCGATCACCCTAATCGATTGTGGCCAATTAGGGGCGGGTACCTTGATAGCTGGGCGGGTCCTAGTTGTTACTGTCCAAGGCACGTATACACTCCCAAATAAGGCGAATAGGCGCCCCCGAGTCTGTTACTACTGCTATGTTTCAATCTGACTCCCACTGTCCTGGGGAGATCGGTGATTGACCTTTAGCAGGTGCAAGTATCTGTGTAGGTCTGGTTTCCTCTGCACAATACACAGGGGCTATGTATCGTCTGTATCTCAACCTGACCACAATTCCCATTACCCTCTGCAAGTGACCATTTTAGATGGCCACAGTTTTGATGATGCCGATTTGGAGGGGGCGGAGCATTGCGACCCGGCGTCAAACCTGCTCTGCCGCGTTTCGGCGTCGGGAGCCATTCTCCACCCATTGACACTGCTTCATTGTATCATGATTTTCCAAATGTCCTGCTACTACTTCCTCAATAATGGATTCCAGCATTTTCCCCAATGACAGATATTACTGACGCAGACTGATCCACTAATTATGGTTCACCATTCTGAAAATGACTCATTTATCCCAACTCTGTTTCCTGATAGTTACTCAGTCCTCTACCCATGCCCCCTGCACCATATTTTATCTTGTGTGGCACCTTAGCAAATGCCTTCTGAAAATCCAAATACAGTTCATCTATTCGATCCATTTTATCCACCCTGCCTCTTACATTCTCACAGAACTCGAATAAAGTTGTCAAACACAATTTCCCTTTCACAAAATGATGTTGCCTCTGCCTGATTGAATAATGATTTTCCAAATGCCCTGCTATTACTTCCTTAATAATAGATTCCAGTCCTCTTGCTATATGTGGATGACTTGCTGCTGTACAATTCGGACCCATTGGAAGGTATTGGGGGAATATGAGGATTTTGGAGGAATTCGGCCAGTTCTTGGGTATAAATTGAATATGGGGAAGAACGACGTCTTTCCTATCCAGGCGAGGGGGCAGGCGAAGAGGCTGGGGGAGTTGCCGTTTCGGGTGGTGGGGGCAATTTTCGGTACTTGGGCATTCAGGTGGCCCGGGGGTGGGAGCAGCTGCACAAGCTAAATTTGGCTTGGTTGGTGGCACAGATAAAGGGGGACTTTAGGAGGTGGGATGTGCTCCCGCTGTCATTGGCGGGTCGGGTGCAATCAGTGAAAATGACCATCCTCCCATGGTTCTTGTTTATGTCCCAGAATCTCCTGATTTTTATCCCTTCCAGGGGATAGGTGGTTGCAGGGGGAGGGGAGATGTCGGTGTGGGGAGGGGAGATTCAGTGTGGGGATGGGTGGAGGAGGTTCCATGTAAAGGAGCTGACCAGCTTGAGGGTGTTACTGTTGGCACCTCTTCCATTCTCACCAGCCAGATTCTCCACGAGCCAGGTGGTGGTATCAGCGTGGAGGGTGTGGAATCAATGTCGGCAGCATTGGGGCGTAAGGCATGTCCCTGTGTGCCTTGATTTGTGGCAACCACAGTTTTGCTCCAGCGGGGCTGGATGAAGGTTTCGGAGTGGGGTTGGTTGGGGATAGAATATTTTCAGGACCTGTTTGTGGGCAGTAAGTTCACGGAATTGTAAGAGCTTCAGAAGGTATACTTGATGCCGAAGAGGAATGGGTTCAGGTACCTGCAGGTGTGGGACTTCTTGAGGAAGGAGGTGCATTCGTTCCTACAGCTGCCACCTCCAGCGCACAGGACAAACAGTTGTATGAGGATGAGATAGGCGAGGGCAAGGTTTTCAGCTGATGAAGAGGGAGGAGGAGGTCCGGCGCATGTGGGAGGAGTTGGGAAGGGCGATGCAAGCTGGGGTGTGCAGTGAGGCTCTGCAGAGGATAAACTCGCCCTCATCATGTGCAAAGCTGAGTATCATCCAGTTTAAGGTGGTGCATAGGGCTCATATGACTGGGTTTAGGATGAGCCTTTTTTACTCCTGGGGTGGACGATTACCGGGGTGGTGATATTTGAGATGTCGGAGGATCTGGGAGTGCAGGTGGGGTGAGAGGCTGAGATGGTAGCCTTTGTCTCCCTGTTAGCCCGGAGACGGATCTTGCTGTGCTGGTGGGACCCGGAGCCGCCAAACGTGGGGGCATGGGTGAGCGACTTGGCAGAGTTCCTCCACCTAGAAAAAATTAAGTTTGCCATAAGAGGGGCGGAGGAGGGATTCTCCACAAGATGAAGGCTGTTCATTACTTCTTTGATGGATTTTCTTTGTGTTTTGGAGGGTAGTAAAAAGAGGGGGTGAAGTGGGTAGTACAGGGGAATAGGGTTAATTGTGAATGATTTTGTTATAACCTGCCTGCTTACCATTGGATGGGGACTAATGACAATCCCACAATCCTGTGGGAGTATGAGCTTCCCCAATGAGGGGGGCGGAGAAACCATTAGTAAACTCCATGTATAAATAAAGCTGGCCAGTTTGGAACCAGCATGAAGGAGTGTGCAGCAAGGGAAGTTGCTGCTGCTGTTATAAAAATATATGTTATTGTAAATAAATGTTATTACTTTGTATCCTTAAAACTCGTGCTGGATTCTTCGTGGCCCTCACAAAAGATTTATTGTTGCTGTTTGCTCCGTCCTGTTCTGTATATATTTGAAAATACCTCCAATAAAATAGTTTTAAAAAAAGGAAGGTAAGTGGTGCTTCAAACTTTACAGTTTTCTGGCTACAACAGTGCTCCTGTTGTTTAGATTCTTTAACCAACCTGGTGACGGTGCTGCAGCATCTGGACCAAAATTGGCGGGGGCGGGGGAAGAGAGGAGGGGGTGGAAGAGGGTTAATTGCAGTTTGGAAGGAGAGGAGATGATTACAATGTGTGCATGTGGGAGGATGATAGGGAGAGGGACAGAATACAGTGTGTGTTCAAAGGGGGGGACCTGATTGTAGTGTGTGTGAGGGGGGACCTGGGGAGTGAGATTTCACTGAGTCTTCTATTCCTGGGTAATATGGAGAGCTTAGCTGAAATCTACATGAATGCATAAAATATTAACAACTGCTCAACCACACAGCTTTAAAAACAGAGGAATCCCATGAAGACAATGGAAAGAAAACCGATCACTTTCACTTTGTAAAACTTTTACTGTAACAAATCAACTAAAATAAATATAATTCAAAAACCAATTAACAAGGAAAGAATATTTTGCTTTGTTGATACAAAAAATGCTTAATGCAGTTATAAGCACTGTGTTAGCACTGCTGCCTCACAGCATGATAGATTACAGATTTATTGATTTACTGATTGCTTCATTGATTTATTTGAGACAATAAAGAATTGAAGCAGTACATTTTATAATGCATGCGTAGACAGAATCCCACAAGGTCAATGTGACTCGAGGTTCAGATTTTAAAAATCGAGCATGTGGGAGGCTTTTAAAGGCCAGTTGATTGAAGTGCAGGATAGGCATGTCCCCGCAAAAAGGAAGGATAGAAATGGCAGGATTCAGGAACCATGGATGACAAGGGAAATTGTAAGCTTTGTCAAGAGGAAAAAGGAAGCATGCGATAGGTCTCGGCATCTAAAAACTGACAAAGCCCTTGTGGAATACAGTGAAAGAAGGAAGAAACTTAAACGTGGAATTAGGAGGGTTAAAAAGGGCCATGAAATGTCTTTAGCAAACATGGTTAACGAGAATCCCAAGGCTTTTTATGCTTATATTAGGAGTAAGAGGGTAGCAAGAGAAAGAGTAGGCCCACGTAAGGACAATAGAGGGAAGTTATGCGTGGAATCACAGGAAATGGGTGAAATCCTTAATGAATACTTTGTATCAGTATTCACCAGGGAGAAGGACATGACAGATGTTGAGGTCAGGGATAGTTGTGTGGACTCTCTTGAGAATGTCAATATATCAAAGGAGGAAGTGTTGAGTATCCAAAATTGCATAAAGGTACTCAAGTCCCCGGGGCCAGATGGGATCGATCCCAGATTACTGCGAGAGGCAAGGGGAGAAATAGGTGGGGCCTTAACAGATACCTTCACATCCTTTTTGACCACAGGCGAGGTTCCAGAGGACTGGTGAATAGCAAATGTTGTTCCCTTGTTTAAGAAAGGAAGCAGGAATAATCCAGCAAATTATAGGCCAGTGAGTGAGCCTGACATCAGTGATGCAGAAGCTTTTGGAAAATATACTGAGGTTCAGGATATCTACACATTTGGTGGAAAATGGACTAGTTAGTGACAGACAGCATGGTTTTGGGGAAGGTTATGTCTCACCAACTTGATTGAATTTTCTGAAGAGGTAACACAGAAAATTGATGAGAGGAGGGTTGTGGATGTAGTTTATATGGACTTGAGTAAGGCATTTGACAAGGTATCACATGGCAAACTGTGCAAAAACTAAAATCACATGGGATTCGGGGTGGGCTGGCTAGATGGATACAGAACTGGCTTGGTTATAGAAGACAGAGAATAGCAGTGGAAGGGTGTTTTTCTGAATGGAGGTCTGTAGCTAGTGGTGTTCTGCAGGGATCAGTGCTGGGACCTCTGTTGTTTGTAGTATACATAAATGATCTGGAGGAAAATGTGGGTGGTCTGATTAGTAAGTTTGCGGATGACACAAAGGTTGGCGGTGTTGCTGATAGTGCCGAGGATTGTCAGAGGATACAACAGGATATAGATAAGATTGGAGATTTGGGAACAGAAATGACAGATGGAGTTTAATCTGGACAAATGTGGGATGATGCATTTTGGAGGATCAAATCTAGTTATGAATTATACTGTAAATTGCAGAACCCTTAGGAACATTAACATTCAGAGTGATCTGGGCGTGCAGGTCCACAGTTCCCTAAAAGTGGCAACACAGGTGGTCAAGGTGATTAAGAAGGCATATGGCATGCTTGCATTCATCAGCTGGGGCATTGAGTACAAGAGTTCGGAGATCATATTGCAGCTATGTAAAACCTTGGTTAGGCCACATTTGGAGTACTGCGTGCAGTTCTGGTCACCACATTATCAGAAGGATGTGGAAGCTTTGGAGAGAGTGCAAAGAAGGTTCACCAAGATGCCTGGTCTTGAAGGTGTTAGCTATGAGGAGAGGTTGAATAAACTAGGATTGTTTTCACGGGCAAGACAGAGGCCGAGGGGAGACCTGATAAGAGGTCTACAAACTTATGAGAGGCATAGACAAGGCGGATAGTCAGAGGTTTTTTCCAAGGGTGGAAGTGGCAATTACAAGGCACACAGGTTCAAGATGAGAGGGAGAAAGTTTCAGGGGATGTGTGGGGTAAGTTTTTCACGCAGAGAGTGGTGGATGCCTGGAACATGCTGCCAGAGGATGTGGTGGAAGCAGGCACATGAACAACATTTAAGAGACATCTGGATGGATATGTGAATAGGGAGGAAATAGAAGAATATACACTGAATAAAGGCTTAAGGCTTTTTATTATGTTTTGAAGTATTATTTGATCTGAGTTTTGATTTATTTTTATGCAAGAGAATCAAGGTGAATAATTCGTAATAAAGTTGTATTTTTTGGACACCTCCAATCAACCGGACCTGTGACTCCTATTTTGAAAATAAATAAGAGATTGTAACATTTGGCGAGCTGGCAGGAGGACAACGGAGAAGATACCGATGCATATTGGCGGCAGGTCGGCGGAACCGAAGTAAGAAACCCTCACATCTGCGACCTTCAGAGTCGGGTGACTCCTTATGCCCTTCTTACGATCAAGGCCGGGGTGAAAATAGCTCAAGTCTAAGATGGTATATATGTATTATATAGCATTATAAATATATATATATATATATATATTGCGATCTTTTGACTTGGGGCCCGGGGTTAGAAATATTGTTTCATAAGAACATAAAAACTAGGAGCAGGAGTAGGCCATATGGCCCTTTGAGCTTGCTCCATCATTCAATGAGATCATGGCTGATCTTATGTGGACTCAGCTCCACTTTCCCGCCTGAACATCATAACTCTTTATTCTTCAAAAAACTATCTATCTTTATCTTGAAAACATTTAATGAAGGAGCCTCAACTGCTTCACTGGGCAGGGAATTCCATAGATTCACAACCCTTTGGGTGAAGAAGTTCCTCCTAAACTTAGTCTTAAATCTACTTCTTATTTTGAGACTGTGCCCCCTAGTTCTGCTTTGACCTGCCAGTGGAAACAACCCCCCCCCCCCCCCCCCCCCCCCGCATTTCAGAGTTGAAATGGCAGCCGAGAATCTGCTAGCAACCTTTAGGGGTGGTCAAGACCCACCAGAGATTTCCATAGAAGAAATATTTTGTTTGGTAAACATTATGTAGATCAGCAACTTCAGCTGATCAAGATCAGTACAGAAATTGAACAAAAGATTTTAAACATGATACTTCAAAGGGACAATGATCCACTGAAGATATCAGGGAAGTTTGGGGAAAAACTAGCAGTATGAGAGAGACAGATTAAATTAAATGTAATAAATCAGATCTGAAGAAGGGAAGAACATATAGAGAGTACAAACTATGACTGAGATTAAAAAACAGAAGGAGCACTTAAGGGCAATCTGTGAGGAGTTGAAGAGAGAAAAACCTAAACTTGGAAAATTAGAAAACTTAGACGAAGAAAATGGAAGATACAAATGTGAAGTTGATGGGTTGAATTTAGAATAAAATGAATTACGTGTTGAAAAAATAATAAGTTAACAGAGGAAAATGCAAAACTTAGAATGGCAATAGCAGAACTTTTGAATCAAAATCGGGAATTAAAAAATAGAATACCAGTGGAACTCCTGACCAATGTTACAATCTCTTATATATATGTTCCAAATATGAGTCACAGGTCCACTTGATTGGAGATGTCCAAAAAATACAACTTTATTGCTAATTATTCACCTTGATTCTCTTACATAAAAATAAATCAAAACTCAGATCAAATAATACATCAAAACAGAATAGAGAGTTAAACGAAAACATTAGAAAATCAATAGATGATTCAGAGTTTCTTAGATCATAGATTCAGAACAAAAACTTTAATCATGAATCCTTATTCTTATCAATGGTCTAACCCCTTATTTACTCTCATTGGTTTCTAATTCTCAGCTGAGGCTTTCTGATTTATTCAAACAGCTGTCTGTCACTTAGAACATGACTTGTTATCCAAGCATTGGTCATGACTTAAAATTCACTTATATCCATCAAGTTTGTGGGCAGCACGGTAGCACAGTGGTTAGCACAGTTGTTTCACTGTCTGTACAGAGTCTACATGTTCTCCCCGTGTCTACGTGGGTTTCCCCCAGTGCTCCGGTTTCCTCCCACAGTCCAAAGATGTGCAGGTTAGGTGGATTGGTCATGCTAAATTGCCCTTAGTATCCAAGAAAAGGTTAGTGGGGTTACGGGGATAGGGTGGAGGCATGGGCTTGAGTGGGGTGCTCTTTCCTTTTGCACTGTAAATTCTATAATTCTATGAATTAATTAAATGTCTACGTACATCTGCCATGTATGCCATTCCTACAAAGATAAGATGCTTGCATTAATCTTGCTGTTGATACATTTTTATGACAAAATGTTTCTGTTGCTCGGCTGTTGGTAGGCTATGATACATTTTAAACATTACAAGGGACTTCTATGTAACTTTTCATAAAACTATGTTGGATCCCTTCATATGTTAAATTCCTTCATAGCAACTTCTATATTTTTAATATGAAACTACAGTCACATTGACCTTGTGGATTCTGTCTCTGCACTGAATTAGTGATCTCTTTGGAAACTATCTGGAATATAAGTACAACATTCCGATCTGATCAGGGTACATGTCCCATCTTTCTCAGCGAGAATATAATCAAGAGCCATTTGATTTTGCAAGGCCACAGTACGGTTAGCTAACATCTCAGTGGAAATTTTGACTAGGGCTATGGACGTATCATCAGCTACCTTGTCTATGATTACTGTTATTTCATCGAACTCTCTAGCTACCTTGATATCCCAATAGAAAGGAACAAACTGAGCAAGAAGTCTGTCTTGTGTAGTGAGTGTACGTCTACTTCTCAACCCTGTTACCTCTGATAAAGAAGCAAAATGACCAATAGCAGATATTACATACCCTAAATAATATGATGCTGATCAATAACGTGGGAGCCAAGGGTAGGTCCTATGGTTACAAATAATATATGGAACAAAATAAGCAGTAAAATGGGTATTATCTTCTAGTTACCAGCGGTCTGAGAAGTTCTTACCTTTGGTGGAATTGTATAGACTTTTCAATGGATAGGAACCAAAAGCGGCTTGGAGAATATTTGTAAGCCCTACTTACACCAAAATAGTATGTACAATTACAATATCCCATTTTCAAACCTTTAGGGTGATGAATTGTCAACCATACTGATCATTCCTGATTAATGGTAACTGGAAGGTTAATATAGGGAAGATTTTGGTTCCAACTTTAATTGGGTTGGTACCACGCTCAAAAGGTCGTCAATGAGTAACCTGTAGATCTCCATAACTGAACCCTCCTTTGTAGGTAGACCCAAAATCTATATCTTCCACATGTTTTGGCCCCTTCATGAACTTGGGAGCAACGGGCAGTACTTTGAAAAACATACCATTCTGCTGTTTCAGAAGTATTAAAAGGAGAGGACAGCATGGTGGCACAGTGGTTAGCATTGCTACCTCACGGCGCCGAAGTCCCAGGTTTGATCCCGGCTCTGGGTCACTGTCCCTGTGGAGTTTGCACATTCTCTCTGTGTTTGCGTGGGTTTCGCCCCAACAACCTAAAGATGTGCAGGGTAGGTTGTTTGGGCACGCTAAATTGCCCCTTAATTGGAAAAAATGAATTGGGTACTCTAGATTTGTTTTTTAAAAAAGTATTAAAAGGAATAGACATACCCAACATTTGAAAACATTAATATTTTTGTCATATAATTTGGACATATAAATAAAAGTGTTTGTTTCCTTCTGTGAGCCAACCATAGTCTGTAAATCTAAAAAGACTAACTAAAAATCAAAATAGTAGCAAACATTTCACTGGAATTAATCTGAACCATAATGAGCTCTTTTAACATGAGAAACATGGATCCAAGAAAGCGCCAGGGACCTGGGTTCAATTCCGGCCTTGTTTGACTGTCTGTGTGGGTTTCCTCCGGGTGCTCCAGTTTCCTCCCATAGTCCAAAGATGTGCAGGTTAGGTGTATTGGCCATGCTAAATTGCTCCTTAGTGTCCAAAGATGTTCAGGTTAGGTGGATTGGCCATGATCAATGCACAGGGTTACTGGGATAGGGCGCGAGGAAGTGGGTCTAGGTAGAGTGCTTTTCCGGAGCGTCTGTGCAGACTCGATTGGCTCCTTCTGCAGTGTGGGGATTCTGTGGTTGCCTTTCAAATATTCTACCACTGGCAATCTCTCATTCTTTCTAACTCGCCATTCATTTTGTAGAATCACTCACTTCCCATCCAATTATTTGCTCAAGTCGCTTTTCACCAACAGACGTATTCCTTCCGAAGTCCCCAGACACTGGTACCACCGAGAAGGTGCACGTCTATGAACCCTCTCTCACTTGGGTCACAATAGTCTTAATGTTACAAAAACATCAGAGACTCCCTTCTCTGATACCTTTAGATAGTTTGATGGACTCGGGGAACACTGCGGCAGCAGCAATGGGTTTTGTACAATCCAAAACCATTGCCCTTTGTCTCCAGCTCTTTCCTCTTTCCAACTAAATAACACACACAGTAACAAAATTTATGTTCTATTCTCAGACACCTGCTTCAAAACAAGGTTCTATTGATAGATACATAGGTATTAGGAGCAGAAGTAGGCTGCTCCGCCATTCAATCAGCTCATGGCTGATCTGTTCCTGGTCTCAAATCCACCTCCCTGACTGTTCCCCATATCCTTTTAACCCGTTTTTAAAATCAGAAATATATCTATCTCCTTCTGGAGGTACACAGGTTGAAAAACTGTCAAACAGAAAACTGTTCCATTTGGGAAAAAAACCTTGCTTGTTTTCTCTTACATGAATTCCATGTGTTCTGAACATGCAAACAGAAAACACTGGCTAAATCAAACCCACTGCAAAATGTCTGTTTACCCATTGCTTTGTAACTGATCAACCCCATGGTCACATGGGCATTCCTAATGTTGTCATAATCAGGAAACCAATTAACCCTCTTTCGGAATACTTCCAACCCACTTTCGTCTGAAAAGAACTCTGCACAAAAAGAAAATACATGCTCTCTGTAGTGATCTCAGTACATCAATTTCCATGATCAATGTATGTAAAACTAGCACAGTCAATTCAACACTCGATGTCTCACTATCAGGTGATATATAAAGGACTTTCCCGCTCTTTCTGAGTGTTCTTCAGGAGAGTGAAGACAAGACATAGAATAGCTCGAGAGAGAAGTTATGTTATTTCATTATTACATTGTATAGTTCGTTATCTTTACTATATTTCATTTCCTTACTAGTTGAGTATTAAGTAAAAAGGACTCACAAATATTATTTATATTACTCAATAAATTAGTTCATCTTCACAAGAAGACTATTGTTCATTTCATCAGCTCGGCTGGTTCAAAAGAGTAATATACTATATTACACAAGGTAGTATAACGTGCAACCAGGCGTTTAAAATATAACATGGTGCCAGAATGAATTAAGCTTTTAAGACTAGTAAAGATTTAGAACAAAAATAAAAAAATTTTTTTTAAAAATCGGACTCAACTATTCCACTGCAGAAGTCATCGCAACATCGGAATCTTCGACGAAATCAACTTTTCGATGGACCAAGTTCAAGCACCCAGACATCTAAAGACCACTGGTAATCTTAATTTGAATTGGAAGTTGTTCAAACAACAGTTCCAGCTCTATTTAGAAGCTAGTGATTTAAATGCTGCACCAGATGCTAGAAGAATTGCTTACGTCTGTCCCCAGCAGGACAAGCAATCAAAATCTTCAATTCCTTCAATTTTAATGCTGGTGAAGATAAATCGAAATTTGATCAAGTTATAGCGAAGTTCGATGAACATTGCAAGATGCAAACTAATTAAATTTTAGAAAGATTAAAATTTCAGAAAAGAGTTCAAAAAGTTGGTGAATCGGTGAATAACTTCATCACAGATTTCAAACCTTTAGCTAAAACGTGTGACTATGCAGATCTCCATGATTCGCTTGTGAGAGACCAAATTGTTTATGGCATACTTGATGATACTGTCAGAGAAGCTTTAATTCGACAAAATGATTTCAAGTTGCAAATCGCGAAAGGTAAATGCATTTCCATGGAACAGACCAAAAGTCAGTATTTAGCATTTTATCCCAAGGAAAAAAGCGCGAATCTCTACCACGAGGCAGAGAAAATCAAAATTGTGTCGCAGGCAAAGCAGAAGACTCTGAGGAACGGTAACTATCCCTCGCTCGCATTTTCGAGCTCTGGACATGCGCACTACGCACAGAAATGTGAGACATCAAAGAAGAAGTCTGCGCATGCGTGTACATCACTAATACATCATGACGACACATGGTTACGTGTCATAGGTGTGGCAAGCCCACTTAAAGGGAAACCGCCCTGCTTTTGTTAAACGCTGTTTGAGATGTCAGAAGTTAAACCATTATGCTTCTCAGTGTCAATCATCCACAAGTTACATTCCTCCCGCACGGAAAAAATACTACAAAATGAGAGCTGTGGACAAAAAAGAAGAAATCAACACACAAGAAGATTTCAGGAAGACGATGATGTTTTCTCGTTAGAAAACACTTTCTTTGTTGGTGTGGTTGAATCATCCATGAAGAATGATCTACAAGCAAGCAAGAATAATCTTCAAGCAATAAAGCCAGCTCATCTTGAAAATGGAAAGGATCTTCAAGCAACAAAAGATCAAAGAGTCAATGTCGTTAGTGTTATGGGCCAGGGTTTAGAGAACCCCAAAGTGTATCATGGAGTTCACCTGACCCACAACCTTTAATAGATTGTGTTATGGGGAGCACAGGGCCCATTCTACAGGATGTGGTACAGCAGAAATGGAAAAGTATTTTTTAAAGCAAAACAATGTTTATTCTATGACCTCAAGTTAACCTTTTTAAAACATACAGTGAACATCTTAGCAACCATTAATCTTAGCAACCATTAATCTTAGCAACCATTCAACACTAGATGTCTCTCTATCAGGTGAGATAAAAATAACTGTCCCACTCTCTCTGAGAGGGTGTGCTTCAGGAGAGTGAACAGACAAGACATAGAATAGCTAGAGAGAGAGAGAGAAGTTATAGGTTATTTCATTATTACATTGCATAGTTATTTAGTTATCTTTACTATATTTTATGTCTTTTCTAGTTGAGTATTAAGTAAAAAGGACTCACAAATATTATTTATATTACTCAATAAATTAGTTCATCTTTACAAGAAGACTATTGTTCATTTCATCAACCCGGCTAGTTCAAAAGAGTTACTACATTACACAAGGTAATATAACACTTCCCAAAGCACAAAGGTCAGCACACCAATTTGACACCAAGTAAGATTCTGATCACATAAACACGTGATCACAAGACTTCCATTCCAAAACATTGCCCAATTATACTTTTGTCTCAGCTCATATGCTACTGAAAATCTCTTCCATGCCTTTGTTCCTTTTAGACTTCAAAAATACTTCAATGACAGTGAAGTGCTTTAAGATATCTGGTGGTCATGAAAAGTGCTCTTTTCTTTTTGTCTAAACTAACAGAGCCTTCAACAGGAGCCAAGGGCAGCCGCAGCTTTAACTCACACACACAAGTCTTAAAACAAACAGCATTAACCAACAAGCAGAAGTCACAAACAAGCAATGTAAAGGAGTGATTAACAGGTAATATACAGTAGAGGTTAACCTTTCTGTGTTCACCAAAAATAGGAAATCTCAGAAAGTGTTACATTAAAAGATATAATTACACAATACAGAGTGTGCAGAGTGAGGTGAGCATTAGTGTCTTCTTTAAACTTGGAGGAGACAGGGAAATGTTTCACTCTGCTGAACAATAATGCTTGTATAATCATTTATCATAGCCTGGTTGGATACTGGCAACTCTAAATTAGTAATTCTTTTTCTTAAAAGGGTGAGTACTGAAAATGTTAATTGGCCCATCAATTCAATAAGGTCAATGTGGCAACAGAGAATCAGCAAGTCACTTGGCGGTTCATTGACCCCAATTATTCCAAACAAACTAGCCCAAGCCTGAGCTTCATGCTCAACTTTAACTTAGCAATGTTGTCAGTCTTCAACTCAAAACTAACCATTAGCTTTGTCTGATTTATATAATGTGTTCTGCTAAGGTTGTCAGCAGAAAGATACTCATTTCAACAGCTCTATCTTAGAGTAGCATGATAACGAATGATTACAGAAATTGAAAGACAGGATTGTCCGAAAGGTTCTAATATAAGAATGCACAGAATAATAACCTACAGTTCATTTATTATCAACATCATATTTAACTGAATGTAAAAGTATAAATTGCTGACCAATAATTTTAGCATCTATTAAAAAAATTTTAAGCACCTAATGATTTTGAATATTGATAAAAAGTCAGACATGTTGCCAAAAGCTTTTTCACTCGCACTCATCAAGTCAACACAAGAATGTCAAATTTCAAACATCCCAACTTTTACGATAGGAGAAAAGGGTGCTAATTGGCTGGTAACCGACAGGCTCCCCAACTGCCCAGGTAATTGAAAACAAAGGTGTAATGTTTGAATATATTCCATATGCTCGCAGATAATAGGTCCCCATGTACCCATGTATGTATGCTTGTGAATTCTAGCAAACATAAATAAACATGTATATGGGCAAAACTGGATGATGCCGGGTTTGTGAAGAGGGTGCTGGATGCCAACCCGGATCTGGATACCCATGAGCTGATAGTAGGGGGGGATTGGAACATAGTGCAGATACCGAAGGTGGACAGGTCTCAGTCACGCTTGTTGGCCCAGTCAGGGGGGGAGCGGAGGGGGGAGGGAGGGCGTGGAGGGGGGGGGGGGGGGAGCGGAGGGGGGGGGAGGGGGAGGGGAGGGGGGAGTGGAGGGGAGGGGAGGAGGGAGGGGGGGCGAAGGCTTTGGCTGGGCTCATGAGGGTGATGGGAGGAGAGGACCCTTGAAGGTTCTTACACCCGAGAGAACGGAAGTATTTGTTTTTCTACCCGATGCACAAGGTGTACTTGAGGATTGACTTTTTAATGGTTGGGAAGGCACTGTTGACTGCGATTAGGAGGGTGGAGTACTCAGCAATCAAGATTTCGGATCATGCTCCACATTGTTTGGATGTGGTTTTGGAGAAGAGGATAGCCCAGAGGCCGGGGTGGAGAATGGATGTGGGTTGTTCGCGGACCGGAGCTTTTGTGATAAGATCGGAAAGGTGATCGAGGAATATATGGAGTTCAATTGCGCGGGGAGGTTTTGCATTTGGTGGTTGGCAGGCTCTGAAGGCAGTAGTGAGGGGGGAGGTGATCTCATTGAAGGCTAAGGTGGACAAGGAGGAGAGGGAGGAATGGCAAAAACTGATTTTGGAGGTGGATGGGAGGTTTGCGGATGACCCAGACCCAGGTCTCCTGGCCAAGAGGAAGGTGTTGCAGGTGAAGTTCGACCTGCTATCCACGGGGAAAGCGGTGCGCCGGTTGAGAAGGGGGAAGGAGGCTGTCTTTGAGTACGGGAGAAAGCGGGGCGTATGCTGGCCGACCAGCTCCAGGGGGAGGCAGCGGCGAGGGAGATAGTTTGGGTATGGGACAAGAAAGGGAAGTTGGTGGTGGCCCCGGACCAGGTGAATAAAGTATTGAGAAGGTGCAGGGTTGGAGCAGGGATGGGGGGGGCCTCTGTGCGTAAAGATGGAGGTGGACTCGTGTAGGGGGTTGGGTTTGCGGGGGCTGGCAATGGCTCTGCTCCCAACGGCTCCAGCAAATTACTGGGTACTGGGTGCCACAGCACCCAGCTGTGTTCCATGGCGTTCCACAGGGATCAGTTCTGTGGCCTCTGTTGTTCGTGGTGTATATAAATGATTTGGAAGAAAATGTAGCTGGTCTGATTAGTAAGTTCGCAGACGACACAAAAATTGATGGAGTTGCAGGTAGTGAAGAGGATTGCCAGAGGATACAGCAGGGTATAAACTGGTTGGAGTCTTGGGCGGAGAAATGGCAGATGGAGTTTAATCCGGACAAGTGTGGGGTAATGCACTTTGGAAGGTCCAATGCATGTAGACATTGCACAATAAATGGTAGAACTCTTGCGAGTACTGACAGACAGAGAGATTTGGGCGTGCATGTCCACCGATCACTGAAAGTGGCAACGCATTTGGATAAGTGGTCAAGAAGGCATACGGCATAGAATAGAATAGAATTTACACTGCAGAAGGAGGCCATTCGAATCTGCACCAGCTCTTGGAAAGAGCATCCTACCCAAGCCCACACCTCCACCCTATCCCCATCACCCAGTAACCTCACCCAACACTAAGGGCAATTTTGGGCACTAAGGGCAATTTAGCATTGCCAATCTACCTAACCTGCACATTTTTGGATTGTGGGAGAAAGCCGGAGCACCTGGAGGAAACCCACGCACACACGGGGAGGACGTGCAGACTCTGCACAGAAAGTGAGCCAAGCTGGGAATTGAACATGGGACCCTGGAGCTGTGAAACAATTGTGCTAACCACTATCTACTGTGCTGGCCTTCATCGGCCGAGGCATTGAATATAAAAATAGGCAAGTCATGTTGCAGCTGTACAGGACCTTAGTTAGGCCTCATTTGGAATATTGTGTACAATTCTAGTCGCCACACTACGAGGAGAGAAGTATGGGTTGGCACAGGGGGAAGGGTTTAGGTACATGCAGGTTTGGGACTTTGCAAGACAGGTTTTCCAACATTCCCAATAACGCCAGCCTCCTTGTTGCTGGAGGCAGTGCTGTCAGTGGGAGGGTGGAGAGGGCGCCGTTTCGGAGATCTAAGGGAGGATCCTGGAGGAGGATGGGGTATCCCTGGAAGGGATTAAGACAAAGTGGGAGGAGGAGCTGGAGGGGTTGCTGGAAGAGGGATTGTGGTGTGAGGTGTTGCAGAGGGTGAATGCCTCGACTTTGTGTGCGAGGTTGGGGCTGACACAGCTCAAGGTGTATAGGGTGCACCTCACAAAATCAAGGATGAGGGAGGCAAAGGTGGAGTTCTACAATTGTTGGGGTTTGTTCTTCAAGCACTTTCGGAAGTTGGTTACCGTTCATTGTTGAGTGGAAGGGGGGGGGTGGTTTCTGGGTTTGGTTGGGATTGTTTTTGTATTGCTGGGGTTGTTTTGTTTTGTGCGTACGTATGGCGAAATTGTTTAAAAAAAACATAAATAAACCATATTACAAACTTGACTGAAAAATAGAAATGCATAAGATTTTTTTTTAAATGAGAGACTAGGAAGTGTTGGCATACAGAGGGATATGTATGTCCCTGTATATGAATCACAAAAATTTAATATGCAGGTCCCTTCAATTTGGAATGCAAATGGTACATTAGTCTTTCAAAAGGATTGGCGAGAAGAGTAAAGAAGGGCGCAATTCTCCGGAAAAATTTCTGAGTGTTGTTACGAGTGGGAATTGCCGCGAGCTTCCTGGCGCTCAACCCAACGAGGCCGGCAACACAATTCAACGCTAATTGGTCCACTTAACGAAGCCTCACGGACATCTTGCCACAGATGAAGGCTCGCCAGCTGATTTGCCGGAACACCGCTCGCCAGCACCCCAATAACAAGGTACAGCAGCAGGTAAGCAGCATTTGCTCAACCAACACAAGCCAGCTCGCAACAATGGCGCCGAGGAGACTGTCGTTTTGGGTGTTCCGATGCACAAATGATCCAACACGGCTGTAGATGGTACAACTCTGTTTTATTGTCTTAAACAATGACAACTACTAACTGCTGGCTTAGGTTCGTGCTTCACCAGGTAACCTGTGGACCCAGCCCTATCACTATCTTGATGAGGCACTCAGCACATGGTCTATGTCTTAGTGGCACGCTGTGAGCTCTGTGCTCTGAGCTATCTCCTGGTAGAATGAGCAGGAACTGTGGTGTTCCCTGTTTTATAGTGCGTGTGCTCTCACTGGTGATTGGCTGCAATGTTGTATGAGTGTTGGTTGGTCCAACTACCTGTCCATCAGTGTGTGTGTGATTGCACCATGATATGCTGATGTGGATATCATGACATCCCCCCTTTCACAAGGATATGTGCCTACATGCTAATTAATAGAAATGTGTACTGAGTGCATCTGCGTATGTGTGTGCAATATTTACAAAATGTTCATGAGGCTAAACTATATACATAGGAAGGTGTCAGGTGCAACAGAACAAAGAGGTTCTACCAATAACAGAACAAATGCAATCAGCAAACGATGGGAGAAAACGTCTGGAACAATAAGCGACAAGAGAGAAACATGTTAACGGTACTGTAAAACAATTCAGTGAGTCCAATGTGCTAACAGGCTCAGAAGTCAAGTCTCTCAGGTGGGCGACGAATTCGGGTTGACCGCCTCAAGGGTGGGTCAGGATCCACCGGCTGAGGAATGGGCCTGGCCACGGACGAGAGAGGAAGAGGCAAAGTGGCAGGAATCTCAACAAAGTCGACATCAGGGACAACAGGAGGGCGTAGCACCGGTGTATGATCTCGTAGCAAGCGCGGAACCAGACGAAGGGCCCGATTACGGCGGCGAATGGAGCCATCAGGCATGCGAACCAGGAATGAGCGGGGAGCCACGTGGCGGAGAACTTCGGCGGTTGCCAACTACCCACCCTCCAGTTGGTGTATGCGTACGTTGCCTCCAAGCGCCAGGGCAGGAAGATCAGTCGCCCGAGCGTCATGTGCCACCTTCTGCTGAGCACGCTGTTGTTGCATCCTTTGCAGTACTGGAGCATGGTCGGGTTCAGGAACATGAATGGACGGCACAGTGGTCCTGAGGGTGCGACCCATCAACAGCTGGGCTGGTGAGAGGCCCGTGGACAGTGGGGCCGAGCAATAGGCCAGCAGGGCTAAACAGAAGTCAGATCCGGCATCAGCAGCCTTGCAGAGGAGCCGCTTCACAATGTGGACGCCCTTTTCCGCCTTGCCATTCGACTGGGGATGCAAGGGACTGGACGGCACGTGCGTGAAGTTTCATAGATTATCATAAAATTTACAGTGCAGAAGGAGGCCACCCGGCCCATCGAGTCTGCACCGGCTCCTGAAAAGGGCACCCTACCAAGGTCAACACCTCCGCCCTATCCCCACAACCCAGCAACCCCAGCCAACACTAAGGGCAATTTTGGACACTAAGGGCAATTTATCACGGCCAATCCACCTAACTTGCACATCTTTGGACTGTGGGAGGAAACCGGAGCACCTGGAGGAAACCCACGCACACACGGGGAGGACGTGCAGACTCCGCACAGACAGTGACCCAAGCCGGAATCGAACTTGGGACCCTGGAGCTGTGAAGCAATTGTGCTATCCACAATGCGACCGTGCTGCCCTTGTATGAAGTGGCAAAGGAAGACCATTCTTGGCTCGCAAAGCAAGGCCCGTTGTCAGACATGCAGGGAGTGGAATTCCATGGCGAGCAAAGGTTTCTTTGCATGCCCGGATGACAGCTGATGATGTCATGTCGTGCAGGCGTATGACCTCAGGATAATTTGAGAAGTAGTCAATCAGAATGATTGTAGTCCCTGCCGAGCGCATGAAAGAGCTCCACGCCCACCTTCGCCCAGGGGGACGTTACCAACTCATGGGGCTGAAGTGTCTCAGGGGGTTGCGCCGGCTGAAACCTTTGACAGGTGGAGCAGTTGAGCACCATGTTGGCGATGTCGTCGCTGATGCCCGGCCAGTACACAGCCTCTCGGGCCCTCCGCCTGCACTTTTCAACTCCGAGATGGCCTTCGTGCAGTTGTTCGAGGACAAGCCGGTGCAAGCTGTGTGGGATCACGATCCGGTCCAACTTCAAGAGGACACCATCAATGACGGCCAAGTCGTCCCGGACATTGTAAAATTGTGGGCACTGCCCCTTGAGCCACCCTTCCATCATGTGGCGCATCACACACTGTAGAAGGGGGTCAGCCGCAGTCTCACGGCGAATGTGGGCCAGATGTGCGTCAGTGGCCGCAAATTGGCCAATGTGAAGGCTACTTGTGCGTCGGCCTGACAAACGAACCCCTCCGATTCGGGCAGTGTGTTAACTGCCCTGGACAGAGCATCTGCGATGATGAGATCCTTCCCTGGGGTGTAGACAAGTTGGAAGTCGTATATCCAGAGCTTGAGCAGAATGCCCTGGAGGCGAGGGGTCATATCGTTGAGGTCCTTCTGAATGATGCCGACCAGGGGGCGATGGTCGGTATCCACAGTGAACTGCGGAAGACCATATACATAATCGTGAAATTTGTCGATGCCGGTCAACAAGCCTAGGCGCTCCTTCTCAATCTGCGCATAGCGCTGTTCTGTGGGGGTCATGGCCCGCGACGCATAGGCGACCGGGGCCCATGATTCGGTGTCGTCCCGTTGCAGGAGTACTGCCCCAATGCCGGACTGGCTGGCGTCAGTTGAGATCTTTGTTTCCCGTGCGGTATCGAAAAACGCCAGTACCGGGGCGGTGATGAGTTTAACCTTTAGCTCCTCCCATTCACTCTAGTGTGCGGGCAGCCACTGGAATTCCGTTGTCTTTTTTACCAGGTAGCGAAGAGCAGTCGTGTGTGAGGCAAGGTTAGGAATGAACTTCCCCAGGAGGTTGACCATCCCGAGAAAGTGCAGCACTACCTTCTTGTCTGACGGCTGCTGCATGGCTGCCACTTTGTCGGCATCCGGCCGCACACCTTACCGGGAGATGTGGTCCCCAAAAAACTTTGCCGGGACACCGCTCGCCAGCACACTAATAACAAGGTACAGCAGCAGGTAAGCAGCATTTGCTCAACCAACACAAGCCAGCTTGCAACAATGGAGCCGAGGAGACCAGCCCCAAGATTTGGGGATGCTGACCTGGGGAGGCTGCTAGATGCTGTGGAGGTCAGGAGCAATGTCCTGTTCCCCCGAGGGTTCAGGAGAGTCAACCACAGAGTAGCCAGTGCTGCCTGGGATCAGGTGGCAGCAGCTAGAGTGTGACCAGGAGGACATGCTTCAGTGCAGGATGAAGGTCAATGACCTACTACTGGCAGCATAAGTGAGTAGACACCAACACTGCTACACCCCTGCCCCCAAGGGAGCATACAACCCCCCAACTCCCCATGCGACCCCAATCCTCCCTCCACCCCTCCTCCTTCAACCCCCGCAACCCTTCCTCCATCTACTCCCCCTTCAACCCCCCAACTCTCCCTGCACACTCCTCCCCCTTCAATCCCCCCACCCAACCCTCCTTTCACACTACTCCCCTCCCCCTTCAATCCCCCCACCGCAACCCTCCCTTCACACCACCCCCCTCCCACCACTGTGAACTATGCAGTTGAATTTTATATGAAATTGAAGGACAAGCTGGCGGTGTTGATGATGGGAATGTTTGAGGGTGCGATAGGTAGGGGTGTCTTGCTGCAAATGATGAAGCAAGCTTCTAGCTCATTGCTGCTAAAGAAAGACAAGGAACCGGTGGATATAGACCCATATCTCTCTGCTGGATATAGATGCCAAAGTATTGGCAAAGGTGTTGGCATCAAGTTTGGAAGGGTGTCTCCCGATTGGAAAGGATAAATGGGGATCGTGAAGGGAAGGCAGTTGTTCTCGGACGTGAGGAGGTAGCTGAATGTGGTCCTGTCTCCAGCGGAGGGAAAGGAGACAGAGGTTGTGGTGGCGCTGGATGGAGAGAAGGCATTTGATCGGGTAGAGTGGGGTTACTTGATGGTGATATTGGAAAGATCCGGAATTGGGCCGAGGATTGTGGCGTGGGTGTGGCTGTTGTATAAGGAACCGATGGTGAGTGTTCGCACTAACAGCATGAATTCAGGGTATTTTGCACTGCACTGCACTGTGCAATGGGTCGGTTTAGCTCAGTGGGCTAGACAGCTGGTTTGTAATGAAGAACAAGGCCAGCAGCGCGGGTTCAATTCCCGTACCAGCTTACCCAAACAGGCGCCGGAATGTGGCGACTCGGGGCTTTTCACAGTAACTTCATACATGTGACAATAAAAGATTATTATTATAAGGCAGGGGTGCCCAATGCCCCCCGCCCCTATTATTTGCATTGGCTATAGAGCTCCTGCCATTGAGCTAAGGAGCTCTGGCTGTGGAAGGGGATAGTAAAGGAGGGGGGAGCAGTGGGTGTACCTATACGGCGATGATCTGTTGCTGTATATTTCGGAAACGAGCACATCGGTGGGAAGTATAAATGGAGCTGTTTCAGAGATTTGGGATGTTATCGGGGTATAAATTGAATTTAGGAAATTGCGAGTATTTTATGGTCTCCCCGCCGGAGTAGGAGTGGGGGGAGTGCCATTCCGCTTCTCAGCAACCTAATTTAGGTATTTTGGGGTGCAGGTAGCATGAGACTGAGGAGGGCTCCGAAGTATCTTTTCACTAGCTTGGTGGGGAGGGTGAAGACCGATCTGTCGTGGTGGAACAATTTCCCTCTGTCGTTAGTGGGCCGGGTACAGGCCAGTTAAAATGAATGTTTTGCCGTGGTTTCGGTTTCTATTTCAATGTCTGCCAGTCTTTTACTCAAGTCCTTCTTCAGGGGTGATTTCCTCGTTCATTTGGGTGCGGGGGAGGTGACCAGGATTAGGAGGATGGTTTTGCAGAGGGAACGACAGGCAGAGGGGTTAGGCTTTCCAAACTTGCTGTATTATTATTGGCCGGTGAATGTGGAGAAGGTGCGGTGCTGGAGCAGGGAGGGAGGCTCTCTGGGTAAAGATGGAGACGGGTTCGTGTCAGAGGTCGGGGTTGCAGGCGCTGGCAATGTTGCCGCTCCCGATGGCCCCAGCAAAGACTCAGTGAGTCCGGTGGATTTGGAGGCAGTTTAGGTAGCACTTTAAGCTGAGGGCTGGATCAGGGGGGATGCCGATCAGGAGGATTTATGGGTTCGAGCCAGAGAAGATAGATGCGAGGTTTTGGGGATGGGACGAGAGGAGGAGTAAGGAAATGAAGAGCGATTCATGAGCATAGAGGTGTTGGGAGAGAAGTATGGGTTTGCCGAGGGGGAAGTGTTTAGGTACATGCAGGTTCGAGACATTGCATAAACGTTTTCCCAACCTTCCCGATAGCGACGGCCTCCCTCGTTGTTGGAGGAGGTGCTGTCAGTGGGAGGGTTGGAAAGGGGGGGCATTTCGGCGATCTACGGAAGATCCTGGAGGAGGATAGGGTGTTAGTGGAGGGGATTAAGGCAAAGCTGGAAGGAGGAGCTGGAGGAGTTGCAAGTAAAGAGACTGTGGTGTGAGGTGCTGCAGAGGGTGAATGTCTCGACTACGTGTGTGAGGTTGGGGCTGATACAGCTCAAGGTAGTGTATAGGGCGCACTTCACAAAACCAAGGAAGAGATGGCTATTTAAGGGAGTAGAGGATCTCTGTGGGCGATATGGGAGGCCAGCAACACAATTAACGTTAATTGGTCCACTTAACGAAGCCTCACAGGCTTCTCGCCGCAAATGAAGGCTCGCCAGCTGATTCACCAGGACCGCACTCGATAGCACTCCGGTGACAAGGTCCAGCAGCACCTAAGCAAATTTGCTCAGCCAACCACAGCCAGTTCGCAACAATGGTGCTGAGGAGATCAGCATCAAGATTCGGGGATGCTGACCTGGGGAGGCTGCTAGGTGCTATGGAGGCCAGGAGGAATGTCCTGTTCCCCAGAGAGTCCAGGAGACTCAGCCACAGGGCAGCCAGTGCTGCCTGGGATGAGTGGGCGGGCCTTGTCCGCATAATTGGGGACCCACTGGGCATAGTAGGAAAAGAACCCCAGCCATCTCTTCAGGGCCTTGAGGCAGTGGGGAAGGGGAAGTTCCAGAAGGGGGTGCATGCGGTCGGGGTCGGGCCCTGGGACTCCATTTTCCACAACGTAGCCAAGGATGGCTAGGCGGGTTGTGCGGAAAACGCATTTCTCCTTCTTGTATGTGAGGTTGAGGAGCTTGGCGGTGTGGAGGAATTTTTGGAGGTTAGCGTCATGGTCCTGCTAGTCATGGCCGCAGATGGTGACATTTCCAGATACGGGAACGTCGCCCGCAGCTCGTACTGGTCAACCATTCGGTCCATCTCCCGTTGGAAGACCGAGGCCCCATTGGTGACGCCGAAGGGGACCCTGAGGAAGTGATAGAGGCGGCCATCTGTCTCGAAGGCAGTGTATTGGTGGTCCTCCGGACGGATAGGGAGCTGGTGGACTTCAGATCAATGGTGGAGAATACTCGGTACTGCGCAATCTGATTGACCATGTCAGATATGCAGGGGAGGGGGTACGCATCAAGCTGCGTGTACCAGTTGATAGTCTGTCTGTAGTCAATGACCAACCGGTGCTTCTCCCCAGTGTTGATGACCACCACTTGGGCTCACCAGGGGCTAGTACTGGCCTCCATGATCCCTTCCCGCAGGAGTGGCCGGATCTCCGACTTGATAAAGGCCTTGTCCCGAGCACTGTATCGTCTGCTCCTAGTGGCGACTGGCTTACAGTCCGGGGTGAGATTAGCGAAGAGCGGGGGCGGGGCGAGAGGCTACAGACGGTGAGGGGGGACAGGGGTACATTGAACTCCAAGGTAACACTTTTGAGATGGCACTGGAAATCGAGCCCCAGTAGCACGGCAGCGCAGAGTTGTGGGAGGACGTAGAGTTTTAAGTTTTTGTACTCAACGCCCCGTACTGTAAGAGTTGCAACACAGTAGCCACGGACTTCCACGGATGCAATTCGGAAGCCAGGGAGATTTTCAGGGTCGCGGGTAAGATTGGGAGGGAGCAGCGCCGTACCCTATCTGGATGAATGAAACTCTTTGTGCTCCCGGAGACGAAAAGGCAGGTCGTCTCGTGGCTGTTGATCTGGACGGCCATCATGGAGTTGGCGAGGTGATGAGGTCGAGACTGATCGAGGATGATGGAGGCGAGCTGCGGAAGGTGGGCGGGCTGATCGAGGGTAGCGGAGGCCAGCTTACGATCGGGTGAGCAGGGGTTCCGGGAGGCGACGGGGTGATTCAAAGATGGCGGCCCCCAGGGGTCGCACGTGGCGAGTGGCGGTGAAGATGGCGGCCTCCACGAGCTACATGCAGCGCTGCTGGGTTTATAAACAGGACAGGCTAAAGACTTTAGCAAAATGGTCCTTCTTTCCTCACCCGTTGCAGGTCATGCTCCTCGCTGTGCAGCGTTTTCTAGGGTGCTTACCCTGGCCACAGAAGTAGCACTTTGGGACTCCGGAATTGGCGGGTTGCTGCGCGGCACAGGCTTGCGGCGCCCCCGGGTCGGGTGATGGCGGGGCCCACGACGTCCACGAGGGTGCCGCGTGGTCGGAGGTGTAGGCACCCATGTTGTGGAGGACCACTTCTAACGAGTTCGAAAGCTGTACTGTCTCTTGGAGGTCGAGTGTACCCCTTTCTAGTAGAAGCTGGCGGGTGTAATTTGACTTTATGCCTGCGACATAGGCGTCCGATCAACAACTGTGTGTGCTCGACAACCGATACCGCCTTACAATTGCAGTTCCGGCCGAGTACCCGCAATGCGCGCAGGAATTCAGCTTGCGATTCTCCGGGGCTCTGTCGCCTCGTGGCAAGGAGATGCCCAGCGTACACTTTGTTGACTTTCCTGACATACTGTCCTTTCAACAGCGTTATCGCATCCGCCTACGAGGCACGCCCCTGATAATAAGGTATATTTGAGCTCACCCGGGAGTTGAGAATTCGCAGCTTGTGGGTCTCGGCGACGGCGATGGCGGAGGATTCGATATAGGATTCGAAGCAGCATAGCCAGTGTTCGAACGTGGTAGTGGCGTCGGCTGCTTGGGGGTCCAGCTCCAGGCAATCAGGTTTGAGTGATTGGTCCATCTTAAAACTTTAAGCTAATTAAATTGATGTACCATCAATAACGACAGGAGACGAGTTGAGAGTGAAACTGTGGCTTTAATTAGCTTAAAGATACCTGCTGGCAGCCGGCCCCAGACTGAAGGCAGGGCCGGAGGTTGGCCACCTTTATACCTGAGCCCGAGGGGAGGAGTCACAGGTGGAGCCAGCAGGTGCAAGCCCGGGCATGTTACATACAGCAGGTATAATACAATACAGTGGTTTACCACAGAAGAGTCATGTGTAAATGAAAGATCTAGCTTGATCTTGGGGTTTTCTGAACTGCCATTTAGAAAGGCTGACTGATGGGGCAACAATAAGAATATTTTACCATGAGGATTTCCTAGCAAGAATGATAATGGGTGGAATGTTCCAATCAGCGAAGTAATTGTTTGTATTGAGTTAGGAATTTTTCACGCAAATGGTACATTTTGATGGAACAGGTATTCAAAGACAATCCGTGACTTTACAAGAAATAGGATTCTAGTAGGTACATGATGATATCCTATGCTGCAAGACTTGACATACACTTTCCCATCTGACAACCATTTATTTTACAACAGACATAAGCTCTATGCTAGATTGATAAATTGCTCTTTCCTTTCCGCAATTGCTGTTCATCAGCCATCTAATTTAAATTTTACCTCTAGAGTTTGTAACCAATGTTAGCTCTTCCAAATTAATCCCTTACCATCCCTCCTGCATCCATTTTGCCATGTCATCAGAGGAAGAGTACGTTGAATTAAAGATTGATATAGACTCAATTACATCAATTGGAAAGAACCGTTTTTTATGGGCTTGATGAGAATTAGCGATTACTTTCTTTATTGACCTAGAATATCCTGAAAATCTTGAAACATATGAATCTAAGATAATTTTGAAACAAGTCCTTTGTCATGAAATTATAGAGCAATATGTTGCAAGTTGAACTTCAACCATTCTCAAAATAATCTCCATTCCCAATTTCAATCAGGCTGGCATAATAAAGATACAAGAGGAAGAAAAGAGAAATGGGAGAGAGGGAAAAAAAGACATGTAACCCAAGCCTACTACCTTTAATCTCTCAGGGAGACAGGGGTAATGGGCCAAGAAATATTTCCTGTCTGCCATCTCAACTAGGATTGAATAATAGCACGGAAGTTAAATATGCCAATTTATCATCACAATAGGATCTGTGAAAGGTGGGCCTTCCACCTTGCCAGATTAATGTACAGGTAGTGAAGACAGAAAAAGCTTATTCCATTGTCTGTCTCTCTTCAAATGTTTTTTCTTTCTCACCAGTTCAATTCTGCTTACCCTCACGATGTAGCAACTTGAATCACAAAATTATTTGTTTTATTACTGTGAGCTTTCGAACACTCATTCTTTATAAGGTAACCGTGCAACACTTAACACAACAAAGTGACTATCAATAAATTACAAAGGATTGAAATAATTTTCTTAAACTTATAAATTAAATTAAATTAGCTTGAGAATTAGCCAAGAACATGATTTACGTGCGTATGAACAATTTTGGATTGATTTCATACTTTGAGCAAATGATTAACATTCTAAACACAAATTTTCCTGTCTTTTAGAGGCGGAATTATGGCACAGTGATTAGCATTGCTGCCTCACAGCTCCAGGGACCAGAGTTCAATTCCGGGCCTCGGGTAACTGTCTGTGTGGAGTTTGCACTTTCTCCCCATGTTAGCATTGGTTTCCTCCGGGTGCTCCAGTTTCCTCCCACAGTCCAAAGATGTGCAGGTTAGGTGGATTGACATTTCAAATGCTAAATTGCCCCTTAGTGTCTAAAAGGTTAAGTGGAGTTACGGGAATAGGGTGTAGGCATGGGCTTAAGTAGGGGGCTCTTTCCAAAGAGCAATGTAGACTCGATGGGCCTAATGGCCTCCTTCTGCACTGTAGGGAATCAATTATTCTATTTTCAAGATTAACACTGACATTAGATATTTTCAATTCTTGTTTTATGATTAATTGTATGAAAATAGTAGGGGTATGAAGAGAGGTAGGGGAGTATGAGAAGATAGAATAGGATGACGAGGAGAGCAAGGAAATGTGGGGGATGAGACAAAGAGTGGGTGGAGGAGGAGAAAGGGAAGAAGAGGCGGAATCAAGGAGGAAGGAGAAGAGGCAGAGGGGAAGGGTGTAAAGCGAGAGAGGGAGACAGGAGGGAGAAGAGGGGGCGAGGAGCAGGAGGTGGATGAGGACAGTCTCAATATTGCAAACATCTAAAGCAACAACACAGAGGAGAAATGGAATCCAATAATTGGAGGCATGGTTAATTTGAAAGGTATCGAAGTAGGGGGGGGGGGGGGGCGTTCAAGAATGTAGGGCCAAGATTATAACTTTTTGGCTTTCAAATTAAATGTGATGGGAAATGAGAAGCCATTGTTGGTAAGGATAGATGTGATTTGGCACACAACTTAGCATGGTACAGGAACTGTACAGCAGAATTAATTCTAGGTGGGATATTATAATAGGCTCTCTCTTTCACTGCTGCAGCTTATCATATCTTACTTGACATTTTTTATTTGGAAGAGGTCTTACAACACCGGGTTAAAGACCAATTGGTTTGTTTTGAATCACTAGCTTTCGAAGTGCAGCTCCTTCCTCAGGATTCACCTGAGGAAATAGCTGCGCTCCGAAAACTGGTGATTCGAAACAAACCTGTTGGACTTTAACCTGGTGTTGTAAGACTTCTTACTGTGCCCAACTCAGTTCAATGCTGGCATCTCCACATCATTTTTTATTTGCACTTCCTTTGACTAAAGGTCCCGCTGGGGTGGCCCTGCAGGGGCCGGGGGGTTGGATGGAGGGGGGGGGGAGAGAGATGGGGGAACGGGCCATGTGCCCGGGGTGAAACCCCACGGTACTACAGCGATGCCCAGGCACGGATGGCCACTGCTGCGGCCTGCAAGGCACCCATCTTGCTGCGCACCCCATTGGCCACCCACCTTTGCCCCTGGTTCTGCAGTGACATCGGCTTTATGGGTGCCCCCACCCCTACCACCACTCTCCCACCCCCACACCCCAGCCACCACCACACCACCCCCCGCAGCACAGCCTCCACGCCACAGCGCCCACCCTCCACCGTACCACGCCCCACAACCCAGCTCCCACCCCCCACCACACCACGCCCCACAACCCAGCTCCCACACCCCACCATAACTCCCCCCTCCTCCAACCAGCTGCCATCTGCCGGTGGGGCATCGGGCGGCTCACCCAGGGCGCCGAACGATGGCCGCGGAATATACCGCTTGTAATGATATATATATATGTAGACAAGTAAAGGGTTAATTATTACATCTCAGTGTAATACAAATACTAGAGGGCACCACTAGTTCGCAGTACAAATAGAAGAATTCAGGGAATCTTGGGTACTAGTCAGTTGAGTGTCAGCAGAGAGATAGATCACAGCATAGTTAAGACAAGATACAAGTAACACAATTAGTTATTACTTAAATATAGATTACTTTATTAATAGCTATAGTTCTGTGGAGTGTGCAAACTCAATATTATTTCATCGTTATTCAATAAATCAGTTTTGCTTTAAGGTAGAGATTGGTGGTTTCTTTATAATCACACCATCAGACCATTCTGGATTACGAAGCAAAGAGTAACGATATATTACCAAAGAGTAATATAACACCTCTGGCAAGGGCAGTGCCAGCCGACGGTACAACGGGCAGCAGGAGCCGGCGCCAGGGCCAGAGGCCCCCACGGTGCTGGGCACCGACGGGGCCTGGGTGCAGCGAGGAAGAAGGGGATGGAGGGGGGTGGGAAGAACATGCCGGGTCAGAGCCCACAGTGCTAACCAGGGCACCATGTAGCCCATTATGCCTGGTTGGACCTGGCACCGCAGGGGAATGGGGAGGCTACCCACTCCCAGTGGCCATCAAGGTGATGGTCGCCCTGAACGTTTACGCCACGGGGTCCTTCAGCCAAGTAGTGACCTGTCTGGGACCTCACAGAGCTTGGTGCACAGGTACCTGCGCCGTCACGGAGGCCCTATCTGCCCAGTTGCACAATATGTCCATTTCCATTTCAACGTGGACTGAGCTCACCAGGATGCCACGGCAGCAGGGTTCGCCACCATCGCTGACAAGCCCCGGGTCCAGCGGGTGATCGATGGGATGCATGTCGCCCTATGAGCACCTGCAGATGACAGCTCTACACAAACCAAAAGGGGTTCCACACGATGAATATGCAGCTGATATGGAACCATCAGATGCACATCATGCATGCCTGTGCCCTATACACAAAGTGTATGCACGACGCCTTCAGCCTGGCACACTCGACGATTCCTGGCCTCTTCGAGGCGCACCCCCGGCTGGGGGTTGGCTGCTGGGGGACAGGGGTTATCCACTGCAGTTCTGGCTGATGACACCTATCCAACCCATAGACTGGCTACAACGATGCCTACGCAGCCACCAGGGGCAGGATCGAGCGGTGCTTCGGCACCCTGAAGATGTGGTTCAAGTGCCTGGACTGCTGTGGAGGGACCCTTCAGTATGGCGTTGGAAGGGTCGCCCGCATCATAACGGCCTGTTGCATCCGCCACAACATTGCGCAGTAGAGGGGGGATGTGCTGGAAGAAGAGGATGAACGACAGGCCTCTTCCGGCGAGGAGGATTCTGGGGAGGGCGAAGATGGGCAGGATATGGGGCCCGAGTAGGCACTGGAGGCCGCACAGCGCAAGGGCCATCACGCATTGGATGCTCTAATTGCTTCCAAATTCATCGAATGGGGGACTGGCCAGGGCATGAACATCATATCCCCCACTCCCCCACCAACCCACTGGCTGACGACGGCCCGCTGCAACTCCCTCCGTGATACATAACTGCCGCATTACGGACGGGCGGGGTGGGGGGGGGGGGGGGGGGCGGCGGCTGAGTTGGCAGTAACCAATGAGGTAGAGGAGGATGACAACCTGCTCTATGTGAAATCCTGCAATTTCCGACATGAATATCTCTCAGTTGAAAAAGTAAAGCATTTCCCTAGAAGGAATTAAAAGTTGAGCTATAGTTAACACCTGCTTCTAAAGTGTGTCTGCTGGTGGGTGGCTCTAGAGTAGCAGAAGGTCAAGACCAATTTGCTTGTCGACACTTGTAGCCCTCAGAGGTTGGGGAAGAAAAGTAAGTTTCAAAATAAGTTACAAACAAAACAAGCCTGAGCTTTTCTGAACAAAAAGGCAGAATTTACATGAAGATTTGAGATTTTCTTTGCAAGTGCACATATTAAAGCATTAATTTTATACATTTTCATCTCACTTTATCTTGAACTGTACAGCAAGTCTGGACTACTTATGACTTGCCCTAGAAAATGTCCTTCACCTTGTGAAGCAGCTTCGTATGCAACAACCACACCAGAAATATCCAAAGTCTTCATTTGTTTTGAACTCATTACATCTTTAGATTCTATTATTACGGGTTGAAAATCCCTTATCCGAAATGCTTGGGGCCAAATGCATATCGGATTTCGGCATATACTGCGCATATGCAGCACGTGTTGGGAACTGCACATGTGCGGTGCGTGTTGGGAACTGCGCATGTGTGGAACGGTGGAAACAGGGCATGTGCAGCGCATGTTGGGAACTGCAGATTGCCTGAGAGCCTTGTGGGATTTACCACTCGTCACGTCACGTTGGCACTTGAGAAAAAGTGCAGATTTTGGAATTTTTTGATTTTTGGAATTTCGGATAAGGGATGTACTTGTACTATGCATTACCAAAACAGATCCCTTATAAATTCACTTTATACATTTTGTTAAATAGGTTTCAATCCATTTTGTTAATAATCCATTTTACTCGAGCACAGGGACAGATACGAATATAAATGGATCTCATGTGAAGTTATTTTCTTTAAGAATTCAGGATTTGTTCCATGCCACACCATGTCTGGAGATTTAAACATTGAACCAATGTTCCCATAAAATAAACACTAAAAAGATGTTAAGCTTAGTCACTTGACAACCTTCAGCAAATAGGAAAAGAATCTTCTGCACTTACCACATAGAGCTGTTTCCAGAGCATTGCCCATTCTTGTAATGTGGCTGTGACCTCAGTAACAATTGAATCTTCCACTGGAACCACTGTCTCATACTGGCTGCAGAATAAAACATAAAGGATTGCATTAACAGACTCAGATCTACAATATAAAACCCAATGAACATTTGTCTCAATTAGTTATTACTTGTTTTCTGTAACAACCATTATTCAGATTGAGCAAGACCCAAACACTGAAATTTTAATTGGTCACTTGCACCAGAAGCCCACAAATTTCCAATTTGTAAATTTTCAAAGCCTCTGTCTTTTCTGAATGAGATGTAATTGGAAGCATAAAATTACAAAACAGAATAAAAATTTCAAGGCGATATTGGCAAAACTGTCAAAAATGGATTTCAATGTAGGCAAATGTGAGATTATCCACTTTGAACCTGAAAGGGATAGAAAAAAGCATTTTGTGAATAAAGAAAATCTATAAAAAGAGGTAGAGAGTCTTCAAAACAGGTATAGGGAATCGAGAATTTTTCTGACCCCGTATTCCCATCACCATTGTCCACCTGTCCTATTTTCATGCTGGGGTGGCAGGTTTGTGATGGAGATGGCTCCGCCGACTGAACCCTCTGGTGGCTCTGGAGCTAAAAACAACACAGATATGGAGACGAGAAAATCGCACTGCAGCCCCAATATAAATGCCCGTCTCCGACACCAATTTTGGAAAGTTAGACTGAAGAGGAACAGTTGACGCAGTTCTGTGACGTCTTCCCTTCCTCATACCGTGATACAATATGAAGGCCAACAGTTTTTCAACTGCAATAAAGTTAACCATGCGTAAGCCAACCCCATGAAAACTACAAGTCTCTTGCTGGCAACTTATATTTCTCATAGGACTGCCACACGCAGCGTTGGCCCACTGCTGACACTTGCATCCAGGGCCCGGTAAAGAAGGTGCAGATGGTGGCAAAAACGAGGGGCAGGGGGGCGGGGCCTGGTCCCATGTTGCAAATGGAGTTTCTTGTTGTTTGGACTGAGGAATCAGAGTTGCAGACCTGACAGACCAGCTTAAAAAAAATGAATCACAGGTTGAGAGTTCTAATTTTTAAAAATACGGTCAGTCACTGACAATTTCACTGAATTACTGGGCTGCTGCTTCTGACCTTTGGGTAGCTTTGTGGTTTCGATATTTTTTAAAAGCCCACCAGAAAGGCACAAAGCTGCCCAAAGATCAGCAGCAGTTGTACAGGAACTGAGAATGTTCTTGCTTGAAAAATGTTCAGTCAAATCCTTGTATCTTTCGAGGCAATTATGTGCCTGTGGGAAGGGGATGGAGGGGGGGGGTTGGCAAGGTTGGGGTGTGGGCTGAGGTTTGAAGGAGTTAGTAGGGAGGGTGTTGGTGAGGATTAAGGAGAGTGGATGGGGTTGGGGAGGCTGGTTGAGGGGTAGGATGGTTGGGGGGAGACTGGATGGGGGTTGGGGGAGGCTGGACGGTAAGTTGGAAGGGAAGATTGGGTTCAGGGGGTAGTTGGGGCAGGGAGAGATTAGGAGAAGGGTTAGATTGGGGGGGAGGGGAAGATTTGGGGGGAGGGGAAGATTGAGGTGGAGGGGGAGATTGGGATGCAGCAGGAGAGATTGGGAGTTTGTGGGGGAGAGGGAGAGAGAGTTTGGGGGAGAGAGAGATTGGGGGAGGGAGAATTTTGGGGGAGAGATTGGAGGGAGGGAGAGATTGTGGGGAGTGTGAAATTGGAGGGCAGGAGAGATTGGGGGGAGGGGACATTTGGGATGTGAGGAGAGATTGGGGGAGGGGAGATTGGACGTAGGGGAGATTGGAGTAGTTGGGGAGATTGGGTGGCAGAGAAAGGTTGGGGAAGGGAGAGATTGGGCGTTGGAGGGGAGTACGAGAGATTGGAGGGTGGGAGAGACTGATGGAGGGAGAGATGGGGGGGGAGGGAGAGATGGGGGGGGAGGGAGAGATTGGGGGAGGAGGAGATCGGGGAGGGAGAGATGTAGGAGTGTGAAATTGGAGGGGAGGGAGAGATTGGGGGGAGGGGACATTGGGGGATGTGTGGACAGATTGGGGGAGGGGGAGATTAGACATAGGAGAGATTGGAGTAGCGGGGCGATTGGGTGGCAGAGAGAGGTTGGGGAAGGGAGAGATTGGGGGTGGGAGGAGAGTGGGAGAGATTGGAGGGTGGGAGAGATTGGAGGGTGGGAGAGATTGGAGGGTGGGAGAGATTGGAGGGTGGGAGAGATTGGGGGGAGGGGACATTGGGGGATGTGTGGACAGATTGGGGGAGGGGGAGATTAGACATAGGAGAGATTGGAGTAGCGGGGCGATTGGGTGGCAGAGAGAGGTTGGGGAAGGGAGAGATTGGGGGTGGGAGGAGAGTGGGAGAGATTGGAGGGTGGGAGAGATTGGAGGGTGGGAGAGATTGGAGGGTGGGAGAGATTGGAGGGTGGGAGAGATTGGTGGGTGGTAGGGATTGGGGAGGGAGAGATTGGGGGAAGGGGGAGATTGGTGGGTGGTAGAGATTGGGGAGGGAGAGACTGGGGAGGGAGAGATTGGGGAGGGACAGATTGGTGGGTGGTAGAGTTTGGAGGGAGGGAGTGTTTGGGGGAGGGAGAGTTTGGGGGAGGGAAAATTTTGGGGGAGGGAGACTTGGGGGAGGGCGAGATTGGGGGAGGGAGAGATTGGGGGAGGGAGAGATTGGGGGAGGGAGAGATTGGTGGGTGGTAGAGTTTGGAGGGAGGGAGGGTTTGGGGGAGGAAGGGTTTGGGGGAGGGAGGGTTTGGGTGGAGGGAGGGTTTTGGGGGAGGGAGAGTTGGGGGAGAGAGAGTTTGGGAGAAGGGAGAGTTTGAGTGAAGGGAGAGTTTGGGGGAAGGGACAGTTTTGGGGGGGAAGGGACAGTTTGGGGAGAGGGAGAGATTTGGAGGGGAAATTGAGGGGGGGACTGAGAGATTGTGTGGAGAGAGCAATTGGGGAAGGGAGAGATTGGGGGAGCAGGGGATTAGGGCGGATGGAGAGATTGGGCTGCCGGGGGAGATTGGAGTCGAGAGGGAGATTGGGGAGGAGGGGCAAGAGGTGGGGGATCATGGGGAGATTCGTGAAAGTTGGAGGGGGGATTGGATAGTGAGTTGGACGGGATGTTGGAAGGAAGACGAGGGCGGGGTTGGTTGTAAAGGGGTTTGAAGGGTAGATTGGTGGGTGATTGGAAGGGGGAAACTGGAGGGGTGGTTAGGGAGAGGTTGATGGAAGGTTTCAGGAGGGTTTAGGTGGGGTTTGGGTGATTGTGAAGGACATTGGAGGGAGGGCTGTAAAGAAGGTGGGGTTTGAGGATGAGATTGCAGGAGGTGTTGGGTGAATGTCAGAGTGAGAGTTGGTGTGATTTTGATTCATTTATTGTCACGTGTACCGAGGTACGGTGAAAAGTATTGTTCTGCATACAGTCCAGGTAGATCGCTCCATACATGAATACATAGAACATATTATAAAAGCACAATGTAAATACATAAACATAAGACATCGGATGCAGCATACAGAATATCGAGCTACAACTGTAGAGAAGACATGTAGAAAGATCAGTTCAGTCAATAAGAGGGCCATTCAAGAGTCTGGTAACAGCGGGGAAGAAGCTGTTTTTGAATTTATTGGTGCGTTGGTGCGTGTTCTCAAACTTTTGTATTTTCTGCCTGATGAAAAAGGTTGTGTGGAGGCTGAAATTGGGGTTTGATGAATTGGAGTGGGGGGAGGGGTGTCGGAGCAGTTTGGTGGGGCTATTAGCCAGAGTTGAATTGTTTTTGTAAATGTAGTGATTTCTTTGCAGCCACTTTTCTAACATGTGTTTATTTCTTAGTGATTAATTATGCATAGAGAATTATGCATTGTGCCTCTAATTTCTTTTTGTTAAAACATTTTATTGAAGGCACGTTCAATATATACATAATCAAGTACAAAATCCAACCATGGCAACAGGAAATAAACCCCTCCATGCATCCTATCCCCCAACAAACAACCCCATTCACCCCGCTGCACCCCCCCTGCCTGTTTTTCACTCCACCCAAACAACATAAAATAAATCAAATTAAACAGCCCCTGCCCACTGACAACTCAGTACTCCTCAATGAAGTCGATGAACAGCTTCCACCTAGAGGTGAACTCCTCTTCCGAACCTCGAATGGTGAACTTGATCTTCTCCAAATGCAGGAACTCTGCCAAATTGCTCACCCATACCCCTGCACTCAGCGGCTCCCTGTCCTGCTAGCACAGCAAAATCCGTCTCTGGGTTATCAGGAAGGCAAGGCCAACAGGTCGGCCTCCCTCCCCACTTACACTCCTAGATCCGCTGACACGCCAAATATCACCACCTTGGGACTCGGAACTACTTCTATCCCCAAAATGTGTGATGTTACATCCTAAAACCCATCCCAAAACCCCCTCAACCTCGGACACACCCAAAACATATGCACGCGATTCGCCGGCCTCCCCGCACACTGCCCACACCTATCCTCCACTCCTGGAAAGAACCAATTCATCCTGGGCACCATCATGTGGGCCCTGTGCACCACATTAAATTGGATAAGGCCGAGTCTTGCACATGACGAGGATGCATTCACCCTCCTCAGAGCTTCACTCCATACTCCAGAACCTCACCCAACTACTCCTCTCACTTACGCCTAACCTCCTCCACAGAAGCCCTCTCCAACAATCTCAACTGCCCCAGAAGCGTCAGACACCTACCGCCACACTTCCAAAGTCAGATTGGCTTTCTTGAAAGTGAATCCTTGAAAACGACGGGTCTTGAAGGAGTCCCTGGTCGTGCACTCAGATCCTGCACGGACTAACTGGTGGGTGTGTCCGCAGACATCCTCAACCTCTTCCTACTCTATTCTGAAGTTCCCACCTGCTTCAAGAAGACCACCATCATACCAGTGCCAAAGAAGAACCTGGCAACGTGCCTCAACGACTACAGGTAAGAGGTTGGTCATGAGACACATCAATTTAATACTCCCAGAATACTCCTTGATCAACTGCAATTTGCATAACGCCACAACCGGTCCACAGCAGATGCCATCTCCCTTGCCCTACAAACATCCCTGGGGCATCTCGACAGCAAGAACTGCTACGTCAGACTTCTATTCATTAACTACAGCTCCGCCTTCAACACCCAGCCAAGATCAGATCAAAACTCCAAAACCTAGGACTTTGCTCCTCCCTCTACAACTGGATTCTTAACTTCCTGTCCCATAGACCACAATCAGTAATGATAAACAACACCTCCTCCTCCACAATAGTCCTCAATAGTGGGGCACCATAAGGCTGCATACTTCGCCCCCTACTATACTCCATGTACACAAAAGGCTGTGTGGCAAAATTTGGCTCCAACTCCATCAAAAAGTTTGCTGATGCCACAAGCAGAAAGGGTAGACGGTAGCACAATAGTGAGCACTGCTGCTACACAGCGCCAGGGACCCGGGTTTGATTCCAGCTTGGGTCACTGTGCGGAGTCTGCACGTTCTCCTCGTGTATGCGTGGGTTTTCTCTGGGTGCTCCGGTCTCCTCCCAAAAATCCCGAAAGGCGTGCTTGTTAGGTAAATTGGACATTCTGAATTCTTCCTCACCGAACAGGTACCGGAGTGTGACGACTGGGGGATTTTAACAGTAACTTCAATGCAGTGTGAACGTAAGCCTACTTGTGACATTGATAAAGATTATTAATATTAGTGGGTCGGATCTCAAACAACGATGATTCAGAGTACAGGAGGGAAAGAGAGACCTAGTGGCATGGTGTAATGACAACAATCTCTTCCTTAACATCAGCACAGACTTCAGGAAGAAAAGTATCGCACACACATCTGTCTGCATTAATGGTGCCAAGGTGAAGATGGTTGTCAGCTTCAAATTCCTAGGTGTGCACATCACTAACAATCTGCCCTGGTCCACCCACGTCGGCGCTACGACAAAGAAAGAACAACAGCGCCTACACACCCTCAGGAAACTAAGGAAGGTCGGTGTGTCCACTTTGACTCTTACCAATTTTTACAGATACACCATAGAAAGCATCCTATCTGGCTGCATCACAGCCTGGTACGACAACTGCTCAGCTTAAGAATGTAACAAACTACAGAGAGTCATGAACACAACCCAGTCCATCACACAAACCCAACTCCCATCCATTGACTCTGTCTACACCTCCCCCCGGCCTTTGGAAAGTGGGTAGCGTAATCAAAGCCCCTCCCACCCGAGTTATTCTCTCTTTCAACTTCCATTGGGCAGGAGATACAAAAGTCTGAGAACATGCACTAACAGGTTCCAAAACAGCTTCTTCCCTGCTGTTACCAGACTCCTGAATGACCCTCTTATGGCCTAAACTGATCTCTTCACACATCTTCTCGGCTGAGTAGTATTACACTCCGTGTGCGCACCCAATGTTTTTTCATGTCTGTGGTAATACCAGGTATTGCAGTACTTGAGAGGTGGATGCCCATTGGCTAGACCTAGGAGTCTACCATTGGCTAACGTACATAGCTCCGCCCTGAGAGGCGGGGTATAAGAACCAATGCCATCCCAGCAGCCTTCACTTTCTGTATCGAAGCTGCTGGGTACAGTTCTAGCTGATTAAAGCCTATTAGTTATGACTCACCTTGTCTCGAGAGTAATTGATTGTGCATCAATTTAATCAGCTATTACTTCTGAAAGGATGGATCTCCGCATCAAGCCGGAGTGCCTTCAGCTCAGCCCCCACGCAGACAACTCCACTGCTATCTTCAAGCACTGGCTGGCGTGTTTTAAGAGCTTCGTCGACACGGCCGCCGACACCCCCATGGAAAGGCAGAAAATGCACCTTCTACACTCCCGGGTCAGCCCTGCAATCTACCCTCTGATCGAGGAGGCGGAGAATTATGCTGCAGCTATCGAGCTGCTAGAAGGACATTACATCCGTCCTCTGAACCAGGTCTACACCCGTCACCTGCTGGCAACTAGAAGGCAGAACCCAGAAAAAACACTGGAAGACTTCTATCGGGCTCTACTAGTGCTGGGCCGAAACTGTGGCTGCCCAGCAGTTACGGGGAACGAGCACACGGAACTTTTAATGCGGGACGCTTTCGTGGCAGGTATGACTTCCCCCGACATCCGCAGAAGGCTCCTTGAAATGGACACACTGGGCCTCACTGAGGCACGGGCCCTGGCAGGGTCCATGGACGTTGCGTACAAAAACGCACTGGCTTTTGCTCCCGGACGCACGGCGCCCCCACTGGGCTGCGTGGCACCCCGTCGCAGCAGCCCCCCAGACTTTCCCGCTAACCACGCAGGCCTGCGCAGCAAGACGGCCCGTTTTCACCGCCGGCCAACTCTGCTTCTTCTGCGGCCAGGCGAATCATCCCCGCGCTCGCTGCCCGGCCTGCACCGCCACCTGCAAAGGGTGCGGCAAGAAAGGCCACTATGTCGCAGTCTGCCAGGGCCACGCCGTGGCAGCGGTCTCCAGCGACTATCGGCAGCCTTTGTTTCAGGTCCCAGCCATCCAAGGCCCACCGCCGCCCTTCTATCCCCAGGCAACGAGCGACCCACGGAAGTGGCCATTTTGCCCCCCGGCCACCACGCTGGATGGGTGGGCGCCGCCATTTTGTCCCTCGCCGCCGCCATCTTCTGCAGCCCCGGACTCCATGTGCGATCCGTGGCTGACGCCATCTTGGACGGGGCCTCAAGCCCCCAGCACAGCCGACTCCACGCTGCCCGACCAGAACTCCCCCTTGCTGCAGCTGAGCTCCGTTACCCTGGACCAGAGTCGGCCCCGGACGTTAGCGAAAGCCACCACAACGATCGCCATCAACGGCGACGTGACGTCGTGCCTGATCGATTCCAGGAGCACGGAAAGCTTTGTCCACCCCGACACGGTAAGGCGCTGTTCTCTTGTCACCCATCCCATAAACTAACGGATCTCCCTGGCCTCCGGGTCACACGCAGTGGAGATAAAGGGGTTCTGCCTAGCGAACCTCACTGTCCAAGGCAGGGAATTCCGAAATTTCCGCCTGTACGTTCTGCCGCACCTCTGCGCACCCACCCTTCTCGGGCTGGATTTCCAGTGCCACCTACAAAGCCTGACCTTTAAATTTGGCGGCCCTATACCCCCCCTTACTGTCTGCAGCCTCGCGACCCTTAAGGTCGTCCCGCCTTCCCTGTTTGTGAACCTCACCCCGGATTGCAAACCCGTCGCCACCAGGAGCAGACGGTACAGTGCCCAGGACTGGACCTTCATCAGGTCCGAGGTCCAAAGGCTGCTGAAGGAAGGGGTCATCGAAGCAACCAACAGCCCCTGGAGGGCTCAAGTAGTGGTGGTAAAGACCGGGGAGAAACATAGGATGGTCATCGACTATAGCCAGACCATCAACAGGTTTATGCAACTGGACCCGTACCCTCTCCCCCGTTTAGCCGACCTGGTAAACAGGATTGCGCAGTACAACGTTCCCGTATCTTGATAACGTCACCATCTGCGGCCATGACCAGCAGGACCACGACACCAACCTCCGAAAATTTCTCCAGACCGCGAATATCCTTAATCAGACCTACAATAAGGATAAATGCGTGTTTAGCACCGACCGTCTAGCCATACTAGGCTACGTAGTGCGAAATGGAGTCATAGGCCCCGACCCTGAACGCATGCGCCCCCTCATGGAGTTCCCCCTCCCTCACTGCCCCAAGGCCCTAAACTGCTGCCTCGGCTTCTTTAGCTATTATGCACAACGGGTCCCTAATTACGCAGACAAGGCTCGACCCCTGATCCAGTCCACAACCTTCCCCCTGTCGACGGAGGCCCGCCAGGCCTTCTGCCACATCAAAGCGGACATCACAAAAGCGACGAGTCCCTCCCCTTCCAGGTCGAGAGTGATGCATCCGATGTAGCTCTGGCGGCCACCCTCAACCAAGCGGGCAGACCCGTGGCTTTCTTCTCCCGCACTCTCCATGCTTCCGAAATTCGCCACTCCTCGGTCGAAAAGGAGGCCCAGGCCATTGTAGAAGCTGTGCGACACTGGAGGCATTACCTGGCCGGCAGGAGATTCACTCTCCTCACGGACCAACGGTCGGTGGCCTTCATGTTCGATAATGCACAGCGGGGCAAGATTAAGAACAACAAGATCTTGCGGTGGAGGATAGAACTCTCCACCTACAATTAAGAGATCTTGTACCGTCCCGGGAAGCTGAACGAGCCTCCTGATGCCCTGTCCCGCGGCACTTGTGCCACCGCGCAAGTGGACTGACTCCGAGCCCTCCACGAGGACCTCTGCCACCCGGGGGTCACTCGTTTCTTTCATTTCATTAAGACCTGCAACCTGCCCTATTTCATCGAGGAGGTCAGGACAGTCACCAGGGACTGCCGATTCTGCGCGGACTGCAAACCGCACTTCTACCGGCCAGAGAGAGCGCATCTGATAACGGCTTCCCGTCCCTTTGAACGCCTCAGCATGGATTTCAAGGGCCCCCTCCCCTCCACCGATCGCAACACGTACTTCCTGAACGTGATTGACGAATACTCCCGGTTCCCATTCGCCATCCCCTGCCCGGACATGACCACGACCACCGTCATCAAGGCCCTCCAGGGTATTTTTACACTGTTCGGTTTCCCCGCATACATACACAGTGATAGGGGGTCCTCCTTTATGAGCAACGAACTGCGTCAATTCCTGCTCAGCAAAGGCATCGCCTCCAGCAGGACGACCAGTTACAACCCCCGGGTAAACGGGCAGGTAGAAAGGGAGAACAGAACGGTCTGGAAGACCGTCCTGCTAGCCCTTCGGTCCAGGAATCTCCCAGTCTCCTGCTGGCAAGAAGTCCTCCCAGTGGCCCTTCACTCCATCCGGTCCCTGCTCTGTACTACCACAAACCAGACACCTCACGAACGTCTCCTTGTTTTCCCCAGGAAGTCCTCCTCTGGGACCTCGCTCCCAACATGGCTAGCGACACCCGGACCCGTCCTGCTGCGGAAACATGTGAGCGTACACAAGTCGGACCCATTGGTCGAGAGGGTCCACCTGCTGCATGTCAACCCCCAGTACGCCTACGTAGCGTTCCCCGACGGCCGCCAAGACACGGGTCTCCCTTCGAGACCTGGCGCCCGCCGGAGCCCCACGCGCACCCGCACCATTGCCCCCACCCCCACCCTCCCCACAGCACCTGACCGGAGGGTCAGTACTGCCGCCGCCCCTACCCAGTGCCGAACAGGCACCGACGCCGCCTACAGGCGCCCCTCCCCCTGCCCACTTTTCGCCCCAACAGCGCCGCCTAGGGGTGACGAAGCTGCCTGGGAGGAAGACACCACGTTCCCGGAGCCACAACCGCCGGGGCCCCCACCAGGATCCCCCATCGCTGAAGCCCAGACGCTCCAGAAGGATGACCAGGCCACCCGATCGTCTGATTGCTGCACCATAAAACAAAAAAAAACTTTCTCTGTTACCCTCGACATCACAGTACCTCCATACCTGGTCCTACCATGCAAAAGGCGACAGTAATGCTGGCCATCACCCCGCTAGGTTCTTTTTTAACAGGGGGTGAATTATGGTAATACCAGGTATTGCAGTACCTGAGAGGTGGATGCCCATTGGCTAGACCTAGGAGTCTACCATTGGCTAATGTACATAGCTCCGCCCTGAGAGGTGGGGTATAAGAACCAATGCCGTCCCAGCAGCCTTCACTTTCTGTATCGAAGCTGCTGGGTACAGTTCTAGCTGATTAAAGCCTATTAGTTATGACTCACCTTGTCTCGAGAGTAATTAATTGTGCATCAATGTCCTATGTTTTTTCATGTATAGAACGATCTGTCTGACTGTACTCACAATAATACTTTTCACTGTACCTCGGTACACGTGATAATAAATCAAATTCAATTCAATTCAAGCTTATCCTGCAGCACCAGGAGTGGCAGCATCGGAAACGACAGCACCTCCTTTCTCACGAAGTCCCCCACCTGCAGCTATCTGAACCCATTCCCCTCGGCAACTGATACGTCCCCTCCAACTCCTCCAGGCCTGCAAACTTCCCTCTCTAATGAGGCCAGCCGGTCCACATGCTCACCCACCACCTTCTCCACCTTCTGGAGCACCAGACCCTGCACCTCCAGCCTCTGCTCCACTCTGTTGATAGCTGCCCATGTGGCTCCACTTCGTCAGGTCTGCTGATTGCTGCTTCTCACTTAAATATCATTTCAATACCTACTATGCAACACAACTTTATTACGATATATCAATACTCCTAAAAAAGGAAAAAAAGCAACACGATATGGGTAAGTAGACAAAAGGACAAGATTGAAGTCAATGGAAAAGGATCTTTAGAATCAGTGTAAGACTGGGAAGGACTTAGAGCTCAAAATCAAACATTTATCAGTTTCAGATTATGCTACTCATAATCACTCTGGGTGCGGTTTCATGTCCGCATTGTGCTTAAGCGGGAGTGCGGCGAGGCCGTTAGATCGCGGGAGAGGCCAAAAATGAGAACCGCGCCGGGTGCCAGTCCCAGCAATATTTGTATCGATTCAGGTCATTAACGGCCACTTAATACCAATGCAACACAGCTTTATCAAGTCATATCAATACCTCAAAAAAACACATACAAAGCACCACGCTACAGTGTGACTCAAGACAAGGATTTTCAAATTATTTTCCAAGTCCCTGCACGAGGCCAGGGCCAATATAAGTGCTTGAAGGTGGCCTCCCAGTGACAGACAGGGGTCCAGCAATCCAGGCAGGCTCAAAGACCCTCCCTGCCTAATTGGGTGTTGTTGCAGCCTCAGGTTGCCCTATGGAACCGCACCAATCCCACACCCAATAGTAATGGCCTGGTTGCAAAAGTCATTTTTAAATTTTTATCAAGGTTTACAGAGGATACTTCCATTGATTGGTCTTCCAGCTTTGAGATCCGGACACCGTCCTTAATTGGACAACCCGGCTTCTGGCCATTAATTGATTGATTGATATTTATTGTCACATGTACCGAAGTACTGTGAAAAATATTTTTCTGCAGCCAAGGGAACGTACACAGCATGTACATAATAGATAAAAGAATAATCAACAGAGTACATTGACAAATGGTACATCAACAAATAGTGATTGGTTACAGTGCGTATAGTGTGGACCAAGGGCCAAACAAGAGGAACATAGGGCATTGTGAATGGTGTTCTTACAGGGATCAGATCAGTCCAAGGGAGACATTTTGACATAGATAATTATCTGCCCTGGGAAAAATCACAATGAGTGATTGAGTGACTGTTTCCCATATAGTGTGTGTGTGTGTGTGTGTGTGTGTGTGTGTGGTGGTTGGGGGGGGGGGGGGGAAGGAGAGGAGAGGAGAGGAAAGAGGGGGGGGGAGAGACAGGTCATGATTCTCTTTGCTGAACTCTGCAGCACGAGGGAAGGATGCAGGAGAATGACAGCTTGTATGGAGGCTCCAGACTAACAAAGGTAAGTCAGGGGTGGGGAAATATGAGGGAGAGGTGTGGGTGTGTGGAATGGGGCTGGGGGAATTGAAGAGTGGAAGAGGGAGAGGCCTAGCATCATGTAATCTCTACTGTGCAAAAGGAGATCGTTCGGCCCATCAATTCTGCACCGACCTTCCGAAAGAGCACCCTACCTAGGCTAACTCCCCCGCTCTATCCCCATAACGTTTTTTTTATTTGTTCATGGGATGTGGACGTCGTTGGCTGGGCCACCATTTCTTGCCCATCCCTGAGGGAATTTAAGAGTCAGCCATATTGCTGTGTGTCTGGAGTCACATGTAGGATAGACCAGGTACAGGTAACCGATTTTCTTCCCCAAAGGACATTAGTGAACCAGATGGGTTTTTACAACAATCAACAATGGTTTCATGGTCATCTTAGACTTTTAATTCCAGATCTTTATTGAATTGAAATTCCATCATCTACCATGGTGGAATTTGAACTCAGGTCCCAGAGCATTACCCTGGGGCTGGTCTGATTAGTAAGTTTGCGGATGACACTGAGGTTGGTGGAGTGGCAGATAATATTGAGGATTGTCAGAGGATACAGCGGGACATAGATAGGTTGGAGACTTGGGCTGAAAATGACAAATCGAGTTTTTATTAGAACACCGGAGGTTGAGGGGTGACCTGATAGAGGTCTACAAGATTATAAGGGGCATGGAAAGAGTGGATGGGCGGGCACTCTTTCCCAGGGTGGAGGGGTCAGCCAGTAGGGGGCATAGGATTAAGATCCTTGGGGCAAAGTTTAGAGGAGACGTGCGAGGCAGGTATTTTACACAGAGAGTGGTGAGTGCCTTGGAACGTGTTGCCGGGGAGGTTGTAGAAGCAGATACATTAACGGCGTTCAAAAGGCATCTCGACAAATACATGGATAGGACGGGTATAGAGGGATACGGCACAAGGAAGTGCTGAAGCTTTTGGCCAAGGGTGGTATTATGACCGGCACAGGCTTGGAGGGCCGAAGGGCCTGTTCTTGTGGTGTATTGTTCATTGTTCTTTGTCTCTGGATTACTAGTCCAGTGACAATACCACTACACCATTGCCTCCACTATCCTGCACATCTTTGGACGCTAAGGGACAATTTAGCATGATCAATCTACCTAACATGCACATCTTTGGACTGTGGGAGGAAATCAGAGCACCTGAAGGAAACCCACACAGACACAGTGAGAACATGCAAACCCCACACACACAGTCACCTAAAGGCAGAATTGAATCCCAGTCCCTAGTGCTGTGAGGCAGCAGTGGTAACCACTGTGCCATTGTGCCGCCCAGGAATGGTGGATGGAGTTTTGGTTGTGGACAATGGAAAGAATTCAAAATCTCATTGTTGATCAGCTCTATGGGTGAAATCCATAGAACACATGTTCCCATCTCATTGTCTGCTTTCTTTACATCATTCAATTGCTGGAATCAAACTATGGGTCTCATAAACACAATGGGTGGGATTCTCCCCTACCCAGCGGGGCGGGGGGTCCCGGCGTGATGGAGTGGCGGGAACCACTCCGGCGTCGGGTCACCCCAAAGGTGCGGAAGTATCCGCACCTTTAGGGGTCAAGCCCTCACCTTGAGGGGCTTGGACCACGCCGGAGTGATTTCCGCTCCACCGGCTGGCATGGAAGGCCTTTGGTGCCACACCAGACAGGGCCAAAAGGACTTTGCCGGCCTGCGTAAGTCCACGCATGCGCGGGAGCGTCAGCGGCTGCTGACGTCATCCCCGCGCATGCGCAGGGGAGGGGGGTCTCTTCCGCCACCGCCATGGTGAAGATCATGGCGAAGGCGGAAGAAAAAGAGTGCCCCCATAGCACAGGCCCGCCCGCGGGTCAGGCCACCGAGGGGGCGCCCCCCGGGGCCAGATCCCCCCCCCCCCAGGACCCCGGAGCCCGCCCGCGCCGCCTGCTCCCGCCGGTAAGGAGAGGGTTGACAGCGGCGGGACTTCGGCCCATCGCGGGCCGGAGAATCGCCGGGGGTGGGCCCGCCGACCGGCGCGGCGCGATTCCCGATCCTGCCGAATCTCTGGTGGCGGAGAATTCGGGACACGGCGGGGGCAGGATTCACGCCAGCCCCCGGCGATTCTCCGTCCCGGCGGAGGGTCAGAGAATCCCACCCAATATTCCTGGAACATCTGGAGCCGGAGAGGATGTGATAAAGGAGGGCTCGTGTTAGTCAAAACCAGAGGTCACAATGCCAGCAGCAGGCAGCACCAGAAGGGGAGACTTGTCAGGATGCAGCCATCTAGGAAGGCATCATGAAAGATGAGGGCTGATGTTTGGCAGCAAAGTTGTGATCTTGTTACAGAGCCTCCCTCTTTGTCGAGAAGACACTTTTATCGCCCATCAATGGCTGTAGTATTGTCAGCTGAAAGCTGATTTCACCAATGAAATGTATCCCCGTCATGGAATCCTAAGTTTTCCCTGTGTTACGCCACTGGCACTTTAAATTTTAATTGCAATTGCATTTGAAACAGGCAAGAGCAAAAGAGTGGAAGAGGTGTACAGTGCCGTTTATACTGTCAGCACACCACAGTTGGAATTCCACCTAGTTGGGGCATCTGATCCACATTTCAGTCTTTTGGCAGGATTCAAAAGCCCACAGGGGAAATCCTGCCCATAGTTTGCTCTTCATCCCTGGAACTCAAGCTTTTTAGATAAAAACACAAATCTATGGAAACAGATTGCAAGCTTAAATGGGTTTTGGAGTTGCAAATACTAGGGACAATTCAGCTGGTTCAAGTTGCACCGCGATTATCTCTAGGTCAATGGATGGCAGTTCACAGCACCAAGAATTGATGCATTTCCTCCTCTTTTCTGAATGGACAAAAATATATTAAGCATTGTTGCAGACATAACGGGAAATCAATTTAAACAGCCCTGATTTCTCTTCTCACTACTTGTCTGAAAACAGAAAGGTGTTTTTGATTTTATAAATACTGGCATATTTTCCCAGCCCTTCAGTTTGGAGTGTTCCAAACCTCTATTAATAATCCAACAGCAAATTCGAGATAAGGTCAAATAAAGGCTTGCTTTATTTTACACACAAACAGACAGAGGAAAGGGGCTTTCAACATCCATCCCTCTTGTACTCACACAATAAAAGAAGGATAAGGGAAAGAAATGGGTACCAGGCAAGAACATGGTAAAAATAAAGGTTATGGGGCTGGATTCTCTGTGGGTGGGATGCTCCGTTTTGCCGGTAGCCCGGGGGGTTTCCTGACAGCGTGGAGCTGCCCAATGGGAAACCCCACTGACCGGCCAGCGTAACGGAGCATCCCGCCGGCAGGGTGAAATAGAAATGTGGAGCGGCAGAACGGAGAATCCAGCCCACGATATTACGTGAGTCCAGAATCCAGAATAAAAAGTCTAATGACGTATTCCTTCAGAGGGTAGTGGGTGACTGTTGCAAGGCAATCTGACTTTCCAGAAGTTAGAACTTCCATGATGGGAGAAGGCACAAAGTGTTGAAGTAGTCTTGAAGGCATAAATACAGGCACGTAGAACTGAATTAGTCTGAAAGACACAGGTTCCAATGTTCCAGTAGTTCACAGTATAGACGCCGGGAGATTTCCTTATGTTGCTACCTGCCCGTTGCAAAAATGGTAGACAGAAAAAGACTGCTGGTCTGGAATTTCGCTTCTCTTCGGAGATCAAACAGTGACTGCTTGAGTTCAGGTATACACGGCAATATTACAAGTTCTAGCAACTTGGTGGAGGTCATGTGACATACCTTCCACTTCTTTTCCTGGGTGTTCAAAAACAACGTATTTGCCCAGGTCTGGAATCTTCTGGTGTTTAACAGGAGTTTCTTTTGTCCAGGATTCTTAAGAAATGCGAAGGGGCTATTTTTTAGCAGCTCCAGAAAGTGGCATGAGCTACATTTTTGAGAGATAATGGGCGCGATTCTCCACTCCCGCGCCAGTTGGGAGAATCGCCTGGGCCGCCAAAATGTCCCGCGACGCCGGTCCGACGCCCTCCCGCGATTCTCCCAAGCGGCGGGAACGGCCCCGTCGAGTTCCGCGTGCCGCAGGCCGGAGAATCGCCCGGGACACCCAAAATGGCGATTCTCCGGCACCCCTGCTATTCTCAGGCCCGACGGCGTGACCCCAGTTCACGTCGTCGCCGTTCACACCTGCTTTTCAAAGTCGTCAGCCAGTCGTGCTGGCTGATGCTGAGCAGGGAGGAGGTGAGCGGACTGTTCCGCAGCTCCTGGAGACCGGGTCGGCTTACCCGAGAAGGCTGCGGCCAAAGGGGGTGTGTGGGAGAGTGTGCAGGTGGGAGGCGGGGGTGGCAGAGTGTGCAGGTGGGAGGGGGGTGGGAGAGTGTGCAGGTGGGAGGGGGGGTGAGGGAGAGTGTGCAGGTGGGAGGGGGTTGAGGGAGAGAGTGTGGATGGTATCGTCCATCCGCGGATGCCACATGTCAGCCGCCCTGATATGGCAGGACGATGACGAGGACACGGCTGCAGGTTGCGTGTGGCTGATGGGCACAGGCGAGCAGCAGGCTGGTGAGCAGTAGGGTGTGAGCTGACCGTTGGGCGCAGACAGTGACCAGGTGTTAGGCTGGCTGCATGTCTGCAGCGCGACCAGGCCACCGGGACACACAGGGATCCCAGGCAACCCGGCTGGCGAGGTGTGGAAGAACCTTGGTGTAACATGTCGTTTCTCTGCCCCCCACCACCCTTCTGCAGGTCACCATGTATGCCAACCAGACAGCGATCTTCACTGCCGTGGTTGGAGCAGCTGCTCTGGAGTTTGCCATCCGGCAGCGTAGAGTCAGACGGCCCATAGTGGCTGCAGATGCAGCGGTTGCCGGTGCAGCAGAGGGGATGGCCGTGGAGTGGCCCGTCGTCGACGCGCAGGTCGCAGGCGATCAGGACCCGAATGTACAGGGGGATGCCGAGGGGAACATTGACCGCCAGACGGCGAGGAATGCAGAGGAAGTGCTTGGGGGGGAGCAGGAGGAGGAGGAGGAGCAGGTGGAGCACGAGAATCCACTGATGGTGGTGCCAGGGCGCCACAGGCGTCCAGCAAGGCCGAGGATGTACCGTGACAGAATGTCGTTCGAGGCCCTAACGGACATCACATGCAGGAGGAGACTACGGTTCAGCAGGGAGACGGTCGCACATATATGCCAGCTCGTGGCGCACCGTGCACCACGTGGAATGGGAGGACACGCGATACCAGTCTCCGTCAAGGTGACGGTGGCCCTAAACTTTTATGCGACCGGTTCCTTCCAGGCGCCGAGCGGGGACCTATCCGGGATACCACAGGCATCGGTCAACAGGTGCATCAGGGCCGTCACTGACGCCTTGTACGCCATCGCGGACAGGTACATTCAATTCCCCGAGGACCAAGCACAGCAGGAAGCACGGGCACGTGGATTCGCCAAGGTGGCCGGGATACCGATGGTCCAGGGTGTCACCGATGGTGTGCACGTCCCCATGCGCCCGCCTGCAGACAACAGGGAAGTGTTCATGAACAGGAAAGGCGCATACTCCATGAACATTCAGGTGGTGTGCGACCCCCACATGAAGATCATGCACGTGTGTGCAAAGTACCCCGGCAGTGTGCATGACGCCTACATTCTGGCACAGTCGTTCATCCCCGCAATGTTCGATGGATGCCCCCCCCCGTCTGAGGGGCTGGTTGCTGGGCGACAAGGGCTATCCGTTGAGGTCATGGCTGATGATGCCAATACGGAGGCCTCACACCAACGCGGAGAGCCTATACAACGAGGCCCATGCAGCAACCAGGGGTGTGGTGGAGCGGTGCTTCGGCCTGCTGAAGATGCGCTTCAGATGCCTGGACCGATCAGGAGGGGCCCTGCAGTACCAACCCGACAGGGTCGGTCGCATGGTTGTGGTCTGCTGTGCGCTGCACAACATTGCCATGCAGAGGGGAGATGACCTGGCGGAGGAGTCGGAGGGAGGACCCGATGGCACCGGAGCCAACGCAAACGAGGGGGATGGGGAAGAGTAGGATGCGGAGGATGAGGATGATGGCGCGCATCAGTGTGGGGGGAGGGGCGCAGGACACAGACACTGCCCGGCTGCTCGTTTCGTCCAGGAGGCTGCGCCCCGGCACCGGGCACGCAACGCGTTGGTGGCCGCACGGTTCACGCGCTGTGGGGGTGGGATTCGCTGAACACTGCCACTTGCACCGTCACTCCCGTACACGGGCAATGGGCACCACACAGCACCGCCCCCCCCCCGGCACCGCGTTCACGGCACCAATTCCACATCACCTTACCACTGCGGCACTACGGGATTGCACAACATTGATGATTGGGTAAGCGGGTGTGATCAGTGCCATGTTGAATGATGACGGCCCGCTCTGCGATGAGCTGTGTGCTCAGATTCGCCAGCCGAGGTCTGACTCATGGCTATAGCTGAACCATGCACCCACCGCAGTGGTCACAGCCTTCGTGACGGATATTTCACTACATGCCCGTGGGGTGGCTGGCTTCGGTGTACCGAGGACAACGGTGTCCGATTATGGGAGGCAGTGGGGGAAAGAGTCAGCACATCCGGAACAGACCTTGAATGGCTCATATACCACTACGCCAATCGGGCAGCCTCACGAGCCCCCTGGCACCGGACATAGCACACAGTCTTACAAGTCAAATGTAACAGTGCGTTTATTTGTGTGGTTAACATAGGTGCCCTACCCACTACAACCAGACTGTGCCCTGCACCCGTGCCAACTTCTTACGTGCCTAACGGCTTTGCCTTACGGGCCCTACCACTACGTCTAGGTGTGTTCCCAGATGGTACAGCAGGAGTGGAGGCGGACTGCTGTGACTCACGCCCTTCGACATGGCTCCCCGTCGGCACACGTTTCCTGGGGCGGCCCGGCTTCGGTGGGCCAGGCTGCTCGGCAGGCGTGCTGGATGGCGTGGTGCCACCCTGACCTGCCCGCTCCCCACCAGATGCGCCAGGGACGGAACAGGTGGAGGCAGAGTGTACCAGGATGTCCCTTGATGGAGCTACCGGGACGGGCCCCAGAACCTCCTCCTCCCTCGGGGAGCCCGGTGGCCCCCGGGCCTCACTGTGGGATGGAGATGCGCTCGGAGACATGCCCCGTCGCACCACCGACACCTGGCGCCGCCAGTCCTGGAGGCCTGCAGCGGTATCGACCACGGTCTGAATGTTCGCCGAGACGGAGCCCAGGGAGTGCCACATTCCTGCCAAGGTCTGTGTGATCTCGACCCGTGAGTGCGCGACGCCATCCATCACGTGCGCCAGGCGGTCAATGCTCTCCGCGACCGACTGCTGGGACTGTGCCATCGCTTGCTGGGACCGGGCCATGGCATGGTGAGACTCCGCCAGGGCCCCAAGAGCGGCGGCAATGTCCTGTTGGCTCTGTGAGATGGCTGCCTGTGAGAGGGCAGCCCTCTCCTGGGCCATGGGTGACACGTGCCCAACGCCTTGCAGAACCTGACCCATGGGCGAAACCCTTTCACTCATTGCCTCCACCGCGGACGCCACCCGTGCGGTGTCGGCCTGGGTGGCTGCGATGAGCGGCACCACTTCCTGCTCCTGGACGCGGATAGACTCCTCCAGCTGCGTGTGCAGGTCCTGGAAGATGGCCCTCATCCCATTATTCAGTCCCTGGGTGTCCACATGCATCGGTTGTCGGGGTGGGTCAATTACATCCAGGAACCCGGGAACCGCCTGGGTGGCAGCTGGTTGCTGGGCCTGGGCTGCCCTCCGACCGTCCAGCCCCTCGGCTGCTCAATACTCCACCTGCTGTACCGACTCGGCTGTGGGGTGCGCACCAGACAGTGACCCGGGAGCCTCATCACTTCTCTGCCCAACCGAGGTGGGTGTCTCTGTGATGGTGAATGGTGTGGGAGACAGCAGTGCCGCAAGCTCGAGGTCATCATCCGTCAGGAAGTCTGGTGTGTACTGGTCCCCCTCATGGCCCAGCGCAAGCTCCATGCTGGCCATGTCGTCTTGACCTCCAGGTGGATCCAGCGGGTGCGTGGCCGTGATTTGCGCTTCGACATGACTGTCCACCCTGTGCCCCTCACTAATGTCTGCCTCGGTGATCTGAGCGTCCCGGTCCTGCGTCCCAGACTGAGAGGTCTGCCCTCCTGTCTGACCGACTGCCAACCTCTGGCGTGCGTCCCTGGGTGCAGTTGCGGTTGGCGATGTTGCGCTGTGTCCTGGGCAAGACGTCCCTGAAGGTTCGGCGGGTGGCTCTGGGGAACATAAAGATTCGAGGTTCGTTAGACACGGTGGCACGGGTGTATGGTGGTGGTGGGTGCACAGTGTGAGGGGGGAGGGGATCGGGGGTGCAATGGCCAGAGTGTATGGGGGGATGGGATCGGGGGTGCAGTGGCCAGAGTGTGAGGGGGATGGGATCGGTGGTGCAGTGGCCAGAGTGTATGGGGGGATGGGATCGAGGGTGCAGTGGCCAGAGTGTGAGGGGGGGACGGGATCGGGGGTGCAATGGCCAGAGTGTATGGGGGAATGGGATCGGGGGTGCAGTGGCCCGAGTGTGAGGGGGGATGGGATCGGGGGTGCAGTGGCCAGAGTGTGAGGGGGGACGGGATCGGGGGTGCAATGGCCAGAGTGTATGGGGGGATGGGATCGGGGGTGCAGTGGCCCGAGTGTGAGGGGGGATGGGATCGGGGGTGCAGTGGCCAGAGTGTGAGGGGGGATGGGATCGAGGGTGCAGTGGCCAGAGTGTGAGGGGGGACGGGATCGAGGGTGCAGTGGCCAGAGTGTGAGGGGGGCGATGACAGGTTGGGGGTGGGGAGGACATGCAGGGTTCTCTCACTTGCTTCTGCACCTCCGACCTGGCATGGCGCGACCTCGCGGGTGGCAGATCCCCCAGCGAGGTCCAGGGCCCTCTGCTTGTGAACGGTTAGGGGGTGCAGGACAGGAGAACCCCCTCCGGTTCTCATGAGCTCACGCTGGTTGTGCGCTGTCTTGTCCTTTTGGCGGGGGGGGGGGGTTGGATAAAGCATCACTATTAGGCGGGTATCATCAGGGCATGCAGATATAGACAACATTGTTGCTGGTTTAAGAGACAGCACGCCATGGCTTTGCTCCAGGGGGGTCCTGGGGCTCATGTGGGTCGAGTCGATAGTTGGGCACCGTGACCCCCCCCCGACCCCCCACCACCACCGCCCCTGATGCCCCCCCACCACCGCCCCTGATGCCCCAATCCCCCCCAACACTCCCAACCCCCCCCTGACCCCCAACACCGCCCCTGATGCTCCAGTCCCCCCCAACACTCCCAACCCCCCCTCCCCAACACTGCCCCTGATGCCCCAGTCCCCCCCAACACTCCCCAAAACCCCCCGGAACCCCCCCCCACCCCACTTCCCCCCCGTGCCGGGGGGGCCTGGGGGCACCCTCATGGCACTTACCCTGGCAGCCCGGGTGAGGTCGTGCAGCTTCTTGCAGCACTGCTCCCCGTCCGGGGGGTCTGCCCCACAGCACTGACTGCGGTGCCCACCTCCCGCCAGCCGCGCCTCACCACGCTCGATGGCTGCCGATACCCACACCTTGGGCAGAGGGTGTCCCTTCTTTGTTCCACCTCATCCACCAGGATGTCCAGGAACCTCGGTGCGGCTCTTCGGGGCTCAACCATCTCCTCTCTTCTCCTCCGGGTCCTCTGTGCGCGGATCGCGCCATTTATGACGTAGCGCCGCGTCATTCGGGCTTTGCGCGGTGACGACGCGACCTTCGCGACACGCCCCCCCCCCCCCCCGTGTTTCTCGCGGCCCCGATCCTAGCCCATTTTCGGGGCCTGAATCGGTCGGTATCAGGGCTGTTTCGCGCCGTCGTGAACCTCGACGGCGTTCACGACGGTGTGGGCACTTCGGCGCGGGAGTGGAGAATCGCGCCCAATCAGTCTGATGTTTGGTATGTTCGAAATTTCTCTGGTATGAGCCATGGGCAATCAGTGTAAAGCCTTGGTCCATGAAAAAAAAACAATAATAATTTTGCAGAGTAGCATGGTTGATGACAGGCAGATGGGCAGGCGAGGGCGAGGTTGCATTGTTAGTAAGAAATGAACTTAAATCGATAGCAAGAAGCGATACAGGGTCGGAAGGCGCAGAATCTGTGTGGGTAGAGTTGAGGAATCGCAAAGTAAAACAGACCCTGATGGGAGTAATGTACAGGTCCCCGAGCAGTAATCAGGATATGGGGCAGAAAATAAATCAGAAAATAGAAAAGGCATATAAGAAAGGCAATATTACAATAATCGTGGGAGACTTCAATATGCAGGTGGACTGGAAAAATTAGGTTGGTAGCGGATCCCAAGAAAAGGAATTTGTGGAATGTCTAGATTATGTTTTTTTGGAGCAGCTTGTGGTAGAGCCCACTAGGGAACAAGCAATACTGGATTTGGTGATGTGTAATGAGGCAGACTTGATTAAGGAACTTAAGGTGAAGAAACCCTTAGGGGGCAGTGACCACAATATGACAGAATTCATCCTGCAGTTTTAGAGGGAGAAGCTGGAACCAGACATAACGGTTTTACAATTGATTAAAGGTAACTACAAAGATATAAGGGAGGAGCTGGCCAGAGTTGATTGGAAGGGGAGCCGAGCAGGGAAGACAGTTCGTAGAATCAGACAAACCCTACAGTGCAGAAGGAAGCCACTCGGTCCTTAGAGTCTGCACCTACACTTCCAATAAGCACTCCGCCCATTGACGAATGTCCATCCCCATAATCCCTAAACATAACCAGCAAATGCACATCCCTGGACATGAAGGGGCAATTTAGCCAATCCACCGAACCTGCACATCTTTGGACTGTGGGAGAAAACCAGAGCACCTGGAGGAAACCCATGGAGACATAGGGAGAACATACTAACTCCACACAGTCAGTTGGACAGCAATGGTAGGAGTTTTGGGGGTTATTCGGAAGGCATAACAGAAATTCATCCCAAGAAGGAGGAAACATGCCAGGAGGATGACAAGACAACCATGGCTGACAAGGGAAGTCAAGGACAGCATAAAGGCAAAGGAAAAGCATACAAGGTGGCGATGATTAGTGGGAAGCCAGAAGGTTGGGAAGCCTTTAAAAGCAAACAGAGGACAACTAAAAAAATCAATAAGGGGGAAGAAGATTAAATATCAGTGTAAGCTAGCTAGTAATATAAAAGAACATTGCAAAATATTTTTTTTTGATAAATATAGGCAAGGGAGAGGCAAGAACCGACATTGGACCACTGGAAAATGAGGCTGAAGAAGTAGTAGTGGAGAACAAAGAAATGGCAGAGGAAATGAATACGTACTTGCATCATTTTTCACAGTGGATGAAACCAGTGGCATACCAGGGAAGACAGTTCGTAGAATCATACAAACCCTACAGTGCAGAAGGAAGCCACTCGGTCCTTCGAGTCTGCACTTACTCTTCCAATAAGCACTCCGCCCATTGACGAATGTCCATCCCCCCCATCCCCATAATCCCATAACATAACCTGCAAATGCACATCCCTGGACATGAAGGGGCAATTTAGCCACTAGAACTTCAAGAGGGGCAGAGATGAGCCATCACTAAGGAGAAGGTGCTGGCCTGAAGATGGATAAATTACCTGGACCGGATGAACCAGCATGCTGAAGGTGAAGGAGGTAGCTGAGGAGATTGTGGAGGCATTGGTGGTGATCTTTCAGGAATCACTGGAGGCAGGGATATCCAGAGGATTGGAAAATGGCTAATATAACAGCCCGGTTTAAGAAGGGAGGGAGGCAGAAGACGGAATTATGGGCCGGTTAGCATGACTTTGGTTGTTGGTAAGATTTTAGAGCCTATTATTAAGGATAAGATTGCAGAGTACTTAAAGGGCATGGTTAAAAAGGACTGAGTCAGCACGGATTTGTCAATGAGAGATCATGCCTGACAAATCTGTTAGAATTCTTTGAGGATGTAACGAGAAAGTTAGACAAAGGAGAACCAGTGGACGTGATCTATTTGGATTTCCAGGAGGCCTTTGACAAGGTGCCATTCAGGAGGCTGCTAAATAAGATAAGAGCCAATGGTATTCGGAGCAAGGTACTGACATGGATAGAGGATTGGCTGACTGGCAGAAGGCAGAGAGTGGGGGTAAAGGGGCCCTTTTCAGGATGGCAGCCGGTGTAGTGTTCCGCAGGGGTCAGTGTTGGGACCACAGCTATTCACGATGTACATTAATTGTCTGGACAAAGGAACTGAGGGCATTGCTGCTAAGTTTGCAGATGATACAAAGATACACAGAGGGGCAGGTATGTTGAGGAAGCAGGGCGGTTGCAGATAGACCTGGAAAGGCTAGGAGAGAGGGCAAAGAAGTGGCAGATGGAATACAATGTGGAAAGGTGTGAGGGTATGCACTTTGGTCGGAAGAATAGAGGCATAGACTATTTTCTAAATGGGAAAAGTCTTCGGAAATCCGGAGTACAAAGGGACTCAGGAGTCCTGGTTCAGGATTCTCTTAAGGTTAACATGCAGGTTCACTTGGCAGTTAGGAAGACGAATGCAATGTTAGCATTCAAGTTGAGAAGGCTAGAATACAAGAGCAGGGATGTACTTCTGAGGCTGTATAAGGCTCTGGTCAGACCACATTTGGAATATTGTGAGCTGTTTTGGGCCCCGTATTTAAGGAAGGATATGCTGGCCTTGGAAAGGGTCCAGACGAGGTTCACATGGATGAGCCCCAGAATGAAGGACTTATCATATGAAGGGCTGTTGAGGATTCTGGGTCTGTACTCGATGGAGCTAGGAAGGATGAGGGGGTATCTCATTGAAACTTACAGAATACTGAGAGGTCTAGATAGAGTGAACAAGGTGAGGATGTTTCCACTAGTGGAAGAAACTAGAACCCGAGGTCACAGCCTCAGGCTGAAGAAACGATCCTTTCAAATAGAGATGTGGAGGAATTTCTTCAACCAGAGGATGGTGAATCTGTGGCACTCATTGTCGCAGAACGCTGTGGAGTCCAAGTCACTAAATATCTTTAGGACAGAGATAGATAGGTTCTTGATTAATAATGGGATCAAGCGTTATGGGGAGCAGGCAGGAGAAGGATTATGGGAGAAAGGCAGGAGAATGGGGATGAGAAACCAATCAGCCATGATTGAATGGTGGAGCCGAATAACCTAATTCCGCTCCTATGTCTTATGGTCTTCCGTAGATTCATATTTTCCTTCCTGTTCTCTGGCTGGGATACTTGATCCCCCATTGGAGGAAATGAAACATATTCCATTTAATTTCTAAAAAATATTGTCTCAGGGAAGGAAGAATAGGAAGTGCGCAAGTTTACAGGCATTATCTCGTTCATACTGGCACATAAGACACAGAGCCCAGGGGAAATGGCAGTTCCCTGATGCATTTTATTTTTAATTTTCTGAGGTTTAAACACTGAAGTTTAAACATGAACAGGGCATTTGCAAGGACCTTTTCGTGTCCTGGGATTTGAATGAGTTGGAAGGGTTTGAAATCCATCTGCATGGGGAAGTCTATTCAGTGCTAAAACTCTGACTTCATTCCCCTCTGTTGGGGGTCAGGCACTCCGAACTTCTGGTTAAATATCTTAAAAAAGATCTGGGGATTTTACAGGGTTATTAGCACTCAGGGGATGATTGGTGGTCAAGTTGCTCTGGGTGCTTCACGGGGGTAGGCTGGACATCTCACTCTGGGTGTGCCAGGCCCTGGGATCATAAGACTGAGCTGCTGTCACCCAGTTTAGCTCCTGCCTTTTCACTTTGATAACCTGAGGGCAGATCCATTGGGACCTACGGACTCTGGTCAGGCTGATAGTCAGAAAAGCGGGGTGTTTTAAAGGGTCCTTAAGGGTTTGGTCGCTAGCACAGCTGTAGAGTTCCTGCTTCCGGTGCTTGGTACTTTTGGTTGGCACAGCAGCAGGTGGGCTGTTGGTCCCCGAACTTGGGCCGGCCTTCCTGGGCTGGGATGGAAGAAAAATGGCATCCTCGCAAGGGCCTTACCCACGTCCATACCGGATAAGGCTACAGGGCTGTAGCCTGGGGTGGGGTGATGGTGGGTTGGTTAGAGATCATTTTAAGGGGTGTGCTTAATCTTACCTGATGGTGGGTAAGCATGGGGTCCAATCTGGTTGGGGTCCCTCTGCTGGTCAGTTGCATGATAGGGTCATTGTCTTTTGGGGCACCACTGCCCTCTGAAGGATGGTCTTGCTGTAACTTGGGTAGCTAATCAACTACATGAGGCATCACCCTCACACTTTGTGGGCCAATGTGGGAACTTTTCTGCTCCAGCTTTGAATTTGTCATAAATTGGTCAGCGCAATTGATCATTGGCTTCTTGGCCAGGTCCTTTTGCTTTGGCGGAGGTGCTCTACTAATATATTCCAAGCCTTTGGACCACCACAGCCCTCAAATGGAAGTGCAGCTCCAGTTACCCTCCCTAGTGGTTTTTCAAAGAGGGGAGTCAGTTTCCTCACTGACTCAAGAAGTATTTGGGAATCTCTCGGTTCTGCTTCCAAATTCAGAAAGGCTAGGTTGGGTAGCCAGATCTTCTGCTCACATAACAGGGGTACAAATTCCTTTTGTTTTAAATTTTGATCAGGTAGATTCCTCACCGACTGAGTATCTATTTGGGACTTCCCTGCCATCCCTCTTTTAAAATTGAAAAGAATGTTTCAGATAGCTCCTGCTCATCTAGCAGGGTTATGGACTCCTTTCTTTTCAAATTTGTTGAACGAGGCTGGGGGCTCTCTGTACCCCTATTTAATGCCGGAAAGAAGGATTCTCCCAGCCATACTTAGGACAAGTCCTTAATCGTTTCCTATCCAGGCTTATTAACATGTGTCTTTCAGGCTCTTCGGCAATGCAGGACCTCTCGCTCACCATTTCATTACCTGCTTTAGGACTTATCTGGTCCCTATTTAATTTTGGGATACTCAGGGAGTCTATTTCAAATTCTAGGGACCTTCTTGGGACCTCCTTCAATTTTTGCTGGTCTTGTCACAGCCTTATTAAATCCTGTTGTGTTCTGTGACCTTGCCTTTACAATGAGTCATACAGAACTGCTGGTGACTTAACTAGAATGATGATTTATTGATTTACACGTGGTAAGGTTACAATCAGAATGCAATACAGACTAAATTACTATTTGAGTTACAGAGACTCTCCTGAAACTACCCCTATGTGCGACTGTCCTGGTGTATGCCTTACAAACTTCTGGCGAGAGCCTGGTGTCACATGACTGATGTCTGACGGCACCTGATGATTGGAGGTCGCATTGCTAAGTGTGTACAATATTATTCACAGGCATATCACCACAAATCCAGGTGGCTTTCCTTGAGCCACCTTATCCCCGATGGGTTATTTCACCCCCTGCAGGGTCTATTAGCTTTTTTCAGCTTTCTGCCTGTTTTGTGCCAGGGTTTAGAAAACTCCAAAATATATTATGGAGTTCACCTGCCCTATAACGTTCAATGAATTTGGCTCGGATGAGCACAAGAGCCTTGATTTCAGTTATTCAACAGACTTCTTAGGCACTTTTAATTGACAAAACAAGCTTTATTCAAAGGACTTAGTTAACATTTATATATAAACAAACAGTAAGAATTTCCATCAATTACAAACATAAAGACCTCACACAGCAACAGTAATCTATGTATAACCCTTAATGAATTCCCCTTTAACTGTTCCAATTCGGAAACAACATCCCATAAACCAAAAATCCCTTTTTACCAAAATAGCAGGTAGCTATAATCAATGCGTTTCTTCCTTGGAACAACTCTTTAAAATGAAAATAGAGAGACAGGCCAAAATACTTCTGTTCTTGTTATAACCTACCTGCTTACCATTGGCTGGGGACTAATGACAATCCCACAATCCTGTGGGAGTATGAGCTTCCCCAATGAGGGAGGCAGAGATCATTAGCAGACTCCCTTTATAAATAAATCTGGCCAGTTTAGAACCAGCAGGAAGGAGTAAGCAGCAAGCGAAGTTGCTGCTGCTGTTGTGTATAATATACACATATTATTGTAAATAAATGTTATTTCTTTGATTCCTTGAAACGCGTGCTGGATTCTTCGTGGCCCTCAAAACTGGCGACGAGGGTTAAAGTGAATAGGTGTCTACACTGCTGAAGCCACTTCCCTGGATTTTTGTTGGATACAGGTTGGAAGTTGTTTTCTATTACACCATGCCTCTGTACGGACGTTTGGATGTTTTTGATGCTGCGCTGGAAAGCTGGAACCAGTACGCACAACGGATGCGTTACTATTTCCGGGCAAACAATATCACCGAAAACGAGCGCCAGGTGGTCATATTGCTCACCGCCTGTGGCCCGCATACGTTTGGGGTGATTAGGAGCCTTATGTACCGAACTGCGCCAGACACAAAACGTTTGATGAACTTGTGAATTTAGTGGGGCAGCATTTTAACCCAACCCCGTCTACGATAGTCCAACGTTACCGGTTTAATACCGCTGAGAGGACCCCAGGAGAATCCCTTGCCGACTTTCTATCCAGACTACGCAGGATTGCGGAGTACTGTGACTATGGTGAGACCTGGTCAGAAATGTTACGCCACCGTTTGGCTTGTGGTATTAACAATGCGGCCACCCAGAGAAAGTTGTTGGCATCTTCTGCTAAAGAAAAATCACACATGGGCTTGGGGTCAGCAGCAAGAAACCGCTTTCCGGCGGGTAAAACAACAATTGTCGTTGTCTGGGTTACTAACCCACTATGATCCTGGAAAGCCTTTGCTCGACACATGTGATGCATCCCCGTATGGTATTGGGGCCGTCCTGTCCCACAAGGTGGAGAACGGGGCCGAGCGGCCGATAGCTTTCGCCTCCCACACATTGATTGCAGCGGAAAAAAAAGTAGGCGCAGATCGAGAAGGAGGGCCTGGCAGTGGTCTTTGCGGTGAAACGTTTCCACCAGTACGTGTATGGCCGCCACTTCACTATCGTGACTGATCATAAGCCTCTGCTGGGACTTTTCAGAAAGGATAAGCCAATACCGCCCATTGCTTCCGCACGGATCCAGCGCTGGGCTTTGTTGCTGGCAGCATACGAGTATTCTCTGCAGCACAAACCAGGAACGCAGATAGCGAATGCCGACGCACTGAGCCGATTGCCTTTATCGACCGGCCCCATGCCAACCCCCACGACCGGTGAGGTGGTTGCAACCCTAAATGTTATGGACACCTTGCCTGTCACAGCATCACAGATCCGTGAGTGGACCCAGACGGAGCCAGTCCTGTCAAAGGTTCGACACATAGTCCTGTATGGTGGGCAGCATAGACAGCTCCCAGGCGAGTTGCGGGCATTTCCCTCCAAACTGTCAGAATTGAGCGTGGAAGACGGCATCCTCTTGTGGGGGACGCGTGTGATTGTCCCGGAAAAAGGACAGGAGCTGATAATAAGAGACTTGCACAATGGGCATCCAGGTGTGACCAAAATGAAAATGTTGGCCCCGAGTTATGTTTGGTGGCCAGGCCTACATCACTGGGAATGGCCATGGCGGCCTTGGGCGCGCTTGCATGCGAATTTCGCCGGCCATTTTCAAGGATCCATATTCCTTTTATTAATCGACGCCCAGTCTAAATGGCTAGAGGTGCATAAGATGCTAGGCACAACGGCCTGCGCAACAAATGAGAAGATGCGTTTGTCTTTTAGTACACATGGCCTCCCCGAGGTGCTGGTCACGGATAACGGCACTCCATTCACCAGTGAGGAGTTTGTGAGGTTCATGAAGATGAACGGCATACGCCATATCCGCATTGCCCCTTACCACCCGGCTTCAAATGGGTTGGCGGAGCGCGCAGTGCAGACATTCAAACGAGGCCTAAAGAAGCAGTCTTCCGGGTCAATGGACACGAGACTGGCTCACTTTTTGTTTTTGTATAGGACCACCCCCCATGCGGTGACTGGGGTAGCTCCCGCAGAACTCCTAATGGGTCGGAGACTTCGCACCCGCCTTAGTATGGTTTTCCCGGACATTGGCGCAAACGTTCGCCGCACACAAGAACGGCAGGGACAGGGGTTTTCTCGGCATCGGCCGATTCGGCAGTTTGCGCCCGGTGACCCAGTGTTCGTTCGCAATTTTGCTGGTGGTGCCCAGTGGGTCCCTGGCGTAACCTTTCGCCAAACGGGCCCTATATCTTACCAGGTACAAGCCCAGGGTCATCTCCAGCGCAAACATGTAGACCACGTTCGGTCCAGAAGACTATCCCTTCCAAAGATTCCTCGCCCCCGGAGCTCATTTCTACAGCCGCAGAGACCAGAGACAATGGAAAGTAGTCCTCACAATCTTCCTCTGGTGCCTCACTCAAAGCCTGCGCAGGTCGTTACAGAACCGCGCGAAGATAGAGACGCCGAGATGACAGAGGCAGCAGACTCTGACTCCGAGATGGAGACACAGGACGCATCAGAGGGGGAATCCTCTGGCCCACGGGCCGTGAATGTACAACCGTTACGCCGTTCATCACGGAAGCGCCGGTCTCCGTCTCGTTACACGCCGCCCGATCCAGCGACTCGTGTAAATGGTGTCCGGCCTGCGGCAAAACAAGTCCGACGCCCTCCTTCGCCAGGGTCTCTGGTGGATTCCTTGGACTTTGTGGGGGAGGGATGTTATAACCTGCCTGCTTACCATTGGCTGGGGACTAATGACAATCCTACAATCCTGTGGAAGTATGAGCTTCCCAATGAGGGGGTCCGAGAAATCATTAGCAGACTCCCTGTATCAATAAAGCTGGCCAGTTTGGAACCAGCAGGAAGGAGTAAGCAGCAAGCGAAGTTGCTGCTGCTGTTGTATATATATATATATATATTATTGTTAATAAATGTTATTTCTTTGTATCCTTGAAACTCGTGCTGGATTCTTTGTGGCCCTCACAAAAGTTCTCTTAGTCCACAGCAGTTAAAATCAAAAGCTAAAGTTAAACTCTGAGCCACAGCAGAGCTCCACCCACTGAAGCCATGTGATATGACAAAAAACTTTCTTAAAGGGACACTCCCATGACATGCCACACTGCAGAATTTTGCTGAAAATGGTTGGGTTATTCAGCCTGGCTGGACTGTTCTGGATTCTTGGATCACAGTGCTTGGGGCTTCACCATGTTATTTCCCTGCAAGCTAATCAGCCCACCAAGCTAATTCCCTCATCTCCTTTTGAAATTCCCTCTCTGCTTCTTGACTTTTTAAATTTCATCCCCAGGATTTCATGCCAATAAACCCGTTCTCTCTCCTGTTCTTCTTTTGCAATTCTTTCTCTGGCCTACTCCTTTCTAGCTTTACCAGCTGTTTTCTGGCCAAGGTAGCTCACCAAATTATTGTTTTGATATTATTTAGATTTATTGTCATGTGTACAGAGGTACAGTGAAAAGTATTGTTCCACGTGCTGTGTAGACAGATCCTTCCATACATGAAAAAGCATGGGACATGCAATAAATATGCAATGTGAATTGATAGACTCGCTGGGCTGAGAGATAGGCTAAATGATAGAATTAGCTGGGCTGAGAGGTGGCAAATGGAGTTTAATGTAGAGAAGTGTGGGGTGATTCACTTTGGAAGGAATAACAGGAATGCGGAATATTTGGCTAATGGTAAAGTTCTTGAAAGTGTGGATGAGCAGAGGGATCTAGGTGTCCATGTACATAGATCCCTGAAAGTTGCCACCCAGGTTGATAGGGTTGTGAAGAAGGCCTATGGAGTGTTGGCCTTTATTGGTAGAGGGATTGAGTTCCGGAGTCGGGAGGTCATGTTGCAGCTGTACAGAACTCTGGTACGGCCGCATTTGGAGTATTGTGTACAGTTCTGGTCACCGCATTATAGGAAGGACGTGGAGGCTTTGGAGCGGGTGCAGAGGAGATTTACCAGGATGTTGCCTGGTATGGAGGGAAAATCTTATGAGGAAAGGCTGATGGACTTGAGGTTGTTTTCGTTGGAGAGAAGAAGGTTAAGAGGAGACTTAATAGAGGCATACAAAATGATCAGGGGGTTGGATAGGGTGGACAGTGAGAGCCTTCTCCCACGGATGGATATGGCTGGCACGAGGGGACATAACTTTAAACTGAGGGGTAATAGATATAGGACAGAGGTCAGAGGTAGGTTCTTTACGCAAAGAGTAGTGAGGCCGTGGAATGCCCTACCTGCTACAGTAGTGAACTCGCCAACATTGAGGGCATTTAAAAGTTTATTGGATAAACATATGGATGATAATGGCATAGTGTACGTTAGATGGCTTTTGTTTCGGTGCAACATCGTGGGCCGAAGGGCCTGTACTGCGCTGTATTGTTCTATGTTCTATGATAGACATCGGGTGAAGCACACGGAGTGTAGTGCAAACAACAGAAGAGGAGAAGCGTAGCGATATCCATTCATTCCATAAGAGGGTCATTCAGCAGTTTGGTAACAGCGGGGAAGAAGCTGTTTTTGAATATGTTAGAGCATGTTCTCAGACTTTTGTATCTTCTGCCCGATGGAAGCGGTTGGAAGAGAGAATAACCTGGGTGGAATAAGTCTTTAATTATGCTGCCCTTTTTCCCAAGGTAATGGGAGGTGTAGACAGAGTCAATGGATGGGAGGTGGCTTCACGTGATGGAGTGCACTGGGCTGTGTGCATGACTCTCTGTAGTTTTGTATGGTCTTGGGCTGAGCAGTTGCCATAGCAAGTTGTGATGCAGCCAGATAGGATGCTTTCTATGGTACATCTGCAGAAATTGGTAAGAGTCATGCAAAATTACCTTAGTTTTCCTATCTGTTCTGGTAGGAACTAAGGTCAAATGCCTCTGAAAGGAGGAACATTTAAGTGTATTTTTTGAGCTACATATCGTAATCCCTCCAATTAAGAGATCGAAGGTTTCATTAACTAGTACTTCTTTTTCCAATACATCTTTGTTATATAATTTACCATGTTGCTCTAATGGGAGGTTTAAAAGGTTTGCTGCAGCAAGTGGGTTTGTCTTAATTAGTTCCAGCTGTTATGTTCTGTGTCATGGCTGTAGTAATTTTTTTTTAAAAAAATGTTTATTAAGAATTTAACAACAAAATTTTCAACCATGCAAACAAACACCCCCCCCCCCCCCCCCCCCGTAACAAAAAGAACAGAAAACTCGCATAGCAAGATATAAACATGGCAAAGCAATATGATACAGAACTCTGTACATTGGATTCCTCCCATACACATCAGTTTTCCGGATCATTTCAGTATTTTCTTGCTCAAATGCCCCCCCGAAAACCCCCCCTTCCCCGTCCCTCCTTCTTCCCCGTCCCTCCTTCTTCCCCGTCCCTCCTTCTTCCCCGTCCCTCCTTCTTCCCCTCCCCCCCCCGCCCCCCGACCCCCCGGGTTGCTGCTGCTGTCGACCGAACTTCATCTAACGCTCCACGAGATAGTCTAGGAACGGTTGCCACCGCCTGGACAACCCCTGCACAGACCCTCTCAAGGCAAACTTTATCCTTTCCAACTTGAGAAACCCTGCCATATCATTTATCCAGGCTTCCACACTGGGGGGCTTCGCATCTTTCCACACTAACAAGATCCTTCGCCGGGCTACCAGGGATGCAAAGGCCAGAATGCCGGCCTCTTTCGCCTCCTGCACTCCCGGCTCGTCCGCTACTCCAAATAATGTTAGCCCCCAACTTGGCTTGACCCGGACTTTCACCACCTTAGATATTGTTCTCGCAACCCCCCTCCAGAACCCATCCAGTGCCGGGCACGACCAAAACATATGGGCATGGTTCGCCGGGCTTCCTGAGCACCTCCCACATCTGTCCTCCACCCCAAAGAACCTACTAGGCCTCGCCCCCGTCATATGTGCTCTGTGAACAACCTTAAATTGTATCAGGCTAAGCCTGGCACACGAGGAAGAGGAATTAACCCTACTTAGGGCATCAGCCCACAGACCCTCCTCAATCTCCTCCCCCAGCTCCTCTTCCCATTTTCTCTTCAGCTCCTCTACCAAAGTCTCCCCCTCTTCTTTCATCTCCTGGTATATCGCCGACACCTTGCCCTCTCCGACCCATACGCCCAAAATCACCCTATCTTGAATCCCGTGTGCCGGGAGCAGCGGAAATTCCCTCAGCTGCCGCCCCACAAACGCCCTCACTTGCATGTACCTGAAAGCGTTTCCCGGGGGTAGTCCAAACTTCTCCTTCAGCGCCCCTAAACTCGCAAACGTCCCATCGATGAACAGGTCCCCATTCTTGTAATCCCTGCCCGATGCCAGCTCTGAAACACCCCGTCCATCCTTCCTGGGACAAACCGATGGTTATCTCTGATCGGGGACCACACCGAGGCTCCCATCGCACCCCTATGTCATCTCCACTGCCCCCAGATATTTAGCGTTGCCGCCACCACCGGACTCATGGTGTACCTTGTCGGCGAGAGCGGCAGTGGTGCCGTCACCAGCGCCCCCAGGCTCGTTCCTTTGCAGGATGCCATCTCCAACCTCTTCCATGCCGCCCCCTCTCCCTCCATCACCCACTTACGGATCATCGCCACGTTGGCTGCCCAGTAGTAGCCACCCAGATTCGGCAACGCCAGCCCTCCTCTATCTCTACTACACTCCAGGAACCCCCTCCTTACCCTCGGGGTCTTGCTCGCCCACACAAATCCCATAATGCTTCTGCCTACCCTCTTAAAGAAGGCCTTGGTGATCACAATTGGGAGGCATTAGAATACAAAAAGAAACCTCGGGAGGACCACCATTTTAATCGACTGTACTCTGCCCGCTAGCGAGAGTGGCAACATGTCCCACCTTTTAAAGTCCTCCTCCATCTGCTCCACCAGCCGCATCAAATTAAGTTTGTGCAGTGCCCCCCAGCTCCTAGCTACCTGGATCCCCAAGTATCGAAAGCTCCTTTCCGCCCTCTTCAACGGTAGGTCATCTATCCCTCTTCCCTGATCCCCCGGATGCACCACAAAGAGCTCACTCTTCCCGACATTGAGCTTGTAGGCCGAGAAGTCCCCAAACTCCCTTAGGATCTGCATGACCTCAATCATCCCCTCCACTGGATCCTCCACATACGGCAACAGGTCGTCTGCATACAGCGAAACTTGATGCTCCTCTCCCCCTCGGACCACCCCGCTCCATTTCCCAGACTCCCTTAACGCCATGACCAAAGGTTCAATTGCTAATGCAAACAGCAGGGGGGACAGGGGGCACACCTGCCTCGTCCCTCGATACAGCCGGATGTATTCCGACCTCCGCCAATTCGTAACCACACTCGCCACCGGGGCTCTATATAGGAGCTTAACGCAACTAATAAACCCTCCCCCGAACCCAAACCTCCGCAACACTTCCCAGAGATACTCCCACTTGACTCGGTCAAAGGCCTTCTCCGCGTCCATAGCTGCCACTATCTCCGCCTCTCCCTCCACCGATGGCATCATAATCACATTTAGGAGCCTCCGCACATTGGTATTTAGCTGCCTGCCCTTTACAAATCTCGTCTGGTCCTCGTGAATCACCCCTGGGACACAGTCCTCAATCGTCGTAGCCAACACTTTTGCCAGCAACTTAGCATCTACGTTGAGGAGCGAGATCGACCTATACGACCTGCATTGCAGTGGGTCCTTATCCCAGTTCAGGATCAAAGAGATCGTCGCCTCCGACATTGTCGGGGGCAGGGTCCCCCCCCCCTCCCTTGCCTCATTGAAAGTCCTTACCAGCAACGGGGCTAACAGGTCTACTTACTTCCAATAGAACTCTAATTTTTGAAGAATAAAGGGATTAAGGGTTATGGTGTTCGGGCCGGAAAGTGGAGCTGAGTCCACAAAAGATCAGCCATGATCTCATTGAATGGTGGAGCAGGCTCGAGGGGCCAGATGGCCTACTCCTGCTCCTAGTTCTTATGTTCTTACGTTCTTATGTAACTCCACCGGGAACCCATCCGGTCCCGGGGCCTTCCCTGCTTACGGAGCTGATGTGCCAGCATCCGGCTCGCCTTCTCCCCATACTCATACATCGTCCCCTGTGCCTTCCTCCACTGTGCCTCTGCCTTCCCTGTAGTCAACAGGTCGAACTCCATTTGGAGACTTCGCCTCTCCCTGAGTAGTCCCTCATCAGGGGCCTCTGCATATCTCCTGTCCACTCTTAAAATCTCCCCCACTAACCTCTCCCTTTCCCTGCCCTCTCTCTTCACCCTATGAGCCCTGATGGAGATTAACTCTCCCCTGACCACCGCCTTCAGCGCCTCCCATACTACTCCCACCTGCACCTCCCCGTTATCGTTGGCCTCCAGATACCTTTCAATGCACCCCCGCACCCTCCCGCACACTTCCTCGTCTGCCAGCAGTCCCACATCCAACCGCCACAGCGGGCGTTGGTCCCTCTCCTCCCCCAGCTCTAGTTCCACCCAGTGCGGGGCGTGGTCTGAAATTGCTATGGCCGAATACTCCGTTCCCTCCACTTTCGGGATCAATGCCCTGCCCAGAACAAAAAAATCTATCCGGGAGTAGGCCTTGTGTACATGGGAGAAAAATGAAAATTCTCTGGCCAAAGGCCTGGCAAATCTCCACGGATCTACTCCCCCCATCTGGTCCATAAACCCCCCCGAGCACCTTGGCCGCAGCTAGCCTCTTTCCGGTCCTGGATCTGGAGCGATCCAGTGCTGGGTCCAACACTGTGTTGAAGTCCCCACCCATCATCAAACTTCCTACCTCCAAGTCCGGAATACGCCCCAACATACGTTTCATGAATCCAGCATCGTCCCAGTTCGGGGCGTATACATTTACCAATACCACCCCCCGTCCCCTGCAACCTACAACTCACCATCACGTATCGGCCTCCATTGTCCGCTACTATGGTCTTGGCCTCAAACGACTCCCGCTTCCCCACCAGTATTGCCACCCCTCTATTCTTCGCATCCAGCCCCGAATGGAACACCTGTCCTACCCATCCCTTCCTTAACCTGACCTGATCTGCCACCTTCAGATGAGTCTCCTGAAGCATGACCATGTCTGCCTTCAGTCCCTTTAAGTGCGTGAACACTCGGGCCCTCTTAACCGGCCCATTTAGGCCTCTCACATCCCACGCGATCAGCCGGATTGGGGGGCTCTCCCCCCCCCCTCCCCCCCTACCCCTACTCCCCCCCTCCCTCCCCCTCCTCTCCCCCCCCCTCCCTCTCCCCCTCCCTCTCCCCCCCCCCCCCGATTGGGGGGCTACCCCCCCCGGGGCTCCCCCCCCTCCCCTCGGCCTGCCGACTAGCCATCTCCTTTTTTAGGCCAGTCCCGTGTCCGCTTCTCCCGCACCCTCCAGTCCCCCAGACGGGGCACCCCTGCCCCGACCACCTCTTCCATTTTCAGTTCCCCTTCGGCCGATGCAGCAGCAACCCTATTGTCCCCCCTTCTCCCCCCCTCCGCTCCCCCCCAGATCCAAATCTAGCTCGTTTGCTCCCCCCATAATACTTCCATAAGTCAGCTGACTCCTGCTGCCCCCCGGCTTCCCCCGCCTTCCCGTTGACCCCCCCCCCCCCCATGTGGAAATCCCTCCTCCTTGCGCTCCTCCATCACCCCCCTCCCTAACGCGGGAAAAAGCCCGTGCTTTCCTGTGCCAGCCCCGCCCCCTGTGGCGCAGCTCCTGTTGTGGCCTTATCCCAATTCCCCCATCCCCGAGTCTCACCTCCCTCCAGCACCGACGCCCACATTCCTCACTGTCTCCCCATCAAAAACTCTTCCCCCATCCCCATCCATCGTCCCACCCATGAAACATTCTTTACCCATATTTACAGCCCTGTATAAAGTCAACATCTCCCCCGTAACCACAGTCCTTCAGTTTGAGTCCAATTTTTCCGTTTGAATAAAGGTCCAATTTCGAAATAGTGGTGTCGGTCCTGGTACGTGACCCACAGTCGCGCTGGCTGCAGCATTCCGAATCTCACCCTTTTTTTATGCAGCACCGCCTTGGCCCGATTGAAGCCAGCTCTCCTCTTTGCCACCTCCCCGCTCCAGTCCTGGTAGACTCGGATCACCGCATTCTCCCATCTACTGCTCCGCTCCTTTTTGGCCCATCTCAGGACGCTCTCTCTGTCCGCGAAACGATGGAACCTCGCCACTATCGCCCTTGGTGGCTCGCCAGCCTTGGGTCTCCTCGCCAGTACGGTGAGCCCCTTCTAGCTCCAGGGGGCTCGGAGAGGCCTCCGCACCCATCAGCGAATGGAGCATCGTGCTCTCATAAGCCCCAGCATCAGCCCCCTCCACTCCTTCGGGGAGACCCAGAATCCGGAGATTCTTCCTCCTCGACCTGTTGTCCAGGACCTCGAATCTCTCGGCCCACCTCTTGTGCAGCGCCTCGTGCGCTTCCATCTTCACCGCCAGGCCCAAGATCTCGTCTTCGTTCTCGTTAGTTCTGTCCTTCACCTCTTGGAGCTCTACCGCCTGGACCTTCTGGGTCTCCTTCAGCCCCTCGATCGCCATCAGCATTGGCGCCAGCACCTCCTTTTTAAGCTCCTCCACGCAGCGCCTGAGAAACTCCTGCTGGTCCGGCCCCTCGATCTCCGCCCTCCGCCATCTTGTTTTTTCCCCTCGTTTCTGCCGCTGCTCCAAAGCCTCTTTTTCCGCCGCTCCACTTCCAGTCCCCTCCATACACGACAGAAGAGAGACCTTGCTTCACCTTCCCACACGGGAATTGGTCAAAAGATTTCCGTTGGTGCTCCTCCGGAGAGCCCAAAAGTCCGTTTTAGCGGGAGCTGCCGAAATGTGCGGCTTCGCTCCGCATCACCGCAACCCGAAGTCTCATGGCTGTAGTAATGATGTACACAGACCACCTAGTCCTTTAACTAATAAAATGATTTATCAACAAACAAGTGGAGAGATAACTAACAATCTATAATACAGACGATGACTAGTGATTGAATTCAGTGAATTCTCCTGGAGCTACTTCATGTGGACTGTCCTCTAGTACGACTTACTATTAACTGGCAGGTGTCTCGAGTCACATGGTAGATTTCTATCGCCACCAGTTGGTTGGCGGTCGCATCGGTAACTGTACATTGATAGACAACTATATACAAAACTGTGCACAGGCATATCACCACACCAGCCACCCAGTTTTCCTCTTTTGGCTTTCAGTTGACTCTTTGGTCTCTAATTTGGCTCATTACTTAACTTGGGGACGCAAAGTGGCTCAGTGGTTTGCACTCCTGCCTCACAGCGCCGAAGACCTGGGTTCAATCCCAACCCCGGGTCACTGTCCGTGTGGAGTTTGCACATTCACATTCACCTGTGTCCGCGTGGGTCTCACCCCCACAACCCAAAAAGATGTGCAGGGTAGGTGGATTGGACACACTAAATTACCCTTTAATTGGAAAAAATAGATTGGGTAATCTAAATTTAAGAAAAAAAGAAAAACAAAATCTAACTTGGACTCTGCTCAAATTTAAATTGGGTTATCCCAGACTTGAGCCCCCAATTTATATTATGGACAGGATGGGTGATTAAATTAAACAGCCCTGATTTCTTCTCTCACTACCCATCCATAAACACAAAGGTGTTTTTGATTCTGATTTCCCCCTTTATAAGTGGTGGTATATATTCCACAACCCTTCAATTTTGAGTGTTCCAAAGCTCTATTAATAATCCCACAGCAAACTCGAGATGAGGTAAAATAAGAGGGTAGCTTTATTTTGCACACACAAAACACAGGAAAAGGGATTCGCAACATCCATCCCTATTGCACTCACACATTAAAAGAGGAATAAATTAAAGACCACAATAAAAATAAGAGTTATGGTTTTGCGTGAGTCTAACATCAGAGGTCCAATGGGGTATTCCTTCAGAGGGAATAGGCTGACTGCTGCAGGGTGGTCTGTCTTTCCTGAAGTGAGGACTTCCACAATGGGAGAAGGCACATGGAATTGAATTAGTCTGGAAGGCACAAGTCCCAGTGTTCCAGTAGACAGATTTATTTCTGCTGCTACCTGCTTAATGAAAAAATGGTAGACAGAGATAGGCTGCTGGCCTGGAGTCCTGTTTCTCTTTGGCAGTTAAATAGTGACTGACTGAGTTCAGGTCCACACAGCAATATTACAGGTTCTAGCATGTTTGGCAGAGGTCATGTGACATCCTTTTTTTGACACATTTACAGGGTGCAGGCTTTGCGCGCGAGGCCAGCATTTGTTGCTCATCCCCAATTGCTCTCCATTTCAGAGGGTATTTGAGAATCGACATTACTGTGGATCTGGGGTCACATGTAGGCCAAGAACAGGTAACAATTACAGATGGATTTTTACAATAATCGACAATGATTTCATGGTCATCATTCGACTTTTAATGCCCTGGTGGGATCTGATTCCAGGTCCACAGATCTCACCCTGGGTCTCTAGATTACTAGTCCAGTGACAACACCGCTGCACCACTAACCAATGCTTTAGGGACATTCTTTCTATGAAGTGGGAAATGGGATAAAATCAAATTATCCCTTTCTAGCTTTGTAAATGTGAGATTTCTTCAAAGTCTGATACCATACCATACACACAACTGAAAAACAGACAGCCCTGCAGTGCTGCCACTGAGTCATTCATTAAAATCTCCACGGAATATCGCATGAGCTAAAATCTACAAAACTCTGCTAAGGATTCTGTGCAGGGTACATATTTCTCGTGAGTTTTTTTTTTGATCGGCTCAGCTCATAATGGCAAATCTTATGCTTTATGCAAAAAACCAATGGCCTGTGTCAAAATTGTGGTGTACTTCTAGCTGTCATTTTATTGAGCATTGTCATGAAGTTCCAAGGTATTTATCAAATTCTGTGGGTTAGGTCAGTCAGCTCTCTAACCTGTGTACAGGAAGCCAGATTCACATGATATCAGCTTATTTGTTGTGGAAATCCTCTTCCATGCCATTGTTATCTTTATCCCAATACACTGCTGGCTAGGCTCCCCATTTCTACTATCCACAAACGTGAGGGAATTCAAAACTTTTACAATCTAAGCCAACTAAATCCTACTCACCCATCACCACTGTGTTCATTCACCTGCACTGGCATCCTTTTAAGCAATGCTTCAGCTTTTAAATTCTCACCTCGTTTTCAAATCCGTCGTCTTGCCCCCCCCCCCTCTTTCTTTGATGTCTTTGTGCTTTATAGCCCGTCCAAGATCTTTGCACTCCTCCAATTCTGTCTCTTATTTGATCTTTCCTAATCTTATTTGTTCACCAGCTGCCAAGACTCTTAGTTCCAGAATCTCCTCCCTAAATCTGTCTGACTCTCTACCATTCATTGCTGCATTAAGATGCTCCTTAAAAGCATTGGTCAGCTGGCCGAATATTTCCTGATCAGATTTAGTTTAATACTTCTAAATAAATACCTTGTGATTGCATTAAATGCTCTATTTCAATATTACTTATTGGTAATGCCATGTGTTCACTGAAGTCTTGCGACAGAACTGTGTTGAAAAAATGCAATTTAGTATGTCTCTGAAGGAGGGTTGCCAATACTGGTTGGAAGTAACCCAAGAGGTTTCATCACACCTCCCACCCCCAGTCACCTCACCCAGTAATCGATTGTCCAATACTTGCAGTACGCTACCAATCGGAAAATGGACTCTGTATTGCCCAACTAGATGATATTTGGCAGGTCAAACAAAATTTTCCTTCCTTCTCCAATATTCATATAAATACTTTAAAAAATGTACAAATAAAATGAAAAGCACAATTATTTTAACATCCCTGTAACTTTCTCCTTTCTGGTTTGCAGAGATGTCCTGAAGGTCAATCTTTAATTCCTGGCAACTCCTGGATAATTTCAGGTGGTCAAGAACCCTATTGTGAGGTTCAGGATCTGAAAGGCTCATTAATTGTTCATAATATTTGTCCAGTTTTTAAGGTTTTACACTGTATATGTCAATATTTACAATTTTGGTTTCCTTTCTTTTTCCAGCATGCTGTAAAGTATTGCTGAACTGTATATATTATATTTACATGTATATATTGCAAATTTCAAATCACTATTCTGCATGGTATTATAGTATAAATCCAGAGCGAGCAAACAGGAAATCACACACAGGACGAAACATAAAATGCTGGAAATACTCAACAGCTTTGGCAGCATTTGTGGAGAAGGAAACAGCTCTGCCGAAAGGTTATAAACTCTACTTCTCTTTCCCGTCAGTGTTGCAAGAACTATTGAGTAATTCCAGAATTTTCTGTTCGTTTTTGGATTTCCAGCATCCACAGCTTTTGTGATGAAGGAAAAATGATTGTTAATCATACTCGCAGTAATGTCTGGTTTAATATAACTGTCATGGGAGTGTCCCGATTAGAAAGGTTTTTGTCTTATCACATGGCTTCAGTGATGTCATTTTGTGGGTGGAGCTACGTTGTGGCTGTGAGGTTTTTTAGTTTAATTTTCAGTTTGACTGCTGTGTACTACAGACAGAGGAAATAAGTGTTTGGCCGGTGTGTCTCTATATTTCCATGTTAAATATCTGTTCCAGTAAAAATCACCTTGCTGGTGGCTTTGAACTTTCCGGAAGGAGTTGAATCTGCTGGCTGAAAATTGGATCAGAATTTCAGTAACAAGACCAGTCTTAGTCAAGTGAGAATACAGTGTGCTGGGCAACGTCCTTGAAAAGATTTTTTTGTTTATTTATTTTTTTTAATTGGAACAGTTAAGGGAGAATTCATTCAGTGTTATATATAGCTTACTGTAGCTGTGTGGTGCCTTTATGTTTGTAATTGATAAACATTCTTGCTGTGTGTTTATAGACATATATATATATATATATGTTAACTAAGTTCTTAAAATAAAGCTTGTTTTGATTAAAGTGTCTCGGAAGACTGTTGAATCACACCTGAAGGGAAGGCTCTTGTGCTCATCCTAGCCAAATTCAACAAGAAGGTTGTAGGTCAGGTGGACTTCATAATATACTTTGGAGTTTCTAAGCCCTGGCCCGTAACAAAATTGGGGACTCATCCAAGTCTATCTTTCGTGATTGGAGTTGGCTTAGTGAACTTAAAGACAGTGAGGGGTGAGCATATTTGTGTTTGCTATTTGTGTTGTATTCAAGTTTAAATAGGGATTGGGTTGAGGGCAATGGCACTTTCAAAGGCTCAGAGGTTTTGGGGGATGGAGAAGGTAACACGCAGTACCTTATAAAAGGTAACTAAATAAAGGCTTTTAGATTTGGCGAAAACATTACAGTTAACATTGCCTGACAAAGTACGTAAAGGGGTAACTGCGGCGGTAGCTGAGCATTTATAATTGCCTGAGACACAGTCAGAATCCTTGGAAATGGCAAGAATTCAATTCCAGATAAAGTGGCTTGAGCATGAAAAAGAATTAAAACAGCTTGAATTCGAAATAAGGGAAAAAGAAAGAATAGCCCTAGCAGAACAAAAAGAAAAGGAGAGGAAAGGGAAAATGAATGAATAGACCTAGAAGAACAAAAAGCAAGAGAAAGGGAGGTACAGATCAGGGAAAAAGAAAAAGTGAGGAAAAAGAAAGAGCCATTGAACTTCAGAAACTGGCCATGAAACGTGAACGTCAGTTAAAATTGTCGGAGGTAAAGAGAAATGCACAGTCTAAAGATAGTTATGAGGATAGTGAGAAAGAGCAAGAGGGTCATAGTCAAAGGTTTGGTGGGGATCTATTTAAATATGTCCTCCTTTCTTACCATTTCAAGGGTTTGATGAGAAGGATGTCGAAGCCTTTTTCATTTCATTTGAGAAGGTGGTTAAATAAATAAAATGGCCACAGGATGTGTGGGTATTACTGATGCAAACAACGTTGGTAGGCAGAGCTAGTGAAGTGTTTGCATCACTATCAGAGGAGGTATCTGCAACGTCTGAGGTGAAAAAATGCACCTTACTTGTATATGAACTAGTGCCTGATGCAAGCCTACAGACAAAGGTTTAGAAATTTAAGGAAAGAACCTGGTCAAACATACATAGTGTTTGAAAGGATCAAACAAAGTAATTTTGATAGGTGGATAAGGGCTTTGATAATAGACCAAACGTATCAAGTTCTTAGAGAAATGATAATTTTGGAGGAGTTTAAAAATTCAATTCCTAATGTAGTGAGAACTCATGTGGAAGAGCAGAGGGTTAAAACTGCGAGATTAGCAGCAGAAATGGCAGATGGTTATGAATTAGTTCATAAATGAAAATTTGGTTTCGACATACAGTTTCAGCCTGTGAGGAATAGAAACTGCGGAAAGGAGAAATACTCAGCTGATAAAGGTAAAGGGGATCTGATGGGACACATTACAGATAATGTACCTCAGATTAAAAAAGAAATCCAGGAGGGTGGAAGAGAAATGAAAAGTTTCAGATGTTTTTACTGTAATAAACTAGGCCATGTAAAGTCACAGTGCTGGTGGTTGAAGAAAAGCACTGGGAAGGCTGATGTGGTAAAACAGGATAGGCCAATGGCGTTTGTAAAGGAAAGACCAATTGAAGTGAAGGAGGTGCAAAAGATTGTACAGCCTGATCAAGAGGTGATTGATAAGAAGGGGCCAGATCTCTTTGAAGAATTTACTTGTGTGGGTAAAGTTTACTCATGTGTACCAGGAGGAGTAGGTAAAGAAGTCAGAATTTTAAGAGATACGGGAGCTAGTCAAATTTTGATGGTAAGAAAGGAGGAGTTATGTAGTTTTGGAGGAATATTGCCAGAAAAGGTGGTAATATGTGGAATTCAGAGTAAGAGTAGTGTTCCATTATACAAGATGACATTGGAGAGTCCAGTGAAGAGTGGTGAAGGGATCGTAGGAGTAACAGAGAAACTATCTTGTCCAGAAATACAGTTTATCTTGGGTAATGATATAGCTGGATCGCAGCTACTATGGTTGATAAGCCAGTGGAAAATCAAACAACTGAAGTGTTGAAGGATGAATATCCTGGGATATTTCCTAATTGTGTCGTAACAAGGCCACAAAGTCACAGGTTAAGACAAGAGGAGAAATCAAAGAGTGAAGATAAAGTTGAAGTTCAATTAACAGAAATTATTTTTGATCAGATGGTTGGAAAAGAACAAGAACAGGTGGAGGATGAGGGTGATATTTTTAGTTCAGGAAAATTGGTACATTTGTAGCTCCAATGGTCTCATTAGGACACAATGTCCTTTTTTGTTAAAATGCACATATTGACTGTGGTCAAATACTCTGCTCAGAACCCAAGTTAGTGTCTGTGGATTTCTCCACAGAATCCCCACAAACTCAAATCCTCAAAACATGCTTTAAAATCTTCTCTCATAATCATACTTTCCATTGGAGGTTTGCATTCAATAATAATAATAATCCTCATTAGTGTCACAAGTATATAGAACATAGAACATACAGTGCAGGCCATTCAGCCCATCGAGTCTGCACCGACCCACTTAAGCCCTCACTTCCACCCTATCCCCATAACCCAATAACCCCTCCTAACCTTTTTGGTCACCAAGTGCAATTTATCATGGCCAATCCACCTAACCTGCACGTCTTTGGACTGTGGGAGGAAACCGGTGCACCCAGAGGAAACCCACGCAGACACGGGGAGAACGTGCAGACTCCACTCAGACAGTGACCCAGCAGGGAATCGAACCTGGGACCCTGGCGCTGTGAAGCCGCAATGCTATCCACTTGTGCTACCGAGCTGCCCTAATAGGCTCACACCAACACCACAATGAAGCCACTGCGAAAATAAGGGGTTGCCTTGTTAATAGTTATCTATTAACTGCCTTTCTACATACAACAAGCCACTAAAGGCATTCTTCACTCTCCCCTAAATATAGAAACAAGCTCATTCTTGATGATTCTCCTTTTCCTAATATGTTCCTAAAGCCTTTGCTTTTGCCTTTATTTTGGCTGTACGTATTTGTCATCTCTATCTCTCTTCGTAGATTATAATATTTCTCACAACTCTATTTGTATACTAGTTTTAAATCTGTAGCATGCTGTAGGCTTCATTTACAGCCTTTGTCTAATGCCTTGATTTTATTCCAGATTGGAATGCTCTGTGCTATACCAATCTTGCACTTGAATATTCTCTATTGTTGCTTCCTTATTGTGCCTATTAACTTTTCCTTCCAATCTAGCCAGACTAAAATTGTATTTTACCTTCTCTGGTTTACCCTACTCCAAACTGTTAGCTTTGACTCTTTCCATCTCTATTTTAACATAAAAGTATTTAAACATCATAACCTTCCACAAGTAATCCAAAAGCTGTCAAAAGTTCAGTGGAACACAGCCATTGGCTGTGTTATCATTGGCTGCTTTCCCCTTTGAGGGGGAGAACTGACTGGTGGCAATTTAACCTGAAGATCACCACACCTTAGGTGAGGGCAAAGAGAAAATGCTGGAAAATCTCAGCAGGTCTGGCAGCATCTGTAGGGAGAGAAAAGAGCTAACGTTTTGAGTCCAGATGACCCTTTGTCAAAGCTAAAAGACAGGGAAAATGGGAAATATTTATACTGTGGAGTGAGGATGAAAGATGAGTCACAGCCACAAAAACCCAGGGAAATGAAGTGCTAATAGCCAGAGAAACCACAGGGAAAGAGTGCTAATGGCAGTCCACAGAGAGAACAAAAGGTGTCAAAGGCCAAATAGCAGAGAAACTAACATCTTCCGGTTAGGCACGATACAGCCTTCCGGCCTCAACATCGAATTCAACAACTTCAGATGATTAGCTCTACCCCACCTCGACCCATTTGTTTCATCCCATTTCATTTTAACTGTCTTTTACGATTTCTTTCTTTCTTTTTATATATATTTACTCCCCCCACATTCTTATCCACCTTTCCTCACCCTTTCTCCCCATTGCTTCCCCCTTCCTCTTACCCACATCGACATCTGTCACAGTTTACCCTCTGATGTTAGTTTCTCTGCTGTTTGGTCTTTCGCACCTTTTGTTCTCTCTGGGAACTGCCATTAGCATTCTTTCCCCTTGGTTTCTGTGGCTATTAGCACCCCGTTTCCCTGGGTTTCTGTGGCGATGACTCATCTTTTATTCTCACTCCAGTATAAATATTTCCTACTTTCTCGGTCTTTTAGCTTTGACGTCTTACAACACCAGGTTAAAGTCCAACAAGTTTGTTTCAAACACTAGCTTTCGGAGCACTGCTCCTTCCTCAGGTGAATGAGGAAGGAGCAGTGCTCCGAAAGCTAGTGTTTGAAACAAACCCGTTGGACTTTAACCTAGTGTTGTAAGACTTCTTACTGTGCTCACCCCAGTCCAACGCTGGCATCTCCACATCATTTTAGCTTTGACAAAGGGTCACCTAGACACAAAACGTTAGCTCCCTACAGATGCTGCCAGATCTGCTGAGATTTTTGAACATTTTCTCTTTGGTTTCAGATTCCAGCATCCATAGTAATTTGCTTTTACCTTAGGCGAGGGGCAAGGTTGAGAAGGCAGGCCTTCATGAATAACCTCAGCCGGTATGGGAATTGAACCCATGCTGCTGGCATCACTCTGCATCACAAACCAGCTGTCTAGCCAACAGAGCTAAACTAATCCTCATTATATGCCAAGTATTGAAACACTGAGCAAATATTGACTGATAATGTTGCAGGTACAAAGCTAATTGCAGCAACAGCAGTAAATTCCTGTGCTCAATTTAGAAAGTCATGCTGACACCGTAAACCTGTGAATACATTGGACCCTAAAGAACATTTTCTGAGTCCAGAGATTGAATACTTACATCTTATGCTAATAGCAAGTTGGATGTCAGCTAATGTACTGCATTTAAATGGTCCTGTTAGCACTGGCGCACATGGTAAACAATTTCACCACTACATGTTGTGAATTATGTTTCAGTTCCGACTTGTGAAAATGTGAAGTATCAGAAAACAGAAAATGATGGACTTAACAATAATAGTAATGAACATCCGAGGCATCTAGGCTGTCCAGTGCTTGCTTTTAAAATGCTCATTTGCCCAGTTTTTGAAAGGGAAAAAAGACTACCAATGTTCATCATTATTAAAGAGTACATTTATCAGCCATTTCCAACATCTGCATTTCCAGATTTAAATGCAGGACTCAGGAAGTTCCTGTCAAAGTCCTGCTTCTCCAGAAGCATCGCTATATTGGTATCTCGCTGAGACTCACCAGCATTTACCCAGTACATGCTGACTGAAAAATATTACAGCTCGTCATTCTAGTGTAAGTGGATTTTTATTGATGTGATGATCTTAGTTCCTTCTGAACAACTTCTCTGGCACTGAAAATGCACTTTTACACTGTGAAGTCTTATCTCTTTAGATTTTGGTTATTGCTGGAGATTTTAAAAATGTTCTTCTTTGGGTGCTATCGACAAATGTGGTTGAAATTGCACTGGTTGCATGACAGGTTTCCTATAAAATTAATTTCCATAGCCTCAAATATAAAATCATCCATGAACTAAAGGACAGTAAAATAGAATATGATTGTTATATTACAGGGATGTAATATATATGCTACTCATTTGTCTTGCTGAGTTGTTTTAACTTGATGATAAACAGTCAAAGTCTTCCAGTAGATGACAAATTATTTATTGAGTAACAAAATAATATACTTGTGAGTTATTTTACTTTAATACTTTGACTAGTAGTAGAATTAACTAAGATTAGATTAAATTAACAATGAATGTAAAACACTACACTCTGAGCTGGTCACTTTTATTCTCTAGCTGCATTATACACAAAGAACCTAAAGAAAGAGTGGGAAACTCCTTATATAGTCCCTGTTAGTGTTGCCATCTAGTGATCATCTGACTGTACTGACTGCACATTAACTAATCATGTATTTACATATACAGAGATCACTATAATGATTGCTTCTGTTTTAAAAATAAATTTAGAGCACCCAATTTTTTTTAAATTAAGGGGCAATTTAGCATGGTCAATCCACCTACCCTGCACATCTTTTGGGTTGTGGGGGTGAGACCCACGCAGACAAAGGGAGAATGTGCAAACTCTACACGGACAGTGACCTGGGGCCAGGATCGAACCTGGGTCCGGGATTACTTAAGATCTACATGCCCAATATCCAGCGGCTGCCCTCGATTCTCTGGCCTCCCCAGGCAGGCTGCAGCGGACGGCATTCAGCACTGGCCCACACAGGTGGACCAGATGGTTGAGGTATTTGGTTTTCAAACAGCTCATGAGTGGGCCAGGATGTATAAATTGAATCTGGCTGGCTTGGTGGAGGGATGAGCGGGGGGATCTGAAGAGGTGGGATGCCTTCCGACTTTCATCAGCTGGGCGGGTGCAGACGGTCAAGATAAACGTTTTGCCAAGATTTCATTTTGCGTTTTAGTCCCTCCTGGGCCATCGGAAACCACTGGGTGGTCAGGAAAAGTGCAGGGTGTCCCCCTGCCGTCCCCCTTGAACTCAATTCCCCTGTTAATAAAAGCCAACACACCACACGCCTTCTTAACAACCCTATCAATCTGGATGGCAACTTTGTGGGACCTATGTACGTGGACCCCAATATCCCTCTGTTCCTCCACACTTCCAAGAATCCTGCCTCTAATCCTGTATTCAGCATTCAAATTCATCCTTCCAAAATGAATCACTTCACATTTATCTCGGTTGAACTCCATCTGCCACTTCCCAGCCCAGCTCTGCATCCTGTCAATGTCCTGTTGTAACCTGCACCAGCCCTCGACACTATCTACAACTCCACCAACCTTCGTGTCATCGGCAAACTTACTAACCCACCCTTTCACTTCCACATCCAAGTCACTTATAAAAACCAGGAAGAGCAGAGGTCCCAGAACAGGTCCCTGCGGGACACCATTGGTCACCGACCTCCAGGCGTAATACTTTCCATCCACTGCCACTCGCTGTCTTCTTTCGGCTAGCCAATTCTGTATCCAGACAGCCAAATTTCCCTGTATCCCATGCCCCCTAACTTTCTAAAAGAGCATGCCATGGGGAACCTTATCAAATGCCTTAATGAAATCCATATACACCACATCCACTGCCCGAACTTGATCAATGTGCCTCGTCACATCCTCAAAGAATTCAATGAGGTTTGTGAGGCATGACCTGCCCCTCACAAAGCCATGCTGACTATCTTTAATCAAACTATGTTTTTCTAAATAATCATAAATCTTATCTCTCAGAACCTTTCCAATATTTTGCTCACCACAGACGTAAGACTGACTGGTCTGTAATTCCCAGGGATTTCCCTATTCCCTTTCTTGAACAGGGGAACAATATTCGCCTCCCTCCAATCATCCGGTACTACTCCAGTGGAGAGTGAGGACGCAAATATCATCGCCAATAGCGCAGCAATATCCTCCCTCTCTTCCCTTAGTAACCTTGGGTATATCCCATCAGGCCCAGGGGGCTTATCTACCCTGATGCTTTTCAAACTTTCCACCACATCCTCTTGCTTGATATCAACCTGTTCGAGCCAATTAACCTGGTTCACACTGTTCTCACTAGCAACAAGGTCCCTCTCTCTAGTGGATACTGAAGCAAAATATTCATTTAGGACCTCCCCTACCTCCTCAGGCTCTGGGCACAAGTTCCCTCCACTATCCCTGATCAGCACTACTCTCACTCTGATCATCCTCTTATTTCTCACATAAGTGTAGAAGGCCTTGGGGTTTTCCCGAATCTTTCCCGCCAGGGCTTTTTCATGCCCCCTTCTAGCTCTCCTCAGTCCATTTTTGAGTTCCTTCCTGGCTACCTTGTAACCCTCTAGAGCCATGCAGATCCTTGGTTCCTCAACCTTACGTAAGCTTCCTTCTTCCTTTTGACAAGAAGCTCCACTTCTCTTGTCATCCAAGGCTCCTTTACCTTACCATTCCTTCCTTGTCTCAGTGGGAGAAAACTATCCAGCACTCGCCGCAAGTGCTCCTTGAACAACCCCCACATTACTGTTGTGCATTTCCCCGAGAACAACTGTTCCCAATTTATGCTCCTCAGCTCCTGTCTAATAGCAGTATAATTTCCTCTCCACCAATTAAATACCTTCTCATTCTGTCTATTCCTATCCCTCTCCATGACTATAGTAATGGTCAAGGATTTAGCATAGCCAATCTACCGAACCTGCACATCTTTGGATGGTGGGAGAAAACCGAAGCATCCGGAGGAAACCCATGCAGGCACGAGGAGGACGTGCAGAGTACGCACAGGCAGTGACCCAAGCCGGGAATCGAATCTTGTACCCTGGTGCTGTGAAGCAATGGTGCTAACCACTGGGCTACCATGCTGCCCCAGGATCAGGGCCCATGGGGAACCATGCCCATTGTAGAGGAATAGTTACAATCCAAGTTTTAAAAATATTGTACCTGCAGTTGAAATACAAGGTACATTGTTCTAAGTAAGTCAAGGTCAGCTTGGTGGTGAAAACTTACACCAGCCTCTTAGCTAGACTGCAAAGGGAGTAAGTCAGATATGAATGTGTGATGGGAGAGACAACTATTCAGAATTTAAATCACAATTTAAAACTTGTAAACCAATAGGGGGCAAAGAGGGGGGAGGTATCGAACACAGGTATAAGGTTACTGGCACAAGTGTTGCCTGTGTCTTCTCTCTCTCTTCGCCTTTGTTCTCTTCCAGTTATTTTCATCCTTATGCCCTGCTGTGCTTTTGCTTCTTTTATTTTTTACTTTTGTAGTTTTTGAAGTGTAATAACTTGATTTGTGCAATAAAACTCAATCTCGCACTACCACCGGAACCTTGTCTCTTATTTGAAGGGTGGAGTGTGCAGGGCAGGTAAGAAGGGGCCTCTGGGAGGTTTAGGGGTGACTGGATGGGGTTCTGGAAGGGAGGGAGTGCCGGAAGAGGGCATGAGGGAGCATGAAGAGGGGTAGGGCCAGGGACCCCATAATGGGGTGTCCTCGATTGGGGGGCATGGGGTAGTGTCCATGTGTGTGGGAGGTTGTCATTGCCCATGGGTGGCGGGATATGGGGGACCAACAAGCTCACTTGGAGATTGGGGCACTCTTTTCAAAATGGCGTCCCGATCTCGGAGTCCAGCTCCTCAGTGCTAAAAATAAATTCTCAGGGCGCGATTCTCTGGAAAGATTTCGAAGTGTTGTAGTAAGGGGAAATGCCCAGCGAGGCCGGCAACACTCTTCAAAGTTAATTGGTCTACTTAACGAGGCCTCACGGGCTTCTCAAAGCAAATGAAGTTTCACCAGCTGCTAGATGCTGTGGAGGCCAGGACGGATGTCCTGTTTCCCCGAGGGTCCAGGAGGGTCAGCAATAGGGCAGCCAACGCTGCATGGGATGAGGTGGCGGCAACAGTCAGCTCGGGGAATGTCACCAGGACTGGCCTCCAGTGCAGGAAAAAAGTCAATGACCTACACCGGGCAGCACGAGTGAGTAGAAACCAATGACCCCCCTCCCCACCTGTGGGAGCCTCTCACCCTTTTACCCCCCCAACTCTTCCTCCACCCCTTCCCCCCTTTGAACCCCCCAACCCCTCCTTCACACCCCCACTTCCACCACTGTGAACCCACACGTGTGGCTAATGATGCCTTCTCTGTGTCTCCTCAGGAAAAGCTCTCCCACAATTGCCAGGAGGGGGCCGGACTGGCAGTGGTGTGCCATACATCAGGATGCTCACCACCTTCGAGGTGCGTGCCCTGGAGGTGACCGGTTTGGCCAAGGACAGAGCGGTCACCAACGTGGTGACTGGCAGACAGCACAGAGGTGAGGAGTGGGCTGCACCATTGGGAAGGTGGGGAATTTTCAAATACAATAAACATCTTTGTGCACAACCAGAATTCTGCCTCTGTCACCTTATTCCGCAATGCAGGCCGACCCCCGAACCCTTGGCCCATCTCTCCAGGCATCTCCCCCTCCCCATGGCACCCATTCATCCTCCGGTTATGGACATGGCCCTGAGCTGTGTCCCATCTCCTGGGTGTTCGAGTATTGGATCTTGCGTGTGTGGTGTTGCCTCCCGCAGTGTTCAAGCACAAGGTGTTATGAGGATGCTTTGCAATGTTTCCCACATGCTACATGGCCACCCACGGGAATCCACTTAGGTTGTGTGAAGTGCTCACTTAACCATGATTGCCAATTCCCTATTAGTGATAGCCTTCAGCCGGAAGGCCAGAGGCCTCTACAGTCGGTGGGGATTATGAGTGGTCGGTGGCGCAGACAGGCAGGGACAAGGGTTGCATCCGGATTGGGTGCACACGATTCACATGTTGGCAATATGGTGTCACAAGCGGTTGCCCCCCCCCCCCCCCCCCCCCCCGGTTGTGCCCCCCCCTCCCCCAAAGCGCCCCTCCCTCTTTTCCATGGCGGCCCATCCTTGTGGAGGATCCCTCACCCCTAGCCAAGGGTCCCCCACTGGGGTGGCAAGTCCAGCACCCCCAGACTCTTTGCATGTGAGCAAAGATAGATACTCACCTCCTCGGCTCCCACAGAAGCCCTTCCATCAGGTTCACGCTTTAAAAAGGTGTACTAATCGATGCAGTGTGACCACTTGCTGGGGAGGCTGCTAAATGACAGGGGGGCCATTGGATATGGGATGGCTCTCATTAATTGTTTGGAAATGGGCTTTAAGTGATGATAATTGATTTCTTCCCACGCGCCAGTGAGATCCTGATTTCGCCTATGGGAGCGGCCGGTTGCATAGCAAACTCTTTGGCGCTTGGCGCGGTTCTCATTTTTGGCCTCTCCCGCTATTCACCGGCCTCATTTTGCTTGAACGAGACCATAACAAAACCGTTGAATCACGCCCAAAGTGTGGGCTAAACCAGTGAGAAACTCCCCAGGGCCCAAAAAAGTGACTAAGTGTCATTGAATAGCGGTGGTGAACTCGCCGACAGAACCAGCGAGAAATTCCCTGAAAAACCTGCCACAAATGAACTTAGAAATTGTTTGGGAGAATCACGCCCCCTATGTTTCCTGCCTCCCCTTAAAATACTTGAACACTCCCCTGATGTCTGGAGCGCAATAGCCAAGGGCTCGATAGCCCCAATGCGAACAGAAGTAGGGATAACGGGCACCACTGTATAGCCTGAAATCTCCCTAGCTAATCGAATTTGTCCTAACACTACCTACCCATGAGATAAACGTGGCACAAACTGAAACCTCCCTAAAATCTCGAATAAACATCCGCACTCTCCCCTATCGAATGTCTTCTCCACATCCATAGCCAAAACAACGTCCGGCACCCTGCCCTTCGACGGCGCCATAACCACATTCAATAAACGTCTAATATTACTCGACAGCTGCTCCCCTTCACCAAACCCTTCTGATTCTCCGGCACACACCCCTCCAATCGCCTCGCCAATAACTTAGCCAATGCTTTCATATCTGTGTTTAATAGGTGGATAGGTCTCTACGAACCACATTCCACCAGGTCTTTTTCCTTTTTGGGGATTAGCAAAATCGACGCCTGAGCCAGTGTGCCGGGCAGCACCAATTGCACCACAGAGTCGGAAAACATCTCCAGGAGATGAGGTGCCAATTCCGCTGCAAACCGTTTGTAAAACTCAACTGGGAAACCATCAGGTCCCGGAACCTTCCCTGGCTGCATCAACCCAATTGCTTCCATCACCTGCTGTAGCCCCAAAGGAGCCTCCAATCACAGCCCCTTCTCCCTCTCAACTTCCCGGAACACCAGCCCATGAATAAACTCCCCATCTCAGCCCCCTCCACTCCAAGGTTCAGACCTGTACAGGCCCATATAAAAGGGCTCAAATGCTTTATTTGTGTGCTCCGGCGTCGTCACCAACGAACTCCCCTCTTCTCTCACTTGTACTATCCCCCACGCGGCAGCTTGTCGCCTCAGTGGATGCGCCAGCAGGCAGCTGGCCTTCACTCCATACTCATAAAGGACCCCCCTCACTCTCTGAAGCTGACCCACTGCCTTCCCTGTCATCAACAAATCGAATTCCTCCTGCAGCTTCTCCTGTTCTGTCAATAGTTCCCTGGTTGGGGCCATAGAGTACTGCCTATCCAACTCCAATAAGTGCCCACCAATCGCTGCCTCTCTGCCTTCTCCACCTTACCCCTCTGGGCCTTGTATGCAATCACATCAAACGCACTACTGCATTCAACACCTCCCAAAACGTGGAGGGCAAGACCTCCCCGTTTTGATTAAACTCTACATACTCCTTAATTACTGAAGCAAAACCTTTCATCCGCCAGTAGCGCCAAGTCCATCCTCCACAGGGTCCCTGTGACTGATCCACACCCAACCTCAAGTCCATAAAATGTGGAGTGTGGTCTGAAACCACAATCGCCTCATATTTCACCTCCACAATCTCTGGGAGAATCGAATTGCCCACCACAAAAAAATCTATACGAGTACACCAGGTGCACAGGGGAGAAGTACGAAAACTCCCTCCGATCTGGGTGCCGAAAGCTCCATGGATCCATCCCCCCACCCCCAATTCGGTCATAAACATCCCTAGTTCCTTTGCCAATCCCTTCCTAGCCAGTGTCCTTGTGCTCGATCAGTCCAACCAAGGCTCCATCACACAATTAAAATCACCACCCATGATTAATTTATGCGCGTCTAGATCCGGATGTCTGCCATCATCCACTTAACAAATTCTCCATTATCCTGATTATCATAAGATTATCATTGAATTTACAGTTCAGAAGGGGGCCATTCAGCCCATCGAGTCTGCACCGGCTCTTGGAAAGAGCACCCTACCCAAGGTCAACACCTCCACCCTATCCCCATAACCCAGTAACTCCACCCAACACTAAGGGCAATTTTGGACACCAAGGGCAATTTAACATGGCCAATCCACCTAACCTGCACATCTTTGGACCGTGGGAGGAAACCGGAGCACCCGGAGGAAACCCACGCACACACGGGGAGGATGTGCAGACTCCGCACAGACAGTGACCCAGGCCGGAATCGAATATGGGACCCTGGAGCTGTGAAGCAGTTGTGCTAGCCACAATGCTGCCGTGCTATATAAATGTTGACTAGCACTACCGGGGCCCCCTCCAACACTCCACTGACCATCACAAACCGAACCCCGGGTCGAACACTTCCTTTGCCATCACAAACATCACCCTCTTACGAAATAGAATAGCAACCCTTCTCGACTTGGGAGTCGAATCCCCAAATGGAATGTGTGGTAGTATGCATTAGGGGTCATGTGGGACTGTGAAGCCGTGATGTCATTGGCTGACAGATCCCGGGTCCTGGTTGGCTGTTGACCTCTAGCTCCGCCCTGAAGGCGGAGTATAAGAACCAGGAGTTCTCCCCCGCAGGCCAGTCTGTTAATGAACTGCGGGGAACAAGTCACGCTTAATAAAGCCTCATCGACTTCACCTCTATTCGTCTCTCGGGAGTCTTTGTGCGCTACAGAATGTCTGACCCACCCACCCTTTTCACAACCTCACCTGGTCTGTAATCTGCAAGTGCCTCTCCTGGAGAAACACCACCTCCGCCTTCAAACTTTTCAAAGGCGTAACTACCCGAGAACGCTTCACCGACCGATACAACCCTCGTACATTCCACATCACTATCCTCACCGGGTGTTTCTGACCATCCTTCCTCCTCCCCCCCCAAACCAACACCTAAACCCCAATCCATCACAAAGCCACTTCAGCCCCCATTGTCTTTTCTTTTCCAAGCCCACCCAAAATGGCCGCTCACTCCCCTCCGTCCGGACTTCGCCCAATACACTATCCGCCCCACCTGCGTCACCAGCACCAACCCCCCTCCCCGACCAGCACCCGCCCCCGGCTACGTATCGCAGCCCCACCCCCACATTGCTTCTGTTCACCAGCATCCTTGCTAGCATTTGAAAACTCCCCCTTGAAAACCGAAACAATGGCCCTCGCCCATACTTCCCCCACACTACCTACACAACCTTTGGAGGGGTCCAGGCCCCGACCCACCCCTCACCAAGATCCTCACCTTCCCCAACCAACAGGAGAGAGACACCCAAGATTCCAACCCTTCCACCCCTCAACCATTGTTAAAGACCAATATGGCCAACATGTGAAAACAGAACAAAATACTGATAAGCATTATACACACATTTAAAAAAATAAAGCATCAGAAAACATTTCCCCAACCAACCCTCATCCAAATCATTCTCTTTAATAAAGCCATGTGCTTCTTCAAGCGACATAAAATAATGCTCCTTCCCCTTAAAAGTCAACCAAAGTTTGGCTGGGTACAGCACGCCAAACCAAAACTATTTTTGGAAGAGCACCGCCTTGGCCCGATTAAAGCCAGCCTGCAGCTTGGCCAGATCGGCACCAATGTCATTGGATCCATTTGTGTGATCAGAATCAAGCATTGCCAAGGAAACAAGATACTTGTGGTAATACCAGGTATTGCGATACCGGAGAGGTGGATGACCATTGGTTAGACCTAGGACTCTACCATTGGCTGATGTACATAGCTCCGCCCTGAGAGGTGGAGTATAAGAACCGATGCCGTCCCAGCAGCCTTCACTTTCTGTATCGAAGCTGCTGGGGAAGAGTTTTGGCAGATTAAAGCCCATTAGTTATGCCTCACCTTGTCTTGAGAGTAATTGATTGCGCATCAATTTAATCTGCTACAACTTCCGTTGAAAGGATGGATCTCCGTATCAAACCGGAGTGCCTTCAGCTCAGCCCCCACACGGACAACTCTGCTGCTATTTTCAAACATTGGCTGGCGTGCTTTAGGGGCTACATCGGCACGGCCGCCGACACCCCACGGAAGGACAAAAGATGCATCTCCTACGCTCACGGGTCAGCCCTGGGATCAACCCTCTTATCGAGGAGGCGGCGAATTATGCTGCCGCGATCGAGCTGCTAGGACATTATATCCACCCTGTGAACCAGGTCTACGCTCGTCAACTGCTGGCGACTAGGAGGCAAAGCCCTGAGGAAACGTTGGAAGACTTCTACCCTGAGGGGCTGCTGGTGCTTGGCCGAAACTGTGGCTGCCCGCCAGTTTCGGGGAACGAGCACACGGAACTTTTGATCAGGGATGCTTTCGTCGCAGGTATGACCTCCCCCATATCCACTGAAGGCTCCTAGAAATGGACACTCTGGGACTTGCAGAGGTACGGGTCCTGGTGGGGTCCATGGAGGTTGCATATAAAAACGCGCTGTCCTTTGCTCCCGATCGCGCGGCGGCCCCCTGGACTGCGTGGCACCCCGTAGCGGCAGCCCCTCAGACCTTTCCCATGACCCCGCAAGCCTGCGCGGCGAGACGGCCCGCTAACGCCGCTGGACGCCGCTGTTTCTTCTGCGGGCTGGCGAATCATCCCGGCCCGCGCTGCCACCTGCAAAGGGTGCGGCAAGAAGGGCCACTATGTGGGGGTCTGCCAGGCCCGCGCCATGGCCACGGTCTCCAGCGACTATCGGCAACCCCCCTTTCAGGCCCCGACCGCCCAGCGCTCACCGCCACACCCCTATCCTAAGGCCACGTGCGACTCGCTGGTATGGCCATTTTGCCCCCCGGACACCACGCTGGACGGTTGGGCGCTGCCATTTTAGCCCTCGCCGCCGCCATTTTCTTCATCCCCGGACACCATGTGCAAACCATGGGTGACGCCATCTTGGATGGGGCCCCCAGCACAGCCGACTACATGCTGCCCGACCGGAACTCTCCATTACTGCACCTGGCCTCGGTGACTCTGGACCAAAGTCGGCCCGGACGCTTGCGAAAGCTACAACGACGATCTCCATCAACGGCCACGAGACGTCGTGCCTGATCGACTCTGGGAGCACGGAAAGCTTTGTTCACCCTGACACGGTAAGGCGCTGTTCTCTTGTCACCCATCCCATAAATAAAAGGATCTCCCTGGCCTCCGGGTCACACACGGTGGAGATAAAGAGGTTCTGCCTAGCGAACCTCACTGTCCAAGGCAGGGAATTCCACAATTTCCGCCTGTCCATCCTGCCGCACCTCTGCGCAGCCACCCTCCTTGGGCTGGATTTCCAGTGCCATCTGCAAAGCCTGACTTTTAAATTCGGCGGCCCTATACCCTCCCTTACTGTCTGCGGCCTCGCGACCCTTAAGGTCGACCCACCTTCCCGGTTTGCGAACCTCACCCCGGATTGCAAACCCGTCGCCAGCAGGAGCAGACGGTATAGTGTCGGAGGTCCAGAGGCTGCTGAGGGAAGGGGTCATCGAAGCGAGCAACAGTCCCTGGAGAGCTCAAGTAGTGGTGGTAAAGACCGGGGAGAAACATAGGATGGTCATTGACTACAGTCAGACCATCAACAGGTTTACGCAGCTGGATGGTTACCCTCTTCCCCCGTATAGCCGACCTGGTGAACAGGATTGCGCAATACAAGGTCTTCTCCACGGTGGATCTCAGGTCTGCCTACCACCAGCTACCCCTCCGTAATGGTGACTGCCAGTACACTGCCTTTGAAGCAGACGGGCGGCTCTATCACTTTTTAAGGGTTCCCTTCGGTGTCACGAATGGGGTCTCGGTCTTCCAATGAGAGATGGACAGAATGATTGACCGGTACGGCTTACGCGCAACTTTCCCGTATCTGGATAACGTCACCATCTGCGGCCATGACCAGCAAGTCCACGACACCAACCTACGCAAATTTCTCCAGACCGCGAAAATCCTTAATCTGACATACAATAAGGATAAATGCGTGTTTAGCAACGACCGTCTAGCCATTCTAGGCTACGTAGTGCGAAGTGGAGTCATAGGCCCCGATCCTGAGCGCATGCGCCCCCTCATGGAGTTTCCCCTCCCTCACTGCCCCAAGGCCCTAAAGCGCTGCCTCGGCTTCTTCAGCTATTATGCACAGTAGGTCCCCAATTACGCAGACAAGGCTCGACCCCTGATCCAGTCCACAACCTTCCCCCTGTCGACGGAGGTCCGCCAGGCCTTCAGCCGCATCAAAGCAGACATTGCAAAGGCCACGATGCGCGCCATCGACGAGTCCCTCCCCTTCCAGGTCGAGAGCGATGCGTCCGACGTAGCTCTGGCGGCCACCCTCAACCAAGCAGGCAGGCCTGTGGCTTTCTTCTCCCGTACTCTCCGTGCTTCCGAGATTCGCCACTCCTCGGTCGAAAAGGAGGCCCAGGCCATCGTAGAAGCTGTGCGACACAGGAGGCATTACCTGGCCGGCAGGAGATTCACTCTCCTCACGGACCAACGGTCGGTTGCCTTCATGTTCGATAATGCACAGCGGGGCAAGATTAAGAACGACAAGATCTTGCGGTGAAGGATAGAACTCTCCACCTACAATTACGAGATCTTGTACCGTCCGGGGAAGCTGAACGAGCCTCCTGATGCCCTGTCCCGCAGCACTTTTGCCACCGCACAAGTGGACCGCCTCCGATCCCTCCACGAGGACCTCTGCCACCCGGGGGTCACTCGTTTCTTTCATTTTATCAAGACCCGCAACCTGCCCTACTCCATCGAGGAGGTCAGGACCGTCACCAGGGACTGCCAAATCTGCGCTGAGTGCAAGCCGCACTTCTACCGGCCAGAGAGGGCGCACCTGATAAAGGATTCCCGTCCCTTTGAACGCCTCAGCATGGATTTCAAAGGCCCCCTCCTCTCCACCGACCGCAACACGTACTTCCTTAACGTGATTGGCGAGTACTCCCGGTTCCCATTCGCCAACCCCTGCCCAGACTTGACCACAACCACCGTCATCAAGGCCCTCCAGGGTATCTTTACACTGTTCGGTTTCCCCGCATACATTCACAGTGATAGGGGGTCCTCCTTTATGAGCGACGAACTGCGTCAATTCCTGCTCAGCAAGGGCATCGCCTCGAGCAGGACGACAAGTTAAAACCCCCGGGGAAACGGGCAGGTAGAGAGGGAGAACGGAACGGTCTGGAAGACCGTCCTGCTGGCCTTACGGTCCAGGAATCTCCCAGTCTCCCGCTGGCAGGAAGTCCTCCGGTGGCCCTCCACTCCATCCGGTCACTGCTCCGTACAACCACGAATCAGACACCTCACGAACGTCTCCTTGTTTTCCCCAGGAGGTCCTCCTCCGGGACCTCGCTCCCAACCTGGCTAGCGACACCCGGACCCATCCTGCTTCGGAAACATGTGAGGGCGCACAAGTCGGACCCGTTGGTCGAGAGGGTCCACCTGCTGCACGCCAACCCCCAGTACGCCTACGTAGCGTTGCCTGACGGCCACCAAGACACGGTCTCCCTTCGGGACCTGGCGCCCACCGGAGCCCCACGCGCACCCGCACCATTGCCCCCACCCTCTCCACAGCATCTAACTGGAGGGTCAGTACTCTCGCCACCCCTGCCTAGGCCCGAACACACACCAACGCCCCCTACAGGCGCCTTCCCCCCCTGTCCACCTTTCGCCCCAACAGAGCCGCCTAGGGGTGACAAAGCTGCCTGGGAGGACGACATCACGTTCCCGGAGTCGCAACCGCCAGGACTCCCATCAGAAATCACCGCCGAAGCCCAGATGCTCCAGAAGGACGACCAGGCCACCCGATCAACTGATTGCTGCACTATGAACACTTTGGTATTACCCTCGACATCACGGTACCTCCATACCTGGTCATACCATGCGAAAGGCGACTATTAGCGCTGGCCATCACCCTGCCGGGCTCTTTTTTTTAAACAGGGGGTGAATATGGTAATACCAGGTATTGCGGTACCTGAGAGGTGGATGACCATTGGTTAGACCCAGGAGTCTACCATTGGCTGATGTACATAGCTCCGCCCTGAGAGGCGGAGAATAAGAACCGATGCCATCCCAGCAGCCTTCACTTTCTGTATCGAAGCTGCTGGGGAGGAGTACTAGCAGATTAAAGCCTATTAGTTATGCCTCACCTTGTCTTGAGAGTAATTGATTGCGCATCAATACTATGTTTAAGCGTGTATGTAACATGCATCTCTCTGCTTACTGATCGGCCTCTGATTTCTAAAAACAGCTGTCAGAAGTAAAGACACTTTTCAAAGTGAATGTCGCAATTTGTGGTGAAATTATTTAGGCAAGCAAGGCATATTCAGGAGTCTCATCACCATGGTATATTTTGGGAGCGATTCTCGCAACCCCAACTCCCCAAGGGAGAGGGTCCACCAGGCGACCCCCAACCCTCCCTCCAGCCCTTCCTCCTTCAGGACTACCTGCACCAACCCCTTTAATTCTCTCTCCACCTCAACCCTCTTTTCACATCTGCCTCCACAACTGTGAACCACACGTGTGGCTAACGATGCCCTCTGTGTGTCCTCTCAGGAAAAGCTCTTCCATAATGGGCGAGAGAGGGCCCAGATTGGCGGTAGGGCGCCGTACTTGAGAATCCTCACCTCGTTCAAGGAGCGGACCCTGGAGGTGACTGGTGTGGAGCGGACAGGGTGGTCACCAACGTGGAGGCTGACGGACGCTGCAGAGGTGAGGGACCACCAGGCTCCACCCGGACGACCTGTAAAATGTGAGTAGTGATTGCCTTACTGCCTGACCTATTCCTCCCACTGACCACATGTCCATTCTACCTTAGGTCCAACAGCCAACGGCGCCAGCCCATCCCGGGTGGCCCCCTCTCCTGAATCCAAAGAAAACACCTCGGAGGAGAGTTCTGAGGATGCAACTGTTATAGTTGCGGCACAGCTGTCATCCCCACCCTCCACCAGCGCAGATACACACACCTTAGTGGGAAATGAAAGGGGTCAGGCTTCCGGGGCACAATCTGGTGAGCAGCACACTGCTGCTGATGTGGAGGCAGGAATCCCCAGGCGAGAAAGCAGTTGGAGGTCTGCTGGATCCCTGGAACCAGCTTGATATTAAGTCTGTGGAACAGAGTTACCCGGGGCTGATGGGGACGGTAGGGGCCAACCTGGACATTCAGAGGGAGATGTCCCTCCAGCAGATCCATAGTCGATTGGAGAGTCACAGAGGCTACGGGCGCAGGAGGTGGCGGCAGCAATGAGTGGCACCGAGGCCAACACTGCTAGGGCGGCGACCACAGTCGAGAGCCTAGTGCACGAAGATGGCACCGTGAGTGAAGGTGTCTGAGGCGTCGCGCAGTCGGTGACGGCCATGGCTGAGGATCTCAACAGTATGCCTGCCTCACAGGGATGTCACCCAGTACCAGGCCGACCTTGATGAAGTTCTGCGGGACTTATCCTGCTCTCAGATGGGAATGGCTGAGGCGCTGCGGCGTTCGTCCTAGTCGCAGCTGGGCATGGCTGAGGGACTACAGAGCATGGCCCGGGCACTGGAGGATGTAACCCAGTCACTGAGGAGCATCGCTGAGGGCGTCAACACGATGGTGCGGTCTATGGTGAACTACCAAGGTTGGCAGAGCCAATGATGCAGGGACAGCCGGGGTTCGAACTAGTTGCCCCTCCGTTCCAAACTGATCCCTAGGGTCCTATGGGTACCGACAGGGAGATGGGGACGCTGAGTGCCAACCCGGGCCCGCCCCATGGGGCAGCGACGGTGTTCCGGAGTTCCGCCCCCCTGATGAGGCCGTGTCTCGGGGTCAGCACACAGGCTGTGCATGTGCTGTCGATAAGTGAGTCGTGGCCCTCCTGCCCCAAAGCCCCCAGAGGACGCCCACCATGGCCATCGAAGGCCACGGGATGAGGTAAGCAGCTGCTGCCTCCACCTCAGATGTGCATCCTGGGGAAACACCAAAACACAATGGTAGATCTAGGAGGGCCAGGCACGTTGAGCATCATTGAGGGCACCGCGGTAGGGGGAAGGGGTTAGGTGAGGTGAAGGAGGGGGTGCAGTTGGGGGCCGGGGGGGCAGCACTATCGGGAATGGGTATTGTACAGCACATTAAACAGCTTTTTGCACAAACATTATGATGCCTCTGTCAGCTTCTTCCGCAATGCGGGCTGACCCCCGGGCCCTTTCCCGGTCTCTCCAGGCAAACCCCCTCAACGTGGCACCAACGTGGTGCTTATGTCCTGGGAACTGTGTCCCATTCCCTGGGTGTTCGGATGTTGGCTGCTGCGTGTGTGGTGTACGAAAGGAGTACTAATCGGCACTAGCATGAGCACTTGTTGTGGAGACCGGTGAATGACAGGAGGCCATTGATGATGGGTGGCTCTTGTTAATTGTATGGAAATGGAGCTTAAGTGTTAATAATTGGTGACTCGCCACGCTACGGCGAGATATGAATTCGCCTACGGGAGCAGGCCGGTTGCATCCCAAACTGTTTGGCGCATGGCGCAGTTCCCGTTTTTGTCCTCTCCCTCTTGTGCGCGACTGTAACGAAGCCGGAAGATCGCGCCCTTAGAATTCATTTTAGCACTGGGGAGCTGAACTCCGAGATCGGGCTGCCATTTTGAAAGGGTGCCCCGATTTTAAAGTGAGCTTGTGGGACCCCTACACCCCTCACCCATTGGCAATGTCACCCCCACACACATGGACACCACCCCATACCACCCAAGTGAGGATACCGCACTGTAGACCCCCCTTTTCAGACCTCCTCCCCCAAGCACCGTTACAGCACCCCCTCCCTTCTAGGAGCCCCACCCATCATCCCCAGCCCCCTAGAGGTCCCTACTTAGTTGCCCTGCACTCTCCCACCCTTCAAACCCTCACCCCACCCTCATTTTAAGGGGCATGTCTCCCCTCACCCCTGACCCTTGGCAACGCCACCCTGGCACTCGGGCACTCTTGTATTGCCACCCTGGCACCCAGGCTGGCTTAGCAGTGCCACCCGGGAACCTTGGCAGTGCCAGGGTGGCAGTGCCAAGGTGACAGCTGGACAGTGCCAAGGTGCCCGCATTCCAAGAGGAGGGCCAGGGAGCCACCCTTCACTCACCCTGACCACCCAGGGGTCTCTTGATGGCCCAGGAGACCCCCCAAGTGCCATTCTGCCTGGTCCACGTTTGTGTGGACCAGCACTGATCGGCGCCCGGCTAATAATAATAATCGCTTATTGTCACAAGTAGGCTTCAATGAAGTTATTGTGAAAAGCCCCAGCTGTAGCCTCGCTGGAGAGGCCGATGAATCGATGGAGGCCAGTGGATCCCGGGTGAGTAGGTCATAAGTAGGTTTACGACCTACGTCCGGGAGTGGAGTTTGGAGCGGAGTTCCGACTCCAACGTATCGCGGGACTTCAGTGAATCCCGCAAGGCGCGGAGACTGTGGGGAGGTTCGCTGGAGGGCTCTCCCAGGATTCTCCAGCCACGTTATGCTCTCGCTTGAACGCAACGCGGCAGAGAATCGCGCCCTCTGAAATCAAAGCCTTAACACATTTATTCTATATGTACTTCTATAGATGTATAAAGTTATTTAGTTAAAGACCTGTGAGCCCAACATCGTCAGAACATCAGAAGATAAGTAACATCAGTAAATATAATTGTTATTTCAGGGGATACATTGATGTTGATTATAATTTGCTAATTCAGCTCCCTTCAGCAGCAACTGCTCCAATACCTGACTCATTAAACATGAAGATAGGTTATAAAGCACTTTGGAGTCCTTTTTTCCACAAAAAGGTTGTACATGCTCCTTAAGTGTAAATTGTGATCCAAGTGGAAGAACAAATCTAAGTAATGAATGTGATTGTTTTGGAAAAAATCATATTAGACATAAATAAAAGTTTAATTAAAATGAAAAATAGACACGCAATAGATGGTGAATCAGGGATATATAAGTGTGAAAAATTGAAGAGTTAAATGTTTTGTATCATGCATAAGATGACTTTATTCTTGTATAGGTTTAATATTCATGTCATAAAGCTACTTGCTATTTGAGTATATTCCTATATTAGAGTTTATTTCAATCTTACAATGGAGAAACTGAAAAATTACTGAACCAACTCTCTCATAAAGGAGGCTGCCAATTCTCTGGACTTTCCAGAATCAAAGATTTAAAATCTCAATAGAAGTAGATAGAAAAATACACAGGATATAAAGAATAGAACTTTCTGTCACAATTTAATTTTTACAAAGTATCAAACAGCTCACCCTGAGAAGTGCTGATTGCAATGTTGGCACATTTTTCCCTGAAAGTGCATGATTTAAAAAAAATAATCAATTGGCTTCATAATACAACCGTCCATTCACTAATAAGTACTCACCCTCGGTTACTGACAACAACCGCCTTCAGGTGGATATAGCTTGCAGGAAAGAGACCCTGTAAAGAAAAACAAGTTTCCTTTTCTTTAAAATTTTAATAATGCAAAGCAATCATAACACAACCAGATAACCTATGTCAAACAAATGAAAAAATACAGTAAACAGCAATTATACAAAATTAGTGAATTACAGAATTTTTGTGAAAATATTCTTTCTGCCATTATTGGAGTTTCGGTTTTGGAAGATTTTGTGATGCAAATAATGTCAGCCATGGGCTGAGTATCAAACATTGATGAAACTCAGATGCATCTATATCAGCTCTTTCAAAGAATACTTTACCACAGATAGCAGAATAATTCAGCTTTAAATGTGTGCATGTTAATTCATAATTAGTACACAGGAACACCATTAAACCAATCACTCAAACCAACACCATCAACAACCATATTTTTTAAAAAATCAATATCATGTTTGACTCATTTCTTTTCATCCCATATGACTGTGGCAAAGGTATGCCTTTCCTGCTCCGCCTACTTGATCTATCTGCAGCCTTTGACATGATTGATCATATCCCACCCCCCCTTCCAGAACATCTCCACTGTACTCACCAGGTTCTATTATTATCTATCTAATCATAGGCAGAGAATCACTTGCAATGGTTTTTTTCTCAGCTGCAAGCTGCTTCTCAGTGACATAATCCAAAAGCACAGTGTTAGTTTGTCAACACTGAGGTTTGTCTACCTCACGACCAGCTCTCAATTCCTCCACTGTTACTAAATTATAAAACTTCCTATCCAAATCCACCACTAGATGAACAAAGGTTTAAGGCAAAATTTGATAATAATAATCGCTTACTGTCACTAGTAGGCTTTAATTAAGTTACTTTGAAAAGCCACTAGTCGCCACATTCCGGCACGTGTTCGGAGAGGCCGGTACAGGAATTGAACCCGTGCTGATGGCCTTGTTCTGCATTACAAGCCAGCTGTTTAGCCCACTGTACTAAACCAGCCCCTATCCAGGTGACCAGGGTCTTGCCAGGGGAGAGCCAGCAAGAGCCCCCGTCGCCACCTTTGGGGAAGTCCCACCATATTAAGTTTCAGTCAGGCATTCAAGTGGCCAGTGATGGGCCTTCCCTCAGGTCAACTATCATGGATGGGAACCTCACCCCCTGGAGCTGCGAGACAATCAGAGGCCAACAGCTCCTTACTGCTGTCAGCATCAGCAGGGGGGAAGTGGTAGCCCTGGTAATGTGCCCATCCTAGGTCCAGGATCAGCAAGGTGCCCAGGCCACTGATGAGTGAGAGTGGGAAGGAGGGGTTGTGGGATGTGTGGTTGTCTAAAGAGAGGTGGAGGTGATGGAATAAAGGGAAGAGAGGGTGGATGTCGCTGATCCTCTCTACCCGATGCTGGGTCTCTCAATCCGGCACCAAGGGTTTTGTGGGTTTCCTTGTCGGTCTTCCTGCGAGGAGGCTGCCACAACCAGTGCGAGCTGAATACCATCAATTCTAGGATGAGGCCCTTAAATGAGCACTGACTGCACAGCTATGAGCCTCAATCAACATTGGGGCAGCAAGGCCATCCATGAGTCTTTCAGTCTCGGATTGTAGCCACCTAAATTGGCCAACTCCCGATTTAAAATAGCTAACGGCAAAGGCTGATGGGAAAGTCAGCCAACATAGACAGAAATCAGCAGGTGCAGGTTTGCTGTGTATTTAACTCTGCAAAATGCCAGACAACATCGATACCAGCGACCATCAGCATAACAATGTAGCAGCCATCTACATACTGATGAGCAATCCCCGGGAACAATAAGTAACATTTGGGACACACCAAGCAAAGTCAGACTCCCCGGCGCCAGCAGGAGCCAAAACAATGGAGGTGAACGAACACCTCAAGACCGCCCATCGATCAGGGAACCGCTCCAGATTTGGAGAAATCGAACCAAGCGATTGGGACAAAGTCCAATCACTTGGGACCAGGTACAGGGTCCGCCCCGAAAGGCGGGAAGCCCCTGGGGACTATAAGAGTTAAGCCCCAAGTTCAAATCGCTCTCTTCATCTCTTCGTCCTGCCCGGGTCACCCAGCAACACGAACCAACATTGACCGTGACCAGTGCAGTGACTACCGACAGATGTAAGTCTAAATTCAACGCTCGCTACGAGGTATGCGCTCCTAGCTACCAATCCGTACCAACTTCGAATCCCGCAGACTCAGAACCAAAACGAAAGGCCATTTGTTCCCCTGACCTGGTGGGCCAGTCCGAAGTTAAGTATAGGCCTGTTAGTTGCAGAAGTAGCTTAGATGTAGAATTTGTGCATGAGTAGTGATTGCTGTGTATAATAAATGTGCTTTGATTTGAATCTTACTAATCGGTGTCTTGGGTTATTGATCATTACTCGGACTTGAACCTCGTGGCGGTATCATAAAGATACCTGGCGACTCGAGAGCCTCCACCTGGCACCCTCCCGACTTGGGGAATCGGCTGAGTGAGTCACATGACCCAGGTAAACAATCAGGAACCAGGATGGGGATCACTCAAGCAAGCAGGAGTTTCTGAATTAGTTAGATTCTGGGAGCTGACTTCTAGCCACAAAGCTACATTGTAGTTCTATGTAACTAAACACTGCAATTGTTCTTCACCTAATTGGTGAACAGGAAATATTACAACATATTTCTACCTCTGTAACATCACCAAACTTCATTCGTGGCTCAGCTCATCTGCTGCTGAAACCCTCGTCTATGTCTTTTTGCTCTGGACTCAACTATCCCAAAACACTTCTGGCTATTCTCCCACATAAACTCCCACTCTCTATAAACTTGAGGCCCTCCAAAGCTCTGCTGCCCATATATTACCACGCACCAAGTCCCCGTTCCCCATCATTCTGCGTTTGTTGACCTACACTGACATCCAGTCAAGCAACACCTTAATTTTAAAATTCTCATAGTTTCTTTTCGTCCTTCCATTGCTTGGCTCCTCTTTATCTCTGCAGTCTCCTCCAGTCCCATAATCCTCTTGAGATATTAGTGCTACTCTAATTCTGGCATTTTTGAGCATCCTGGATTTGAATGGCTCCGCCAATGGTAACCATACGTACAGTTGCATCAGCCCTAAGCTCTGGAATTTCTTTCCTACACCTCTCCACCTTTCTATTTTGCTCTCCTCATTTAAAACAATCCTTCATCATGCGTTCTGTTATCTTATGTGGGTCAGTGTCATGTTTTGTTTTATAATGCTTTGTGACAGGCCTTGGCTGTTTTACTAAAGGGGCTACATAAATATGTTTTTTGTTACTTTTCAAAAAATTATTTCAATGATGAGATCACCTCTTTTAAAATGGTCATAAAACAATGTGACTGTGGTGATATGCATCACTGTAAATACACAAGGGGTTAATGTAAATACACTACAACTAAGTAAACACTAGAGGGAGCACCGGAGACATCATGACATGCAGACATACAGCTAATGAACACATAGAATAGGACACGACCAATAGGCAGTCAGGACACCCAGAGGTGACACTACCACAAGGGGGCATTACACAACCCATATAAAAGGACAGGGCACACATGCTCTGTCTCTTTTCACAGGCGACATTCAGAGAGAAGCACAGGGGCAGATCGGAAGCATCACACCCACCGCATGGCTTAGAGCAGACTGGTTAGTTAGACTGAGTTACTATAGCAAGATTAGCAGGAGAGTCGAACTCAAGTAGGAGAATTGTTAACTGTTCAATAAATGTGTTAAACCTATCTCCAAGTCTGAACCTTCCTTTGTCAGAGCATACATCAAGGAAGCAGCTTATGCTACATGAAGAAGCATAACACAACATTGTTCCAGGAGTGCCTGTTGGATCTATATAGTTCAACTCAAGATCCGTGACTACCAGCAACAGCACCCAGGGAGGATGTTCGAGATTCCGGTTCCTCAGCAGCTCAGGTACCACGACAATCTCAGTGCCAACTGGCGTGCATTCAAACAGAGATTTGAGATCTACCTGGTAGCGTCCGACCTAGATGGCGTGGCGGATGCAGAGAAAATAAAGCTTCTGCTCACCACTGTGGGTGCAAGTGCAGCAGAAATCTTCAAGAACTCCAAAGGGCAAGACAAGAGAGACTTTCAGATAGTCCTGGACAAGTTTGAAAAATACTGCGAGGAAAACACAAAAGAGAGCGGTAAAAGAGGCGCCAATACTCACCACGAGGCACAAGTAGGCTTGCAAATGCAGAAAACAGCAATTTTGACTGGCGGCCATCTTGAGAAAGGAGCCGCACATGCGCAGTTCCCCAAAAGACGTGAATCGGCAGAACGGTGTTCTGCGCATGCGCGAGAAGCCCGAAAATAAGGGAAAAAAATGTAACGCCGTAAAACACAATTCTTTCACCTGGAACGACAGCACAATGCCTGAACTTTGACCAGTAGCTGAAAGTAACCTCCGCAGAACCCTGCAACAAGCAGTTAGCATCGCCCAAAGAAATGATTTGATCCTTGAAGACTACGACTCAGAAGTTGCTTTCTTCTTTACACATCGCGAGCACAATGACAGCTCCGACACAAAAAGTGATGATATGGTCCTTGAAGACTAGACTCAGACGATGATTTCATCATTGGATGTGGCGACTTCAGTAACCAAACCTGAATCAACAATCGCAACGAGATGTGTTGTACAGTGAAGAAACCGACACAGACCAGGACGAGTTCTTCGGATTTGAGGATCCTCAGCCCAGCACAGACAAAATCTTAACCCAGAAGTACAGGATTCTGCTGTGGCCTGATGCCATGAGACAGAGAGCGGTACAAGCCCACAGAGAGCGGCCTGACGCCACGAGACAGAGAGAGGTCCAAGCCCACAGTGAGCGGCCTGAAGCCAAACCAGTGATCCACGCACCACGAACAGTGCTCCACGCACCACAAAGAGTCCCCAACTCCACACAGAGAGTGATCCACGCACCATGAAGAGTCCTCAACTCTGCACAGAAAGCTATAACAGACTCCACAGCGAGACCACTGAATATTTCCACACAGAGAGCGATGAAAGTCTCCACAGCGAGACCACTGCACGTCTCCACACAGAGAACACAGAAAGACTCCACAGCGAGACCACTGCACAACTCCGTTGAGAGCGCACAGATCGGCTCCACAGCAAGACCACCGCATGACTCCACACAGGGATCGATGCCAGGCTCCACACAGAGAGCAGTACAAGCCTCCACAGTGAGCTCGTTGACAGACTCCACGATGGAAGCAACGCAAGACTCCAGAGCGCAGTCCTTGCATGAACAAGACCATGAAGGTCTAGCAACCTTTTCTGAGCAACCAGCAGCAGACGATGCAAGTCTGCCACGCTCAAGTGCACAGCAAGATGACGATGACAGTCTACCACGCTCACGTGAACAACAAAAAGACTATGACAGCCTACCCAGATTACTTGAGCCACCAGAAAAAGACTCTGACAGTCTACCCAGCTCATCTAACCGACAAGAAGACACTGAAGGTCTACCCATTGTATGTGCGACAAGTGACAAAGGCTTCACAATTCACATACCAGGGGCAAAATTCTCCATTATCGGCGCAAAGTCCGCCGATCGGCGCCAAAAAGGGTGCAAATCCGACTTTCATCACGCCATCCAAAACGTCTCAAAATCTCCGGCCCGGAATGGGCTAGCAGCGACGTGACGGGATCTGCGCTTGCTCACGTGCTTCACGCCGTGCGGCGTCATACACGCCGCGTGACAGCTCATCAGGACGCGCTGCTCCCCCCCACCCGACCGGAACACCCGACCGGGATGGCCGCCCGCCGCTCAGCCCCGAGGTTCCAGTCACGGGATGTGGAGGCGCTCCTGGACGCAGTGGAGCAGAGGAGGGAGGCCCTGTATCCCGGACACGGCCGCAGAGTTGCCCCACGCCACAGCCGGCGTCTGTGGAGGGAGGTGGCAGAGGCCGTCACCGCTGTGGCCCTGACACCACGGACAGGCACCCAGTGCCACAAGAAGGTGAACGATCTCGTCAGAGCAGCCAGGGTGAGCCTCCCCCCCCCGCCCGATATCCATATCCCCCCACCCCCATATCCCCCCTCCCCCATATCTCCCATATCCCCCCTCCCCATATCCCCCCTCCCCCATATCCCCCATATCCCCCCTCCCCATATCCCCCCTCCCCCATATCCCCCCTCCCCCATATCCGCCTTCCCCCATTTCCCCAAGAGAATCCAGCCCTAACCTTAACCTCTGCAACACACGCGCAACCGATGGCGTGCATTCATATACCTGTCTAACACTGTTGCCTTTTACCCCTGCCACCACCCCCCCACCCTCACAGGAGAAACGCGCACACAACACCAGGGAGCATGTGAGGACTGGAGGAGGCCCCGCTGATGAGAGGTCACTGACCGAACAGGAGGAAAGGGCCCTGGAACAGGCTGGCGGACCGGAGGACCGGGAGGTTGCTGATGCAGATGTCGGGGGCGTACTAGCAAGTGAGCCACTGACAGCCCGTCCCCATATCCCCCCTCCCCTATATCCCCCTCCCCCATATCACCTGATCACTGCCTGCGTGTCTAACCATGCATGCTTCATTGTGTATCGCAGGAGCAAACGTCAAGGCACCCATCCCCGCAGATGCAGACCGCCCGCATGATGCCCCTCGGAGACCACGGGAGACGGAGAGACCCGGACCCTCCGGCATGCGACGCCCGCAGGATGCCCTTCGGAGGCCACGGGAGACGGAGAGACCCGGACCCTCCGGCATGCGACGCCCGCAGGATGCCCCTCGGAGGCCATGGGAGACGGAGAGACCCGGACCCTCCGGCATGCGACGCCCGCAGGATGTCCCTTGGAGACCACTGGAGACGGAGAGACCTGGAGCAACAGTGAGATGACGCCCCCGTCTCGTGCGGGTGCGACGACGCAGGCGTGTGCCACCCAGTGACGAGAGCGGCAGCCACAGGCCCCCGTCACAGCCGAGCCAGGACACCACTTCCCAGGAAAACGAAATACCGGACAGTGACACAGAGTGGATGGGTGGAGACGAACCCCCACCCCAAAGTGCCATGGACTCAGAGTGGGACGAAGAGCACGACACAACGCCACTGCTGCCACCAACACCCTCCTCCATCGCAGAAACACTCACCTCGGTTGGGCACTTTAGTGATGAGGCGTCTGGTACACTCACTGGTGCGCACAACACAGCCGTCCCGGTACAGCAGGTGGAGGTAGGAGCAGCAGAGGGGCCGGGCGGTCGGAGGGCAGCCCAGCCCAAGCGAACATCTGCCGCCCAGATGGATCCAGGGTTCCTGGAGTTACCACACCCACCCATAGATCCGATGCAACCACCGAACCGGAGACGAGCGAAGAGGGCGACGGCCGGCTTGCGGCGGCTGCAGTCGCAGGTGGAGGAGTCCACCCGCGTCCAGGAGCTGGGAGTGGTGCCGGTCATGCGTGCCACCCAGGCCGACACCGCACGGGTGGCGTCCGCGGTGGAGGCAATGGGTGCGACGGTGTCAGACATGGGGAACGGATTGCGAGGCCTGGGGCTTTCCGTGCAGGCGGCGTCTGTGGCCCAGGACATGGCTGCCCTCTCACAGGAGGCCATGAGCCAGTGCCAGCGCCAGATGGCAGAGGCGCTCAACGCCATGGCCCAGTCTCAGCAGTCCATAGCCCAGTCTCTGCAGGCCATGGTCCAGTCTCTGCAGGCCATGGCCCAGTCTCAGCAGGCCATAGCCCAGTCTCTGCAGGCCATGGCCCAGTCTCAGAAGGCCATGGCCCAGTCTCAGCAGGCCATGGCCCAGTCTCAGCAGGCCATGGCCCAGTCTCAGCAGGCTATCGCTGAGGGCATCGGCGCCATTGGCCATGTGCGAGCCGGCGTCGCACAGTCACAGACAGGGTTTGCCAATCCCCTGAGCTCCATGGCTGAAAACCTGCAGACCCCTGTCGATACCAGCACGGGCCTCCAGGACTGGCAGCGCCAGATGTCGGGGGGCGTCGGATGGCCAGTCCGTTCGCACCACCCACCCATGTAGAGCCCTGGGGGCCATCGGGCACCTCGAGGGAGGAGGAGGTGCTGTGGTCCGTCCCGGGTCCCCCTGTAGGGGAGGTCCCGGAACACCGCGACACCTCGGACTCCCCCCCCTTCCGTCCCAGGTGCATTGGGTGGGCAACGGGCAGGACAGGCTGGCAGCTCGCCATCCCAGTCGCCCGGGGCGCAGCCTGGCCCATCTAGGCCAGGACGCCCCAGGAAACGGCCGCCAAAAGGGATCCCGTGTCAGAGGGCAAGAATCACAGGAGTCCACCTCCAGTTCTACTGTGCCGTCTGGGGAACCACGTAGACGTAGTCAAAGGGCCCGTAAGGCCAAACAATTAGACACTGAGTAAGTTGGCACGGGTGCAGGGCACAGATGAGTTTTAGGGGCTAGGGCACGTGCATGAACTCCTTTGGTTATTAAAGTCAATGTTACACCTACAGAAGCTGCCTTTGTGCTCTGTCCAAAGCGTGCGGGGGTGTCATGTACGTTGAGCGCAAGTGTGTGTGTGTGTGAGGGGTGGTCTTACCTCAGCCCCAGGTGAGTCTGCCCCCTTCCCCCTGGGCCGCCATCAACATCCCCCCGGGCAGAGGACGGGACCGTGCGCTGCAGTGTCACAGCCGCATGCAGGGATGGTCCGGGTGGATGGTGGTACTGTGGCCATGGGTCAGACATAGTCCAACGATGTGGAGCCAAGAGCTCATCGCAGGGCGGGTTGTCATCATCCTCCATGGCTTGCGATAGACACGCGTCCACCGGCAACTGTGTGAGCCCGGCCGTTGTGCCGCAGGTGGATCGGCAATGGGGGGGTGAGGTTGGGAGGGGGGTGAGGGTGCTGGGTGGGTGGTGTGGGTGGTCGGCTGATGCCATTGTGTGCGGTCTGTGGCCATACTACCCGATTCCCACGCCCATCTAGTCAGTGAAGCGGGCATCTATCAGCCTGTCCCGTCCCCGCTGGCCTAGCCGGTAACGGTGGACAGCCACCCGCCTGTGCCTAGCCCGTCTGCCCTGACCATTGCCCCCATCCCCCTCATCTGGGGAAGACTGCGCCTCTTCCTGCTGCTCCTCCACTGCGTCCTGCTCTGCCTGCGGCACATCGCCCCTCTGCTGGGCTATATTGTACAGGACGCAGCACACCACAATGATGCGGCCGACCCTATCTGACCGATACTGGAGGGTGCCCCCAGAGCGGTCCAGGCACCTGAAACGCATCTTCAGCACGCCAAAGCACCTCTCTATCACTCCCCTTGTCGCTACATGGGCATCATTGTAGCGGTTCTCCGCCTCATTGCGTGGCCTCCGTACAGGCGTCATCAGCCACGATTGCAATGGGTAGCCCCTGTCGCCCAGCAACCAGCCCCTCAGCCGGGGATGGAGTCCCTCGTACATGCCGGTGATGGACGACCGCAACAACACGTATGAGTCGTGTACACTGCCCGGGTAACGGGCGCAGACGTGCAGGATCATCATGCGGTGGTCGGAGACCACCTGTATGTTCATCGAATAGGTCCCCTTCCTATTGGTGAACACGGCCCTGTTATCTGCAGGTGGCCGCACGGCGACGTGCATCCCATCAATCGCGCCCTGGACCATGGGGAACCGGGCCACGGCAGAGAAGCCCACGGCCCGGGCATCTTGGCTGGCCCGGTCCACAGGGAAGTGAATGTAGTGGTGCGCCATGGCATATAGGGCGTCTGTCACTGCCCGGATGCACCGGTGCACCGATGTCTGCGATATGCCGGACAGGTCCCCACTCGGTGCCTGGAATGACCCCGTTGCATAAAAGTTCAGGGCCACCGTAACCTTGACGGACACGGGGAGAGGGTGTCCCCCGCCAGTGCCACGCGGTGACAGGTGTGCCAGCAGGTGGCAGATGTGTGCCACGGTTTCCCGCCTCATCCGGAGTCTCCTCCTGCATTCCCGGTCCGTGAGGCCCTGGTATGTCTGCTGGGGCCGGTACACACGGGGCGCCCTCCGGTGCCTCCGTTGCCGTGGGGCCGCGACGTCCTCCTCCCCCTCCTCGTCCTGTCGGTCAGGTGTCCCTCCAGCCTGGGCGGCTGCTGCCTGCCCCTCTGCGGCAGCCTGCGCCGCCTCTCTGGCACGCTCCTCCTCCTCCTCATCCAGGGCAACATAGACATTAGCGGCTGCCGCCACGGCGGCCAACATCGCTGGCTGATCGGAAAACATGACGGCCTGGTGGGGGGGGGGGGGGGGAACGAAGACATGTCATCATTGCCCATACCCCCTCCTCCCCCCAGCCAGGTGGCATGGACCGCATGGGTCCAACTGTTGGAGGCTGGCACCTGGCCAGGTGGACCAACTCACTTGCCCTCGCACACCCCCTCCCCGGCATGGACCCCATCCTCCTCCCCGGCACGGACCCCCCCATCCTCCTCCCCGGCACGGACCCCCCCCATCCCCCTCCCCGGCACGGACCCCCCCATCCCCCTCCCCGGCACGGACCCCCCCATCCCCCTCCCCGGCACGGACCCCCCCATCCCCCTCCCCGGCACGGACCCACCCATCCTCCTCCCCGGCACGGACCCCGTCCCCCCATCCCCCTCCCCGGCACTCATCCTCCCGTCCCCGGCACTCAACCCCCCTCCCGGCACTCCCCCAGAGCCCAGCCCACTCTAACCCCCCCCCCCCCCCCCCCCGCCGCACACACACAAAACCCTAGTCACACCTCTCCCCCACACATTCAGACTGCGGCCACGCCATCGCCTGTCCAGCGGCCAGCCCCCAGGCCGTCACCCACCTCCACACTGGTCGGCGTAAACCTTGAGCACAGGTTGACGCCGATTAAAAGGAGGTTTGATTTACGCCAACGTGACCCGTCATCACGTCGACGGAACTTCGGCCCAACCGGACGGGAGAATATCGGCAGGCCCAAAATCGATGGCCTTGCGCCCACCCGTGCCATTCTCAGAGGTCTGCGGCGCCATTGACGCCCCGCCGACTTTTCTCCCTTCGGAGACTTCGGCGGGTGGCAGGGGCGGAATTCACGGCGGCCAACAGCCATTCACCGACCCGCTAGGGGGTCGGAGAATCTCGCCCCAGATGTGCGACATCTCAGCGAGACTGACAGATCTCAGCTAGTATGTACAGAGGCACTGGACGATCAACATGAGGTTACTAGTGACTCCAGTGACACCACGTTAATACAAACCTCATCCACTCGAGCCTCTCCACAAGAAAATGCATTCTTGAACGTTTTGACTCCGGACGGGGAGCATCAAGACACCTCAGATGATTCAAGTGACACCTCAGATGATTCAAATGAACCTGAAATGACTCCGGACGGGGAGTGTCAAGAAACCAAAACTGATTCAGCTGAACCAGAAAGGACTCCAGACGGGGAGCATCGATAAGCCAAATATGATTCCAGTGAACCGTACATAATTCCAGACGGGAAGCGCAGAGGAATCAGAGACGGCACGCTCAATGAAACAGCAGATGCCACAAAGGACACTGACACAAGTAACTTTGAGAAGGACTCGAATGCTCCACTCGGTGTGGTCATTGAGCGCAACAAACACAACAACAAAACCTACGAAAACAACAAAGGCACCAGCATCAACAACAAGCACGACGAAAACAGCAACACTGGAACAGCGACTGGTACGAGATGGTCCAACTCTGCAAATGCAGGACAATGTAACAGCACAGCTCATCACACTGGCAAGTGTGCAGACATACCATGGCATGATAATGCATCTTACAAATTCACGTTTGCTACACTACAAACAAGCAGACCAGCTTTCAAGGCAGCTGACATCCGGCATCAATATCACACTCACAAGAAACAGTCCAGGTCGGTCGACACACATTACATACTGTATCGCTACCACAAGCTAAGAAAATAAGAGTCCAAATCAGACAACGAAGTGATTTCAATATTTGCACACCTCCTGATGACTTCTTGGTTCCTTAGGCACAGGGACACTGACGGCGTTCACAAGGACATGCCACCATCAACATCACCACTTCACTAACAAAACCAGAAAGCCACTCGACCATATTAATTCATGAACTTTGGACTCATACATATTATTTGGTATTGTATCATCACTGTCATCATGATTTGTACATGTCATCACTTATCTACCTATTTTGTTCAATTTTCTTTAACGATGTACAGAAAATATGTAACACGATAAAAGGGGGAAGTGGTATATGCATCACTGTAAATACACAAGGGGTTAATGTAAATACACTACAACTAAGTAAACACTGGAGGGAGCACCGGAGACATCATGACATACAGACATACAGCTAATGAACACATAGAATAGGACACAACCAATGGGCAGTCAGGACACCCAGAGTTGACACTACCACAAGGGGGCATTACACAACCCATATAAAAGGACAGGGCACACATGCTCTGACTCTTTCCACAGGCGACACTCAGAGAGAAGGACAGGGGCAGGTCAGAAGCATCACACCCACCGCATGGCTTAGAGCAGACTGGTTAGTTAGACTGAGTTACTATAGCAAGATTAGCAGGAGAGTCGAACTCAAGTAGGAGAATTGTTAACTGTTCAATAAATGTGTTAAACCTATCTCCAAGTCTGAACCTTCCTTTGTCAAGAGCATACATCAAGGAAGCAGCTTATGCTACATGAAGAAGCATAACACAACAGTGACCAGGTAATCAATGGGACATAATGTTCTTACTGTTAATCAGTGAAACAAATAACTAGTAAATTGCTGATGGCCTTGATTCTGAAGATGAAATAAGATGAATTCTTGCATAATTTTTGAGTAACCCTTTTACATGCTTTGTAATTGTACTGCACCTATCACACTGTCATGATTATTTTTTAATACCGTTTGGCTTGAAGGCTTCAAATTACCTCAAAACATGGACTTTGTTGAGTTCTTTGTAAACTCCAGAATAACTGGACAGTTTTGAACCACAATTGTGTGTTCTGAGCATGTGTCATTCTCAGAAAGTTTCTGAATTGAAACAATTACTATTTATTACTTCATTGTGTACGGATTTGGGAATTCGTTTTCTGGTTCACAAAATACTTTGCAACAGGCTGAATATTAAATTCTCAGAGCTTTACATGACAGGCAAGTCTGATTAAAACTTGTGCAATTGCTCCTCTTTCAATATTAACTGCTCACTTATAAATGTCCATGATTGAGCACCCTTGGTTTCTTTGTTGACAGTAACAAAGAAAATTGTACAGCTTTACATTGAAAAAAGACTACTTTTTTTTAGTCAATGGGTTGCAAGTTCAGATTAAAAAATATTTCTCAACAATTTTGGAGCTTTAGCTAATTTTTACAGATGAACTGAGAAACTGCTAAATAGTAACTTCAACCAACATACCTCAATATTTGAAATATTTTCTACCGGAAAATAAAGTTCAAGACCTTTTACTTTCAATTAACGCCAGTTATTTGTATGTGAATTATGGAACAGTCTTGCAGCATAGAGGGAGGCCATTTGGCCCATGATGTCTGTGTTGGGTGTTTGAAAAAGCTATCCAAATTATACTCACACCTCAGTTTTTTCCATGTAACCATGTACATTATTCAGCTTCAACTACCGCAACATTTAATAGTGAACCTCCAAGTATTTTAACCGTTGTTTATTCAAATTTATGTTTATCTAGGATGATATAAGGCAGCAAAATTACTAATGGTGTACTAAATACTATAAGGCTGGAACAAGCTAAAAACAGGAAATGAAGTTGGGGGAGGAAACTGAGATGAGGGAAGGAGTTAAAGGGATGGGGTTGGGATTGACCAAGATGTAGATGGATGGCATTTGGGCATGCTGCTGCTAACTTTAATTGGAGACATTGTTCAAGATTTGATCATTGTTATAACCTGCCTGCTTACCATTGGCTGGGGACTAATGACAATCCCACAATCCTGTGGGAGTATGAGCTTCCCCAATGAGGGGGGCGGAGAAATCATTAGTAAACTCCATGTATAAATAAAGCTGGCCAGTTTGGAACCAGCAGGAAAAAGTGTTCAGCAAGGGAAGTTGCTGCTGCTGTTATATATATATGTTATTGTAAATAAATGTTATTACTTTGTATCCTTAAAACTTGTGCTGGATTCTTTGTGGCCCTCACAAAAATCATGTGACATTCTGAGCACACAATGTTTGCAAATGTTATGCATTTACCTTATAAATGTGGGTTCCCCTGTAGTTCTTCATCTTTGTTCATGCATTTGCATCAACACCTGTTATGCGTGAAGTTCTGAGAACAAGGAGGGCACATAGAAGCAGGCAAAGAGGAGAAACTGAGAATGGGAAGAAGGGAAAATGAATGTGGAGCACAGATTTATTTTGGGAATTCTGAGGTGTGTGAATGCCTGATTCTGCCAGTAATTAATAATAACTATTCAAATTGCACTGATACCTAATATAAATCTTTGACTTAGATTCCCTTCATAAACAATAAAAACATAATGGGGTGGGTTTTACGGGGTGGGTGGAGGGGGCAGCGGGGCAGCAGGAAATTGATCTAAAAAGTGGTCAGCCCACCAATGCAAAATCCAGCCGCTTCACAGTGCTGGTGGCAGCCTTAATTAATTAAAAGTAGGACTTCAACCCCCGTCAATGAGGAAGTCCTGCCTGACAGAGATTGGCCCATAGTTCTGTATGTCCAGTAGTGCCAGAAGACAGTAGTAGCCATTGTTGGGACTACAATTGTAGTATTAGAGTATGCCGGACTGTAGGGTTAATGTGGGACTGGAGAAACACTACCTGCCACATGGTGATGTGGAATCATATGGGAGTAGGAATGGTAGTGCTGAGCCTACTGGAAGCTGACATGGCATATATATGTACATGGCTTTGTGTTATTAACAAAGAGTTACTGTTAAACCATTCAAGCTTCCAGACCTCTTGATGATACATACATACAACCCAACAACATGGTGGCAGCAGGTGAAAGATCCAAAATCCCCAAGAATGAAGAAGCAAATACACCTCAATCTGACCAGAAAAAAGTGCACCTAACTTTGATGACTTTGAACACACAGCTGGAGATGGTGGATCACTTAAGAAGTTCCATTACAGTTGTGAAGGCTGCAGGGCAGAAGAAAGATTCAACGTGCAGTGCAAGAGAACAGCATCAGAGCACGTGGAGGGTCATTGTGAGACTCGATAGCAAGCAGTCAAAGGGCCTAGCCAGGTCGCCAAAGGGTGAGCAAACTCCAAAAGAAAAGGCTGAAATAAGCTTTCAAATTCAGTGTAAAATCAGGCAGCACTGATGGCTTGAACAGCATGGCTTCAAAAACATTGCAGCCTGGATCCAGATTTGGTGCCATAACACAACGCGACCATATACAAGTTGAAAAAATCATTTTTTTAAAAAGTCAAGAGTAAAAAAATCGGCTTCAATTTGATTTTCAAAGTTTCAAGAAGCAACTTGCTGGCCAAAACACTTTGTTCAAAAGATTTTCTGGAGGATCGCTGAAGTTTAAAACGACTGAGTAACCACAAATGGATTTCATCAAACCTCAAAGTGCAGGAAAAAGAAAAGATTACTGCAGAGCCATTTAAAAAAATTAAAGCTGTATTTCCATGCTAAAAACAGCAATGAATAGCAAATTAACAGTGCCTGACCAATGAAGGCAAATGGAAGGGCCTGATCAGGTGTGTGGTGAATGTAAATACAGTTAATTCACCAGTTATGTTCTATGTTTGTAAATACAGTTAATTCACCAGTTATGTTCTATGTTATTAGCCCTGTGGGTTTTATCTGTGGGCCATTGTATGGCTTCACCCACAGGGGGAGATGTTGGAGGATGTTGGAGCATGTACGGGCTCCACCCCTTTGAAGGAGTATAAGAGTAGCTGGCCTGTGGGACTGTCCTCAGTATATACCAGTCGCAGGCAGGCAAAGTTGATAGTTAATTAAAACCACTGTTTTACTCCGACATGAGTCCTTGAGTGAATTGATGGTCGCATCAATTTAATTAACTATCTGAACAAAACGATTATTGAGTCAGCCCTCAAACCTGACAGACTGGAGCTCGATCCACCGGCCGCGGAGGCGAAGGAAATCTTTTCACACTGGCTGCGGTGTTTCAAGGCCTACCTTGCCGCGTCGTCGACGCCATCCGTCACGGACGAACAAAAATGGAGTCTCCTCCATGCACGGGTGAAAGTCACCGCATTTCTGTGCAACTCAAAGAGGCCACCTCATATACCGCCGCTCGCGCAATCCTCGAGCGCATCTACGTGCGGCCTGTGAACGAGGTCTATGCGTGACATATTCTCACTACTCAACGCCAGCGCCCCGGGGGAGTCACTCGACGACTATCTGCGTGACCTCAAAGCCCTCGCGGGCTATCCACGACAACCACTGCCACCCGGCTCGCCAATTATATCAAGGCCCGCAACCTGCCCTACTCCACCAAGGAGGTCAAAGCTGTAACCAGGGACTGCCAAATCTGTGCAGAGTGTAAACCGCACTTCTATCGACCAGATAAGGCCCACCTGGTGAAGGCGTCCTGGCCCTTTGAACGCCTCAGTATCGATTTCAAAGGGCACCTCCCCTCGAATAATCGCAATACCTACTTTCTCAATATTATTGATGAGTTTTCCCATTTGCCATCCCGTGCCCCGATATGACCACCCCCACTGTCATCAGAGCCCTGCACAGTGTCTTCACCCTGTTTGGTTTCCCCAACTACGTCCTCAGCGACAGGGACTCGTCGTTCATGAGCGACGAACTGCGTCAGTACCTGCTCAGTAAAGGCATCGCCTCGAGCAGGACTACCAGTTACAACCTCCGGGGAAACGGACAGGTGGAGAGGGAGAACGCGACGGTCTGGGAGTCCGTCCTACTGACCCTACTGTCCAGGAATCTCCCGGTTTCCCACTGGCAGGAAGTCCTCTCCTTTGCACGGCCACAAACCAGACTCCTCATGACCGCCTGTTTATTTTCCCTAGGGGGGACTACCTCAGGGGCCTCGCTCCCACCCTGGCTGATGACACCGGGTCCAGTTCTCCTCCGGAAACACGTTCGGACCCATAAGACCGATCCCCTGATCGATAGGGTCCAGCTCCTGCACTCAAACCCGCACTATGCATATGTTGAGCACCCCGATGGTCGACAGGATAACGTCTCCCTCCGAGATCTTGCGCCCGCAGGCTCCGCCACCACTACGTCCACAGTACCCCCCGCGCTGTACCCCGCTCTTTCTCCCATGCCCAACGCCCCCGCGCCCATTTGGCTCCCGCGCTCCCTTCCACCCGGCACACCATTCCGCAGGAATGAAGCTCAGGAAGAGCCGCTCCCGGAGTCCACCCCTGGCGCTGCACCGGACCCACTTCCCCAGCCACCTGAAGCGGCTGCAACAACAGTGCTTCGGCGGTCGCAGTGTACGATCCGGACGCCGGACCGGCTGAACTTGTGACCCATCACCCTCACCGGACTTTATTTTTTTTACAGGGGGTGAATGTGGTGAATGTAAATACAGTTCATTCACCAGTTATGTTCTATGTTTGTAAATACAGTTAATTCACTAGTTATGTTCTATGTTATTAACCCTGTGGGTTTTATCTGTGGACCATTGTATGGCTTCACCCACAGGGGGAGATGTTGGTGGATGTTGGAGCATGTACTGGCTCCTCCGATGGCTCCACCCCTTTGAAGGAATATAAGAGTAGCTGGCCTGTGGGACTGTCCTCAGTATGTATGATGCGCTAAGCGTCAAGAACCACAAAGACATGTGAGACTTTAACTCAGGCTTTAATATACTACATGGGAGGCTTACCCGACACAGACGACCCCAGACAGAATGGGGCCTGTCCCAGAAGAGGTTCTTATACTGACTCCCGGGGGAGTGGCTAAGGCGGAGCTCTCCGTGGCCAGGTCGGGTTACCTACCAGTGACCGAACCTCTGCAGAGTTACAGTACAATACACAGTATTACAGGGCCACGTTACGCACAACTATTATATACTATGTACAATGGTAGGGAGGTACGGTGGTGTATCACCACATTCACCCCTTGTTTAGAAGGAAGTCCGTGGTGAAAATTTGGAGCAGTGAACAGAGTCCATCAGGAGGTTCCGTGTCGTCAAAGGTCGAGACGAACGATGGGTTTGGTCGATCTCTTTGAACGTCGGAGCTGCGGCGCTGAGGTAGTGTCCGGTGGTATCCGTGCGGTCGGTGGTGCTGGGTCGCGAGGCGGCATGACTTCCCCCACCGCTTCGGCTGGCTCGAGGCGAAACTGCGGGATGACAGCGGCTGGCACGGAGTAGTAACAGACCGAGGGATCGACGGGAGCAGAGAGGGAGTGGGGTGGAGGCTGCGGGGCGGGGGCGGCAGGGGCCCCAGAGGGGGCCAGTTCCTTGATGGAGACGGTCTCCTCACGCCCGTCGGGGTACGCTATGTACGCGTACTGTGGGTTGGCGTGGAGGAGATGGACTCTCTCCACCAGGGGCTCCGCCTTAGAGGTCCGCACGTGCTTGCGGAGCAGGACGTCCTCCGGGGACAGGAGCCAGGATGGAAGCGATGTCACGAATGCCGATCTCCTGGAGAAGAGAAACATCCGCTCATGAGGGGTAGCATTCGTTGCAGTACACAAAAGAGACCGGATGGAGTGGAGTGCGGCCGGGAGGGCCTCCTGCCAACGGGAGACTGGTAGGCCTTTGGACTTGAGGGCTAGCAGCACGGCCTTCCAAACAGTCGCGTTCTCCCTCTCCACCTGTCCGTTCCCCCGGGGGTTGTAGCTGGTCGTCCTGCTCGAGGCAACGCCCCTAGCGAGCAGGTACCGACGCAGCTCCTCGCTCATGAAGGAGGAGCCCCGGTCACTGTGAACGTAATTGGGATAACCGAACAGCATGAAGAGGTCGTGCAACGCTTTGATGACGGTGGCGGAGGTCGTGTCGGGGCAGGGAATGGCGAAGGGGAACCGCGAGTACTCGTCGATGACGTTGAGGAAGTAAGTGTTGCGGTTGTGGGTGGGGAGGGGCCCTTTGAAGTCAATGCTGAGACGTTCAAAGGGGCGGGTGGCCTTGATTAGGTGCGCCTTGTCTGGCTTGTAGAATTGCGGCTTGCACTCCGCACAGACTTGGCAGTCCCTAGTCATGGCCTTGACCTCCTCGACTGAGAAGGGTAGGTTGTGGCCCTTGATGTAGTGGTAGAGCCGCCTGACGCCCGGGTGACAGAGGTCATTATGTAGTGCCCGCAGCCGGTCATCCTGTGCGTTGGCACAAGTACTACGGGACAGGGCATCAGGAGGATCATTGAGCTTACCTGGCCGGTATAAGATAGTATAATTGTAGGTGGAGAGTTCGATCCTCCACCGTAATATCTTATCATTTTTGATTTTACCTCGTTGTTTGTTGTCGAACATGAACGCAACTGATCGTTGGTCAGTAACGAGGGTAAATGGTTTTCCGGCCAGGTAGTGCCTCCAGTGCCGGACGGCTTCCACTATGGCTTGTGCCTCCTTCTCAACAGAGGAGTGGCTGATCTCGGGGCCTTGGAGTGTGCGGGAAAAGAAGGCGATGGGCCTGCCCGCCTGGTTGAGGGTGGCACCCAGGGCAAAGTCGGAGGCATCGCTCTCGACTTGGAATGGTGCAGACTCGTCTACCGCATGCATGGCGGCTCTGGCGATAGTGGTTTTTAGGAGGTGGAAGGCCTGGCAGGCCTCGGGCAGGAGGGGGAATGAGGGGGAACGGAGGAGGGGTCGGGCCTTGTCAGCGTACTCGGGCACCCACTGGGCATAGTAGGCAAAGAGTCCGAGGCATCGCCTCAGTTCTTTGGGGCAGGTGGGAATTGGGAGTTCGAGAAGGGGGCGCAGACGGTCGGGATCGGGGCCGAGGACACCGTTCTCCACCACGTAGCCGAGTATGGCGAGGCGGGTGGTGCCGAAAACACATTTTGCCTCGTTGTACGTGAGGTTGAGGCGTTTGGCAGTTTGGAGGAATTTCGTGAGGTTGACGTCATGGTCCTGCTGGTTGTGGCCGCAGATGGTGACGTTGTCCAGATACGGGAAGGTAGCCCGCAGTCTGTTCTGGTGCACCATTCGGTCCATCTGCCGTTGGAAGACCGAGACTCCATTGGTGACGCCAAAGGGTACCCTAAGGAAGCGGTAGAGGCGGCCGTCCGCCTCGAAGGCCGTGAAGTTACGGTCCTCCGGGCGGATAGGGAGCTGGTGGTAGGCGGATTTCAAGTCTATGGTGGAGAACACCCGGTACTGTGCAATCTGGTTGACCATGTCAGATATGCGGGGCAGGCGATACGCATCAAGCAGCGTGTACCGGTTGATGGTCTGACTTTAGTCAATGACCATGCGGTGTTTCTCACCAGACTTGACTACCACCACTTGGGCTCGCCAGGGGCTGGTGCTGGGAGCAATGATATTTTCCGAGAGAAGGCGCTTAATCTCCGCTCGAATGAATTGGCGGTCCCCGAAACTGTAACGCCGACTTTTAGTAGCCACGGGCTTGCAGTCGGGGGTGAGATTAGCAAACAGTGAAGGGGGGGGGATCCTGAGCGTGGAGAGACTACAGGTGGGACCCGGGGGGGAATCAGGGAAGAACTGGGGGTTGGAGACCGTGAGGGGGGGGAGGGGGCCGTTAAAACGCGAGGTGAGGCTGCGCAGGTGGCATTGGAAGTCCAGGCCGAGGAGCGCGGGGGCGCAGAGGTGAGGGAGGACCATGAATTTGAAATCCTGGAACACCACGCCGTTCACTGAGAGGGTGACGACGCAGTAGCCCAAAACCTCGGCCGACTGGGAGTTGGAGGCCATGAAAATATGCCTGCGCGTGGGTAGTACCTTGAGGGAGCAGTGGCGCACGGTGTCCAGGTGGAGGAAGCTCTCCATGCTGCCGCTGTCGAAGAGGCAGGTAACAGTGAAACAATTTACCTGAACCTCCATGGTGGATCTGGCGAGCTGATGCGGTCGGTCCTGGTCGAGGACGATGGATGCGATGGTGGAGCTGTTGGAGAAGGGTGCCGGATCCGAGGAGCGGCCTGTGGGAGAAGGTGGCAGCGCCCAGGCGTCGTAGGCTGCTGCTGGAGGCCAGGTTGCTGTTGGTGGCTGCATCTCCTTTGTTTGCAGCATTTTGGTCCAGTGCGCAGGACCGGAAGTGACGATCGGCGGTGGACCGGAAGTGACGCAATTCGGTGGCGGGGCGGACCCGGAAGCGACGATCGGCGACGGACCGGAAGCGACGATCGGCGACGGACCGGAAGCGACGAACCGGAAGCGACGATCGGCGACGGACCGGAAGCGACGATCGGCGAACCGGAAGTGACGATCGGCGAACCGGAAGTGACGATCGGCGAACCGGGAGTGAAGTGAGCATGGCCGGGGATGATCAAAGATGGCGGCGCCCTTGCGTCGCACATGTTGAACAGCGAGCCGGGAACGGAGCACGGCGGCACCCCGGAGTAGCAGGCCGCGGCGTTGGACCCCGAGGCAGCAGTGGAGCGGCAGACGTTTGCAAAGTGGCCTTTCTTGCCACAGGCTGAACAGGTAGCATCTCTAGCAGGGCAGCGTTTCCTGGGGTGTTTTGCCTGGCCACAAAAGTAACACTGGGGCCCAGGCATTTTTACTGCTGGAGTGGCTGGGTGGGCCCTGACTTGCAGGGGTTGTTGCTGGGAGGTAGCAGCCACGTAGGGAGCGTGGACAGGAGCATAGGAAGTTCGTGCAGGCGTGTAGGACGCATTATTGTCGTAGGCTGCCTGTTGGGCCTCTGCCATAGTGACTGCCGTGTCCAGAGTCAGGGTAGTTTGTGCCAGAAGGAGTTGGCGAATCGGGACGGAAGCGATGCCAGCTACAAAGGCATCAAGCGCCAGGGCCTCAGTGTTCTGCTCAGCGGAGACTGCTGGCGCGTTGCAGATGAGCGCGAGGGCACGGAGGTCCCGAACAAACACGGATAGGGGTTCACCCGGCTGCTGGTGCCGGGAGGCGAGGCGGTGGCGGGCGTAAATAGAATTAACAGTTCGTGCATACCGGCTTTTGAGCTTCACGATGGCCTCGGCATAGGTCGTTGTTCCCGTGATGAGGTCGAAAAGCCCGTAGTCGAGCCGTGAGCACAGGAGATTGAGTCGGTCGGCGTCCGTTTTGGCGAAGGCGGAGGATGCTTCCAGGTAGGCCTCGAAACACCGGAGCCAGCAGTTGAAAAGGTGGTCCGCGCGTGGAGCGTGGGGGTCGAACGAGAGCTTGTCGGGTTCAGAGCAGCCTCCATTATAACTGTAGTATATTAAATTGATGCGCTAAGCGTCAAGAACCACAAAGACATGTGAGACTTTAACTCAGGCTTTAATATACTACATGGGAGGCTTACCCGACACAGACAACCCCAGACAGAATGGGGCCTGTCCCAGAAGAGGTTCTTATACTGACTCCCGGGGGAGTGGCTAAGGCGGAGCTCTCCGTGGCCAGGTCGGGTTACCTACCAGTGACCGAACCTCTGCAGAGTTACAGTACAATACACAGTATTACAGGGCCACGTTACGCACAACTATTATATACTATGTACAATGGTAGGGAGGTACGGTGGTGTATCACCACAATGTACCAGTCGCAGGCAGGCAAAGTTGATAGTTAATTAAAACCACTGTTTTACTCCGACACGAGTCCTTGAGTGAATTGGTGGTCGCATCAAGGTGCAAAACTGGGCATTATGGGAAAGAATTTTAAGATAAATGATTGCATCAAGCTTGAATTAGAGGACAGAGGCTGAACAAATGATTGTATATTCAGTTGGTTCAAAACCTGACAAAATAGTCAGTCAAGGAATAAATGAACCTTCCAATAACTTTGACGAGGTCATGAAGTTCTTCGACGCCTACTTTAACCTAAGAAGCAATACATTTTTGGAGTGAGAAAATTCAGAAATTGAGTCCAAAAGCTGGGGGAACCTGTAGACTCTTTCATAAATGAGTTAATACAGATTGACTAAAGCTGTGGCTATTGTGACCTTAATTCTGAGCTCAGAAGAGGACCGAGTAGCAGTAGAAATAGATTAGGGTAAGATTGAGATTAGAGAAATTAAAGCATGGCTCAAAGCCTGGTGTGTTCGGTTAGTGGGACACTAGCACCTGTACAGAGGAAAGAGGGAGGATATATCGTTGGGACCGTTCACACTTGAGCTGTACTAGAGCTGGGGTTCTAGCGAGCCACATAACCAGGGAAGTAGAAAGGGTTTTAAACTATATAGTAAGGGCAAGAGATCTAATTTTGGAAGATGTGGTCTATCACAGGTTAGAGATAAGGTATTATAGAAAGGTATTAATATGGGAAATAATAAACAAAGTGGCAGGAAGGGATACAGAGTAGAAATAGAAGAGTAAAACAGCAGTCAAGGCTAGAGGTTACAAAAATGTTAAAAAGACAAACTAAAGGTTCAGTATCTCAATACAGTAGCAATGAAAACAAAACAGATGCACTGATAGTGCATAAAGAAAGAAATTAGTATAATCTGATAGCCATTACAGAGACATGGCTACAGGATGACATAGATTGGAACCTGAATATTACATAGAACATAGAACATTACAGCGCAGTACAGGCCCTTCGGCCCTCGATGTTGCGCCGACCTGTGAAACCACTCGTATGTGACATTTCAGAAGGTCAGGAAGCTAAGAAAAGCTGGTTCTGTTAATTGATGATGGTATTAGGGTATTAGAAAAGGATGATCTAAGTTTAGGAAACCAATATGTAGAAGTGGTTTGGGTTGCGATGATAAATGATAAAGGCAAAAAGTCACTTGTGGGAGTGGTGTACAGGGCCTCTAATTGTAACGACACAGGAGAACAAACAAAGAGATAACGGGAGCTTGTCAAACAAGTAGGGCATGTTCATGTGCTGTATTGTTCTTTGTGATGAGGTTTTGCCAAAGGTTGGAATCATGGCTTAGATAGCCAGTGCTGTATTGTTCTTTGTTCTTTGTAAGTACGGTGATAATCAAGGGGGACTTCAATCTACATATAGACTGGAAAAATCAGATGGGCAAAAGTAGCCTCGTTGAGGAGCTCATAGGATACTTTAGGAATTGTTTTTTAGAACAGCACGTTCTGGAGCCAATCACAGAGCAGGCGATACTAGACTTGATATTCCGCAACGAGATACAATGAATTGAAGGCAGCCCTAGGTAGCAGCCGTCATAATATGATTGAAGTTTACAATAATTTTGAAGGAGAGACGACTAACTTTTAAACATAAACAAGAGCAATTATGAGGGCATGAAAGCAATGCTGGTTAAAGATAAATAGCAAATGAAGTTAAGGGATTGGTCAATAAAGATGCAGTGGGAGACATTTAAAGGGATATATCAGAACACAAAATAGATACAATCCAGCAAGAAAGAAAAATTCCAAGGAGAGGATTCACCCATCTGTGGTTAACTAAAAAGTTAAAGTCAGAATTAAACTTAAAATGAAACATATAATTGTTGCAAAGACAGGTCGCAGGTCAGAAGATTGGGCAGAAAGAACAGCAAAGTTTAACAAAAAGATTAACATGGAAGGAAAAATCAGACTGCATGCAAAAGCTAGCTGGAAATATAAAGACGAATAAGTAAGATATTTAAATAAGAGAAGTTAACAAAGTGAGGACTGGGATTCCGGTGGCGGCCATGGAGGAGTAGGTTGCACATTTGATAGCTCCTGCCTGTGACGGACTTTTGGACCTTTTTCCCCTGTTTTTTTTCCAGATTTTATTGGATGAATCGGTGGAGAGTGAGACGATGAGGAGAAATCCCCCTCCAGTGTATGGAGAATTGGACCAGAAGTGGCCATGTAAGAAGACAAAGTCTACAAGAAAGACGCAAGCAGAGCTGGTATCGTGGGATAGCATGGCGGAGGAGCAGGCCGCAGGGGAGACGGCACAGTGGTCGACGGAGCAGCTGAAGTTTTTTGAAGATTGCTTCGCCAAGCTTAAGAAGGACACGCTGGACCCGATCAAGGCTTCGATTGATCAGGTTGTGCAGAATCAAGAAATCCACGGATGTGCGATCCAGGAGGTGGAGAAAAAGGTGTCCGAGCACGAGGAATACCTAACTGCTGGAGACCAACGTAGAGATGATGAATGACCAACAGAAAAGAATGCAGGAAAAGCTGGAGGACTTGGAGAACAGGTCCAGGAAGCAGAACCTGAGAATCGTCGGCCTCCCTGAGGGCAGTGAGGGGTCGGATGCGAGGGCCTATGTGATGAACATGCTGGATAAGTTGATGGGGGCTGAGGCATTCCCTCGGCCCCTGGAAGTCGATAGAGCGCACAGAGCCCTCGCGAAGAAGCCCCGAGCGAACGAGCTGCCATGGGCGATGGTGGTACGTATGTGCCGATTCCTGGAGAAGCAACACGTTCTGTGGTGGGCCAAGAAAGAACGGAGCAGTAGGTGGGAGAAATGTGAGCTGCACATTTATCAAGACCTGGGCGCGGATTTGGACAAGAGACGAGCCGGGTTTAACTGGGCAAAATCGACTCTCTTTAAGAAGGGGGTGAAGTTCGGGATGTTGTACCCAGCGCGTCTGTGGGTTATATATGAGGACCGGGAATTTTACTTCAGAACACCGGACGATGCATTGACTTTCATCAGGGAAAAAAGACAGTAAGGAGTGAGGCACTGCGTAGGGTATACGGGACCTCCTCTTGTGCAAGGATGAGCCTGATAAGTTTATGGTGGTGCACAGGGTGCATATGACTCGGGCGAGAATGAGTGGGTTCTTTCAGGGAGTAGTAGATGAGTGTGAGAGGTGTGGATGGGGGCCAGAGAATCCCGTGCACATGTTTTGGGGTTGCGAAAAATTGGGAAGATTCTGGGCAGGAGTGTTCGCGAGGATACCAGGATACCAGTGTTAGCCAGGATAGTGGAGGAGGAGGTGGAACCGGACCCTTTGGTGGCGATATTTAGGGTTTCAGACAAGCCGGAGTGCATGGAGAGGAGGAAGGCCGATGTCTTGGCCTTCGCCTCTCTGAATGCACGGTGGCAAATTTTGCTGGAGTGGCGGTTGGCATTATAACCGGGGGTAGCGGCTTGGTTGGGTGACCTGTACGACTTCCTGCAATTAGAGAAGATAAAGTACGAGTTAAAGGGCTCTTCAGGGGGGTTTGAGGAAAGGTGGGGGATGTTTGTGACCACGTTTGAGGGGCTGTTCATCACGGGGGAGAAAAAGGGAAGAAATCTGTACAGACTGTATAGTTGATTGTTGGGAAGTATGTTTCTCAGGGTATTTATTTGCTGTAACCTGTTTTGATACATGTTTGTAATAAAATATTTTTTTTAAAAAAGAATTCTTCCTGAATACACGCGACAAATGTTGCTCCATCCAAACCCCTAGTGCTATGGCAGTCCCAGTTAATGTTGGGAAGTTAAAGTCCCCTACTATTACCAACCTATTTTTCCAGCAGCTGTCTGTAATCTCCTTACATACTTGCTTCTCAATTTCCCCTTGACTATTTGGGGGCCTGTAGTACAGACCTATCAAAGTGATCTCACCCTTCTTATTTTTCAGTTCAACACATAAAGACTCAGTGGGCAAACCCTTGAATATATCCTCTCTCTGTACTGCCGTGATGTTCAGCCTAATCAAAACCGCAACATCCCCACCCCTCCTATCTCCTGGTGCATCTTTCCTATAGCATCTTTATCCCGGAACATTGAGCTGCCAGTCTTGCCCCTCCTTTAGCCATGTTTCAGTAATAGCTATAATATCCCAGTCCCATGTACCTATCCATGCCCTGAGTTCATCTGCCTTGCCCGTTAGGCCTCTTGCATTGAAATAAATGCCGTTCAATCTGTTTCTCTGCCTTCCACTTTTCTCCTTACTGGCTTTTGCTTTTATTCCCTCTTTACTGCCCTCTGATTTCCTGCATTGGTTTCCACTCCCCTGCCACATTAGTTGAAACCCTCCCCAACAACGCTAGCAAACAACCCCTCTTGGACATTGGTTCCAGTCATGCCCAGGTGTAGACTGTCTGATTTGTAATGGTCCCACTTCTCCCAGAACCGGTTCCAATGTCCCAAATATCTGAATCCCTCCCTACTGCACCATCTCTATCGATCCTGTCATTCCTACTCTGACTAGCACGTGGCACTGGTAGCAATCCCAAGATTACTACCTTTGAGGTCTTACTGTTTCATTTAGCTCCTAACTCCCTAAATTCGACATATAGGACCTCATCCTGTTTTTTATCTATATCGTTGGTGCTTATATGTACCACGACAGCTGGCTGTTCACCCTCCCCCATCAGAATGTCCTGCAGCCACTCTGAGACATCCATGACCCTTGCACCCGAGAGGGAACATACCTTCCTGGAGTCTCGTTTGCGTCCGCAGAAATGTCTGTCTATTCCCCTTGCACTCGAATCCCCTATCACCATAGCTCTACCACACGTTTTCCTGCCCTCCTGCGCAGCAGAGCCAGCCACGGTGCCATGAACCTGGCTACTGCTGTCTTCTCTTGGTGAGCCATCTCCCCCAACAGTATCCAAAACAGTACACCTGTTATAAACTATCTAGAAGACAAAATGTATTTCCTGAATTTTTTATTTTTGTTTCAGATTTACAGCCTTTTTCTTTTTATTTCTGTTTAGTTTTATGTTTTTTCTTCAAAATGAGTTGTGATTAACATGCAATACATAGAACATAGAATATACAGTGCAGAAGGAGGCAATTTGGCCCATCGAGTCTGCACCAACCCACTTAAGCCCTCACTTCCACCCTATCCCCAATAACCCCTCCTAACCTGTTTTTTGGTCACTAAGGGCAATTTATCATGGCCAATCCACCTAACTTGCACATCTTTGGACTGTGGGAGGAAACCGGAGCACCCAGAGGAAACCCACGCAGACATGGGGAGAACGTGCAGACTCCGCACAGACAGTGACCCAGCTGGGAATCGAACCTGGGAGCCTGGCGCTGTGAAGCCACAGTGCTATCCACTTGAGCTACCGTGCTGCAATCTACTACCTATGCTGGAGTAAAGGATGTGTTTTTCCAACCTGCTACTTAAAAGATAATAAAACTTTTTCTCCCGATGGTTTTGCTAGGTTAGCGCTGTATTGAGCAGGGAGTTGAGTCACACAAATCAGTCAACTATTTCAGTGCAATCAAGGTATTTTAATATGACAACTGTGTATTTGACACACATTCCCTGCTCAGTGTGTGGCAAAACATGGTTCTTTGATGATTCATCACTTAAATGGCAGGTAGAGAGAGGCAGAGTTTAAGGACTAAAGCTGCAGGCAATTAGAAGTTTAATTTCAATGTTGCCAGTGATCATTCACATCTCTGAATAGTCTATTCTTTCAGTATTGCAAAGAATTTCATAGCTCACTCACAGCAATTTAAATATTCTAACTGATGGACATCGATTCAGTCGAGACGCTGAGTAGTAGTGAACCGATGCTTTAATAGACTAAAAGTGTGCCAACCTGTAGCTCCTCCAGCACTGCAAGACTGCCCCAGATCGACGGGCTTTATACCTCCTCAGAGGGGCGGAGCCACAGGCGGAGCCAACAGCAGCACCAATAACAACATTCCAACAGTACAACAGCAACAACCAATAACAGAACAGCAATAACAGTAAGTATATACAACAGTGGAGATAATGATAGTAATAGAACAGTAGGACAATAGTGAACATATATACAACAGCCTTACGTAGCTCACCACATTCACCCCCGGTTAAGAAAAAAGTCTGGCGGGGGTGAAGCGGACTCACAAGTCTCACAGGAGGATGAATTGTTCGCTGTGAACGCCTCAGCTCCGGCTGCAGCGTGGACACTGGTGCCGAGACCTTCGGCTCCGGGAGCACATCGTCCGCACAACAAGGTCCCGGATAGGATGACGACGCAGAGGCAGGGCTAAAGGACCCTGTGGGAGATGTTGGTGAAGCTGTGGGTGGGAAGATGAGTGGGGAGGTGGCTGGGAGGGGCGCGGTGAGAATGGGCGCGGGGGTTCCCGCGGCAGCCAGGTCCCGGAGGGAGACTGTGTCCTGTCATCCATTGCGGTGTGCCACATACGCGTACTGAGGGTTCGCGTGGAGAAGCTGAACCCGCTCGATCAGGGGATTGGCCTTATGGCTCCTTGCGTGTTTCCGTAGGAGGACCGGCCCAGGTTTCGTTAACCAGGCCGGGAGCGAGACCCCGGAGATCGACATCCTGGGAAAGACAAATAGACGGTCGTGAGGGGTCTCGTTTGTGGCAGTTCACAGAAGCGACCGAGGACCTCCTGCCAGCGGGAGACTGGAAGACTTCTCGACCTTAGGGCCAGAAGGACGGCCTTCCAGACCATAGCATTCTCCCTCTCCACCTGCTCATTCCCTCGGGGGTTGTAGCTGGTAGTCCTGCTCGAGGCGACGCCCTTACGGAGCAGGTACTGACGCAGCTCATCACTCTTAAAAGAGGAGCCCCGATCGCTATGTATATAGGCGGGGAAACCAAACAGGGAGAAGATGCTGCGCAGGGCCTTGATGACAGTGGCAGAGGACATATCAGGACAAGGGATTGCAAACGGGAAGCGGGAGTACTCATCAACAAAGTTGAGAAAGTACACATTACGGTCAGTGGAGGGGAGTGGCCCTTTGAAGTCCATGCTGAGGCGTTCAAAAAGACGGGAGGCCTTCACCAGGTGAGCCTTGTCCGTCCGATAGAAGTGCGGCTTGCACTCTGCACAGATTTGGCAATCCCTGGTCACAGCCCTGACATCCTCAGTGGAGTAGGGCAGGTTGCGGGCCTTAACGAAGTGAAGAAGCCGGGTGACCCCCGGGTGACAGAGGTCGTTGTGGATGGCCCGTAACCAGTCTGTTTGCGCGCTGGCGCATATACCGCGGGATAGGGCATCTGGGGGCTCATTGAACGTCCCAGGGTGCTACAATCGCCCCTCTGAGGAGGTATAAAGCCCGTCGATCTGGGGCAGTCTTGCACTGCGGGAGGTGCTACAGGTTGGCACACTTTCAGTCTATTAAAGCATCGGTTCACTACTACTCAGTGTTTCGGCTGAATCGATGTCCATCAATTTAATAGATTAAAAGTGTGCCAACCTGTAGCTCCTCCCGCACTCATTACACGCAGCGCTGCGTGCTGGGCAACGCTGCCGGGGATGCTGGCCCTGCCCGCAGAAATAACAGCAAGGTCCTCCAGAGCTGGCCGGCAGCAGCGAGGCGCAGGAGTGAGGTACGCCTGGGTCGGGTGATGGCTTCGCCTCTGACGTCCCCGAGGATGCCGCGTGGTCGGACGGGAAGGCCTCGAGGCTCTGGAAAGCCACTTCTAATGAGGTAGCCAGCTTCATTGTCGCCTCGAGGTGGCGAGCCCCTTTTTCGAGGAGGCGCTGCCAGATATTGCTGGACCCGACTCCAGCCCCATAAGCGTCCCGAATCATTAGCTCCGAATGTTTCGATTCAGAGGCCGCCCAGCCGTTACAACTGCGGGTGAGTACCCTCAATTCAGGAAGATATTCTGCGAGCGACTCACCCTGGCGCTGACACCGTGTGGTCAGGAGGTGTCGAGCGAGGACCTTGTTGACCGGCCTCACTAACTGTCCCTTGAGTACGTCTACAGCCTCCATATACGAGGCCGCGCCCTGATTAACTGGAAGATCCTGTGGCTCACCTGGGCATTGAGGGGACGCTGTTTGAGTGCCAGGGAAACCACAGCACTCGAGGAGTCGAGGTAGGCCTCGAAGCAACTGAGCCAATGCTCAAAGATAGCCGCGCTTCAGCGGCCAGTGGGTCCAGTTCGAGACGTTCAGGTTTGAGGGCAGCAGCCATTATCAAAAAAACTTTTAGTCTATTAAATTGGTGGACAGAGGGCGCGATTCTCCACTCCCACGGCGGTTGGGAGAATCGCCTGGGCCGCCAAAATTTCCGGGGACACCGGTCCAACGCCCTCCCGCGCGATTCTCCAAAGCGGCGAGAACGGCCCGGTCGAGTTTCGCAGGCCGGAGAATCGCTGGAGACACCCAAAATGGCGATTCTCCGGCACCCCCGCTATTCTGAGGCCCGGATGGGCCGAGCGGCCAGGCCAAAAAGGCGGGTTCCCCCCGGCGCCGTCCACACCTGGTCGCTGCAGTCGTGGGCGGTGCGTGAACGCTAGGGGGGCGGCCTGTGGGGGGGCGAGGGGGGATCCTGCACCGGGCTTTACCTGGAATGTGGGGTGGCCCGCGATCGGTGCCCACCGATCATCGGGCCGTCCTCTCTGATGGAGGACCTCCTTCCTTCCGCGGCCCCGCAAGATCCGTCCCCCATCTTCTTGCGGGGCGGACTTAGAGAGGATGGCAACCACGCATGTGCGGATGACGCTCGTTATGCGCCGCCGGCCCGTCATCTATGCGGCGCCGCTTTTACGCAGGCGACAAGGCCTGGCGTGTGTAGCTGACGCGGCCCCGATCCTGGCCCATTGTCAGGGCCTGAATCGGTCGGGACCGGGGCCGTTCCGCGCCGTCGTGAACCTCGACGGTGCGGCCACTTCGGCGTGGGAGTGGAGAATCCCGCCCACTGATTCAGTTGAGACGCTGAGTAGTGGTGAACCGATGCTTTAATAGACTAAAAGTGTGCCAACCTGTAGCTCCTCCCGCACTGCAAGACTGCCCCAGATCGACGGGCCTTATACCTCCGCAGAGGGGCGGAGCCACAGGCAGAGCCAACTGCAGCACCAATAACAACATTCCAACAGTACAACAGCAACAACCAATAACAGAACAGCAATAACAGTAAATATATACAACAGTGGAGATAATGATAGTAATAGAACAGTAGAACAATTGTGAACATGTATACAACAGCCTTATGTAGCCATACGTGGCTCACCACACTACCCCATGCTGAAACATTAGTCATGCTGTTGCTAATCTGATCAATAAGTTGGAACTCACAAATAATTATAAATCATTCATATGAATTAGGTGAATTACCACAAATTAGTGATTACTGCACAAAATTATTAAAATTAAATTTCACTGCACATTAATATAAAAGTGCAATGGGAATAAGACCTCACATTCTATATTTTTATAACGTATATATATCCTCATAGCTACTTTCTAAAAAAAATTAAATGGGACAATAATCTATTTAAATGGCTGACGCTATAATTGTCTGCAACTTTGATAAAAGGGGCTATTTGGCAGCATCAAACAAATTGGCACCTTGTTATCTCCGAAGACACCGCATGGGCTGCAAAGATCAAGTTGAAAGCCAACAATGTGAAAGAATACACCATTGGATTTTGATTCTGGACTCGTGCGAAACAATCATTCTTTCTCTGTGGTCCTTACCCAATAAATCTTCCTTTTCTCTCTCCATCTTTTGCTGCATGATTGAAAATGAGGCAATGTTGTTGCCCTCCTCCCACATTTGACTGTGTGCAAATAAATTAACCTCCTGAATTCATCCTACCATGAGTTTGCTGGGGGGGATTATTAATAGAAAATTGAATGACTCCAAAATTGAGGGATTGGAAGGGTGCCACCACTTTTAACGGGGAAACAAATCAAAAAAGCTTTCTGTTCATGGGCAGGTAGTGGGAGAATAAATCAGGGCTGTTTAAATTGACTCCCTCCTGTCTGTAACAAAGGTAAAAATGAAATAAAATGAACTAATGTAAAATATTGTATGCTCTTCATCACAGATGGACAGTTCCAAGCTTTAAATAATTGCAGTTGCTAGAAAATTAACATAATTCATGATTCAAGCTGGAATCCACCACAAGGTTTCAATTTGGCACAAAAATTCTCACTCTTGGACTTCCGGGTGCGGCTATGCAGAGCTAGGTCGCATATTTGGTAGCTCCTGCTTGGAATAGACTTTTGGGCTCTTTTACAGGGCCCCCACGGCATTTGTTTGACATTTCCCGGTGTGGGAAGAAGACTGTAACATTCCCCTGACAGTGTCCCCCAGGAATGTTATGTCTTTTGGTTACCAGACGCGGCAGAAACAGTAAAAGATTGGTCTGTAATTGCAGGGGAAAGAGGAGCCTCTTCCAGCATGCAGGCGGGGGAAGGGCAAGCTTAAAGTTGCAACCTGACTTGAGGGCCTCTAATAAAGGTGAATTCTAGCAGCAGAGGGAACAACTGTGAAGAGATCTACCAAGGCCATTGAAGAAGCGGGGACGAGGCTTCCGGTGGCGGCCATGGAGGAGTAGGTCGCACATTCGGCAGCTCCCGTCTGGAACTTACTCTCAGACCTTTTTCAGGAGTTTTCACAGACTTTTTGGGGCAGATTGGTGAAGCAAACACTGCCAAAAGGATTCCCTCTCGAGACTTCCGGTTGCGGCTATGCGGAGCTAAGTCGCACATTCGGCGGCTCCCGCAAAAATGGACTTTTGGGCTTTTTTCAGGGCCCCCAAGGGCGTTTCCCGGTGTGGGAAAGAGTTAATAAAAGCTCCCCGACAGTATATGGCTTTAACGAGGAGCAGGGTGACAAAAAAGGTGGTGGTGGAACAGAAGAAGGGAGGGAAGAAGGACAAAATGGCGGCGGGCGGAGACCAGGCAGCGTGGAGGCAGTGGGCGGAGGAGCAACAGGACGGTATCCAGCACTGCCTCAGAGAGATTAAAACGGATCTGCTAGAGCCGATGAAGGCTTCTCTTGATAAGCTGCTGGAGACACAGACGGCCCAGGGGGTGGCCATCCGAGAGGCTCGACAAAAGATCTCTGACAATGAGGACGAGATCTTAGGCCTGGCGGTAAAGGTGGAGGCGCACGAGGCGCTCCACAAGAAATGCAGGAGCGGTTCGAGGAGATGGAGAATCGGTCGAGGCGGAAGAATCTGCGGATTCTGGGCCTCCCGGAGGGGCTGGAGGGGCCGGACGTGGGGGCCTATGTGGTCACCATGTTGAACTCGCAGATGGGAGTGGGGTCCTTCCAGGGGCCCCTGGAGCTGGAAGGGGCCCATAGAGTGTTGGCGAGGAGGCCCAAGGCTAACGACCCTCCGCGGGCGGTGCTGGTGCGGTTAAATCGGTTCGTCGATCGGGGGGGTGTGCTCAGGTGGGCCAAGAAGGAGAGGAGCAGCAGGTGGGAGAACGCGGAGGTTCGGATATATCAGGACTGGAGTGCGGAGGTGGCGAAGAGGAGGGCCGGGTACAATCGAGCGAAGGCGGTGCTGCACAGGAAGGGGGTGAAGTTTGGCATGTTGCAGCCGGCGCGACTGTGGGTTACCTACAAGGACCGGCACCATTATTTTGAGTCTCCGGAGGAGGCGTGGGCCTTTGTTCAGGCCGAGAAGCTGGACACAGACTGAGGGTCGGGATGGGCGATTGGGGACTGCGGTGGATATGTTATGCCTATTTTTGGTTCGCGGGGGGGGGGCCTTTGCATTGTTTTGGGTTTCTTTTTCTCTGTGTTTTTCTCTTTCGGGTTGGGGAGGGTGGATGGGGCGGGTTGGGCACTGTTTTGGTTGGTGGCTGGGCCTGGTAGGTGGAGAGCACGGGCTTTTTTTACCGCGCCGAAGACTGGGGGGGGGGGAGGAAGCGAGGATTGTTTCCCGCGCTTAGAACGGAGGGGGGAGGGGGAGAGCCTGTCGATGGGGAGCGGGAGAGGAGGGTGTGCCACACAATGGGAGGAATCGAAGGGGAGGTGGGAGTGGTCGGGGTCAGCAGGAGTCAGCTGACTTGTGGAAGTGCAACAGGGGGAGTAAACCAGCTAGGATGGGTCCTAGTCGCGCGGGGGGGGGGGATTCGAGTTGCTGCTGCTAAGGTCAAGGAGGAGCTGGAGCGAGTGGGGGGTCGAGACGGGGGTATGCCGCTGTGGGGAACGGGCCGGGTGTGGGGTGCGGGCGCGTGGCTGGCCGAGGAGGGGTCATGGCTAGTCGGCAGGGGAGGGGGGGCGGGTAGCCCCCTGATCCGGCTGATAACCTGGAATGTAAGGGGACTGAATGGGCCGGTTAAGCGGGCCCACGTGTTAGCGCACCTGAAGGGGCTTAAGGCGGATGTGGTTATGCTCCAGGAGACACACCTGAAGGTGGCAGACCAGGTAAGACTGAGGAAAAGGTGGGTAGGTCAGGTGTTTCACTCGGGGCTAGATGCCAAAAATCGAGGGGTGGCGATCTTGGTGGGAAAGAAGGTGTCATTCGAGGCGTGGAGCATTGTGGCAGATAATGGCGGTAGGTACATATTGGTAAGTGGTAAGTTGCAGGGAGAGAGGGTGGTACTGGTCAATGTCTATGCTCCGAACTGGGACGATGCGGGTTTTATGCGGCGTATGTTTGGTTGGATCCCAGACTTGGAAGTGGGGGGCCTGATAATGGGGGGAGACTTTAACACGGTGTTGGATCCGGCACTGGATCGCTCCAGGTCTAGGACGGGTAGGAAGCCGGTGGCGGCTAGAGTTATGAGGGGATTTATGGACCAAATGGGAGGGGTGGACCCTTGGAGATTTGCAAGGCCGGGGGCTAGGGAATATTCATTCTTCTCACATGTCCATAAGGCTTATTCTCGAATCGACTTTTTCATTTTGTGTAGGGCGCTGATAGCGAGAGTAGAGGATACAGAGTATTCGGCAATAGCCATTTCGGACCACGCCACCCATTGGGTGGACTTGGAGATGGGGGAGGAGAGGGACCAGCGCCCGCTGTGGCGCTTGGACGTGGGGCTGTTGGCGGACGAGGAGGTGAGCGAGCGGGTCCGAGGAAGTATAGAGAGGTACTTGGAGACCAACGACAACGGGGAGGTCCGAGTGTGCGGAGGCTTTTGAACGTTATCATGATGCCGGCGAGGGAGGGGGAGGCGGAGATAGTGGTGGCGATGGACGCTGAGAAAGCCTTCGATAGGGTAGAGTGGGGGTACCTGTGGGAGGTGCTGAAGAGGTTCGGGTTTGGGGAGGGGTTTGTCAGGTGGGTTAGGCTGTTGTATGAGGTCCCGATGGCGAGTGTGGCCACAAATAGGAGGAGGTCCGAGTACATTCAGTTGCACCGAGCGACGAGACAGGGGTGTCCCCTGACCCCCCTGCTCTTCGCACTGGCGATTGAACCCCTGGCTATGGCACTGAGAGAGTCGAGGAACTGGAAGGGGTTGGTGCGGGGTGGGGAGGAGCATAGGGTGTCGCTTTATGCGGACGACCTGCTGCTGTATGTGGCGGACCCGGTGGGAGGAATGCCAGAGGTAATGAGGATCCTTAGGGAATTCGGGGACTTTTCGGGGTACAAGCTCAATATGGGGAAGAGCGAGCTGTTCGTAGTTCAGCTAGGGGACCAGGAGAGGGGGATTGGCGAGCTCCCACTAAAAAGGGCGGAGAGGAGCTTCAGATATTTCGGGGTCCAGGTGGCCAGGAGCTGGGGGGTCCTGCAAAGGCTTAACTTTACATGGCTGGTGGAGCAAATGGAGGAGGAGTTCAAGAGGTGGGACGCGTTGCCGCTGTCCTTGCCGGGTAGGGTGCTGTCAATCAAAATGACGGTGCTCCCAAGGTTTTTGTTCCTGTTCCAGTGCCTCCCCGTGTTTATCCCGAAGGCTTTTTTCAGGAGGGTTAACAGGAGTATAATGGGGTTTCTGTGGGCGCGAGGGACTCCGAGGGTGAGAAGGGTGTTCCTGGAGCGGAGTAGAGATAGGGGGGGGGGGGCTGGCGCTGCCCAACCTCTGTGGGTACTACTGGGCCGCCAATGCGACGATGGTGTGCAAGTGGGTGATGGAGGGGGAGAGGGCTGCATGGAAGAGGCTGGAGACGGCGTCCTGTGTGGGTACTAGTCTGGGGGCGCTGGCAATGGCGCCACTGCCGCTCCCTCCAAGGAGGTATACCACGAGCCCGGTGGTGGTGGCGGCCCTCAAAATTTGGGGGCAGTGGAGGCGGCATAGGGGGGGAAGTTGGGGCCTCGGCGTGGACCCCATTACGGGGGAACCACCGTTCGCCCCAGGAAGAATAGGTGGAGGGTTTTCGGAGTGGCACAGGGCAGGGATACAAAAGTTGGGGGACCTGTTTGTGGAGGGGAAGTTCGCAAGCTTGGGTGAGCTGGAGGAGAAGTACGGGCTCCCCCCCGGGGAACACCTTCAGGTACTTACAGGTAAGGGCGTTTGCCAGACGGCAGGTGGTGGAATTCCCGCGGCTACTGCCACATACAGTACAGGACAGGGTGCTCTCAGGGGGGCGGGTGGGAGTGGGGAAGATCTCGGAAACTTACCAGGTGATGCAGGAGGAGGAGGAGGCCTCGGTGGTGGAGTTGAAAGGTAAGTGGGAGGAGGAGCTGGGAGAGGAGATTGAGGAAGGGACATGGGCAGATGCCCTGGGGAGGGTGAACTCTTCCTCATCGTGCGCGAGGCTCAGCCTCATACAGTTTAAGGTGCTGCACAGGGCACACATGACCGGGACAAGGATGAGCCGGTTCTTTGGGGGTGAGGACAGGTGTGTTCGGTACTCAGGGAGCCCAGCAAATCACACCCATATGTTCTGGGCATGCCCAGCGCTGGAGGAATTTTGGAAGGGCGTAGCGAGGACGGTGTCGAGGGTGGTAGGATCCAGGGTCAGACCGGGCTGGGGGCTCGCAATATTTGGGGTGGCAGAGGAGCAGGGAGTGCAGGAGGCAAAAGAGGCCGGAATTCTGGCCTTTGCGTCCCTGGTAGCCCGGCGAAGGATTCTCCTTCAGTGGAAAGATGCGAGGCCCCCAAGTGTGGAATCCTGGATCAGCGATATGGCTGGGTTCATTAAATTGGAGAGGGTGAAATTCGCCTTGAGAGAGTCGGTACAAGGGTTCTTTCGGCGGTGGCAACCGTTCTTAGACTTTCTGGCAGAACGATAAACATTGGGCAATGGCAGCAGCAGCTCGGTTGGGGGGGGGGGGGGGGGTTTACTTTATTTTTGTTTATGTTATTTACACTGGAGGGTCTGAGGGGGTGTATACACCTATTGTGTTAAGTCGGGGTGTTAATGTTAATTTATTATTTATGTACTGGGGGGGGGGGGTTTTGGGGGTTGCTTTTTTTAGATTGTGTTTTGTACTTAACCCTGTTGGGTTCTTTTTTCTTTCTCGTTTTGTTATTGATATTTTATGAAAACCTTTAATAGGAATTTTTTTTTTTGAAAAGAATTCTCACTCTTGAAATGGAAGGCTTTGTATTACTTACCTTGATTGTAGGCTTTTTGGTTGCAAACCCTCTGTACCATCCTGCAAAAGAAACACAAATAGGCTGTTATGAAAAAATATCAAAGTGTGTCATTTTAGTGGATCTCTACTTGGGAAAATTGTAACTAACTGCAGATAAGTGTGAATACTTGATTGACTGCTGAAGTAATTGACTTAGAAATTTAGAAAACATGGAGAAGAGGGTGGAACACCTTGGGTAAAAACAAAATGAAATACGGATGAAGGATTTTCTATCAAATACTGTAATAACTGCGGATATATCGTTTCACGCCAACATCCAGATGTTATCTGTACTTTAACCTCTGCTTTTCACTTTCATATTACTCTGTTCCCACTATCTCAATTTTCAGAATTAATGCACTGAAATAATAAAACTTAAATGAGATTGAGATGCAAGTGTAACACAAGAGGCCCCAAAAGTACAAAAACGTGATATGAATAAGATACAAAATACAGGAATGCAAGATGGTTGAGCTAGAACTTATAATTCAAACATTATAAAAGCACAGGTAAAGTTAATCCAACAGCTGTCACTAAGCAGATTTCATGCATTCCAAAAGAATTTCAAAATATTGCAGAATTCATCAGCTTTGTGAACAAAGGTTGCAGGATGTTAAAATCTTTCTATACTATTGTTATTCATTGACTGAGTCCTCAAAGATGCACATTATAAACAGACCAGTTATTAAAATATAGAATATTCATCCATAATAACCATTAAAAATATTCAGTGTACAAGCCATTAAACCTATTTATAAAGTTGTGTGTCCATTGCACACCAGTAATATAATGGGATAAATATCATTCTTCAAATTTACATACACAGAATATCAGTCACATTCGACCTGATTAGCTAAATTCTTAATTTCTAAAATAACAAATCATAATTAAGGAGATTTGAATGCAATACAAGCAATTTGAAACAAAAAGCGTGATTAAATGGCAACACCGTGCCTGACTAGGTGACACGACGAGGCCATTAAATCTCGTGAGGTGCCTCTCATTTGCAAAGCTTGACACTTCTTAGAGAATTAACGGAATCTCGCCTGACGTCGCAATCGGGATCTGGCTTTTGCTGGCAAGATCAGGCTTAACATATTTAAGTGAGCCATTGGGCTCATTGAAATATTCTCCCAGGCTCGGGAACTAACTGCGTGCCTGGAAGACGTTGACATGGTGCAATTTAGCACTGGTATCCACAAACGTGAACCAGGTATAACGGCACCTGGGGAGGGGGGGGGGGGGGGGTCTCCCAGGCCATTAGAGACCCCCCGGGTGGTCGGACTCTGGGCAGAGTGGTACGCTTGCACTCCCGATATCAGGGCTACTCAGCGCCTGATCTCATTAATAGCCTTGGTCCAAATGGACAAAAGAGCTAAACTTAAAAAGTGATGCAATAGGGCAGCACGGTGCCGCAGTGGATTAGCCCTGTTGCCTCACGGCGCAGAGGTCCCAGGTTCAATCCCGGCTCTGGGTCACTGGCCGTGTGGAGTTTGCACATTACATAGAACATAACATAGAACATACAGTGCTGAAGGAGGCCATTCGGCCCATCGAGTCTGCACGGACCCACTTAAGCCCTCACTTCCACCCTATCCCCGTAACCCAATAACCCCTCCTAACGTTTTTGGTCACTAAGGGAAATTTATCATGGCCAATCCACCCAACCTGCACGTCTTTGGACTGTGGGAGGAAACCGGAGCACCCGGAGGAAACCCACATAGGCACGGGGAGAACATGCAGACTCCGCACAGACAGTTACCCAGCGGGGAATCGAACCTGGGACCCTGGCGCTGTGAAGCCACAGTGCTATCCACGTGTGCTACCGTGATGCTCCATTCTCCCCGTGTTTACATGGGTCTCGCCCCCATAACCCAAAGATGTGCAGGCTAGGTAGATTGGCCACGCTAAATTGCCCCTTAATTGGAAAAAATGAATTGGGTGCTCTAAATTTATTTTTTAAAAGGTTATGCAAGAGCAACTGCCTTTGATAGAATGGCAGCAATTAACCGATTATGACATCAAGGAGCTGTGGTAAAACTGAAGTCACTGGGAACCAAGGGGAAACCTTTCCACTGGTTTGACTCATCCTAGCACAAAGGAAGATGGCTGTGGTTTTTGGAGGTTAAACATCTCCATTCTGGGACATTGTTGCAAGAGTTCCTCAGGGCAGTGTCCTCGGTCAAACCATCTTCAGCTGTTTGTCAATGACCGCTCCTCCTTCATAAGGTCAGAAGTGGGAATGTTCACTGACGATTACATAATGTTCAGCAACATTTGTGACTACTCTGATACTGAGCAGTCCGTGCCCATATGCAACAAGACCTGGACAACAGTCAAGCTTGGGATGTTCTTTGGCAAACATCATTCGCAACACACAAGTTCCAAGCAATGGGCATCTCCAACAAGTGGAATCAAACCATCACCCCCTGATATTCAGTGGCATTACCATCACTGAAACCTCCAGTATTAACATCCTGGAGTTTATCATTGACCAGAAACTAAACTTGTAACCAAATAAATACTGTGGCTACAACAGCAGGTCAGAGACTGGGAATTATGCGGTGAGTAACTCACAAGCTGACTCCCCAATAGCTATCCACCATCTTCAAGGCACAAGTCAGAAGAGTGAAAGAATACTCTCCACTTGCTTAGAAGGGTACAGCTCCAATAACAAGAAGCTTGACATCATCCAAGATAAAGCAGTCCACTTGATTGGTATCCAGTGTCATGTGAATGTCCCTTTAAGAAGTGTGTTTTATCAAATGGCTGCAGTGATGTCATTGTGTGGGTGGAGCTGGAATGTGATCCTGTTTTTACTTTCCTTTTGAGCTGGAAGCTCTTTTTGGCTCTGTGTTTTAGTTTCGCTTTCAGTTGGAGAGCTGCAACCAACCAACCTTCAAACAAGGTGTATATCTCTCTCTCTCTAAAGAATGTCTCCGGATCACTTGATGATTTCAAAGTAATACCTGTTTCTGTAGAGAATTCAAACCTACTGTCTTTGTAAAAAAGGGGTTTTTGACTTATGAATGTTGTTAGGAAAGTTATTAAGGGTTACCTATAGAGTACTGTATCTTTTTTGGGGGGGTTATCAGTGTTGGTAGTTGATAAGATGTTTACTGTGTGTTTATAAAATGTTAACTGAATTCATAGAATAAAAATTGTTTTTGTTTAAAAATACTTTTAGTTCTCTTTTGCATTACACCTGTAATGTGGACCCTTGTGCTCCCCATAACCAAACTCTATTCAAAGTTGTGGGTCAGGCGAACTCCATGATATACTTTGGTGTTCTCTAAATCCTGGCCCATAATACCAGTCCACCACCTTAAATATTCATTCCGTCCACTACTGGCGCACAGTGGCAGTAGTACGTACTGTCCACAAGATGAATTGCAGCAACTCACCAAGGCTGCCTCCATACGCTCCAAACCAACAACCGCTGTTATCTCAAATGCAAATGCATGGGAACACCACAACCTGCAAGTTCCCCTCCAAATCACACATATTCCTGGTTTGGAGCTATTCTTTCACTGTCACTGGGTCAAAATCCTGGAATTCCCTTCCTTACAGCAGTGTGAATGTACTCACCACTGCACTGCATTTAGTTAGTGATGCCATGAACAAATAAATAAAAAGGTTCACATTTGGAGTACAAATGGATGCATAAAATACTTGCTTTTTTCCTCAAATTATTGACAGTAAAGTTAGCCTATCACTGAGTGCACCAAAACTTGCTGTCCGTAAGACGCCCTCCTCCCTGCTCAAAATTATAGAAAAAGTCTGAGATCTGACAGCGTTAAAAAACAGTTCTGCCATTATTTGGACAAGCAGATACTCTGGATGAAATTGCAAAGTTGTTGCGTGCATTAAAAGATAGAAAAGCATGATCCTTCAACTCATTTTATTTTGATAAAATAAATAACGCACCCAACAATATACAGGATTTGTTTATTCATGCAACTAGAAAACACCAGATGCACAGGTATTGTATCATCTCTCTGCAGTGGGTGAAGAATTTACACCAGTTAGTTTAACATGGGAAATTGAAGGAATCCATTATTAAGGAAGGAAAACAGGACATTTAGAAAGTCAAAATGCAATCCATCAGAGTCAGCATGGTTTTATGAGGGTTAATCGTGTTTGACTAATTTGCTCGAGTTCTTTGAAGACGTAACAAGCCAAGTGGATAATGAACATCCAGTAGATGTAGTATATCTGAACTTCCAGAAGGCATTTGATAAGATGCCGCACAAAAGATAAGATCACATGGGAATAGGTTAATTTATCAGCTTCGATAGAAGACTGCCTAACTGACAGAAGGCAAAGAGTTGGGATCAATGGATCTATTTGTGGTTGGCAAGATGTAACTAGTGGGGTGCCACAGAGTTCAGTCCTCGGGCCCCAATTATTTTACATTATATATTAATGACTTGGATGTAGGGATAAAAGATACTATAGCCAAATTTGCAGATGACACTAAAATAGGTGGGATAGTAAGTTACAATGAGGAAATAAGAAATTTACAAATGGATATAGATAGATTAGGTGAGTGGGCCCAGATGGAGTTTAACATGGATAAGTGTGAGGCTTTCCATTTTGGTCAGAAAAATGGAAAGACAACTTATTATCTAAATGGAGAGAAACTTCAGAGTGCTTCAGTGCAGAGGGATCTGTGTGTCCTTGTGCTTGAATCTCAGAAAACTAGTATGCAGGTACAGCAGGTAATAAGGAAGGCACACGGAATTTTTGCCTTTATAGCTAAACTATAACTAGAGGTCATAGTTTTAGGATAAGGGGTGGCAGATTTAAAACAGGGATGTGGAGAAATTACTTCACTCAAAGGGTTGTGAATCTGTGGAATTCACTATCTCAGAGTGCAGTGGATGCTGGGACATTGAGTAAATTTAAGGAGGAGATGTACAGATTTTTAACTGAAATTGGGTTGAAGTGTTGTGGAGAACGGGCAGAAAAGTGCAGTTGGGACCAAGAGGAGATCAGCCATGATCATATTGAATGGTGGAGCAGGTTTGAGGGGTTGAATTGCGTACTCCTGCTCCTAGTTTTTATGTTATTATACACATTTATTCTTAGAAGTGCTGTGAGAGATCCACTATCAATAGTTCGAAAATTTTGAGTCACATTTCAGTATCCAAACATTTTCTGCTGATTTCATCAAGCCTGTAACTAAAAATCCATAGCACGTCACCAATGGCAATTAACTTCTGAATGGTCTTGGATGTACTCCATAGTCAGCGATCAAATGATGTGCCCAACACAAAATATTAAGATTATATATGGCGCTAGGAATCCAATTCAGTGTGCCCTTCAGTGTTAAATTAGCAGTTGGTGGAGATTGTAACATTTAAGGTACATGATGCTCCTCCAATACTTTGTTACATCGTTTCCTATATAGTACCATGGGTGGGACCCTCTGAGTGTTTTGACAGGTGACCAAATCAATTCAGTGAACAACTTTTCTTGAGGTAGTCAGTATGAGACAATCTGCCAGACAGTAAGTGCTATCGAGAAAGGGACAGAAACAGACCTCAGTTAAGTTAAAGAGCTACAGGGAGCAGACTTTACCTAAAAAGGGCAAAGGTATTGCTTTGGAGTAGTGATGCTCTGCTTGGCATGGCCATAGATCTGAAAGTGTACTTGTACGGTAGTGTTTGATTGAACTTGGGAATCCAAGGAAAAGGAATCTTGGAAGGTGGCACTGTAACCCTGCAAGATGGGCCATTGTTAAAACGTTCCAAGTGAGAGTGACCGTTGGACAGAATTCCAAGGAGAGATCTTCAAAGGTAAATCTGGGAATCTCTGGTGAGACAGAGTTTCAACGAGATTGTTTGACTTGGTGTTTACTGACCTCTGAGTGGGTTCTCGAGAAATCCATGGAGTTTGTCTTTGTTGCAGCTGTCATTTACTCTGCAGTGTGGTGTTTTTGATGACAGTTCATCTATTCATTCAAATGTACATCATACTTAACCTGAATGTTAAGAGTATAAGACAGATTTATAAACTATTCAAACTTCTGAACTTGTGAGGTTTAATTTTGTTTATTCAAAACTGGTGGAATTTTGAGGCTTTATTCCAAAAGCAGATCTTGAATCTCAACCTTTCTCTACTTTGAGCAAAGCATTATTGGTCCCTAACCGGATCTCCCCCCGCCCCCGTCCCCCACGTCCTGGGGTCTTGCCAAGGGTCGTAACAACAGCTGTACCTTGTCGCTGAAGAATACATTGGCTCAGATTTTGTGGTATGGTTATCAACAGTCACCATTGTTAAAGCATAAATTGGACAACTTTTAGCATCCATATTTATACAATTAAACAGAAACACTGAAGTCATCAGAGACATCCCACTCTTCCAAATGATGTTGAAGTTCTCACCAATGAACTCAGCACTGAAATGACTAACGGCAATAAATTGTTGTACCTCACTGGATCTGCACTAAAAGTGGATGGAAAAATTAGCACTGGTGCATTCAGGAGAAATGAAATGAATAAGAATTCTCACTGACGCTGACCACAAATCCCCTGGAGAGAGTGCTATGCTGGCATAAATGCTGGATTTATAAGAAACCTGCCATAAGAAGGCCAGAGAAAATCTGTGGGGGATTTTCAGCAGGAGAGTGGTTCGTGTTGTTCCTTTGCTGCTGACGACAAAACCTGGAACAAGAATGAGCACATCGCTTTCAAACCTCTAAATAAATTCTCATGGCTATATGCATCCAAAGGCCTTTCCAATATTGTTACAATTGACACACACAATGGTAATTAATCTTCTAAGGCTTTTAAACGAGTGCCATCACAAAAAAATTCAGTTTGGCTCTATTTAAGCCAAAGCATTTACTATATATTTCATATTCTCCAAGTGTATCCTGATTAAGAGAAATTTCTAAGGAATCAAATCAAAATTTTCTGAGACAGGAATTGATTAGGAAATTTGCATCCATCGAAAAATAACTTTAGCACCTTAATGATAGAATTTACAGTGCAGAAGGAGGCCATTCGCCCCATCGAGTATGCACCGGCCCTCGGAAAGAGCACCCCACTTAAGCCCATTCCTCCACCCTATCCCTGTAACCCAGTAATCCCACCTACCCTTTTTGGACACGAAGGGCAATTTATCATGGCCAATTCACCGAACCAGCACATCTTTGGACTGTGGGAGAAAACCGGAGACCCACACAGACACAGGGAAAAGATGCAGACTCCGCACAGTCACCCAAGCCGAGAATCGAACCTGGTACCTGGAGCTGTGAAGCAACTATTCTCTTTCAGTGGCATAAGCATTCTGCCAGACTGCAAATATTATGATTTACTGTCAATATATTGCTAGCAAGATGGTCTGCACCCTTAGTGTCCACCTAACCTTTTTCTTTCCCAAACGTCTGAGCCCCTGGAGACCGTTCTATCTTTCTGGTTTCAAGTTTTCCTTTCTACAGAATCCCTTTACATAATTCCATACTCGCTGGCCTGAATTTACACAGACACTCAAGAGCCTCCAGCTTAGCCAAAATGGCACCAGAGATTTGATTTTTTTTTTTGAAAGTATTGCTTCCCAACCCGACTCCTACCATTTTCGGGAGGGCAAGGGGGTAGAACTGGCGGTGGGATGTAGTTTGCACATCAATGTTTCATGAAGGCAGCTGGGGCTGGTATAGCACAGTGGGCTAAACAGCTGGCTTGTAATGCAGATCGAGGCCAGCAGCGCGGGTTCAATTCCCGCACCGGCCTCCCCGAACAGGCGCCGGAATGTCGCGACTAGGGGCTTTTCACAGTAACTTCATTGAAGCCCACTTGTGACAATAAGTGATTATTATTATTATTACTACATGTAAAGGTGCAGCTGTACTTAAACAGATCCAAATTTCGCAACTGGGATGCCCAGAACTCAACTTGCGAGCTTTAGATTTCTCAGCAAAAGGATGAAAATTGCTGGAGCTCTTTGGAGAGGTAGGGTACTCCTTTGGAAAAATATGGTACCCTATTAGATAGGGCCTCTGGGAAAGATAATGTGGTCTTTAGGAAAGGTCAGATGCCCTTTGGAAATGTTAGAAATCATAAATATGCATAAAAAGTGAATAGTCTCATTGGAAATGTAAAGTTCTTTGAGCTGTCAAGCGAACTGTCAAGCAGTGAAGGGACCTGTCAAGGTAAATCTTCTGGCATTTAAATTTTAAAAAAACAAGTTGCAATTTAAAAACAATTGCTTGCTATTTCATTACGTCAGTTGACATAAGCCCAAGGTGTCTCATTATAGGATTTTGGTTGTATGTCTGATTTCACAACAAATATTTGTCATAGTGTGCTTGCTGCCTGACAGTTCATAGTTTGATTGACAGCTCGAAGTAGTTGAAAAGCTTTGATGTGGGGCTATGAATACAAATGTTTGTTTTTATAAGGAACCAAGCACTTGAATGCTTGTTTTAAAAGGGAATAAACTGCGATTGAGCCGTTGGCCATCGCGTTAAGACGTTCGGGGGTATGGAAAGGGATAGTGCGGGGGGGGAATAGAGCATAGGGTGTCCTTATATGCCGATGACTTGTTATGCGTGTCGGAACCGAGTTTGTCAATAGAGGGAATATTGGAGCTGCTTCGGGTGTTTGGGTCTTTCTCGGGATACAAATTAAATCTAGACAAGAGTGAGTATTTTGTGGTGTCTCGGCCGGGGGTGGGATCAGCCATTCCGAAGGGCAGGGACTCACTTTAGATACTTGGGGGTGCAGGTTGCTCGGGAGTGGGGGGTGCGGGCTCTGTAGGTACAACATTTCTAGTTTGTCGTTAAGAGCGAAAGCTGATCTGGCAAGGTGGGATGGTCTCCCTCTGTCACTGGTGGGTTGGGTACCGGCGGTTAAAATGAGCGTGTTGCCGCGATTTCTGTTTATTTTCCAATGCCTGCCGATCTTTCCTGCCAAAGGATTTTATTTTTATTTTTACAGAGATTGAAGGAATGATTACCTCGTTCATATGGGGAGGGAAGATGGTCAGAGTTAGAAAGGTGCTGCTGCAGAGGGGAAGGCAGGCAGGGGGTTTGGGTCTTCAGAACCTGATGTATTATTACTGGGCGGCGAATGTGGAGAAGGTGCGGAGCTGGGTCAGAGGGGTTGACTCCCAGTGGGTCAGAATGGAGGAGAGTTTGTGCAGGGTGTCGGGATTGAAGGCGCTAGCAACAGCGCTGCTCCCGATGGCCCCGGGGAAATACTCAGGGAGTCCGGTAATAATAGCTTCATTGAGAATTTGGCGGCGGTTTCGGCAACACTTCGGGTTGGGGGCAGTGTCAAGGGAAATGCCGATTCGGGGGAACCACAGATTTCAGCCAGGGAAGTGTGGATTCCTTGGACTTTGGGGGGGGGAGGGATGTTATAACCTGCCTGCTTATCATTGGCTGGGGACTAATGACAATCCCACAATCCTGTGGGAGTATGAGCTTCCCCAATGAGGGGGGCGGAGAAATCATTAGCAGACTCCCTGTATAAATAAAGCTGGCCAGTTTGGAACCAGCAGGAAGGAGTAAGCAGCAAGCGAAGTTGTTGTTGCTGCTGTTGTGTATAATATACACATATTATTGTGAATATATGTTATTTCTTTGTATCCTTGAAACTCGAGCTGGATTCTTCGTGGCCCTCCCAAAACTGGCGACGCGGGTTAAAGTGAATAGCTGTCTACACTGCTGAAGCCACCTCCCTGGATTTTTGTTGGATACAGGTTGGAAGTTGTTTTCTATTACACCATGCCTCTGTACGGACGTTTGGATGTTTTTGATGCTGCGCTGGAAAGCTGGAACCGTTATGCACAACAGATGCGTTACTATTTCCGGGCAAACAATATCACCAAAAACAAGCGCCAGGTGGTCATATTGCTCACCGCCTGCGGCCCGCATACATTTGAGGTGATTAGGAGCCTTACGTACCCAGCTGCGCTGGACACCAAAACGTTTGATGTACTTGTGAATTTAGTGGGGCAGCATTTTAACCCAACCCCGTCCACGATAGTCCAACGTTACCTGTTTAATTCCGCTGAGAGGACCCCAGGAGAATCCCTTGCCGACTTTCTATCCAGGTTACGCAGGATTGCGGAGTACTGTGACTATGGTGAGACCTTGTCAGAAATGTTACGTGACAATTTGGTTTGCGGTATTAACAATGCGGCCCCCCAGAGAAAGTTATTAGCTCAGCCAACATTGACTTTTCAACAGGCCATTCAAATAGTATTGTCCTGAGAGAGCGCAGAACGAGGAGTGCAGGAGATACAGGGAATGGGAGTGCATGCCTTGGGGCGCAACCCCTTCCGTCCGAAAACGTCCCCCCGCACTCCTGTGGTACCTTGGGCGAGACGACGTCCGGATCAACGCCAGTGGCCATCGGACATTCCTCCCTGAAGGGAGCCTTCTCCAGAACCAATGGATGAGGAGCCATGTCCGTGTCAGACTTGTAGGCGCCGACCCCGTCGCGGACGCCGGTCCTGGGGGTGCCAGAGGCGCCGTTGTTCTGACCGAAACTGGGACCAGCCCAGGGGCCGTACCTTCCATGTGGATGAACCTGCGGCGACTACTCCTGAGGATGTGGAGACGGAGGACGACTGCCTGCAGCTGAATTGTGCCCCCATTAAAGTGACAGTACGGGTCAATGGTCACCCGCTTGAGATGGAGTTGGACATTGGCACAGCGGTCTCTGTAATCGCCCAGAGGACATTCGACCGCATCAAGCAGGGTGTACAGACCCTTACATTAACCGACACACAGGCCAGGTTGGCCACCTACACGGGGGAACCATTGGACATTGCAGGAACTACGATGACCCCTGTTGTTTATGGACGCCAGGAGGGGCGTTTCCCACTTATCGTGGTGCGCGGCCATGGGCCCAGCCTGTTGGGTTGGGACTGGTTGCGCCATTTGCGCTTGCAGTGGCAGCACATCCTCCAAACAGTTTCTGTAGGGTTGACTGAGGTGCTAGGACGATACCCAGATGTATTCCAGCCCGGTTTGGGGAAAATAAAAGGGGCCGTAGCCCGTATCCAAGTCAAACCAGGAGCCACGCCACGCTATTTCCGGGCGCGTCCGGTGCCTTACGTCTTGCTCGAGAAGGTAGAAGGGGAGCTCACTCGTTTGGAAACTTGGGTATTATCAGGCCCGTCCGTTTCTCTGACTGGGCAGCACCAATTGTACCTATAATGAAGCCAGATGCCACAGTTCGCTTGTGCGGCGACTATAAACTTACAGTGAATACGGATTCCCGACTCGACCGATATCCAATGCCTCGCATAGAGGATCTCTACGCAAAGCTTGCAGGTGGACTCTCTTTCACAAAATTAGATATGAGTCACGCCTACCTACAGTTGGAGCTGGACCCTGCCTCCCGACCATATGTAACGATTAATACACACCGGGGCCTGTATGAATATACACGTTTGCCCTTTGGAGTACCCTCTGCCTGCGCTATTTTTCAATGCGTTATGGAGGGCATTTTGAGAGGTTTGTCGCTGTCTACTTAGATGACGTTTTGATCACAGGGACGTCGGAGCAGGAACATTTGGAAAACCTGGAGGCTGTCCTTAGACGCTTTTCGGAGGCTGGAGTCCGTTTATCAGGCGAAGGAAGTAGTCTACCTGGGTTATCGGGTGGACCGCGAAGGTTTGCATCCCGTCGCAGAGAAGGTGCGCGCGATTCAACAGGCCCCCGCCCCGACTGACACTTCGCATCTTCGTTCTTTTCTCGGCCTACGGGAAGTTCCTCCCCTATCTGGCAACTACTCTGGCCCTGTTGCACCTTCTGCTAAAGAAAAATCACACCTGGGTTTGGGGTCAGCCGCAAGAAACAGCTTTCCGGCAGGTAAAACAACAATTGTCATCGTCTGGGTTACTAACCCACTATGATCCTGGAAAGCCTTTGCTCGTCACGTGATGCATCTCCGTATGGTATTGGGGCCGTCCTGTCCCACAAGATGGAGAACAGCTTTCGCCTCCCGCACATTGACTGCAGCGGAAAAAAAGTAGGCGCAGATAGAGAAGGAGGGCCTGGCAGTGGTCTTTGCGGTGAAACGTTTCCACCAGTACGTGTATGGCCGCCACTTCACTATCGTGACTGATCATAAGCCTCTGCTGGGACTTTTCAGAGAGGATAAGCCAATACCGCCCATTGTTTCCACACGGATCCAGCTCTGGGCTTTGTTGCTCGCTGCATACGAGTATTCTCTGGAGCACAAACCAAGAACGCAGATAGCAAATGCCGACGCACTGAGCCGACTGCCTTTATCGACCGGCCCCATGTCGACCCCCACGATCGGTGAGGTGGTTGTAACCCTAAATTTTATGGACACCTTGCCTGTCACGGCATCACAGATCAGTGAATGGACCCAGATGGAGCCAGTCCTGTCAAAGGTTCGACACATAGTCCTGTATGGTGGGCAGCATAGACAGCTCCCAGGCGAGTTGCGGGCATTTCCCTCCAAACTGTCAGAATTGAGCGTGGAAGACGGCATCCTCTTGTGGGGGACGCGTATGATTGTCCCGGAAAAAGGACAGGAGCTGATACTAAGAGACTTGCACAATGGGCATCCAGGTGTGACCAAAATGAAAATGTTGGCCCCGAGTTATGTTTGGTGGCCAGGCCTCGACGCCGACATTGAGAAGGTGGCCCAAAACTGCTCCATTTGTCAGGAGCATCATAAGCCGGCCGCGCCCCTACATCACTGGGAGTGGCCAGGGCGGCCTTGGGTGCGCTTGTATGTGGATTTCGCAGGCCTTTTTCAAAGATCCATGTTCCTTTTATTAATCTAGCCCAGTCTAAATGGCAAGAGGTGCATAAGATGCTAGGCACAACGTCCTGCGCAACAAATGAGAAGATGCGTTTGTCTTTTAGTACACATGGCCTCCCCGAGGTGGTCACGGATAACGGCACTCCATTCACCAGTGAGGAGTTTGTGAGGTTCATGAAGATGAACGGCATACGCCATATCCGCACTGCTCCTTATCACCTGGCTTCAAATGGGTTGGCGGAGCGCGCAGTGCAGACATTCAAACGAGGCCTAAAGAAGCAGTCTTTCGGGTCAATGGACACGAGACTGGCTCGCTTTTTGTTTTCGTATAGGACCACCCCCATACGGTGACTGGGGTAGCTCCCGCAAAACTCCTAATGGGCCGGAGACTTTGCACCCGCCTTAGTATGGTTTTCCCGGACATTGGCGCAAAAGTACGCCGCACACAAGAACGGCAGGGACAGGGTTTTTCTCGGCATCGGCCGATTCGGCAGTTTGCGCCCGGTGACCCAGTGTTCGTTCACAATTTTGCTGGTGGTGCCCAGTGGGTCCCTGGCGTAATCTTTCGCCAAACGGGCTCTATATCTTACCAGGTGCAAACCCAGGGTCATCTCCAGCGCAAACATGTAGACCACGTTCGGTCCAGAAGACTATCCCTTCCAAAGATTCCCCGCCCCCGGAGCTCATTTCTACAGCCGCAGAGACCAGATACAATGGAAAGTAGTCCTCACAATCTTCCTCCGGTGCCTCACTCAAAGCCTGCGCAGGTCGTTACAGAACCGCGCGGAGATAGAGACGCCGAGATGACAGAGGCAGCAGACTCTGACTCCGAGATGGAGACACAGGACGCATCAGAGGGGGAATCCTCGGGCCCACGGGCCGTGGATGTACAACCGTTACGCCGTTCATCACGGAAGCGCCGGTCTCCGTCTCGTTACACGCCGCCCGATCCAGCGCCTCGTGCAAATAGTGTCCGGCCTGCGGCAAAACGAGTTCGACGCCCTCCTTCGCCAGGGTCTCCTGTGGATTCCTTGGACTTTGGGGGGGGAGGGATGTTATAACCTGCCTGCTTGTCATTGGCTGGGGACTAATGACAATCCCACAATCCTGTGGGAGTATGAGCTTCCCCAATGAGGGGGGCGGAGAAATCATTAGCAGACTCCCTGTATACATAAAGCTGGCCAGTTTGGAACCAGCAGGAAGGAGTAAGCAGCAAGCGAGGTTGCTGCTGTTGTGTATATATATGTTATTGTAAATAAAACTCGTGTTGGATTCTTCGTGGCCCTCACAAAAGACACTAAAAGATTTGTTTCTTGTGGGTCGGTTTGCAGGATTGAAGGAGCTGGGAGCGAAGTATGGGCTGGAGCAGGGGGAAATGTTTAGATACATGCAGGTTCTAGATTTTGCCGGGAAGGAGATACAGAGCTTCTTGATGGAAGAGGAGAAGGCACCAAAGCAAAGGGATCAAAGCAAAGTGTGAGTAAGAGTTGGGAGAGGGTATGGAGGAGGGGTTCTGGTGTGAGGTGCACCGGAGAGTGAATGCCTCCACCTCGTGCACGAGGTTGGGGCTGATACAGCTGAAGGTAGTATGTAGAGCACACCTCACAAGGGTGAGGATGAGCTGGCTCTTTGAGGGGGTAGAAGATGTGTGTGAACATTGCGGGGGAAGGGCGCAAATCACATTCATATGTTGTGGTCCTGTCCAAACCTGGAGGATTACTGGAAGGAGTTTTTTAGGGTAATCTCTAAAATGGTGCATGTGAAACTGGACCTGGACCTTCGGGAGGCCATATTCGGGGTGTCGGAACAGCCGGGGTGGAAACAGGTGCAGAGGCAAATGTTGCAGCCTTCGCCTCGTTGATCGTCCACAGAGAGATCCTGTTGGGAAGGGGAGCAACCTCTCTACCCTGTGCCCTGGCGTGGCGGGGGGGACTGTATATGTTAATGGTGACTATGGGTGATTCCGGATTCCTTTTCGTTATGTGTTTATGTTAACATGCGGGAAGTTGTTTGGGGGTTGGTGGGAGGATGGGATTGTTGTTGTTGATATGGGGATTGACATTATATTCGTTACTGCTTATTGTTTATTGTTGGTGGGTGCAAATTTGGGAGAAAATGTAAAAAGGAGAATAAAAATATATTTTTTAAAATAAAAGGGAATTAACTCTGTTTTTTTTGCGTACTTAACAAGGGAGGATAGGGTCAACCGGCAGATTTGCGCGCAGCTTCAGAGGGATTAGGGCGGAACACAGCCACAAGTCGGACCAGTTGCCCAATCGGCCCTCTACCTCCTAACGTCAATATGGCAGCTCGGACAACAGGCAGATATGTAGAGGTGCGGAAGTCAGGCGCAGAGAAGTGTCCCATTTTGGAGAGGGTAGTACAGGGATATATCAAAGGGAGAGGTTGGCACATGTGGTCAGACCTTATCAGGCAGAGACAGGCCCCGGGGCGGCACGGCACACTTGCTGGGAAGATGTGAGCACAGCGCACGGGAAACATCCGCCGAACTATAGGTAGCCACTGGCCGCACCTAAGGCATCATTGAGGTGAAGAGCCATCCCCGCACATCCCACCCGGCAACTGCACAGCCGACACCCTCACCTGGGCCAGTGCCCGTAACGGACATCGCTGCCAACCACCCAGAGGTGACCGATGAATGCGACTGATGTCTCCCAGACTATAGCCTATCTAGCTCTGTCCCAACGCACAGAAGATTCGCTAAGACAGACCCTGAATGGCGATTCCCAGCTCCCTACGAAACATGGAGGACGGGCTGACCATACAGGACAGATTTGTTTAAAGGGCGGGAATGATGCGGTCCCTACCCAGGACCGAAACCAGCTCATATACCAATCCCATGACTGACATGGACACGAGGGCATGGAGACCACCATTATGTTGGTGCCGGAACTAAAGGAGGATGTCACTCACTACATTGAGGACTGCCTCATTTGCGCCCAGAATATTCCCGACGATGACGCCAAGAGAGGACATATAGGACACGCCCGTCCTATGGAGGGCCCCTGGACCTTCACGAAGCAGTCCCACACGCAAGACAACCGCCCCACAACCACTCAACTCCCCGGTCCCCCTATTGGACATGGGGCCACGCCGGACGGTTGGCCAGAGTAGCCGAACAATTCGAGGACCAGGACACGGTAACCCTAAACTCAATGAACGCAAGCAACCGGCAGACAAGGGTCTGGCGACCAGGGAAGGTAAATAATTCCATGAATGAACTTCCCATGGGGGTTTTAGAACATAGAACATACAGTGTAGAAGGAGGCCATTCGGCCCATCGACTCTGCACCAACCGACTGAAGCCCTCACTCCCACCCTATCCCCATAACCCAATAACCCCTCCTAACCTTTTTGGACACTAAGGGCAATTTAGTATGGCCAATCCACCTAACCTGCACGTCTTTTGGACTGTGGGAGGAAACCGGAGCACCCGGAGGAAACCCACGCAGACACGGGGAGAACGTGCAGACTCCGCACAGTGACCCAGCGGGGAATCGAACCTGGGACCCTGGCCAGTGCTACCCCCAATTTTTTTTTTTCTTTCGAGAGAGAGGTTTATGGAGCACAAACATTCTGAGGTGTCCAGATGATGACAATCAGACGCTTCTCAATAAACATGGCACACAATTTCTGATGGAACCTGACTCATGTTTGCTCCACGCACGCACGTCTTCTTTGTTTGTGCGTTGTTTCACCCTCCTCTTCCCAGCCCTTCTTCTCCTCCCTTCATGCTATCTGCAATTCAAACTGTCCCTCGCCACTCACTGATCAGACTCTGAGAACACCTTCATCATCAGCACTCACGCTGAGCCGTCTTTCTCCCCCACTGATAACAGACCACCAACCCATACTACATTGTATGCCTGCCACACAACTCCATGATTGACCCCCGCTACTCAGAGCAATTGTTATATTCACTCACTGACCATCTTCTCCCCCCCCCCCCCCCCCCCCAATTCCCCGATCAGAGTCCAATCTTCACCATCGCTGGGCATGGGGATTACCCCACCTTCCACAGAATAGGGGGTAGCCCCTCACCAACCACACACCCTCATCCTGTCATCTGTCCTTGGACACCCAACATATCACCAATCTTTTCTTGCTGGTTCTAACCCACCGGTCTGTGCAGACCTGGGAAGTAGCCCCTTCCTAGGGATACACCCTCGTCTTGCGCTCACCGGGCCATCTGGGAATGCCCTACGTCAACAGGAAGTGGTTCCACTGCCTGAATGTCCAGCTCGTGAGCGACCACCACATGAAAATCATGCACGTGTGTGCACGCTTCCCAGGGAGTGTACATGACAGCTACATCCTGGTGCAGTCTGACATCCTTGGCCTCTTCGAGGACCACCCCAAGATGGCCAGTTGGCTATTGGGGGATAAGGAGGAGGAACATGTGGCCACCTCCGAGGAGGAGGAAGAGGAGGCGCCGGACCAGGACGGGCTAGAGGAGGAGCCCAAGGTGGACCTGCAGGACAGGCGGCAGCGTCAAGGGTACGGCAAGCCTGGACAGCCAGGGAGGGCCTCATTCGCGCGCACTTCACAGAGGACAAGCTCTCTACCATCATCGCACCCCTCCTCCTTCCCTCCCCCCTTTCCACCATCCCTCAGCCTTCCCCCTCCCCTTCTCCCTCTTACCCCTCTCCCTCTGTCTCCCCCTCTCCTCGCCCAGATCCTGTTTCACCCTCCCCGGTTCTGTGTAACATCATTCCAGGGTGATAAAGAGTGTGTCGGCACTGTCAGCGGGTCACTGTCAAAGGCAGGGGGGTGATGCTAACCCGCCGAGAGCTAAGCGAGCTGGATGTTCAAGGAGAGGACCCCTTCCTGTTGACATAGGGCACTCCCAGATGGCATGGTGCTCCTCAATTTAAGCTATAGTCTGACTCCTGCCTGTGCGCTGAGTGCTCACTCACACCCATCCCCAAATTGTGGGGCTGGTCTCCTCGGTGGCCGGGCTGAAAGCTGTGTGGGGTTAACGGTGCAGGAGCGGTTTAAGTGCTGGTCTCCCTTGTTAGCGGGCAACTGGCAAGCGCAGTCCCAGCGAATCAACCGGCAGGATAGTCATTAGCGGCGTGAAGGCCATAGGGCCTCATTATGTGGACCAATTAACGTTTTATAGGGTGACAGCCTCACCGGGCCTAGCGTCGGGAAGCTCGCGGCAGTTCCTGCTCGCTACCACACTTCGAAACTTTCCCATGAAATCACGCCCCAGATGTTCATTAAGCATCAACTGATTCTGAACCTTCATCAAATTTTGCAGAAGATTCATTGAATCCTTATTTAGGTATTATGTCATCAACCATCAGGCTACCAAATATAGTGTGTTAACTTCTTCAGCTTCTTTCTTTTTATTCAGACGTTAAGCAATCACATTCTCCAAAGTCCCCAATTTTGTGATTTATCTGAACAAAGAAAATTACAGCACAGAAACAGGCCCTTCGGCCCTCTTAGCCTGCGCCGATCCAGATCCTTTATCTAAACCTGTCGCCTATTTTCCAAGGATCTACATCCCTCTGTTCCCCGCCCGTTCATATATCTGTCTAGATGCATATTGAATGATGCTATTGTGCCCGCCTCTACCACCTCCGCTGGCAAAGTGTTCCAGGCACCCACCACCCTCTGCGTAAAAGACTTTCCACGCACATCTCCCTTAAACTTTCCCCCTCTCACTTTGAAATCGTGACCCCTTGTAATTGACACCCCCACTCTTGGAAAAAGCTTGTTGCTATCCACCCTGTCCATACCTCTCATAATTTTGTAGACCTCAATCAGGTCCCCCCTCAACCTCCTTCTTTCCAACGAAAACAATCATAATCTACTCAACCTTTCTTCATAGCTAGCACCCTCCATACCAGGCAACATCCTGGTGAACCTCCTCTGCACCCTCTCTAAAGCATCCACATCCTTCTTGTAATGTGGCGACCAGAACTGCACGCAGTATTCCAAATGTGGCCTAACCAAAGTCCTGTACAACTGTAACATGACCTGCCGACTCTTGTACTCAATACCCCGTCCGATGAAGGCAAGCATGCTGTATGCCTTCTTGACCACTCTATCGACCTGCGTTGTCACCTTTTAGGGTACAATGGACCTGAACTCGCAGATCTCTCTGTACATCAATTTTCCCCAGGACTCTTCCATTGACCGTATAGTCCGCTCTTAAATTAGATCTTCCAAAATGCATCACCTCGCATTTGCCTGGATTGAACTCCATCTGCCATTTCTCTGCCCAACTCTCCAATCTATCTATATTTTGCTGTATTCTCTGACAGTCCTCCTCGCTATCTGCAACTCCACCAATCTTAGTATCATCTGCAAACTTGCTAATCAGACCACCTGTACCTTCGTCCAGATCATTTATGTAGATCACAAACAACAGCGGTCCGAGCACAGATCCCTGTGGAACACCACTAGTCACCTTTCTCCATTTTGCGACACTCCCTTCCACCACTACTCTCTGTCTCCTGTTGCCCGGCCAGTTCTTTATCCATCTAGCTAGTGCACCCTGAACCCCATACGACTTCACTTTTTCCATCAACCTGCCATGGGAAACTTTATCAAACGCCTTACTGAAGTCCATGTATATGACATCTACAGCCCTTCACTCATCACTTAGCTTTGTCACTTCCTCAAAGAATTCTATTAGGTTTGTAAGACATGACATTGCCTGCACAAAACCATCATGCTGCCTATCACTGATAAGTCTATTTTCTTCCAAATGTGAATAGATCCTATCCCTCAGTATCTTCTCCAACAGTTTGCCTACCACTGACGTCAAGCTCACAGGTCTATAATTCCCTGGATTATCCCTGCTACCCTTCTTAAACAAAGGGACAATATTCGCAATTCTCCAGTCCTCCGGGACCTCACCCGCGCTCAAGGATGCTGCAAAGATATCTGTTAAGGCCCCAGCTATTTCGTCCCTCGCTTACCCCAGTAACCTGGGATAGATCCCATCCGGACCTGGGGACTTGTCCACCTTAATGCCTTTTAGTATACCCAAAACTTCCCCCTTCCTTATGCCGACTTGACCTAGAGTATTTAAACATCCATTCCTAGCCTCAACATCCGTCATGTCCCTCTCCTTTGTGAATACCGATGCAAAGTACTCATTAAGAATCTCACCCATTTCTCCTGACTCCACGCATAAATTCCCTCTTTTGTCTTTGGGTGGGCCAATCATTTCTCTAGTTACCCTCTTGCTCCTTATATACGAATAAAAGGCTTTGGGATTTTCCTTAACCCTGTTAGCCAAAGATATTTCATGACCCCTTTTAGCCCTCTTTATTGCGTGTTTGAGATTTGTCCTACTTTCCCGATATTCCTCCAAAGCTTCATCAGTTTTAAGTCGCCTAGATCTTATGTATGCCTCCTTTTTCACCTTAGCTAGTCTCACAATTCCACCCGTCATCCATGGTTCCCTAATCTTGCATTTCTATCCCTCATTTTCACAGGGACATGTCTGTCCTGCATTCTGAGCAACCTTTCCTTAAAAGACTCCCACATTTCAAATGTGGATTTACCCTTAAACAGCTGCTCCCAATCCACATTCCCTAGCTCCTGCCGAATTTTGTTAAACTTGGCCTTTTCCCAATTTAGCACTCTTCCTTTAGGACCACTCTCGTCTTTGTCCATGTGTATTCTAAAACTCATGGAATTGTGATCGCTATTCCCAAAGTAATCACCGACTGAAACTTCAACCACCTGGCCGGGATCATTCCCCAATACCAGGTCCAGTATGGCCCCTTCCCGAGTTGGACTATTTACATACTGCTCTAAAAAACTCCTGGATGCTCCTTACAAATTCTGCTCCATCTACGCCTCCAACACTACATGAGTCCCATTCAATGTTGGGGAAGTTAAAATCTCCCATCACGACCACCCTATTGCTCCTACATTTTTCTATAATCTGTCTACATATTTGTACCTCTACTGGGTCTTGGATAAGTTCAAATTGATCTGGAGGAGTGGATTTCTGATCCATCGTTAACCTTTTTAAATTGCAGGTTCAGTTTAAGAGGTTGCTGAAAATCTGGTATGAGGTGCTTGCTACCTGCCTGGAGGAGGAGAAGGACTGTAAACTGGTGAAGGGACTGACCATGGTGAAGGATGCCATTCAAGTGGGGTGGGGGGGGGGGGGGGGGGGAGAGCAAAGAGCAATATGATAGTCAGGGGGATAGATCCTGTTGTTTGAAGTCGAGAGCATGAATCCAGGTGGCTCTGTTGCATGCCCGATGCCAGGGTTAAGGAGGGGGGAGGATCCATAAGACCATAAAACATAGGAGCGGAAGTAAGGCCATTCGGCCCATCGAGTCCACTCCACCATTCAATCATGGCTGATTTCAACTCCATTTACCCGCTCTCTCTCCATAGCCCTTAATTCCTCGAGAAATCAAGAATTTATCAACTTCTGTCTTAAAGACACTCAACGTCCCGGCCTCCACCGCCCTCTGTGGCAATGAATTCCACAGACCCACCACTCTCTGGCTGAAGAAATTTCTCCTCATCTCGGTTCTAAAGTGACTCCCTTTTATTCTAAGACTGTGCCCCCGGGTCCTAGTCTCCCCTGCTAATGGAAACAACTTCCCTACGTCCACCCTATCTAAACCATTCATTATCTTGTAAGTTTCTATTAGATCTCCCCTCAACCTCCTAAACTCCAATGAATATAATCCCAGGATCCTCAGACGTTCATCGTATGTTAGGCCTACCATTCCTGGGATCATCCGTGTGAATCTCCGCTGGACCCGCTCCAGCGCCAGTATGTCCTTCCTGAGGTGTGGAGCCCAAAATTGCTCACAGTATTCTAAATAGGGCCTAACTAATGCTTTATAAAGCTTCAGAAGTACATCCCTGCTTTTATATTCCAAGCCTCTTGAGATGAATGACAACATTGCATTTGCTTTCTTAATTACGGACTCAACCTGCAAGTTTACCTTTAGAGAATCCTGGACTAGGACTCCCAAGTCCCTTTGCACTTCAGCATTATGAATTTTGGCACCGTTTAGAAAATAGTCCATGCCTCTATTCTTTTTTCCAAAGTGCAAGACCTCGCACTTGCCCACGTTGAATTTCATCAGCCAGTTCTTGGACCACTCTCCTAAACTGTCTAAATCTTTCTGCAGCCTCCCCACCTCCTCTATACTACCTGCCCCTCCAACTATCGTTGTATCATCGGCAAACTTAGCCAGAATGCCCCCAGTCCCGTCATCTAGATCGTTAATATATAAAGAGAACAGCTGTGGCCCCAACACTGAACCCTGCGGGACACCACTCGTCACCGGTTGCCATTCAGAAAAAGAACCTTTTATCCCAACTCTCTGCCTTCTGCCTGACAGCCAATCGTCAATCCATGTTAGTACCTTGCCTCGAATACCATGGGCCCTTATTTTACTCAGCAGTCTCCCGTGAGGCACCTTATCAAAGGCCTTTTGGAAGTCAAGATAGATAACATCCATTGGCTCTCCTTGGTCTAACCTATTTGTTATCTCTTCAAAGAACTCTAACAGGTTTGTCAGGCACGACCTCCCCTTACTAAATCCATGCTGACTTGTCCTAATCCGACCCTGCACTTCCAAGAATTTAGAAATCTCATCCTTAACAATGGACTCTAGAATCTTGCCAACAACCGAGGTGAGGCTAATTGGCCTACAATTTTCCATCTTTTTCCTTGTTCCCTTCTTGAACAGGGGGGTTACAACAGCGATTTTCCAATCCTCTGGGACTTTCCCTGACTCCAGTGACTTTTAAAAGATCATAACTAACGCCTCCACTATTTCTTCAGCTATCTCCTTTAGAACTCTAGGATGTAGCCCATCTGGGCCCGGGGATTTATCAATTTTTAGACCTCTTAGTTTCTCTAGCACATTCTCCTTTGTGATGGCTACCATATTCAACTCTGCCCCCTGACTCTCCGGAATTGTTGGGATATTACTCATGTCTTCTACTGTGAAGACTGACGCAAAGTACTTATTCAGTTCCTCAGCTATTTCCTTGTCCCCCATCACAAAATTACCAGCGTCATTTTGGAGCAGCCCAATGTCAACTTTTGCCTCCCGTTTGTTTTTAATGTATTTAAAGAAACTTTTACTATCATTCCTAATGTTACTGGCTAGCCTACCTTCAAATTTGATCCTCTCTTTCCTTATTTCTCTCTTTGTTATCCTCTGTTTGTTTTTGTAGTCTTCCCAATCTTCTGACTTCCCACTACTCTTTGCCACATTATAGGCTTTCTCTTTTGCTTTGATGCATTCCCTAACTTCCTTTGTCAGCCATAGCCAGTGGTCATGGTCTATGTAGGTACCAACCACATTGATAGGACCGGGAAAGAGGTTCTGCATAGGAAGTATGAGCAATTCAGCAGAACCTCAAGGGTTATATAACCATGGCACTAGGGTGGTGGAGAGACCTTTAAACTAAATAGTGGAGGAAAGGGATCACGTGAGAGGAGATACAGCAAAGTAAGGGAAACAACAAAGTAATGTAGTAGAGCAACAATTTGGGTAGGTTTCCAAAGTTTGACAGGAAGGGACAGAACACACAATCTTAAGAATGCATTAGCTGATGAAGCCGAAAATGGTGGAAAAAAAAGAGTTTAAGGCCCTGTATCGGAATGCACTTGGCATTTGTAACAAATTTATCGCAGGTAAATTCTTATGACCTGACAGGCATTACGTAGACAGGGCTGAAAAGTGACCAAGGCTGTGACCTGAATGTTAAAGGGTATTTGACATATCAGAACATCAGGAAGCTAGCAAAATTAATTAAGGATGGCATTAGTTCTATATGGAGAGAAGATCTTAACTTGAAGACCCGCACCTAGCAACTCATGGTGCTGGTGATTGTCTTGAGAGTTGAATGGCTTTAACTTGTTTACATGGCACCACCCAGTTTTACCAGAGTCTAATAAGACTTTGCACACCGAGGGACTTGTTTTGTCTACAATAGAATGTGGTCTGCTATATTAAGGGGACAATAACGTTCCAGGTTGATGAATTTGGAGCATAACTTTATTCCCAATCTCATACTTCAAAGGCTTGACCTTCCCATCAAAATATGCTTTGCTGCCCTTCTTTTTCTATCCCGCTTTAACTGCATCAGCCATATAGCATCCCTCAATTGTTGTAAAGCCTTTTCATGACTGACAGCTGTTAATTCTGGCTCTGATAGATCCGATCCCAACAAGGGTTCCACTCTTCCCATGGGGCGTCCTGTCATCAGGACATGGGGAGTAAAACCCGTTGAGCTGGATTCGGTATTTCATACTATCTTTAGGACAAAGGGCAGAACTGCATTCCAAGTAGAGTTATTTTGTTATACAGTTTTCCGAATTATGTTTTTTAAAGTTAGTTTCATTCTTTCCACTATACCGCTATACTGTGGTAGATAGCCTATGTGGAATTTCTGTTTTATGCCGAATGGGGTCATTACATTCTGCATCACCCGAGTGGTGAAATTAGTTCCTTGGTCTGATGTTACGGGAAGTCCCACTTGTTGCACCAGCACATTGACTGTTACTTTTGCCATGTTCGTTCTGGTAGGGAATGCTTTAATTCATTTACTAAAGGTATCAATGATGACCAAAATGTATTTGTAACCGCCCTTACATGGTGGCAAGGGCCCACATAAATTTATTTGTAAATTTGTCCATGGCTCATTTACTGGCCTGGTTTGTCTAAGCTCTCCTTTCTCAGCATAGTGGTCTGGATTATTTTGGGCTTAAACCAGACAGTTTTCCACATAATACTTTACGTCTCCATCTACTTCGAGCCACCAACATAAATTTTTGATTCTTTCCATAGTTGTATTCACACCTTGGTGTCCCTGTGTCATCACAATAATAGATTATCTGGTTCCGATTCAGGGTCAGCACCACATATCTGTCATCTTTAAACACGAGACTGTCCTCTATCTTCATGTTAGCTTTCCATTTGTTATAAGATGCCGGATATACGCCATTCCTGATTTGTTTCAAACCCTCAGCTGCCTTCTGTGCCTTGACAAAACATTTCAAGGGTGGGGATGCAGGCCCCAGCCTCCCCAGCCCAGGCCTTTGTGTCACGAGCTTCCCCCATTTTTGTTTTGGCACAAACGGTCTCTCGGGATCGTTCGCTATCAAGACCTGACATTCATGCTGTTCCCTTCGTAACTGGGATTGTCCGTGAGGAGGGTAGGTGTTGTGATTCTCTTAACTATAGTGTCACAGCCTTGCAGCATTAGTGCCCATAGGCAGTTAGCAAAGGACGTGTGATGTTCCCATTTCCTTTACCTGCACTTATTCAGACCTTCTACCGGATTCTCTATTGGATCCATAGCCGTTAATATGATCTTTTTCATTTCCTCGAGTGTTCCACCTGGATGCAAGGCTGAGTGAACAGCAAAACCTAAACACATCAACTAGAGTTTCCTCTTCTCATCTGCATCTGAACTGTGAAGAACCCTCTGTTGATGGACATAATTTAAAAAACTCGTGAGGATCTGCAGATGGTTCATATACTGGGATCTTTTTTGCTATTTCTGCTAACTAGGCCAATATTTTTCAAACTTTTTTCCTGGGACCTACTTTTACTAACCAGAGGACCTTCGGGACCCATGCAGGCCGACATTCGTTCGACATGCCGGCTGACGTTAGCGACCCACGGCAACCAACCTTAGCGACGCATCATTATTGCTTACCTTTAATACGGCAGGTGTGCCTGCTTGGTCCTCACGAACTCACTTGCTTCGCCACTCAATGTTACATTTCTGCTAAGGATTTCGGCTGCCGATTTAAGTTATCGCTGCATGCTTTGAAAAAAAATCAAGAGGTTTGACCTCGAACTCGCCATGCTTAGACTTCAAATGCCTTTGAAGATTTGAGGGTTTTTAAATTAATTTGCCAGCACTCCCTTGCATATAACACAATACACCCAATACAGGCACTAGTCTGATTGGGGCGGCTCGGTAGCACAGTGGTTAGCACTGTTGCTGCACCGCGCCAGGGATCCGGGTTCGATTCCCGGCTTGGGTCACTGTCTGTGCGGTGTCTGCAAATTCTCCCCGTGTCTGTGTGGGTTTCCTCCGTGCGCTCCTGTTTCCTCCCACAAGTCCCGAACGATGCACTTGTTAGGTGAATTGGTAATTCTGAATTCTCCCTCAGTGCACCCGAACAGGTGCTATACTGTGGCAACTAGGCAATTTTCACAGTAACTTCATTGCATTGTTAATGTATGCCTACTTGTGACACTAATAAAGATTATTATTAAACCTTCTCAGAAATGCTTCAAATGCAGTTACATTTTTCCTTGAATAAGGTGGCGAATACTGTACAGAGTATTCCAAATGTATCCACAACACTTCCTCAAAGAGCTCCAATAAGTTAGTTCAACATGATTTCCCTTTGACAAAGCCAGGTTAACTCTGCCTTAAGCTTATCCAAGTGCCCGGCTGTATCTTTTTTAATAATAGCTTCTAAAGTTTTCCCTGCAACAGATGTAAAACTAACTGGCCTGTAGTTTCCTGCTTTCTGTCTCCATCGCTTTTATAATGGCGTTATATTAGAATAATGGAGTTACATTTGCTATCTTCCAATCTAATGGGACCTTCCCTGAATCTAGGGAATTTTGGAAAATTAAAACCAACGCATCAAATATCTCACTCGACACTTCTTTTAAGACCCTAGGATGATATCCACCAGGACACAGTGTCAACCCGTGCTCCAAAAATGTATGCAGTACCACTTCTCTGGTGAACAATTTTCCTGAGTTCCTACCTCCCTTCCATTTCCTGATTTATAGCTGCTTCTGAAGATGTTACTTGTATCCTCCATAATGAAGGCTAATGCAAAATACCTGTTCAATTAATCTGCCATCTCCTTGTTTTCCATTATTAATTCTCCAGATTCACTTTCTACAGAACCACAGCTCACTTTGTTAACTTTTTCTTTTCAATTATTTATAAAACTCTTGCCATCTGTTTTTATATTTCTGGCTGGCTTTCTCTAGTACTCTAATTTTTCCCTCATTAATATTTTAGTCATCCTTTGATGTTCCTTATATTCTGTCCAATCTTCTGACCTGCCAGCTGTCTTTGCACAACCATATGCTTTTGCTTTTAGTTTGGTCCTCTGGGACTGTGGTGACATTAATTTACAGCAGAAGGGGATCTGCTCCAATGTGTGGGCCAGCCATTTTTCACAATTTGCTGCAGTTTCCTCAGGGTGGCATCATTCTTGGTGGCTTCCCTGATCCCATCCAGTTTGGTTACACCATAGGTATGTTCTTTGTCAGCATGTGAGCCTGCACTTTCGTTTCTTTGCCCTCTCCTTCAGTGATGGGTAGATAGGTGCGTGACAGTGTGATGTACATTTCTTTACGTGGTTTGTATTCAACTCTGACCTGGTACTTCTGCAGACACATTAATAACCTTTGGATTCTTGGTGGTGCACAGCTCAGATACATTTTAAGTATAGCTTCCAAACGTTTATGATCAGACTCTACCTCCATGTCTTTGCTATTGACAAACTGATGGAAGCATTCTATGCCAAACACAATTGCTTGCATTATCTTCCTCAATTTAGACATAATGCTGCTGTGTTTTAAAGCATATGCCACCGATGCCTCGTTTTGCAAGAGGACAGCTCCCAGGCTGGTTTTTGAAGTGTCTCCGATATCGTGACTGGCTGACTGACATAGCAATACTTTAACACTGGTGTCTGGGTTGGTGTTCTCTTGAAACTAGTCAAAGTCTTTAAAAAAGCGCGCACTCTGGACATAGATCGATTTGCGCATGCGCAATGCATGTTTGATGACATCAGAACGTTGTGGACACGACCACTTAAAGAAAAACTGCCCGGAAATTGAAAAAACAAGTTTTAACGGCACAGAAGTTTTTTTTTTACCTCACAAGGCAGAAGATTGCCTGAATTTGAACAAACATCTGAAGAAGACTTTTGCAGCACCATGGAACAAAAGATTTGCAGCATGCAACAAGAAGAAAATGTTAAAAAATCTAAAACTAAATAAGATAAATCCTACATTGAAGAATGTTACTCAGATATGGCAGAGATATTCAGGTTCGATGATTATTCTGTTAGTAGCAAGATTGAAACTCTAAATAGCGCTCTACTAATGGCAGATGAATCCAATACATTGATGGAATTGCATACCGTTGATACATCGGATAGCAGTAACCTGACAAATGAACGACCGGAAGAGAAAGATTCCACAGAGAGCACTGAAAGACTCCAGAGACAGTACAATGAATGACTGCAGAAAGAGAGCAATGAATGACTACATAGAGCAATGAAAAACTCCAGAGAGAGAGCACTGAAAGACTCCAGAGGAAGAGCAATGAAAGACGTATTACGGGCCAGGGTTTAGAGAACCCCAAAGTGTATCATGGAGTTCACCTGACCCATAACTTTAAATAGATTTTGGTTATGGGGAGCACAAGGGCCCACTTTACAGGTGCAATGCAACAGAGAACTAAGACTATTTTTAAACAAAAACAATGTTTACTCTATAAAATCCAGTTAACACTTTATAAACCCACAGTAAACATCTTAACAACTATCAACACCAATAATCCCCACAGATACAATATTCTATAAGTAACCCTTAATCTTTCCTTGCAACATCCATAAGACAAAACCCTCTTCAACACAGACATCAGGTTTAAATTCTCTACTGAGAGCAGTTATCACTTTTAAACCAGCAAGTGATTTGAAGACATTCCTTTCATGCAGAAAGAAATCAGAATTACACCTGGTTTTGCTGGATGCAGCTCCCAATCTGCAAAACGAAACTAAACACACCCTGTAGCTGCCAGCCCAAAGCAAAAGTAAAGCAGACAGACAGCCCAGTTCCACCCACACTCTGACATCACTGCAGCGATTTGATAAACCCCATTTCTTTAAGTTACATCCACTACAGCGATTTGATAAACACCAATTTTTTAAAAGTACATCCACTACAGCTATTTGATAAACACCTATTTCTTAAAGGTGCTCTCACATGACAGACTCCAGAGAGAGACCACTGAAAGAAGAAGACTATGAAGATCTATCTAGTTTATTTGATCAACAAAAAGAAGACGATAAAGGTCTATTTGCGAATAGTGACTAAGTGATCACAAGTAGCATACAATCTGTGCCGGAAAAAAATGAGACTGATAGATCTCAGCTGGACTGCACAACAAAAGAGGACAAGGGGGCAGCACAGTGGCGCAGTGGTTAGCACTACTGCGTCACGGCGCCGAGGTCCGAGGTTTTATCCCAGCTCTGGGTCACTGTCCGTGTGGAGTTTGCATATTCTTGCCATGTTTGCGTGGGTTTCGCCCCCACAACCCAAAATTGTACAGGATAGGTGGATTGGCTACGCTAAATTGCTCCTTAATTGGAAAAAATGAATTGGGTACTCTAAATTTTCTTTTAAAAAAGGTGACAATCAAGAGTGCAACAATCAATGAATCAATTGAGAACATATCAATCGTGAACAGCCTACAAGAAAATTACATCTTGGAGAAGTTGACTCCAGAAGAGTAGCACCAAGTATCAAAGATAAAACAGATCATCCAGGTGGGACTGACGTCACAAAGCTCAAGGATGCATCAGATCATCCACAAGAACCTGATATAAAGTGCAGCGAAACATCAGATAATACAACAGACACATACTAAAAAGTTTGAAAATGACTCAAACAATCCAGAAGGAACAGTTCTTGAGCACAAAGAGAAACTATGGAACAACAGACTGTACACAATGGTACGACTCTGAAACTGAAGGACAACTGAACAGCACAGTCCAATGCAATGATAAGAAAGTGTTTGAACTTGCAGTCACACTTGACAGACCATACAGTATAGAAAGAAATCCAGGTGGAAACCGAGCAAAGGACTGCAGGACTCTGTGAAACACAGCTACAGGTCGAGGTAGAACAAACGTGTGTGTAGACAATACAAAATTCATGCACAATGGCACAAATGCCAGGAAGAAAAGGACATTGTTTAGACTAAAAAGTCATGCCACCGAATTTAATGAGTTTGTATTTGCTCAAAGACCAAAAAGCAAACCTGAACGACACACAAAAACAACACCACAAACACAGAAAAAAGACCAGGTCAAACAAAAGTGGTTCAACCAGTCGAACACCTGATCAATTTGAGCTGACGACTTGTTGGTACTTCAACACACCACCAGTGAAGACGGAGTACAGACTCAATTTGTGGACTGTAAAAAGTTTGTTAAAAATTGTTAACTACTGTACAATTTCAGTACTCAATTACATGTAAAGAACATACAATGCATCTTACTCTACATATGTTTGTAGAAATCTCCAAACATCTTTGAAAAAAATGGGGATGTAATATGTATATTGACTGGAATGTAAAGAGTTAACAAGTTAATGATAATGCTTCTTACCACTAGAGGGAACCACAGATCAGTCATATAAATAACATGTGACTTGGGAATTCTGGGATTAGAAGATGATTAGAAGGCTAAGAGTGAGGAGAGAACTGGAAAAGGGAGTTTTCCATAGAGAGCAGTTGTATACTTGAGAGTTCTGTAAATTAGAGCAAGCATAGTTTTATACAATAACCTTTTACTTTAGGAATGTGAATAAATCTTAGTCAGTAGTGTGATAAATTTATAGTTATATAGATATAACATCATTGATGTTAGTTTCCTCATCCTCTAATCATTCAAACAACTGCTTCACTGTTCTGTGCAACACCTCAGGGGCTGAATTAAGCATAAAAACTTGTAGCGCCTGTATGGTGTGTTGAAGGTACAGCGATAGGAGTTGCATCCATACAGTTTGACCGGCCAGAAGCCTGAATTCGCATCCAAAACTGAATAGTATTTCGCATTAGCTAACTTACATGTGATCTCTTCTACTATGGGCAACTGATAATGTTCTTTTTGTTCTCCCTGGTTTAGGTCTCTGAGATCCAGAAAGACTCGCAGATTTGCACCTGCTTTTTCCAAAATTCCAATTGGATTAACTTACTTTGTCATTTCTTCAATTTTCTTGATGATGTAAAGTTTCTCCATTCTGTCTAACTCTGTTTTCAGTCGGTCATCAGCATTACTGGTACTTTCCTGGGAGAGTGCATTTTGGGAGTCACAGTATCATCAATCTTTCGGGTGTTTTCTCCCTTTAGGCAATCAATCTCCTGGAACACATCTTGGTACTCACTCAGGATGTCATCATCCTTGACTTCCTCACCTACAGACCGCAATCTGTCAGGATAGGCTTTAGCACCTCCTCCACAATAGTCCTCAACACCGGGGCCCCGCAAAGCTGTGTGCTCAGTCCCCTACTGTACTCCCTATATGCACACGACTGTGTGGCAAGATTTAACTCCAACTCAATCTATAGGTTTGTGGATGATACGACTGTGGTGGGTCATATCTCAATCAACGACAAATCAGTACTGAGAGTTGATCGCTTGGTTGCATGGTGTACCGAAAACAACCTCTCTTACTAAATATCGGAAAGACCAAGGAACTGATCATCGACTTCAGGAAGCGTAGCACGACATAAACCCCCATCTGCATCAATGGCTCCAAAGTGGCAATGGTCGATAGCTTTAAGTTCCTGGGGGGTCACCATCATGTGGCCATCTAAAATGGTCACCCGCAAAGAATGATGGGAATTGTGATCAGGTTTGGGACACAGACAAACTGCAGCTTGTATCTTTGCAAACGGCAGCCCAGAAATATGCAGGAATTCACACCTGCAAATGGGCCATTCACGGCGATTAAAGTAACAATGGAACCATCAGGTCCATCTCATCATCTTCCAGACCAGTCGGCACAGAGCTCCTGCTCGGAACTCTCCCAGGATTGGCCACTGAGTGCCCACCCCAAAAGTGATGTGGCAGCCCCTGATTGGATGTGACCAATCAGAGGGTGGAGTCCTGAGGAATTGATTGACAGTGACCCAGAAACCGCCTACAAAAGGGGCGGGGAAAACTCAAGCCAGTTAAAAGACAATGCAGCCATGATTTCTGTCTCTTTTGGGACCGGCTTCTGCCCCACCAACTGTAGCACATCGACCAGCCAAGTTCAAGGAACCACGATCGCTACCAGAAGGACGAGCCGCAGCCCAGACGCACCTGACAACTTCCAGCCGCCACACGTAGGGAACCAGATAAAGGCTTTATCTAACCTGCACAGAGCCAGTCACTTGAAAATTAAGTAAAGATCATTTAAGCTGTTATGTATAGTTTAATGTGTAGCACCGTGTAGATTATTACATATAGAACCAAGCCTATGTTTAATAATAAACAATAATTGAACTAATATACTGGTTGTGTGGTCATTTGTCCAATACACGGAACGTACTCGCGTCTTGTGGTTAATATTAATAAAGATAAAAGAGCAACATTAATTGGCGACTCTGGTGGGATTCAACTAGAAGTGACTTTGTTACTCCAAGAGATCCCACAACTTTGATTAAATTGGAAAAGGGAAAAACGAACCACAAACGCAAGTTTTTTTATTGGCCAAATAACCGAATTTCGGAAGTGTGCACTAACCACATGCGAAACTAACAGGGAAGGATAGGGTAAACTCTGCAGACTTGCATACAAATTTAGAGGGATTGTGAACCAGAATATAGCCATAAGCCGTACCCGTTCAATCGACTCCCTGTTCCCCTGTTCCAAATTAAATAGTGAGGAAATGGCAGCGCAATTGCTGGAGAAGAAGATGAATCCGCAGCAGCAAACCGAGGTAGAAGTAGTCGACATGCCAGAGAAGTGTCCCGTAATATACTAAGGAAATACTTAAAGGGGAAAGGATGGCCCCTATGGGCAAAAATTTGTGCGAACACCGAGGCAGATCCAGGGAAGATAGGACAAACATGGCGGGAGGATTTATGCCAAATACATAAGAAAAATGCAACAAAGCTAAAGAAGCCAGTGCCATAGTGTGCTGCTTGGCTCAGTTAAGAGGAACCGAGGAGGTCTTGAAGACGCTCCGCAGTCAGTTAATAGAGAAGGAGGAGGTGAATAAGAAAAACTATGAGGAACTCCGGGAGAAGTTAGCCGCTAAGGATAGGGAAATCCCGGATGTTAAAAGCGCCCACCAGTCCAGCTTAATCCATCTTAGCAGCCTCCAAACCCAGTCCGACAAGGCCTACCAGGACACACAATGTGCTATCTTGATAAGAGAGAAGACCGAACAGAACGTCACTCATTTAAAAGAATAAATGTGCCAATTTACAGACAGCTTTAAGAGCACTCCACCAGTCCACTAAGGAGCAAAGGTAAAGTACCCCTGATCACACCAAGTGCCAGCGAGAAATAGAGAGATTACAAGCATTAATTTCAGTTCAAGACGGATTTAGGTGTACCTTCGGGATGATAGGGACAGAGGGAGAAGAGATGGCTGAGACTGGGAAGAGTTACAGGAAAGCGCGCAGATGTATGTAGTTAGAACTGAAAGTCGAAAGCAACCGCCACCAACCCCAATAATAAATGCACCAGCTGCACCAGCAACCCCGGTGCACAGGTCACACCAACCCCAGTGAGTAGTGAAACGGCATCCATGAATCTGGTCACTACGGAAAGAAGAATAGGGAATACTCCAGATCCTGCTAGTACCTACACCACCACACTCACGGTAACCCAGTTAAAAGAAGCGTGTAACAAAATCACAACCTTTGAGCCCACTGCGGACCCGCATATCTTCTTTGAAGAGGTGCGCCAACAGAAAGTTATGTGTGGTCTAGGCGAAAGAGAAGAGGTGAAATTAATAGTCATCAGCCTTGGCCACTCCGTGCGATCAGCTCTACCTGAGCACCAAAATGTAGGAGGGGAAACCCTAGACGAAATGAGGGACGCCATATTAACTGCTATCGATTACAATAAAGGTGATCCAGTAGAGGGTTTGAATAAATGTAGACAGAGGAAAGGGGAACATCCGACTGCCTTTGCCGGTCACCTCTGGATACATTTTAAGGCAGTATTTGGAGATTTAAACCATGCTAACTTAGATGCTGAAGACACTACAAAATGGTCCCGCATTTTAGTTTCACATGCCACAGAAGCAGGTTGCAAGGATTGCGCAAACTTTGACCCGCAGAGCAGACACATAATGAAGCATGGCTAGTCAGACGTCTATCTAGGGCATGGGAACATTCGCTGCAGGAACAAATACAACAGGACTGCTTGTAAGGTGCCATGCAGCCAATTAAGACTAGTCAGGGACCCGCATGGATAAATGAGAGCAGAGGAGAGTTACATTATCCAAGGGAACAATATCCAAGGGAACAATACCCCAGAGAGCAATACACCAGAGCACCAGGTCCACCTTACGCGCCCCAAGGGTCATGTTATAATTGTGGGCAATCGGGACACTCGGCCCATGAATGTAGGCAAAATCTGCCACCTTATAACCGATATCAAAGACCACAGGGACACACTAACCCCCCGCTAAGAAACAATAGGCCCGGCCACGATCGCCATCCACGCCAGCTAGAAGGCAGCGCTCGCCCCATGTATACCGTAAATGCCCGCGTAGATGATCTTGCATATAACTCCCTCGATTGATGGTGTCTGGCCTCTCCAACGTGGATCTGTGACACAAGCTGGGATGATGTCGGAAGGCCGGTAGTCACAGGCAATCCGGGGTCAGTCGGTTGATTTTCTCTGGGACACAGGAGGCTCCCGGACCACGCTAAATTTGTCCAATCTGTTCCTCGAAACCCCAGCCAATTACGGACACCATCACACTAAGCGGATTTATTGGGCACATGCAGGAAGGATACATTACGGCCCCTATATCTGTCCATGTTGGAACGATAGCCACTAATCACCCTGTTGTTTTGGTTGAGCTACCTCCTGACGAATGTGATAACGGAAAGATCGTCTCAACGAAATCAAAGGTCAGTCTGGGGATTAGAAAATTAAACTGATGGGACATCGGTAAGATGGTTCAGTTTTACGAGTGTTTTTGATGAACTGATGGGATATCGGTAAGATGGTTCAGTTCTACGAGTGTTTTTGATGAACTGATGGGACATCCGTAGGATGGTTCAGTTCTGCGAGTGTTTTTGATGAACTGATGGGACATCGGAAGGATGGTTCAGTTCCATGAGTGTTTTTAAAACTATAGTTGATTAGGCTAAAATTGTATCCTTGGACTGTAGTGGCGAGAAACGCAGTCTTGAGGATTAGTTAGAGATTATGGGGAATTGCTTGGATAAATTTCAAAACAAAGACGCATCCATAGAACTGGGCTGCATGTTAGTTAAAGCAGAAGTCTCTCAAAGGGTTAACAGCATCCAAAGTTAAAGACTACAGACAGTGCTTCTCACACGGGCCTTGAGATAACAGCAGCAGCCTGTGGTGTAATCGGATACCTTTCTTTCGAGTCAGTGAAACTCCAGCAAAGTTACTTTTTGAATTAATTAAAGGAAACCAGTTTTTCTCCACCTCTTTGATAAAAGTTAATTATTTTAGCAAGCAATTGATTGAAATTGCCAGAATCTTAAGTTTGAATTACTTGAAATAATGTTTATTTCATTTTATTTGTGAATTAATAGAAACTTAAAGAAACTCACTGACACCATTTTAAAAAGGGTAAATCTGGAGATGACAGTTGACTTTGCTCCGGTATAAATCACCGCAGCTAACTGCTCCCTCATTGATAGCAGCCAACATTTTTGTAAATGTAAGAAAAACTTGTTAAAAGAACAATTGTTAAGATAAAGAATTAATTAAGTTGTAAAAGTTATACAAGTTCTGAGTCGAGATCAGAACTTAGCTTGCAGTTTGCAGTAATTCAATTTGAATTTTCAAACATTTTAAGTTTTAAAAGAACACTGTTAAAACCTTTTAAATAACTTTGCCAAGTAGCAAAAATTGCCATTGGTTATAAATAGGCAAATAAATAAATGTTTAAAAGAGCCAAAGTATGAAAGCTAAAGAGTTAATTGGATTATGGAGACAATATTGTCAAGGGGAGAGTGATAAGATCATGTTATTAAGTTGGCAAGAAAATGCCCTTAAAATGGGAATTCCAATTAGTGAAGGGGGGAACCAGAAAACTCTGGAGATCTTGAAAAAGGAGTGTGCATTCAAAAAACGCGCAAGTAAAGAGAGGGTAGACTCGAGTTAAAAAAAACCAATGGGCTACGTAGTTCAATGGCTGGCCTTGCATTGACAGAGACAGAGGATGAACTAGAGAATTGGACCGACTGCACCGGTAGCATTGTCTGCACTAATTCCAGAACCACCAGGGCATCATAATTTATATCCAGTCACTGCTCCCCAGATTCAAATCATGCCAGCCTCTCCAGTCCCTTCGGTTGATAGCTTGGGTCCTATTTCAGCACCTTCACCGTCTGTTAGAGAAGGGGAGCCCTGTTCAACAAGCCCAGTTAGCTATAGGACCCGATCTCGGACAAAGAGAGAGGGGCCTGATCCTATCCAGAAACAATTACGCATACCACCTAGATTCCTTAAGACCGATATAGTAGGACAGAAAAGTATGAGAACAAAGAAAGAGGATGGGAATGGTTCTGAGGAGCCGGAGCTCCCCCTAGTGGAAGGGAAGGACGTCGAAGTCTTTGAAGAGCCAGAGGAATCCGCTAAAGCTCCCTAGTGAGACTTTTGAGACAGTTGCCGATTAGGAAAATACCTAACCCTGATGCTGCAACAGCATCAGCCCAGCCCACGATAGACATTTATTTCTCATGGAGACCCAGTGAGGTGATGGCTATTCTGGCTGCAATCCCAGACAGGAAGAAATCTCCTGCTGCTTTCATGGACTATCGGAGTACTACCATCTCAGTTTATCAAGCTGATTATTGGGGCCTCTGGGCCCTAATCCAACAGCTCTTAACCCCAGCAGAGCACCGCACTTACTTCAACCACTTGAATTATGCTAGCCACGCCGCACTTCAGCAAGCCCATGCCTTGGACGATGATAGACGGACACAAATCCTGAATGCGTTGAATGCCACATTTCAAAAGTCCATAAACATTTCTGCTATCTTAGACCTCAAACTTAAAAAGACTGAAGAGCCAGAGGAATTTCTGGAACATTTTAATGAAATCTACTGTGGGCAATCAGGCGACTTGCTGTACCAAAATGGTCAGAATTCCCCTCAATATTGTGCTATGTTAATGCATTGCCTACCACCTTCCGTGGGTACTGCCGTGAAATGAAATAACATGAATTAGACAGAGAACGACCCTTCCCAGATGGCCTGGGCAGTCAGATTGTATTGGAAGGAGGGTGTCGGCCAGGAAGGAGGCTCAGTTACAAAGATTAAGACTGAGTATGCAATGAAAAAGGATGATCTGAGACCCCAACCAGTGGCAGATATAGAGGGAACAATGCATGTTTTAATTGTGGCCATACAGATCACTGGCATCAGGAATGCCCCTTTAAATGGCGGGCAGCAGAAGGAGACTACCCGACCCAAAAGGAGGGGGTACCCACCAAGGGGAGGACAGACGAGGTACACCGACTTTTCCCAGGCAAACCCTTTCCCAACACAAGATTGACTAGCTAATTTAGTCATAAGGACTCTCCACACAGGGAACCCATTATCACTCTGCAGACAGGAGATCAACATTACCCATTTGTAATCGACACTGGAGCAGCCATGTCTTCGATGCAATCAGAACTACCACTATCTGACCACACCCAGCAATTGTCGGGGTTCCAAGGACAGGTGTGTGAGTATCCTATTTCTGAACCTGTGACAGTCACTTATGAGAATAAGTCTACAGATCATCAGTTTGTGGTGACTACCGGGGATTGGACTGTAACTTGTTGGCCCGAGATGTACTGTGTATCTTCCAGCTGCAGCTTCGGAGACGAAGGGGTAACGGTTCAATCATGGAGGATGAGACAAAAGTTCTATATTTCTATTACACCCCAGTGGTGGACGTTAGACATTGAACATTCACTGCACCACGTTACCCTGGCCTATGACAGAACCGGACAAAACAGGGAGTTGGAGGACAAATACCGGCCATTAATTGGGATCGAATGGCCAGTCAAGATTACAGCCACAGTCACGGGAAAAGAAGGTACAGCCGATTTTGTTACAATACCACCACATTTATGGCCAGTCAGCTTCTGTAGGCCCTCATATTACACGTCAGGTCCACGACCAGTACCATGCCAAGGATCTGGGGCCTATGGTAAGGAGGGTAGTGGATCATTCAGATCCAACAGAGTACGCACTTCAAGTCATGCCAGAAGGCACTTCCATAAAATATTTTGAGGTCACTGAAACGATTAACAGTCGACTTCAGCCAACCCACAGCTCTGGAAGAATAGGGGATTCCTTACCTCGGCCGGCACGGAAATATCCCACCGGGTTTTAGTTAATGACCTACTGCAGGCTCTCCTTATGCCCACGCAGATTTCCGTCATTAAATGCGCTGCCCATACAAACGGTAAGACCCCAGTTGACGTTGGTAATGAACAAGCAGATTGTGCAGCGTGGACAGCCGCGCAAATTCAGCAAGTGATGGTGCCTAAAATGTTAGGTCAGACTAAACGTTCTGCAATGAATAGGTCTGCCTCTGACAAGCCAATGCCAACCATCCAAGACATCATAAGGTTACAGGAGGACGCTCCTGAGAGTGACAAACAAATGTGGAAACGGTTAGGTTGTACATATGATTCTGTTTCTTCTTTATGGACCACGCCATCGCATCTGACTTGTATGTCTGAGGTACTGGCTTTATGGGTCATCGAATGTGTACACTTTGCAACTCATTGTGGGGCTCGGGGGACTAGTGATTTGTTGCTGGACACTTGGTGGCACCCTAAAATGCAGGGGCTGGCCCACAGTATCAGTAATCAGTGTTTGATTTGTCAGCAATATAACACCGACAAAGGTATCCCTTGTGGTATGAGGCAAACCCCCTGACCCAGTGGTCCCTTTGAGACACTCCAAATGGATTACATTGAGTTGGAAAGGTGTCAATGTTGTCAAAGTTATAAATATGTTTTGGTTATTGTGGATGTGTTCAGCAGATGGGTTGAGGTGAATCCGAGTACCGATAATAAAGCTGCTACTGTGGTTAAAGTTCTGAGGCGGGAAATCATTCCCCGGTACGGCATACCAGCTCAGTTGAGTTCTGATAACGGGCCTCATTTTCTTGGACAGATCAACCTGCCTCCCTTCCCCAGGGCTGTTTTACAGGTGTGAAGCATGATGGGGTGGCTACGCACCGCCTTTGTAATCTTCGGCCTCGCCTCGCTTGAAGTGACATCGGCGGCGGAAAGGGAAAAGGGAAATATCATTTACATCTGTAACCCTAACCAGACTACACGGACATTTCACTTATGCCGAGGTGACATTCTGCAACTCGTGGAAGGTCATCAGATTAATGGACAATGCAGGACTCATGAAGCAATTGCACCAGCCCCGGCGATGGGAAGGGAACATTGCATGGACATTGCCTTGTTTTTGGAGTGCATGTAAATTTGATTCTGGATGTGTTACGATTGGTGCCACAAAGGTAAAGTCAGACCGTGCGGAGAGGGTAGGAAGAGGTTGTGAGAGAGAGGGGGACTAGAAAGAGGACGGAGCGTGTGAGAAGGGGAGTACAACTAGAACGTGGGTTATCAGGTGATATACTTAATTCATTTAGGACCCAGAATGAGGGAAACCTGGGTAATATGAATCTCTTCTACCAGATCTACCACCGCTTGTATGGCCAGGAACGGGTTGTCTGCTACCCGAACCCTGCATCGGTGTCTAGGTTATTTTCTCCCCAAACGGTGGTTCATTGTCAGTGTTCCGAGCCACCGCCCAAGCAAGTCACTCTTCCTTACGATCCGGGTTCAGCACCACCGGCTATTTACCTTCCCCCTTCCTCGGGATAATTCCCACTCACAGTATGATAGGCTGCAACGGTGGAGGGCGTACATACCTAGCCACTTCACTCCCAATAGAGACTCCCGGTCGTACGAGAATTGTTTCAGCAGTGACGGGTACGGCTGTTTGCTGGTAGAGGTGGAAACAAATATAACATGTCTGTTCCCCACCTGAACGGACAAGAGGTGTCATATCACTCAGGCATCCGGCCACTGCGTCTGTTACAACACCACCTGCATTCCATTGAACACCGGCCTCCAGCTCCTTTGTGGCTGGACGAATGTCTCTTATATCACTGTTGGGACTAGGGCTTTCCGCATTGCTAGGAGGCCCGAATGGGCTTTCCAAAGCTGGATAAACCGGGCTACTGGGGGATCCCTACTCAACCGATATACTGATTGTGATGCTAGCCTGTACACGGAGCAAGGATACTACTGTTTTTTTTTAATGGCACAGTGACCAATGTTTTGTCACCCCCATTTCCCCGCCAAATTGCTATCAGGACTCTAGTCCCTACCACAGTCACCTGCCCCTCGGCGTGGATGCTGCACAATCAGTTGGCACGCCAGGCAGTCTCAGCCGAATTCTGCGAGAACTGGAAAAAAAATCAGGTTCTCGCACCCAACCGGGGCCACTCAGCCGGATGGGAAATTCTGAGCGTCTTGACACTGGGAGGTGTGGGGGGTTCCTTGGCGGTTAGCGATAGGAATTATTTTATTTGTGGCCTTACCATCCTGGGAAACTAAACCTTGGGAGCCCTTGGGGCAATAACTAAGGAATTGTCTCAGCTGCGGTTGTTTGCCTTGCAGAACCGGTATGCTTTTGACTATCTTCTGGCCCGTGAGGGTGGGGTATGCGCCATAGTGTAGGGCAAGTGTATCATGGGAGTTCATGACCTAACCGCTAACATCACTAAATTTATGGATCGCATACGGGATCACCTGGGCGGTATGCAGGACCCTGGCACTTGGGGTAACTGGGGATTCGGAGGTTGGAAGGACTGGTTGATAAATATGGGCATGTATTTAGGAGTGGCACTCGGCTGCATCTTTGTGGGCCTGGCCATCCTGAAATGCGTGATGGGTAAAATGTAGGGTGCACTGGAACGGATAGTCGCCCCTAGAATCTTGACTGTTAGGATCCACGAGGGTGCAGCGTATGACGGAGTGCTGCAACAGGAATTGGAAATGCAGCGACGAATCTTCTTAGATGAGGGGCCATAGCTACGGGATGGACAGATAGGTTATCATGAAATGATAAAAGGAGGGAATGATGAAAATAAAATAGTTAGTTCAAATATTAGTTACAGTAATGTAGATGTCGGCCAGTTTAAATCTAGTGAGTTCACAAAGGACAAAGCACAAAGGAATTCAGAAAGCATGGCAACGAAGATGGGAAAAGGATGCTAGGTATCAAGAGACCCAGGGTTAAGGAATGCGAAGTGAGCCAATCAGGATCTATGGCCAGGTCAGGAGGGGTATAGGATGACCTATGGGAATCTTGTATGTGAAACTTGATGCCATTTGAATGTATTTGCAGAGATCTCTTTGTCTCCAACCTCACTCGGTTCCTAGGGTTTCAGAAGACACAGCATGTGTGTTCTGAGGCTCATTATGAAGCGAGTCAGACTTGCAAGTTGGTTAAAAATAAATAATACCATACCTACAAATCCATCTCGAGTTTTATTGAGGCCAGACTGACGGGTAAAGAAATTAATATTGTCACTCCCACCGCAGAGCACATTTTAGGAATGGATTTCATGAACTCTAATAACCTCTCATTCAACCCCGTAAATAGGTGTGAATGGCAGATGTCTACAATAACAAGGGCTTCTGTAACACGATCAGTAGGTGAATATGTAAATGGGAGCTGTTCAGTGGGAGAATATTGGTTTAATCCTCTAACGATTAGCGCTGACGCAACCATCAGGGAGGTGCTCACCAAACACAAAAGTTTCTTTGCTGTGCATAAACACGATTGTGGGCGGATATCAGGGGAAATCATGAGCACAGGTCCAGACCCCAAACCTCAGAAACAAAACGGCTTTCCCCAGCAGGCTTAGTTTAAAGCAAGGTGTAATTCGACCCATAGCGTCCACCAACAATGCTCCGATTTGTCCAGTTAAGAAGTCAGATGGCTCATGACGCCTCACAATTGATTATCGCGAATTAAATAAAGTAACCCCTTAACAGCCTCCACCATTGCCACAAGTCCCGCGACCATGCTTAAACAGGGAGTGGAAGCGAAATATTTCACCATGCTAGATATCAGCAATGGTTTCTGGTCCATTCCTTTAGACCGAGCTTGCCAATATAAATTTGTTTTTACGTTCCAAGGTCAATAGTGCATGTGGACGTGTCTCCCACAAGGTTTCCACAACTCCCCCCCCATTTTCCACAGACAATTAGCTGCTGGTCTTTTCAAGGTCTCGCGCCCTGAATGCCTAGTACAATATGTAGACGCTGGATAAAAGCAAATTACTGCGGATGCTGGAATCTGAAACGAAAGAGAAAATGCTGGAAAATCTCAGCAAGTCTGGCAGCATCTGTAGAGAGAGAAAAGAGTTAACGCTTTGAGTCCGATGACTCTTTGTCAAAGCTTTGACAAAGAGTTGTCGGACTCAAAACGTTAGCTCTTTTCTCTCCCTACAGATGCTGCCAGACTTGCTGAGATTTTCCAGCATTTTCTCTTTCATTTCACAATATGTAGACGACCTGATCTTGCAAACCGACACCAAGGACGAGCATGTGACTCTGCTATCCGAACTGCTAGCCCTGATCCATTCCATCAGATGTAAGGTAAACCCAAGAAAGCTCAAGTAATGAAAGATAAAGTACTTTATTTAGGGACAATCATCATCCACGGAAAAAGTGAGATTGAGCAGAAGCGTACTGACACCATTGTAAAATTGCCCCTGCCCCATAATGTAAGTGCACTCCGTTCATTCCTAGGTTTGGTAGGATACTGCAGAAATCATATTGATGGTTTTGCCACTAAAGCCGCCCCACTCTCAGAACTTTTAAAAAAGAACGCCCCCTGGAATTGGCTTCTACAGCACACAGACGCAGTAAACGATTTAAAGCACAACTTAGCAACAGCCCCTGCTTTACAAGTTCCTGACCCTGACTTGCCATATGCTATAGAGGTAGCAGCCACTGAGCAAACCCTATCAGCAGTACTCCTACAAGAACGACGTGACAGATTAGGACCAGTAGCATATGTGTCCAGAGTTTAGACCCCGTGCAACAAGGATTTTCTGGCTGTGAACGGCACCTGCTTGCAGCCTTTTGGGCAGTTCAATACTTTGCATACATTACGGGCCTCAACCCCGTCACAATCCTCACTGAGCACACCCCGACTCAACTTCTGTTAGATGGCAGACTTGAGGACGGTTCAGTTAGCCAGGTTAGAGCAGTGCGCTGGACACTACTACTGCAAGGCAGGGTCATCTCTGTAAAGCATACCAAGGTCCCCACATTTTTAGCAGACAACTTACATTACGCAGGAACCCCACATGAGTGCCAGATCATTACAGCCAAACACACATAGGACCCTTTATTTCCAAGTCACTACAGCCACGAGCAGGCAGCAAGAAACCAGATTCCCAACACTCAGGGGACACATTTAAAATCTATGTAGATGGCTGCTCCACAATTGAGGATGGTATTAGGAAAACTGGATACGGTATATATATGGAGGATTCATAGGGACATTCATTAGAAGAAATAGCTTTAAAATTGCCAGGACATCTAGGAGCCCGAGCAGCAGAACGTGCAGCCATAGCTTATGTAATCGCCCACCCAGAGTCTTTCTCAATGCCTGCGGACATACACTCAGACAGCATGTATGTGTGCAATAGTTTGACCGAATTCCTCCCCCTATGGGAAGCTCGTGGTTTTGTATCCGCCGACGGAAAACCCCTACCCTCAGTCCCTTTATTGAAACACATCCTTAAGTAAGCCACTACCTGCACATATGGCATAATTAAAGTTAAAAGTCATCACTGCACCTCCCCACCTGGCAACTGCAAGGCAGACGCCTTAGCTAAAGCTGGAGCCCGCAATGGTCACTTCTGGCAGGCACCCGAAGGTGAGCAAATGCGTGTAATCCAGGTGTCCCAAACAAATATCGCAGATCTGTCCCAAGCGAGTCCCTCAAACAAGTTTTAAACGACACTTACCCAGCCCCTTATGAGAAATGGAAGGACACACTCACTATAGAGGATGGCATAGTTTTAAAGGAAGGAATTTATGTGGTACCCATCCAGGACAGAAACCAGCTAATATACTAGTTCCATGACGGACACGGACATCAGGGAATAGACACTACAATTGCCCATTTAAAAACTGTGCGCTGGTGGCCTGAATTGAAAAGCGACGTCACTCATTATGTTGAGAACTGCCTCATTTGTGCTCAAAACAATCCCGATCGTTAGGCAAAAAAGGGACAATTAAGACACACCCGCCCTGTAGAGGGCCCCTGAAGGAATCTTCAAATCGATTACATTGGTCCCCTCCCACCCTGCAGAAATGGTTTTAAATATGTTCTGGTTTACTAAATGGGTTGAAGCCTTTCCCACCTGTTCCAACACAGCAAAAGCTACAGCTAAAATCCTGACCCAGCAAATATTCACGCGCTGGGGTCTTCCACGCAGCATTGAGCTAGACCAAGGCACACACTTCACCGACAGGGTAATGTAAAATGTAATGGCTATCTTTGGGATAAAACAGAATTTTCACATAGCATACCATCCCCAGTCCAGTGGCATCGTCGAGCACATGGACCGCACTTTAAAATCAATTATCAGAAAAACGGTGCAGCAAAACACCACTTGGGGCACAGTACTTCCCTTCGCCCTCATGTTAATTAGGAACACGATTTCCAGCTCCACAGGCTTTACCCCTCACACACTTATGACAGGCAGGTCCATGAAAGGAACTGAGTATTTGTTCAGACTTGAGTTGTCCAACCCCGCAGTAACCGCCCTCACCCACGAAAAAGCAGTGCAACAGATTACAGAGAATATTAAAGCGGCACAACTGGCTGCTGCTGTCCGACTAGACGCTAGAAAAAGGCAGAGTAAAGTCTACTTTGACAAAAAGGTCCACCCCATAGAATATACGGTCGGCCAGCAAGTTATGATCTTGCTGTACAACCCAAGCTCCTTCCTATCCCCTAAATTCGCTGGCCCCTATGTCATTTCAGACAAAGTAAGCCCCTCCGTTTACCAGATAGCATACCCTAACGGCAAGACTGGTTGATTCCACATCAATCAACTCAAAATGTACAGAGCCCAATGTAATCACGCCCACCACGTCACCTTGGCAATGGGAGAGGACGTGCCCAGCCCACTGACCAACCACTCCCCCTTATGATGACACTCTTCCCTTAGCCCCGCCCACACAGGCTGGCTTCACACTTGACTCAGATGATGACCTCCTTGATCTTGATAGTAGCCCTAGTGACTTGCTCGATCTCTCCGAGGACAGCTACCATCAAAACGTTCTTGACCCCCAACAGGACACTACTGATCCACCCGACCTACTTGAGACATATGATTGGCTTGATGCTCCCCAGAGCAACGACTTGGTTCACTTAGGCCCCATGACTGCCTGAAGTCCACCACCGATTTATCCACACTCCCCTAGCAGCATCGCTTCCACCTCCGTGACCCCAGACCATGACTACCCTCCACTACGCCAAAACCCCAACCCTCTATTATGGTACCGTGACCCTGCTCACAGATTGGTAAGAACTGACGGATCAGACAATTCACAGGCCCACGCGGCAAACAGCCCGAGTAATGTTATGAACCTGCAGAAGCGAGTCTGGTGGCCAGGAGAGATTGATGATTCACGGAATGAGACACTTCTGGGGAATTTAAGAGAACAGCTGAGGCATGCACTGTTCTAAGCAAATATCTGAGGTGTCCAGATGATGATAAGCGGATGCCTACTAAGAATTAAGGTGTCCAATTTCTGATGGAGCCTGCCCTCCTACTTCTTCTCCTAAACTCAGCCCTTACAAGGTTGGAACTTCTGTGCCACACTGAATTCCTCTTTGCTCCTGGGACGAAACTTTATAAAACTGGCTGCCTTGAAATTCGGCTGGTTAAGCAAAGCCTTAACCACCCATGGTTGTGATTAAGATGGAGACTGGTCGAAGAAAGTATCCGACCACTCTAAGCCTCGGCCAGACCTGCTGTGAGAAGAACACATACTTGATTCCCAGCACTTTACTTTGCATTTCTTGTCTCTCTCCTAAACTTATTTAAAACAAAAATGTGGGAGTCACGCATGGTGACAATAAATTATAATGGGTAATTGGAATAAGAGAGAGAGAAATAAATACAGATGTTAAACAAAAGGTAATAACACAATACTATACTTGATTCCCTAGGAATACACGGACGACTGACAAAACTACAGGATGAATCCAGGAACAATTCTCCTCGTCAACATCATGATCGGAGCTACCGGGCTCAACTTACAGAATAATTTAAATTTACAGGATCATATAAAACAGTTACCTTTACACTCAGGGTACCTATGGTTTGCACCACCTAGTGCAGGGGAATATGGGGACGGAACTTTATGGATAAACCCCAACAGAAGCATCCTATTTGGGTGTAACAATCGAAGGGCAATATACAAAAGGCCCAACGGGACCACATCAGAATGTTACAGCAGCACAACTGGAAAAGGGGATTGATGGGAACTTACAAATGAAGGGTGTCCCGAAATTGGATGTTTGGGAAAAAGCCCAGAAAAAATATTGGGAATTGGACAAAAATGCCCTGAGACACTCACTAAGGGTAACTTGGCTCTGCACAAAATCAGGATAGGACATAAGCCAGCCCCAAACACCACCACCCAACAATCGATAGAAATCGAGACCGCCACCAGTCAGGATACCACCCAACAACTGTTAGAAATCGTGACCAAAACGCCCACCTGGTAGGAAGACATTGCAAATTGAACCCCCTCTCCCACATAGCCAAAGTCCTCCTCCTGATTGCAGTAATATATACATTGGCATCCTCACATTCCAGCTCCGCAAATGGAAGGCAAGAGCCTCCCACCCACAGATATACACGGTCCGAGCTCCCCTTTTTGGAATTTAATAAGAAAGTACCCTGAGAATGTATACCTCATGAACGAATGTAAACAACCGCTGCTGAAATTAGCCATTTGTGCCTTTGCATTAATGGTAAGAATAAGTAGAATGAAATATGATGCTGCTTTTTAAATTTTGTGTGGTAAATAAGTTCTTTAGTGTATGAGCAAGCAGCATGAGATTAGGTTAGCTTAGAAATGAACTGAATTTAAAATCAATGTAATGTAGAAGTGAAATTAATTAATTTTATAAACTATGTATGTAATATGAAATGAAATGAAAATCGCTTATTGTCACAAGTAGGCTTCAAATGAAGTTACTGTGGAAAGCCCCTAGTCGCCACATTCCGGCGCCTAATAATGAATTAGTTAGGTAAAAAAATTGCGCAATACATTTAGGATAGAATAGAGTAGGACCTGAATTGACCGACAAGTGACTGGGGAAGACAGGGCAGGTATTGGTTTGAGTCTGTGATCCACCACACTTCACATTCAGGATCAAGAGGATGGATATGTGGCCATCTAAAATGGTCACCCGCAAAGAATGATGGGAATTGTGATCAGGTTTGGGACACAGACAAACTGCAGCTTGTACCTTTGCAAACGGCAGCCCAGAAATATGCAGGAATTCATACCTGCAAATGGGCCATTCACGGCGATTAAAGTAACAATGAGACCATCAAGTCCATCTCATCATCTTCCAGACCAGTCGGCACAGAACTCCTGCTCAGAACCCTCCCAGGATTGGCCACTGAGTGCCCACCCCAAAAGTGATGTGGCAGCCCCTGATTGGATGTGACCAATCAGAGGGTGGAGCCCTGAGGAATTGATTGACAGTGACCCAGAAACCGCCTACAAAAGGGGCGGGGAAAACTCAAGCCAGTTAAAAGACAATGCAGCCATGATTTCTGTCTCTTTTGGGACCGGCCTCTGCCCCACCAACTGTAGCACATCGACCAGCCAAGTTCAAGGAACCACGAACCACGATCGCTACCAGAAGGACGAGCCGCAGCCCAGACGCACCTGACAACTTCCAGCCGCCACACGTGGGGAACCAGATAAAGGCTTTATCTAACCTACACAGAGCCAGTCACTTGAAAGTTAAGTAAAGATCATTTAAGCTGTTAGGTATAGTTTAATGTGTAGCACCGTGTAGATTATTACCTACCATGTAGATTATTACCTGTATAGATAGGTTCTTGATTAATAAGGGGATCAGGGGTTATGGGGAGAAGGCAGGAGAATGGGGATGAGAAAATATCAGCCATGATTGAATGGCAGAGCAGACTCGATGGGCCAAGTGGCCTAATTCTGCTATGTCTTATGGTCTTATTACGTATAGAGCCAAGCCTATGTTGAATAATAAACAATAATTGAACAAATATACTGGTTGTGTGGTCATTTGTCCAATACATGGAACGTACTCGTGTATTGTGGTTAATATTAATAAAGATAAAAGAGGAACAATCACCAACAGTCTGTCCTGGTACACTCAGATGCAACAGTCAAGAAAGCCCCAAAACATCTCTACTTCCTGCGGTAGCTAAAGAAATTCGGCATGTCTGCATCGACTCTCACAAACTTCCACAGATGTGCCATAGAGAGCATCCTATCCGGCTGCATCACTGCTTGTATGGCAACTGCTCGGCCCAAGATCGTAAGAAACTGCAGAGTGTGGTGAACTCAGCCCAACGCATCACACAAGCTTACCACCCTCACATTGATTCTGTATACACCTCCCACTTCTCAGGAAGGCAGACAGCATTATCAGAGACCCCTCCCACCCAGGATTTGCCTTCTTCCATACCCTGCCATCAGGCAGAAGGTACAGAAGTCTGAAGATCCGCACATCCAGACATAGGAACAGCTTCTTCCCCACAGCTACTAGACTCCTCAATGATTCTCCCTCGGACAGATCTGTTCCCTGTAAGAACACTATTCACTGTGCTCTATGCTGCTCTTGCTCATGTATTTGCTTTGTTTGGCCCTTTGTTCCGCACTGTAACCAATCACTGTTTGTCGATGTATCATTTGTCAATGTACTCTGCCGATTATTCTTTTTTGTCTATGTACGTACTGTGTACGTTTGCTTGGCCGCACAAAAATACTTTTCACTGTACTTCAGTACATATGACAATAAATCAAAATCAAATAAATCAAATCAGAGGTGATAGTCATTATTCTCTTGATTAGCTTCAGATTTTCACAAGCTTTGATTCCAAGAATAGGTGTTGCATCATTTTTCACCACTATAAATGGAAGTGCTGAGACTGTTTTTTGTACTTCACTTTCAGTGTGTATTAGCCTTCTACAGCAGGGTATTTCAAACTCGGGTGGGTCGTGGGCGGGTGTTAGGTGGGCCGATCGATTGTGACATTCCCAATCGCGGCCGGTTGCTAAAATCTCCAGCTGTGGACAGGCCCCGATTGATTGCAGCGTTTGTGGGGCACCGCAGCACAAGGTTGGACTGTAAGCTGGTCACCGCACTCATGCGAGGGAGGGGCGGGAGAGAGAGGGGATGACCGGTGTCCGCTCTGGTGCTCATCCTCTGTGCACTGCTTGGCTCGTCCCCCACCACCGATCAGCAGTATGCAACCTGCAGCTCTGATAGAATATAGTTTTATTCATATAGGGACTAGTTGAATACATATAGCTAATAGGCAAAAACATTAAAAGTGTCTTGACTGTGGGAACCCAGTCATTTTCTCATATAATGAAATAACCATTGTATTCCATTGTATTCAGTACTGAGAACAGATTGTTTTCCGTCTAATCAACTAATCAATTCTTACGGCCTCTGCCAAGCTGCGAAACATGGCAAGTGTGAGGAAACATATCCAGTACTTTTCCTAAGGGTGCGCACACAGATGCTAAGCTAGTTTTGATAGGCACCAGTCAATCTTAAGTGATGCCCAATTGTCCAATGTTTGATTAACAAGTTATCATCTAAGTAACAGACATTCATTTGAACAAACCAGGTGGTCTCAGCTGAGAATTAGAAACCAATGAACGTAAATGAAGGGTTAAACCAGAGATCACAATTACCTTGTGGTCGAGGTCTTTAGTTCCGGAATTCTTGAATCATCTATCTGTTTGTTTGTGTTCAAGTGATTTTCTTTTGTGCTTAATGCTTCTGCCATGTGCTTGACTTTTATATGTATAGTTTGATATTTAATTTCTAAGTTATTATTCAGTTCTTATTAAAGTCTCTTCAGTGAGTAATTAACAATAAAGTTGTATTTTTGACACCTCCCACCAACCAGACTACCAATTCTTATCAGAAGGTAAAATAAGAGTTCCAACAATTTGACAAGCCAGCCAGGAGTGCTGGAAGGAAGAGACTGAACATCACACCGAGGCATCAGGCAGCGGATTGGCAGAACTGAGATAAGAGACCCTCAAGTCTGCAGCCGTTTAGAATGGGGTGACCTCCTATATACCTTTTACGAAAACGTCCAGGTTGAAATTGCCCATGGTCCCAGTAACAGACGTCTGATGATGGCATTTATATATTATACGGCGGTATGGATATATATACATTGTAATCCCCCTACTTGAGAATAATCTACGATTTCAGACCCGGGGTTAGAAAATACTATTGAAAGGAAAAACATGAGAGTTGAAATGGCGGCTGAAGATGTGCCTCCAACATCTAGGGGCGGTGAGCCCCACCAGATATTTCTGCAGAAGAAATGTTCCAGATAACAAAGGGTTACATAGAACAGTAATTTGACTTGACCGAAACCGGTACAGAGTTTGAACAGAAATTTCTAAAATACAATATTCCAAAGGACAATGGTCCCAATGAAAGAAGAGTTTGGGGAAAAACTACCTGGATAAGGGATAAATATCAGACCAAATGGTCCCTGGTTATAATGAGCCAGCTCCAAAAGAGAAACAAGACTAGAGCAAGCGCCAACTATGATATCGAAATAAAAAAACAGAAGGAAGGAGCAATTACGGGCAGTCTGTGAGGAGTTAAAGAGAGAGAAACACAAAATTGAAAAGCTAGAAAGTTTAGAAGAAGTTGAGAGACTCAGACGTGAAGTCTCTGAGCTGAAATCAAGCCTTACCGATTCCAACTCGAAAAAAGACAAGCACAAATTAGTAAATAGCGAGTTAGCATTGGAAAATACAAAGCTTAAAGCAGCAGTATCAGAACTTCAATTGGGAGTAAAAGATCTTCCAACCCAGAATAGGGAACTGAAGTTACCAGATAAATCCCTGACCTGGGCGGAATGTCTTTCCAACGGGCCCTCGATGCCCATACAACCTAGGCCCATTCTAGAAACAGCTGACCCAACTCCAGAAGTCCCGCCTCCGCCAGTCTGCGAGGTTATAAAGGCCGTTCCCAACGTAAGACATACCATCCCAATGAAAAAGAAGCCGGCCGCAACCGCAAGCTCTTCCATGGCAGTTTCATTTTATCCCGAAGTAGAAGTAATTAAACTAGAGTATTCGAAAAAAAAATAGCAGAAGTGGTCTCAGAACCCAATTTTGTAACCAATTTGGAATCCTCGGAATCCTATAGCGACACTGATGGAGAGATAAGTCAGTAGGAGGAAACACTCTGAAAGAGAAAAACAAAGTCCCGAAGGACCCACAGCATACAGTTAGCTCCTTTAAAGTCAAACGGTATAAGACTGAGGCAGTAAGAACAGTGGGCAGAGGACAAAGAACTACCCGAGACAAGCATACCCAACAGTTGGTCCATGAACCAGCTGATCCGGAGAAGACTGACAGATGGTCTAAAGAATTACCTAATCCCAAGAAAGGGGGAATAGCTACATGGGAATGGCTTGAGTGATTAAAAAATATTTACAATCTCTATCAGTTGGACGGAGTCCAGGTTATGTCCACAATGAGCCCTAGATGGGACAGCAGACAGCTTTCCAGAGATGTTGGACCAGCACTTGGGGCTGAAGAAAACAGCTAGAAGAGGGGTGGACTGCAGTTAAGCAGTGGCTGTTAAAATACAACCCGCCAAAAACTGATTGTATCCAGAAGGGGACTGAGGAAGTATCCGAATATGAAAAAAAGTTTAGAGCAATATGGAAACAGCACTCAGGAATGGAAATACTGGAGGGGCAGGAGACTTGGGACACAAGTGCTTTTGGACACTTGGAAGTCTGCTTTTGTTGCTGGTTTGAAAACGGAGTTGTCGCTTGCATTAAAATTGGTTTTTCCTGAGTGAGACCGAGCAGCAATGACATACGGAATATTAATAGACGGATATATCCAAATTGACCGGGATATGGGAGCTAAGATTCATGCTCTCCAGACCGGATTAAAGCCTAAAGATTTACTATTTCAGTCAACAACTAATGGCCTATCTGATTCAAATGCTCCATGGGAGCCGCAACCACGGAGAAAATGCCACAATTGTGGAAAGGACGTGCACTGGGCCAGGCCGTGTCGATCAAAACCACAGGGGGGTCAGGGTCATGACATACGGAGAGGTGCATAGAGAAACGTACGGGCCCTGCTCAGTGTCTCAGCCCAGGGAGACGTACAGGGAGCTGTATAGACCCCGCGCATTGTCACCGCCCAGAGAAATGTATCACAGTGAACCGCCCAGAGAGATGTATCACAGAGGACCACCCAGAGAAATGTATCACAGAGAACCGCCCAGAGAGATGTATCACAGAGAATCGCCCAGAGAGATGTATCATAGAGGACCGCCCAGAGAAATGTATCACACAGAACCGCCCAGAGAGATGTATCATAGAGAACCGTCCAGAGAGATGTATCACAGTGAACCGCCCAGAGAGAAACGTATCGCAGAGAACCGTCCAGACAAAAAACCCGAAAAGCCCACCGTCAATCTCCCTGTACCTGCCTCTCTTCACGCCTTACCTGACAACAGGAGGGATGGACTGTATGTGTCATTGAAGGTGGGCGGTAATGAAATAGACTGTCCTTTTGATATAGGGGTGGAGTTAACATGCCTTCCTTTTCTATGTGTGAAATTGTTTCCTTTGGATCACAAAACAACTCTAGCTCATTGTGTCGGAGTCGATGCATGATTGTCAAAATAACTCATCCCATGCTCGTAGAATTTGGCCAACATGATTTGAGTTCTCCAGTCTGGATAGGCACAGTGGACCAGGCCATTCTGGGTCAGGATATTCTAGAATTCTTCTCCAAACTTTGAGAATGGCAAAGTAACATGATCAATTAGAGCCTTCAAGAAGGATCAGCTCGACGAACATCCAATTTGGCCAAAGATAAGAATGATTGTGGCCTACTGAACCTGGAACCGGCATCATTTACTGGAATTGCCCCACCATGCACCAGACAATATCCCATCAACCAGTCCTCAATTGAGGGAATACTACCTGTAGTGAAGCAATTGGAGGAAACGGGGTGTATTGATTAAAACACACAGCTCATCGAATAGTCCAGTTTGGCCTGCAAAAAAGGCAAATGGCACATGGTGCCTGATCATCGACTAAAGGGAGGCAAACCTGTGTATTGATAAGAAAGGTCCTTTGGTGGCTGACCTTCCCACCATTTTTAATGCCCTAACACCAGAATTAAGTGGTTTTCAGTTATAGACATGGCCAATGGCTTTTGGTCGGTATCACTAGCACAGCAGGTATAACCATGGTTTGCCTTTACCATTCAACACCAACAGTACACCTGGAGAAGACTAACACAGGGTTTTCATAATAGCGCGACTGTGTTTCACATGGCCTTACAGAACCATTTGAGGAAACTGCCTGAGTTGCCCTCCACCATTATCCAGTATGTAGATGATGTTCTGTTGGTCTCCATTAAAGAAGAGGATCATGAGACAGACGTACATGTTCTTCTGGACCATCTCAGCCAGAAAGGACGTAAAGCCAGCATGGCCGAAGCACAAATTGTCCAACATGAGGTTGTCTACCTAGGCCAGACGATTTTGAAGGGCAAAAGAAAACTTACCCAGGATAGAACAGCGGCAATTCAGGCTGCCAAAGAGACCACCACTGTCCAAAAACTGAGATCCTTTTTGTGTTTGTGCAACTTTAACAGAAATTGGATTGATTCATACACACAGTTGGCACAACCATTAAGTGACCTTTTGAAGAGAAATTGAAAATCGAAAGAGGAGGTCATCCTTACAACAGAACAGCAAGGGGCCTTTGTGAATCTGAAACAGGCCTTGTGCTCAATACCAGCTCTAGGAATTCCAAACAATGTGAAACCAGCCATCTTGTTTGTCCATGAGAAAGAAGGATACATAACAGCAATTCTAGCCCAGGAACATGGGGATCAACAGAGACCAATTGGGTACTATTCAGGAAAGTTGGACACAGTAGCCCTCGGTTGGAGAAGTTGCCTGAGAGTCATTGAGACCATGTGTCGGGCTGTAATGTCTCCTGCAGGCATTGCCCTAGACCAAAAACTGACTATTAAATGCCCTCATACAGTTCATGCGTTACTCTCAATGAATAGAGTCGCACAAGTCACTACAGCCAGGTGGACAGCGGTTTTGGAAGCCCCGAACCTCCATTTCCAACGGGCAACCCGGTAAACTCATGATCTATGGTCCCGCTTCCTGAAGAGCAAGAGGGCATTGGAGAAGAGCATGACTGTATTAAAATCACGGAGGTAATGGGGGAGGCGCGTCTGATATAAGAAGATCTATCAGACTTAGTTTTATTTACAGATGGGTCTTTCTTTGTTGAAAATGGAGTTCGGAAAGCAGGATGGGCAGTCAGGAGCCTGTATACCGTTATGGCAAAGGGAAGTTTGCCCCCAGGGACATCAGCCCAACAAGCTGAGTTAAGGGCCCTAGCCGAAGCATGTGATGTGGCAAAAGACCAGACTGTTAATATCTATATAGACTCAAGGTATGGTTTTGGAGTAAGTCATGACTTTGGCCAATTATGGAGGAAAAGAGGTTTTCTCACCACTGCAGGAACACTTATTCGAAATGGGAACGAGGTACTGGACCTACTAGAAGCCTTAATACTGCCAAAAGAAGTGGCCATTCTGAAATGTAAAGTCCACACTAAAGAGGACACCACAGAAGCACAAGGAAATGCCCTTGCAGACCAGGCAGCGAAAGAAGCCGCCTCACAATGCAACTCTCCAGAGAGACCAAAACAAATCTACAGACTGGAAGTGCGCAGTCTGTTACAAGACCTACATAAAATGCAAAGTGAGTGTTCACAAATGGACATGGATGGAAGCAGGTACCAAGTTCTCTGGAGATTACATTTGGAGGCAAGCAGAGACTGACAGATGTGTCGCATCACAGTCACTGATGCCATGTTTGGCCCCATAGATCCACTCATGGAGGCACTTGGACCCCCAACAGATGTTGGCTTGATTCCAGAAAATCTAGTGGGGTCAAGGGTTCAAGAAACATGCCCAGGTGGTGGCAGATCTCTGCTTCATCTGTCAGAAGAACAATTCAGGGCCAAAACATCAATGCCTCAGTTAAGAGCTCCTGCCCCTGTGGGACTATTCCAGCATATACAGGTCGATTACATTACCCTTCCGTCATGTCAAAGGTACGCTGACGTCCTGGTAATAGTGGACAAATTCTCCAGATGGGTAGAGGCCTTCCTGGCCAGGAGAGCTACAGCTAGCCACATGGCTTAGGTGCTATGCAAAAGACTATCTTCCCAGATTGGGAGTACCAACCAACATACACTCAGACAACGGAACCCACTTTACAGGTGCTGTTTGCAAAGATGTTTGTAAGCTACTGAACATTAAGTGGGAGCTACATTGCTCGACACCCACAACCGTCAGGACAAGTGGAACATATGAACTGGACTGTGAAAGAGCAATTATCAAAGTATCACCAAGAATGAATGCCATGGCCTCAAGCCTTACCACTAGTCGTGTGCAGCATCAGAGCAACACCAAACAGAACCACAGGCTTGAGTCCATTTGAAGTAATTACCGGCAGGCCCATGTCCTTGCCAGGGATATTGACTTACAAAAAGCTGATTCTCATTTGATAAGTGATGCATTACTCAAATATTGTCAGAACCTAACATACACCGTCAGTTCTGCTTCCTTACAGGTGTCAACAGCATGGAGTGACCCTCCCGAAGGTGAGGGAACTCTACGTGAAGAAACTGCAGAAGGAGCCGTTGGGGTCCAAGTGGGAGGGATCCTATCAGGTGCTTCTCACAACCCAAGCAGCTGTGAAGATCCAAGGAAAGAAGTCCTGGAACCAGGCCCCACATGTTAAAAGAGCTCATTGCGATTGAAGCTAATTTCTGTAGCTTGCCGCCATTCTGATTGTTGGTTGTCTTTTCAGTTTAACAGACCATGGCCAACCCACAAATACTCGCAAGGATTTAAATGAGAACACTTTTCTTTATCTGTCCAAGGTCTATGCAAAGATTTCAATGTCTCCAATTGTTGGGTATGCATTGCTACTCCCACCCACTCAGGGGAGGGTATTCCTTTTTTGTCTATTCCTTTTAATATTTCCGAAACAGCAGAATGGTACATGTTCCAAAGCACTGCCCGTTCTTCCCAAGCTCGTGATGGAGCTGCCACATGTAGGAGAACCAAATCCTGGGTCTCCCTGAGAGAGAGGGCTCAGTTGTGGAGATCTGCGGATTACCCGCTGACTTCCTTTTCAGGGTGGTACCAGCCAACTACGACAAAGACCAGAATCCTCCCTATATAAACCTCCCAATCACCTTCATGCAGAAGGGATCCGTATATTTAATAAGTCATCACCCTAAGAGACTGGAGATGGGATATAGTAATTGCACCCACTATTTTGATGTAAGTAGGGCGAACAAATGTACTCCAACGTTAATAGAGGCCGCCCTCGGTTCTTCTCCACTGACAGGCCTATACAATTCTACTGGCGGTGGGAATTTCTCAGACCGCTGGTACCCGGAAGATGTTGCTCACTTTACTTCCTACAATGGTACTTACAAGGGTATGAGCGATTCCTACTAATAGCCTAAAGTGCTTTTAATCTTTCACGGCTTGCCCATTCCAGTGTTGCAGGCTGTTCCTAAACAAAGGGCAGCACGGTAGCATTGTGGGTAGCACAATTGCTTCACAGCTCCAGGGTCCCAGGTTCGATTCCGGCTTGGGTCACTGACTGTGCGGAGTCTGCACATCCTCCCAGTGTGTGCGTGGGTTTCCTCCGGGTGCTCCGGTTTCCTCCCACAATCCAAAGATGTGCAGGTTAGGTGGATTGGCCATGATAAATTGCCCTTAGTGTCCAAAATTGCCCTTAGTATTGGGTGGGGTTGTTGGGTTGTGGGGATAGGGTGGAGGTGTGGACCTTGGGTAGGGTGCTCTTTCCAAGAGCCGGTGCAGACTCGATGGGCCGAATGGCCTCCTTCTGCACTGTAAATTCTATGAAAGGAATCACCAAAGGCAACAGTGTGTTCCTATTTGACGTTATGGGCTGACCGATTCCGCTACCATTGAGGGGTTAGCACCGGTGCCATGTGGAACACACTCGATTCCACGGAAAAATGGTGCAGAATTTGCCAGGTCCGTGATCGACACTCGTGAGGCTGACAAGCTGCAGCCGCACATACACATTACACGCCAAACACGCACTTATTCCAGCCAAGAAGATGGCACTGGTTGTGCTGGAGTGTGCCCATGTAGCTGATGGGTCGGCTGGGGTCAGAGAGCACCCAGGGGGGTGCCCTGGGGGGGACACTTATATGACCAGTTGCACCAGGGTCAAAGTGGGCTTTTAGCAGTGTGCGCAGCTGCATGGCTGCCTTGCCGGCTGTGGCATTGGTGCTCCAAGTCTATCCAACCTGACCCCACAGCCCACCTCCTGGCTACCCTCCACTACACCCTCCCAGCTCTGGCAAAGGCCTCCCAGCCAGCGGCACAACCGTCAGCACACTATGGCCATGTTGGACACTTTCCGTACCCCTCTCTCTGCCTCAGAAGCCGCCACGCCAGTTTCATGATTTTTAAAAGCAGAATTGAACCACGCCTTCGGGAACTCGGCCCATTGGAGGCGGAGAATCACGGAGGCCCTGGAGAGTACTGGGTCGGCCCCGCTAATGATACGCAAATGGTGTCTATTGTATCTGCGGACTGAAACGTGCCACTTTTGAGGTAACGGAGAATTGCGATTTGGTGTCAAATCGGTACCTGCCACGATTTTGGCATCGGAAGCTATTCTCCGATAAATCGCATTTCCCAATTTCACCGTTGGCTAACGAAGAATCCCGCACAATTTCTTTTATTTTCCTTTTTGCTTAAACTTTAATCATGATTCATCCGATTAAGTTTCAAAGAATCAAATGACTGATAGAGGATAGTTTTATTCATAGTTTTATTCATATAGGGACTAGTTGAATGCATGTAGCTAATCGGCAAAAATATTAAAAGTGGGAACCCAGCCATTTTCTCATATAATGAATTCACCATTGTATTCAGTACTGATCAATTCTTAAGGTCTTTGCCAAGCTGTGAAAAATGAGAAAACATATCCAGAACTCTTCCTAAGACTATGCAGACACAAAGCTACTTTTGATAAGCACCAATCAATCTTGAATAATGTCCAATGTTTGATTAGAAAGTTATCCTCCAAGTAACAGGCATTCATTTGAACAAACCAGGAACAAATCAGCTGAGAATTAGAAGCCAATGAACGTAAATTAGGGGTTAAACCAAAGATATAAATTCCCTTATAAAGAGAACCTCATGGTCGAGGTCCTTTGTTCCTGAATTCTTGAATCATCTATCTGTTTGCTTGTGTTCAAGTGATTTTCCATGTGTTTGACTTTTTTATGTCTTGTTTGATATTTAGTTTCTAAGTTTTTATTTAGTTCTTATTCAAGTGTATACCAGTGAGTAATTAACAGTAAAGTTGTATTTTTGACACTTTCCACCAACTTGACTACCAAATTTTATTGGAAGGTAAAATAAGAGTCCCAACAGGCTTGTGGTCAAGCTGTTCAACAGCCGGCGCAAGGTCCGCTTACACTCCCACAACGTGATACTGGTGGGGAAGTGATCAGAGTCTGTGACTGGGGTGGATGCAGATACTGGACAGTGAGAGGGAAGCCAGGCCAGGTTTGTCAGCCAGGAAAACCTATCAAATTAGGCCAGTCAATATGGCTGACACATGTCAAAACTGGAAGAAGCCCACACAGTCATCACTTTGTGTCGCCAAGCTCTGGAAACCAGGGTGTAAGTGCTTTTGGTGAGAATGGAGAAGGAGGTGACTTGGATGTTAGGATAGTGCAATGTAATGGAACCAGTAAGAAATATTGTGACATTGTGTGTGTTTGGCAAGTTACTTCATCTCATCTAAAGTCATAGGAGCGGGATTCTCTGATCGCCGACACCAAAATTGCATTCAGCGATCGGCCGGAGAATCCCCACTTGAGTCGAAATCGGGGCGGCGCCTTTTTTTTTTTAAAAACAGCCTCCCTGACTCATCCTGGCACCTTCCGAGACTGGAGGAGTGCCATGCTTCAAGAATAAGGGGCTGGGTTCTCCGATTCTGAGGCTATCGCGATGCTCTGCCCCCTCAAAAACGGCATATTCAAAGAGTACGCCGCACGCTGTCGGGACAGCCGCAGGACTTCACCCGAGGCCCTCCCCCGCTGCCCCACCTCCGATGGGTTGAGTTCCCGACGGCGTGGAACACTTGTTATTTTTTTTCGTCGATCCCGCATGGCTGCTGAAGACTATGTCCAGCACCGCCACAGTCGAGGGGGAGCCGTGCCGCTGGCCAAGGGGGCCTCGGTGAGGGCTGGGGGGACTGGTCTGGGGGTGGCGAGGGGGGTTACTGGGGGTCATTATTTGGCATGCCGGGTCCACGCGCAGCAAGCGCATGCACGGCCACGGACCCAGCCATTCTCCAGCCGTTTTTGGCGTGGGAGCCTGGAGCTTTACCCGGCGCGGCTGCTAGCTCCCCCCCCCCCACTAACGGTCCCGGAATTAGTGCAGCTGTTGCGCCATTTATTCTGCCGTAAAACGCCACTGTTCCCACGCTTAGTCTGGAAATCGGAGAAACCAGTCCATAGTTTGACAAGTAAAACAAAATTGTACTTTTTTCTATACTTGTTTAAATTTCTAATGGAATGGGAATATATTTAAAACAAATTTTGTGTGTAAATGTAAGGATGTACATATTCAACTAAAATTCTTTAATTTTGAGCAGTAAAAAGTCATAAACTTGGAAAAATCAGGTATTGGAAATAAAGTTTTAAGTAACAAAAAGAATGCCATCCGCGAAGGTCTTTAAATATGAGCGATGGAGTCTTTCCGCCTGAGGCAGCGGCAGAGAATGTCACGTGCCCGTCATGTACACTGACGCTACATGCCCTGTACATCCGTGCTTTGGGCGCAAAATCATGGATGAGAGATTCCTCCATTTTGTAGCTGCCAGCAAGCAACAGGACTGTGTGAAGAACTGAAGATGGATTATTTTGTAAGAAGGGAGGGCCAGAGATACAAACATGCCAGGATATCACAATTTAATCAGTTGGAGAGAGCATTTCAGAAGAGTGCACAGCAGGACAAAGCAGTCCTGGTGTGAGCTGTATCAAGAGCTCCAGGTGAACAAACAATTAAGAAGAAACTGAAATGGGGAACAAAGCAGTATAAAGATGATTTCTTGAGCATTGGCTTTCATTGTGCCAATGCAAATCAGGATGCAAAGCCCATGTGTGTTATATGCAGGGAAATACTGGGGAAGTGAAAGTTTACAACCCTCAAATCTTCAAAGGCATTTGAAGATTAAACATGGCGAGTTCTAGGACAAAGCTCTTGATTTTTTTTCAAAGGATGCAGCAAGAACTTAAATCGTCAGCTGAAGTCCTTAGTAGAAATGCAACATTGAATAACAAAGCTAGTGAGATCGTGAGGACCAAGCAGACTCACCTGCCGCATTAAAGGCAAGTGATAATGGTGTGTCACGAAGGTTGGCAGGTGTGGGTCGCTAAGGACGGCCGGCATGGGTCACGAACATCGGCCAGCGTGGGTCCCGAAGGTCCACCGTTTGGTAAAAGTGGGTCCCAGGAAAAAAAGTCTGAATATCACTGTTCTACAACAAGTACTTCACCTGTGTAAGTAAACAGCTTCACGTGTGTTTTAGTTAGTTGTTTTCCTTTACTTATCTTGTAATGCAGGCTTATGGGAATGACATTTGCTTGTGCTAATGGAGCTTGAAATTCACCACCTTGTTGGCAATTTGTAAAACAACCTTCCATCCATCTTGTTTAGAATTTATTGTTTCTACATGAATCAAGTTCAGTTAGTGTCTGCGTCATTATCCACAATCATGTGCACTTTCTTTGATTGACACATCTTAGCAGTTTTAGTTGATCGCAGTTCTTACACTGCTTTACATAGGCTGAACAACTATGTAGTAAGTTCTCTCTTCCGCATCGACTGTATTTAAATGTTTTAATAGCAGTTTTGTTCTTTACACCTTCAGGCTGTCCTATTGGTTTTTCCACAGCGCTGTCACTGTTTAACTAATTGCTTGAGCATGCTTGGTAAATCTTCCATCATCTGTTTTATCTGGCATTTTGTTGCCTCTGCCACTCTGCAGATATTTATTGCTTTCCCCTGCATGAGATCCACTTCTCTCAATAGCCATTATCTCACAGTATCTTGGATGAGTGGTTCTTCAAACTTTCCAAATTCACAAAATGTAGCTTTTTCTTCTCAGCTCAGTTACATACTGACTAATGTTGCACTGCCTTGTGTAAAAAAGGTGTATCTTTCTTATGTGATGTTTTTCTCAGGGCAGCAGTAAGCTCAAATAAATTCCAGTATTTCTTTCAAGTCATTTTGTTTCTCACCACTTTCAAATGTGAATGTGTTTATAAACTTCTTGGTCTTCTTCCCCTGCTACGTGAAAAAAAAATGGAAGACTACCTGCCAGGTCACTGCCAGTTTCTGTGAAGTACAGGCTGAAGCTCTGCCGGAATCGCCATTAGTTTTCCGTGAGATTGCCCTCCTAACTGAGCTCTTGATGGTTTCAGAACTTCCATTTTCTTGTTTTATGATGTGGAGACGCTGGCGTTGGACTGGGGTGAGCACAGTAAGAAGTCTTCTTACTTGTTTAATGATGCAGTTGTAACTTTATTAATAATAGAACATGAACATACAACTGCAAGGCATGTGCAGCCTTGTTACAACTTCATCCCTTACATATGCTAACTGACCGTCGCCCCCCCACCCCCACCCCCCTCACTCCACCACCACGGTCAAATTTCACGTTCAGTTTGGAGGGAGATAGGTGTGGATCGAAGACTTATATTTTCAACTCAAACAACAGCAATTATAAAGACAGAGCTGGCTAAAGTGAACTGAGATATTAGGTTAAAGGAGAGGTCAGAACAGATGCAGTGACAGACATTTAATTTAAGGAGGTATTTCAGAATACTTTGAAATGAAGGGGCAGCATGTGGCGCAGTGGTTAGCAGTGGGACAAATAAAATCCCAGAAATAATTGTAAATCAGAAGGTGAAAGGGAGGGGGAACTTAAAACAATTACAATCAACAAGGAAAGGGTACTAATGGAACTATTAGAACTAAAAGCTGACAAGTCCCCAGGTCCTGATGGGATTTATCCGCAAGTGTGAATAGAAGTGGTTGCTGAGATAGTAGATGCATTAGTTTCAATTTTCCAAAATCCTGGGGCGGGATTCTCCACTCCCGCGCCGAAGTGCCCACGCCGTCGTGAACGCCGTCGAGATTCACGACGGCGCGAAACGGCCCCTATCCAGACCGATTCATGGCCCGATAATGGGCTAGGAGCGGGGCCGCGTCACCTACACGCGCCAGGCCTTGTCGCCGCGTAAAGGCGGCCGGCATACATGACGCGGCCGGCGCCGCATAACTGGCGTCACCCGCGCATGCGTGGTTGCCGTCCTCTCAAAGTCCGCCCCGCAAGAAGATGGCGGACGGATCTTGCGGGGCCGCGGAAGGAAGGAGGTCCTCCTTCAGAGAGGATGGCCCGACGATCGGTGGGCACCCCATCCGATGCAGGCCATCCCACATTTGAGGTACACCCCGGTGCAGGATCCCCCCTCCTCTCCTCCCCGCAGGCCGGCCCCCCCCAGCGTTTCCACGCTGTTCCCGACGGCAGCGACCAGGTGTGGACGGCGCCGGGGGGAACCCGCCGTTTTGGCCTGGCCGCTCAGCCCATCCGGGCCTGAGAATAGCGGGGGTGCTGGAGAATCGCCATTTTGGGTGTCTCCGGCAATTCTCCGGCCCGCGGAACTCAACGGGGCAGTTCCCGCCGCTTGGGAGAATCGCGGCAGGGCGTCGCGGGAAATTTTGGCGGCCCAGGCGATTCTCCCAACCGGCGCGGGAGTGGAGAATCTCGCCCCATATATTCTGGAACGGGCCCATCAAAGTGGAAAATAGCAAATGTGACTTGTCTATTCAAGAAAGAAGGGAGACAGAGCAGGAAACTACTGGTCAGTTAGCTTAACATTTGCCATGGGGAAATTGCAGTAATCTATTATTAAGGAGGGTATAGCGGGGCACTTAAAAAACCTCAATGCAATCAAGCAGAGTGAACACACAAAGCTAACTTGCAATGGCTTCTCCCCCTGTTCCACATCACTAATGTCTTTTATGGGAGGAAGTTTGCCATCCTTAACTAGTCTGGCCGACATCTGCCTCCAGATCAACAGTAATGTGGTAAATTCTTAACTGCCCTTTGAAATGGCCCCTCAGTTCAGGGGCAATTATGGAATGGCAACAAATATTGGGAGACGGAAATGCCCAGTATACATGCTATCTTTTTAAATCTAGGAGTATGTCGATATAAGCAGTGGACTATTCAAGAGAAAAAGATGACTATTCAAGAGAAAAAGTGCAGTTGTTTTTTTCTCTTACTGTAGCTTTCATGCAGACACAACATGCACACCACTTATTACTACAAACTATCATTAATTATGTACTCCAACTTTCTTTTTCTGCAATGTAGTTCATATTTGGGATTACATGGGGAATCTATTCTTTCATGCAATTCTGCTCATAAAGAGTTGGTCAATGTTAAGGCTTCATAAGTATATTATGTTTCTGATCAAGTGACCATATTAATATTTATTAAATGTCTCATGCCTGTTGGCACCGTCCACAGGTTTTAGGCTTGTATCCTAAAATCCTGACAGAAGTGGCTCCAAAGGTGGCAGATCCATGAGGGGAAACAACCAATGTGAGAGACTAGGACCAGAGGCCATCGTCTCAGATTAAAGGGGTGTCAATTTAAGACCGAGATTAGGTGGAATTTCGTCTCTCAGAGAGTTATAAGTCTTTCGACCTCCTTGCCTCAGAACTGTGGGGACAGAGTCCTTATGTATACTTAAGGCTGAAATTTATAAGATGCTTGATCAGTAAGTGAATCAAGGGTTACGGGAAAAGGGCAGGAAAGTGGACGTAAGGAATAGGGGATCAGCCATGATCCTACTGAATAGTGAAGCAGGCTTGAGGGGCCGGACAGCCTACTCCTGTTCCTATTTCTTATGGTCTCATGGTTTCTGTTGCAACTATTTCTGACAACATTTTCATAAATTCGTAGGTCCACATTTATAATAGGAAATGCCATACTGTAATCACACTTCCTTGCTAGTTGTGTCAAAAATAAAGACAGTAGGTGGGTTTCTCCGGTCTGCCAGCAACGTTTTGCAGCACGGCGTGCCCCCGCCGTCAGAGGGATTCGCATTTCCCGCAGCCGACCAATGGGGTATCCCATTGTGGCCACCTCGTGCCTTCGGACCGGAGGATCTGTCCAATGAAGAATTCTGATGCATATAAGAACAAGAACAAAGAAAATTACAACACAGGAACAGGCCCTTTGGCCCTCCCAGCCTGCGCCGATCCAGATCCTTTATCTAAACCTGTCGCCTCTTTTCCAAGGATCTACTTCCCTCTGTTCCCGCCCGTTCATATATCTGTCTAGATGCATCTTGAATGATGCTATCGTGCCCGCCTTGACCACCTCCACTGGCAAGGCGTTCCAGACACCCACCACCCTCTGTGTAAAAAACTTTCTACGCACATCTCCCTTAAACTTTCCCCCTTTCACTTTGAGATCGTGACCCTTTGTAATTGACACCCCCACTCTTGGAAAAAGCTTGTTGCTATCCACCCTGTCCATACCTCTCATAATTTTGTAGACCTCAATCAGGTCCCCCCTCAACCTCCTTCTTTCCAACGAAAACAATCATAATCTACTCAACCTTTCTTCATAGCTAGCACCCTCCATACCAGGCAACATCCTGGTGAACCTCCTCTGCACCCTCTCTAAAGCATCCACATCCTTCTTGTAATGTGATGACCAGAACTGCACGCAGTATTCCAAATGTGGCCTAATCAAAGTCCTGTACAACTGTAATATGACCTGCTGACTCTTGTACTCAATACCCCGTCCGATGAAGGCAAGCATGCTGTATGCCTTCTTGACCACTCTATCGACCTGCGTTGTCACCTTTTAGGGTACAATGGACCTGAACTCGCAGATCTCTCTATACATCAATTTTCCCCAGGACTCTTCCATTGACCGTATAGTTCGCTCTTGAATTAAATCTTCCAAAATGCATCACCTTGCATTTGCCTGGATTGAACTCCATCTGCCATTTCTCTGCCCAACTCTCCAATCAATCTATATTTTGCTGTATTCTCTGACAGTCCTCCTCGCTATCTGCAATTCCACCAATCTTAGTATCATCTTCAAACTTGCTAATCAGACCACCTGTACCTTCGTCCAGATCATTTATCAGCGGTCCGAGCACGGATCCCTGTGGAACACCACTAGTCACCTTTCTCAATTTTGAGACACTCCCTTCCACCACTACTCTCTGTCTCCTGTTGCCCAGCCAGTTCTTTATCCATCTAGCTAGTGCACCCTGAACCCCATACGACTTCACTTTTTCCATCAACGTGCCATGGGAAACTTTATCAAACGCCTTACTGAAGTCCATGTATATGACATCTACAGCCCTTCCCTCATCAATTAATTTTGTCACTTCCTCAAAGAATTCTATTAGGTTTGTAAGACATGACCTTCCCTGCACAAAACCATCATGCTGCCCATCACTGATAAGTCTATTTTCTTCCAAATGTGAATAGATCCTATCCCTCAGTATCTTCTCCAACAGTTTGCCTACCGCTGACGTCACGCTCACAGGTCTATAATTCCCTGGATTATCCCTGCTACCCTTCTTAAACAAAGGGACAACATTAGCAATTCTCCAGTCCTCCGGGACCTCACCCGCGCTCAAGGATGCTGCAAAGATATCTGTTAATGCCCCAGCTATTTCGTCCCTCGTTTCCCTCAGTAACCTGGGATAGATCCCATCCGGACCTGGGGACTTGTCCACCTTAATGCCTTTTAGAATACCCCAAACTTCCCCCTTCCTTATGCCGACTTGACCTAGAGTATTTAAACATCCATCCCTAGCCTCAACATCTGTCATGTCCCTCTCCTTGGTGAATACCGATGCAAAGTACTCATTAAGAATCTCACCCATTTCTTCTGACTCCACGCATAAATTCCCTCTTTTGTCTTTGAGTGGGCCAATCATTTCTCTAGGTACGCTCTTGGTCCTTTTCAAATAAAAGGCTTTGGGATTTTCCTTAACCCTGTTAGCCAAAGATATTTCATGACCCCTTTTAGCCCTCTTTATTGCGCATTTGAGATTTGTCCTACTTTCCCGATATTCCTCCAAAGTTTCATTAGTTTTAAGTCGCCTAGATCGTATGTATGCTTCCTTTTTCATCTTAGCTAGTCTCACAATTCCACCCGTCATCCATGGTTCCCTAAACTAGAAAAGACTCCCACATTTCAAATGTGGATTTACCCTTAAACAGCTGCTCCCAATCCACATTCCCTAGCTCCTGCCGAATTTTGGTATAGCTGGCCTTCCACCAATTTAGCACTCTTCCTTTAGGACCACTCTCGTCTTTGTCAATGAATATCCTAAAACTTACGGAATTGTGATCGCTATTCCCAAAGTAGTCACCGACTGAAACTTCAACCACCTGGCCGGGATCATTCCCCAATACCAGGTCCAGTATGGCCCCTTCCCGAGTTGGACTATTTACATACTGCTCTAAAAAACTCTCCTGGATGCTCCTTACAAATTCTGCTCCATCTACGCCTCCAACACTACATGAGTCCCATTCAATGTTGGGGAAGTTAAAATCTCCCATCACGACCACCCTATTGCTCCTACATTTTTCTATAATCTGTCTACATATTTGTACCTCTACTTCACGCTCGCTTTTGGGAGGCCTGTAGTAAAGTCCCAACAATGTTACTGCACCCTTCCTATTTCTTAGCTCTACCCATATTGCCCCAGTGCTCCATCGTGCCCTCCTTAATCATCTCTGACCAGCAATGCAACTCCTCCACCCCATTTACCTCCCTCTCTATCCCTCCTGAAGCATCTATACCCTGGGATATTTAGGTGCCAGTCTTGCCCTTCCTTCAACCAAGTCTCAGTAATACCAATAATATCATATTCCCAGGTACTAATCCACGGCCTAGGTTCATCTGCCTTACCTGCTACATTTCTCGCATTGAAACAAATGCACCTCAGACCACCTGTCCCTTTGCGTTCATCATCTCTTCCCTGTCTACTCTTCCCCTTAGACACATTGAGTTTATTATCTAGTACCTTACTGGCTTTAGGTGCTGCCTCTTTACTGACCTCTAACTTCCTAATCTGGTTCCCATCCCCCTGCCACATTAGTTTAAAACCTCCCCAACAGTGTTAGCAAAAGCACCCCCTAGGACATTGGTTCCAGTCCTGCCCAGGTGTAGACAATCCGATTTGTAATGGTCCCACCGCCCCCAGAACCGGTTCCAATGTCCCACAAATCTGAACCCCTCCCTCCTGCACCATCTCTCAAGTCACGTATTCATTCTGACTATTCTTGAATTTCAACTCTGACTGTCTCGTGGCACTGGTAGCAATCCTGAGATTACTACCTTTTTTAAAAAATATATATTTTATTAAAGTTTTCAAACACAATTTTTTCCCTTACAAATCAAAGAAATAAAAATACAAGTAACATGATAACTGCAATATGACATTGTGTAACTAACATGGTAAACTAACTAAATAACACGAAGTAATACTCCACCCCGCCCTCTCTCCACCTCCAAAAACCCAAACAATTTACCCCCCCTCCCCCTGGGTTGCTGCTGCTGGTCATCTATCTTCCCTCTAACGTTCCGCTAGGTAGTCGAGGAACGGTTGCCACTGCCTGGTGAACCCTTGAGCCGATCCTCTCAGCGCAAACTTCATCTGCTCCAGTTTTATGAACCCCGCCATATCGTTTATCAAGGCCTCCAGTCCGGGGGGTTTCCCTTCCTTCCACATGAGTAAAATCCTATGCCGGGCTACTAGGGACGCAAACGCCACGACATCGGCCTCTTTCGCCTCCTGCACTCCCGGCTCATCCGCAACTCCAAATAAAGCTAACCCCCAGCCTGGTTTGACCCGGACCTTCACCACCTTCGAGATCACTCCCGTCACTCCCCTCCAATACCCCTCCAGTGCCGGACACAACCAAAACATATGTGTGTGGTTCGCCGGGCTTCCCCCGCACCTCCCACACTTGTCCTCCACTCCGAAGAACCTGCTCAACCTTGCTCCCGTTATATGTGCTCTATGCAGCACCTTAAATTGGATCAGGCTAAGCCTGGCACACGAGGAAGAGGAATTTACCCTATTTAGGGCATCAGCCCACAAACCCTCCTCAATCTCCTCCCCGAGCTCTTCCCATTTTCCCTTCAGTTCGCTCACCAACTCCTCCCCCTCTTCTCTCATCTCCCGGTATATCTCTGACACTTTGCCCTCCCCGACCCACCCCCCCGAAAGCACCCTGTCCTGGATCCCTTGTGTCGGGAGCAGCGGAAATTCCCTCACCAGTTGTTTCGTGAACGCTCTCACCTGCATATATTTAAAGAAGTTTCCCCGGGGCAGCTTATACTTTTCCTCAAGCGCTCCGAAGCTCGCAAACGTCCCGTCTATAAATAAATCTCCCACTCTCCTGATTCCTACCCGGTGCCAGCTCTGGAATCCTCCATCCTTCCTCCCTGGGGCAAACCTATGGTTGTTCCTGATCGGGGACCACACCGAGGCTCCCAGCACACCCCTCTGTCGCCTCCATTGCCCCCAGATACTTAATGTTGCCGCCACCACTGGGTTTGTGGTCAATTTTTTTGTTGAGAGCGGTAGTGGTGCCGTCACCAGCGCTTTTAAGCTCGTCCCTTTACAGGACTTCATCTCCAATCTTTTCCACGCTGCTCCCTCTCCCTCTATCATCCATTTACGAATCATCGCCACATTGGCGGCCCAGTAGTAGTCGCCCAAATTCGGCAACGCCAGTCCCCTTCTGTCTCTACTACGTTGTAGGAACCCCCTCCTTACCCTCGGGACCTTCCCTGCCCACACGAAGCTCGTGATGCTCCTATCTATTTTTTTTAAAAAGGCCTTAGTGATCAGTATAGGGAGACATTGGAACACAAATAGGAACCTCGTGAGGACCATCATCTTAGTTGCCTGCACTCTGCCCGCCAGTGACAGCGGCTGCATGTCCCACCTTTTGAAATCCTCTTCCATTTGTTCCACCAGTCGTGTCAGATTAAGTCTGTGTAAGGTTCCCCAGCTCCTGGCTATCTGAATCCCCAGGTATCGGAAGTTTCTTTCCACTCTCCTTAGCGGTAGGCCATCTATCCCTCTACTCTGGTCCCCAGGGTGTATCACAAAAAGCTCACTCTTTCCCATGTTAAGCCTATATCCCGAGAAATCTCCAAACTCCCTCAATATCTGCATGACCTCTGTCATCCCCCCCACTGGGTCCGTCACATACAGCAATAAGTCATCCGCGTAGAGTGACACTCGGTGTTCCTCTCCCCCTCTAATCACCCCTCTCCATTTTCTGGAGTCTCTCAGCGCTATGGCCAGTGGTTCAATTGCCAACGCGAACAGTAATGGGGACAATGGGCATCCCTGTCTTGTTCCCCTGTATAGTCAAAAAATACTCCGACCTTTGCCGACCTGTGACCACACTTGCCGTTCGGGCCCCATAGAGGAGTTTAACCCAGCTGACAAACCCGTCCCCGAACCCGAACCTCCTCAGCACCTCCCATAGATACTCCCACTCCACCCTATCAAATGCCTTCTCTGCATCCATTGCCGCCACTATCTCTGCCTCCCCCTCTACTGGGGGCATCATTATCACCCCTAATAGCCGTCGCACGTTGACATTTAGTTGTCTCCCCTTTACGAACCCTGTCTGGTCTTCGTGCACCACCCCCGGGACACAATCCTCTATCCTCGTTGCCAGCACCTTTGCTAGCAACTTGGCGTCCACATTTAGCAGTGAGATAGGCCTATAGGACCCGCACTGCAGCGGATCTTTATCCCGCTTCAAGATTAGCGATATCGTCGCCTCCGACATTGTCGGGGGTAGGGTCCCCCCTTCTCTGGCCTCGTTAAAGGTCCTTACCAGCAGCGGGGCCAACAAGTCCACATATTTTCTATAAAATTCCACCGGGAACCCATCTGGTCCCGGGGCCTTCCTTGCCTGCATGTTTCCCAGCCCCTTGGTAACCTCGTCCACCCCAATCGGCGCCCCCAGGCCTTCCACCTCCTGCTCCTCCACCCTCGGGAACCTTAATTGGTCCAAAAACTGCCGCATCTCCTCTTTTCCCTCCGGGGGTTGGGACCTATAAAGTCTCTCGTAAAAGGACTTAAACACCTCGTTTATCTTCCCTGCTCTCCGCACCGTAGCTCCCTTTTCATCCCTAATTCCCCCTATCTCCCTCGCCGCTGTCCTCTTTCGCAGCTGATGGGCCAACAGGCGACTCGCCTTTTCCCCATATTCATATCTCATCCCCTGTGCCTTCCTCCACTGTGCCTCCGCCCTCCTTATGGTCAACAGGTCGAACTCCGTCTGGAGTCGTCGCCTCTCCCTGTATAGTCCTTCCTCCGGGGCCTCTGCGTATTCTTTATCTACCCTCAAAATCTCCCCCAGTAGTCTTTCCCTTTCCTTGGCCTCTATTTTCCCCTTATGGGCCCTGATGGAGATCAGCTCTCCTCTGACCACCGCCTTTAGTGCTTCCCATACTACTCCCACTCGGACCTCCCCGTCGTCATTGGCCTCCAGGTATCTTTCGATACATCCCCGCACCCTTCCGCAGACTCCCTCATCCGCCAGTAATCCCACATCCAGTCGCCAGAGTGAACGCTGCTCCTTCTCCTCTCCTAGTTCCAGGTCCACCCAGTGTGGGGCCTGATCTGAAACAGCTATGGCTGAATACTCAGTTCCTTCCACCCTCGAGATCAGTGACCTTCCCAAAACAAAGAAATCTATCCGGGAATACACCTTGTGAACATGGGAGAAGAAGGAGAACTCTTTGGCCTTCGGCCTAACAAATCGCCACGGATCCACTCCCCCCATTTGGTCCATAAACCCCCGAAGCACCTTGGCCGCTGCCGGCCTTCTTCCAGCCCTAGATCTAGATCTATCTAACCCTGGGTCCAACACGGTGTTGAAGTCCCCCCCCATTATCAGGTTTCCTACCTCCAGGTCCGGGATACGTCCCAGCATCCGCTTCATAAATCCCGCATCATCCCAATTCGGGGCACATACGTTAACCAACACGACCTCCATTCCCTCCAGTCTGCCACTCACCATCACATATCTGCCTCCGCTGTCTGCTACAATGTTCCTAGCTTCGAATGACACCCGTTTCCCCACCAGTATGGCCACCCCTCTGTTCTTTGCATCCAGCCCTGAGTGGAACACCTGTCCCACCCATCCTTTCCTTAACCTAACTTGGTCCGCCACCTTCAGGTGCGTCTCCTGAAGCATAGCCACGTCTGCCCTCAGTCCTTTCAAGTGCGCGAACACTCGGGCCCTTTTAATCGGCCCATTTAGGCCTCTCACGTTCCACGTGATCAGCCGAACTGGGGGGCTAGCTGCCCCTTCCCGTGTCGACTAGCCATCACCCTCTCTAGGCCAGTCCCACGTCCCGGTTCCGCGCACCCACCCGTTCCCCAGGCGGCGCATTCCAGCCCCGACCACCCTTTCTTTTACCAGTTCCTCTTTGATTTCTGCAGCAGCAACCCAGTTATCCTCCCCCTCTCCCCCCGCTAGATCCCCATCTAGCATGATTACTCCCCCCATATTGCTTCCGAAAGTCAGCTGACTTCAACTGACCCCAGCTTCCCCGCTCTCTCCTTGACCCCCCCCGTGTGGGGAACTCCCATCTACCTTGCGCCTATCTTCCCGCCATCATCTTTCTGGCGCGGGAACAAGAACAGTAAGCCCAGTGTTCTCTATAGTTGTCCCGCCCCTTGTGGCGCAGCTCCCTCTGCCGCCCCACTCCCATTCCCCATCCCCCGCCTATGTCTCTTCTTCCCCCCCACCGGCGCCCACATTTCTTAGTGTGTCCCCCTCCCCAATTTACATCTCTATATACATCGGCATTGTCATTTCCCCTCTAACATCAGTCCCTCAGTTCTGATCCAGTTTCTCGTTTTTAATGAAGGTCCATGCTTCTTCCGCCGTTTCGAAGTAGTGATGCCTCTCCTGGTGCGTGACCCACAGTCGCGCCGGCTGCAGCATCCCGAACTTCATCTTCTTCTTGTGTAGCACCTCCTTGGCTCGATTAAAACTCGCCCTCCTTCTCGCCACCTCCGCACTCCAATTCTGGTACACCCGTACCACCGCATTCTCCCATCTACTACTTCGTACCTTTTTGGCCCATCTCAGAACCACCTCTCTGTCATTGAAGCGATGAAATCGCACGATCGTCGCCCTAGGTGGTTCTCCCGCCTTTGGTCTCCTCGCAGGGACCCGATGAGCCCCTTCCACTTCCAAGGGGCCCGAGGGGGCCTCAGCTCCCATTAGCGAGCGTAGCATCGTGCTCACGTAAGCCCCGCCGTCCGCTCCTTCCACTCCCTCGGGGAGACCCAGGATCCGAAGGTTCTTTCTCCGTGATCTGTTTTCTATGACTTCAATCCTTTCAATGCACTTTTTGTGGAGCGCCTCGTGTGTCTGCGTTTTGACCGCCAGGCCCAGGATCTCGTCTTCGTTGTCCATCACCTTCTGCTCCACCACGCGGAGCTCCATCTCCTGGGTCTTTTGTGCCTCCTTAAGCCCCTCAATTGCCTGTAGCATCGGGGCCAGCACCTCCTTCTTAAGCAGCTCCACACACCGTCTCAAAAATTCGTCTTGGTCCGGCCCCCATGTCGCCTGGGCTCTCTCCGCCGCCATCTTGCTCCTTTTTTCTTCTGCCCCTGTCCTCGAGGATTCTTCGCGATCTGGCCGCCGCCGCCGATATTTTTCTTTTTCGTTGGGGGGGACTCCCTGTTGTCTCACCCCACACCGTCCCGAAAAAATTCCCCGTCGGGGCTCTTAAAAGAGCCCGAAGGTCCGTTCGAGCTGGAGCCGCCGAAACGTGCGGCTTAGCTGGTCATCGCCGCAACCGGACTGAGATTACTACCTTTGAGGTCCTACTTTTTGAGGTCATCACCCCCAACAGTATCCAAAACTGTATACCTGTTTTGGAGGGAGCTGACCGCAGCAGACACCTGCACTGCCTTCCTGTTCTTTCTCTGCCTTTTGGTCACCCATTCCCTGTCTCCCTTACCAATCCCAAACTGCGGTGTGACCAACTCACTGAACATGCTATTCACGACCTCCTCAGCATCGCGGATGCTCCAAAGTGAGTCCACCCGCAGCTCCAGAGCTGTCCTGCGGTCTAACAGGAGCTGAAGCTGGACACACTTCCCGCACATGAAGGAGTCAGGGGCATCGGCCGCGTCCCTGAACTCCCACATTGAGCAAGAGGAGCATAACATGGGTCTGGGATCTCCTGCCAATTTTACACTCCCAACAGTAAGTTTAAAAAAAAAATTTACTCCCCTTCTCAGCAAGCACTGACTCAGCAACCACTGCACCTCGCACGATAACACCTCAGGGAAAAGAAAAACTACATACCAGTCACAGCCAATCACTTACCTGCAGGCTGTGACGTCACGGTTCAACTTCTTTCTACTTCTACCTGCCCTCGAGTCTCCCTCTTGATCTTTACTCGGCTGGGATCCTTACAGTGATTGTTTTTTTTTGGTTAGAGGAGGAGATGGGGGGGGGAAACACTGAAGAAGTGTTTCGGGTTTAACTGTCACTTGACAACAGCTCCTCCACAAACCACCGTTTGGATGCAGTGATCGCAATGCATGGATGCAAATCCCCGCAACAGCCAATCAGCAGCTCCGCTCTACTGCCCTCTGCCGAATGCTTGCCTTGACTTGAACACCTAGGGTGTCTTGCTCAGGTACACTTTCTGGATGCAGTGACCGCAATACACAGATGCAAATTTTCCCCACAACAGCCAATCAGCAGCTCCGCTCTACTGCCCTCTGCTGGGTGCTTGCCTTGAGCACCTAGAGTGTCTTGCTCTGGTACACTTTCTGGATGCAGTGACTGCAACGCACAGATGCAAATTTTCCCCACAACAGCCAATCAGCAGCTCCGCTCTACTGCCCGCTGCTGGATGCTTGCCTTGACTTGAACACCTAGGGTGTCTTGCTCAGGTACACTTTCTGGATGCAGTGACCGCAATGAACAGATGCACATTTTCCCCACAACAGCCAATCAGCAGCTCCGCTCTACTGCCCGCTGCTGGATGCTTGCCTTGAACACCTAGAGTGTCTTGCTCAGGTACACTTTCTGGATGCAGTGACCGCAACGCACAGATGCAAATTTTCCCCACAACAGCCAATCAGCAGCTCCGCTCTACTGCACTCTGCTGGATGCTTGCCTTGACTTGAACACCTAGGGTGTCTTGCTCAGGTACACTTTCTGGATGCAGTGACCGCAATGAACAGATGCAAATTTTCCCCACAACAGCCAATCAGCAGCTCCGCTCTACTGCCCTCTGCTGGATGCTTGCCTTGAACACCTAGAGTGTCTTGCTCAGGTACACTTTCTGGATGCAGTGACCGCAACGCACAGATGCAAATTTTCCCCACAACAGCCAATCAGCAGCTCCGCTCTACTGCCCTCTGCTGGATGCTTGCCTTCACTTGAGCACCTAGAGTGTCTTGTTCAGGTACACTTTCTGGATGCAGTGACCGCAATGCACAGATGCAAATTTTCCCTGTAACAGCCAATCAGCATCTCCACTCTACTGCCCTCTGCTGGATGCTTGCCTTGACTTGAACACCTAGGGTGTCTTGCTCAGGTACACTTTCTGGATGCAATGACCGCAATGCACAAATGCAAATTGTCCCCCAACAGCCAATCAGCACCTCTGCTCGACTGCCCTCTGCTGGATGGTTGCCTTGACTTGAACACCGAGGGTGCCTTGTTTGAATTCAAAGTACAGTACAGTCTGAATTATATCCATGCACTTAGTCTAATTTCTCTTGCCCTCTAATACCATTTTACCTAAAGCTAACACAGGTCTTGAATTTCTACTGGCAATATGCACTAGCTATGATTCCAAGCAATTAACATAGGTAACCTGGAACTATGTATAAAAACATCTCAACATTAGATGACAAACACTATGTACAATTAGAAGTCTTACAACACCACGTTAAAGTCCAACAGGTTTGTTTCGATGTCACTAGCTTTCGGAGCGCTGCTCCTTCCTCAGGTGAATGAAGAGGTATGTTCCAGAAACATATATATATAGTCAGATTCAAAGATGCCAGACAATGCTTGGAATACGAGCATTAGCAGGTGATTACATCTTTACAGATCCAGAGATGGGGTTAAAGAGGTGTGAATTGTGTCAAGCCAGGACAGTTGGTAGGATTTCGCAGGCCAGATGGCAGGGGATGAATGTAATGCGACATGAATCCCAGGTCCCGGTTGAGGCCACACTCATGTGTGCAGAACTTGGCTATAAGTTTCTGCTCGGCGATTCTGCGTTGTCGCGCGTCCTGAAGGCCGCCTTGGAGAACGCTTACCCGGAGATCAGAGGCTGAAAGCCCTTGACTGCTGCAGTCTATGCAGACATTTTTGTTCTCCCAACTAAAGAATCCAACTGTATTCCATTTCAATAAATTAATTCTTTCTACACACTGTTGAGAAATATGAGATAGAAGGCGTACGTTGTATTCATAGTTATGAGGAATAAGTTTTAGCTTTAAGTTTAATTTATATTTTTTTTACCTGTGAATTAAAAAGGTGAAACCCGAGTCGAGTTTCATTTTAGAGTGGAGACAGCAGATCTGGAGCTGTTGGTATATCTACATTTTTAACAAGGTTTTACTAACCCTTGAAGTAGTTTAGAAAAAAACTGCTGTTCATTGAGTCATAGAATTTACAGTGCAGAAGGAGGCCATTCAGCCCATCGAGTCTGTATCGGCCCTTGGAAAGATCACCCTACTTAAGACCATGCCTCCACCCTATCTCTGTAACCCAGTAACTCCAAGTAACGTTTTTGGACACTAAGGGCAATTTATCATGGCCAATCCACCTAACCTGCACATCTTTGGATTGTGGGAGCAAACCGGAACTCCCCGGAGGAAACCCATGCAGAGACAGGGAGAACGTGCAGACTCCGCACAGACATGACCCAAGCCCGGAATCGAACGTGGGACCCTGGAGCTGTGAAGCAACAGTGGTAACCACTGTGCTACCGTGCTGCCCACAGTATTGTTGCCTAGTAATAGAGATATAGAGGCAGAGACAGAACAGCAGCTTTTAGTTCAGTTGACAGCCCCACAGACCTTCCCCCCGACCCCGCAGGCCTGCACTACGAGATGGCCCGCTAACGCCGCCGGGCCCCGCTGTTTCTTCTGCGGGCAGGTGAATCATCCCCGCCCACGCTGCCCAGCCCGCACTGCCACCTGCAAAGGGTGCGGCAAGAAGGGCCACTTTGTGGGGGTCTGCCAGGCCCACGGCGTGGCCGTGGTCTCCAGCGACTCCGGACCGCCGCGGCAACCCCCCCTTCAGGCCCCGACCGGCCAGCGCTCACCGCCACCCCCCCTATCCTAGCGCCACGTGCGACCCACGGACGCGGCCATCTTGCCCCCCTGGACACCACGCTGGACGGGTGGGCGCCACCATTTTGTCCATCGCCGCCGCCATCTTGTTCATCCCCGGACACCATGTGCGACCCATGGGTGACGCCATTTTGGATGGGGCCCCAGGCCCCCAGCACGGCCGACTACACGCTGCCCGATCAGAACTCGCGACTGCTTCATCTGGCCTCGGTGACACTGGACCAAAGTTGACCCCAGGCACTCGCAACAGCTACAACGACGGTCCTCATCAACAGCCACGAGATGTCTTGCCTGATTGACTCTGGGAGCACGGAAAGCTTTGTTCACCCCGACACAGTAAGGCGCTGTTCATTTGTAACCCACCCTGGAAATCAAAGGATCTCCCTGGCCTCCGGGTCACACTCGGTGGAGATAAAATGAAGGAGTTCTGCCGAGCGAACCTCACTCTCCAAGGCAGGAAATTCGACAATTTCCGCCTGTATGTCCTGCCGCACCTCTGCGCGGCTACCCTCCTGGGGCTGGACTTCCAATGCCATTTGCAAAGCCTGACCTTTAAATTCGGCGGCCCTATAGCACCCCTTGCTGTCTGCGGCCTCGCGACCCTTAAGGTCTACCCTCCTTCCCTGTTTGCGAACCTCACCCCGGATTGCAAACCCGTCGCCACCAGGAGCAGATGGTACAGTGCCCAGGACCGGACCTTCATCAGGTCAGAGGTCCAAAGGCTGCTGGGGGAAGGGGTCATCGAAGCGAGTAACAGTCCCTGGAGAGCTCAAGTAGTGGTGGTAAAGACCAGGGAGAAGCATAGGATGGTCATTGACTACAGCCAGACCATCAACAGGTTTACGCAGCTGGATGCGTACCCTCTCCCCGTATAGCCGACCTGGTAAACAGGATCGCACAATACAAGGTCTTCTCCACGGTGGATCTCAAGTCCGCCTACCACCAGCTACCCCTTCCTAATAGTGACCGCAAGTACACGGCCTTCGAAGCAGATGGGCGGCTCTATCAATTTTTAAGAGTTCCCTTTGGTGTCACTAATGGGGTCTCGGTCTTCCAGCGAGACATGGACCGAATGGTTGACTGGTAGGGCTTATGCGCAACGTTCCCGTATCTGGATAATGTCACCATCTGCGGCCATGACCAGCAGGACCACGACACTAACCTCCGCAAATTTCTCCAGACCGCGAAAATCCTTAACCTGACATACAATAAGGATAAATGAGTGTTTAGCACCGACCATCTAGTCATTCTAGGCTACGTAGTGCGAAGTGGAATCATAGGCCCCGACCCCAAGTGCATGCGCCCCCTTATGGAGATTCCCCTCCCTCACAGCCCCAAGAACCTGAAGCGCTGCCTCAGGTTTTTCAGCTATTACGCACAGTGGGTCCCCAACTACGCAGACAAAGCCCGACCCCTAATCCAGTCCACAACCTTCCCCCTGTCGACGGAGGCCCGCCAGGCCTTCAGCCACATCAAAGCAGACATTGCAAAGGCCACGATGCGCGCCATCGACGAGTCCCTCCCCTTCCAGGTCAAGAACGATGCGTCCGACGTAGCTCTGGCGGCCTCCCTCAACCAAGCGGCCAGGCCCGTGGCCTTCTTCACCCGTACCCTCCATGCTTCCGAAATTCGCCATTCCTCGGTCGAAAAAGAGGCACAAGCCACAGTAGAAGCTGTGAGACATTGGAGGCATTACCTGGCCGGCAGGAGATTCACTCTCCTCACGGACCAACGGTCGGTTGCCTTCATGTTCGATAGTGCACAGCGGGGCAAGATTAAAAACGACAAGATCTTGCGGTGGAGGATAGAACTCTCCACCATCAACTACGAGATCTTGTACCGTCCGGGGAAGCTAAACGAGCCTCCTGATGCCCTGTCCCGCGGTACAAGTGGACCGCCTTCGAGTCCTCCATGAGGACCTCTGCCACCTGGGGGTCACTCGTTTCTTCCACTTCATCAAGACCCGCAACCTGCCCGACTCCATCAAGGAGGTCAGGACAGTCACCAGCGACTGCCAAATCTGCGCAGAGTGCAAACCGCACTTCTACCGGCCAGAGAGGGCACACCTGATAAAGGCTTCCCGTCCCTTTGAGCGCGTCAGCATGGATTTCAAAGGCCCCCTCCCCTCCACCGACCGCAACACGTATTTCCTGAACGTGATTGACGAGTACTCCCGGTTCCCTTTCGCCATCCCCTGCCCAGACATGACCACAACCACCGTCATTAAGGCCCTCCAGGGAATCTTTACACTGTTCGGTTTCCCCACGTACATACACAGTGATAGTGGGTCCTCCTTTATGAGCGACGAACTGTGTCAATTCCTGCTCAGCAAGGGCATCGCCTCGAGCAGGACGACCAGTTACAACCCCCGGGGAAACGGGCAGGTAGAGAGGGAGAACGGAACAGTCTGGAAGACTGTTCTACTGGCCCTATGGTCCGGGAATCTCCCAGTCTCCCGCTGGCAAGAAGTCCTCCCGATGGCCCTCCACGCCATCCGGTCGCTGCTCTGTACAACCACAAATCAGACACCTCATGAACGTCTCCTTGTTTTCTCCAGGAAGTCCTCCTCCAGGACCTCGCTCCCAACCTGGTTAGCGACACCCAGACCCATCCTGCTTCGGAAGCACGTGCGGGCACACAAGTCGGACCCGTTGGTCGAGAGGGTCCACCTGCTGCACGCTAACTCCCAGTACGCCTACGTGGCGTTCTCTGATGGCCGGCAAGATAGTCTCCCTTCTGGACCTGGCACCCGCCGGAACCCCACGCGCACCCGAACCATTGCCCCCCTGCCCCCCCCCCCCCCACAGCACCTCGCTGGAGGGTCAGATCTCCCGCCGCTCATGCCTAGGCCCGCCCACCCACCGACGCCCCCTACAGGCGCCGCCACCCCCCCCCCGACGCCCCCTACAGGCGCACCCCCCCCCCCCCCGTAACAACCTTTTGCCCCAACAGCGCCGCCTAGGGGTGACGAAGCTGCGAGGGAGGGCGAAACCACGCCCCCGGAGTCGCAACTACCGGGACCCCCACTAGATTCACCACCGAAGCCCAGACGCTCCAGAAGGACGACCAGGCCACCCGATCAACTGATTTCTTCGCTGTGACTTTAACTGTGAACTTTGTAAGTATCCACGACATCACGGTACCTCCATATCTGATCATACCATGTTAAAGGTGACTGTTACCACTGGCCACCACCCCCGCCGGACTCTTTTTTAACAGGGGGTGAATGTGGTGGTACCAGGTATTGCGGTACCTAAGAGGCTGATGACCATTGGTTCGACCCAGGAGTCTACCATTGGCTGTTGTTACGTAGCTCCGCCCTGACAAGCGGAGGAGTATAAGAAACGGTGCTGTCCCAGCAGCCTTCACTTTCTGTACCAAAGCTGCTGGGGAACAAGTTCCAGTAGATTAAAGCCTTCAGTTATGAAATAATTTCGTCTTGAGTGCAATTGGAAAAAATGAATTGGGTACTCTAAATTTTTTTTTTAAAGAATGAGGAGCAGAGGAAGGGTTCAAGTTAAACGTGAAAAAGCTGCAGGAAGCAGACTTAACTCAAAATCAGCCATAGATACTAGGAGACAGCCAAAGGTCTGTAACACTTAATTATGGGCCTGTAGAGCAGTGGTGTTCTATTGGTATGGTTGAATACCTAAGCGAATGTATAGAAGGCAAAGCTTGAATGCATCCAGGGGTGAAGAAAACAGAAGGAGAGATCAAAACCCTGGAGGTGGTGTTATGTAGAGTGGCACACTTCTGGTGTTGTCAAGAAATTTCAAACTTTGTTAGGAACAAGAAGGTGTTTATTATTTAAGAGTAACTCGATACAAGAGGTTTTGTAACAAGGAGCTGCCTTGGAGCACACACTTACTACATCGCTGCTAGATGTATTCAGCCCAAGAGAGGACCCCAAGATCACTCGCTCTTGGTTCCCAATGAGCCCCCCAGTCAGGACACCAACTTCTGCTGTGCTGTCTTAACACAGACACCACAAACATTACAAAAGCAGAAAATATTGGACAACCTCAGCAGGACTGACATCATCTGTGGAGAGAAAAGGGAGCAAACGTTTTGAGTCTGGATCAAAGCTGTGTTAAAGAGCCATCCAGACTTGAAACATTAGCTCCCTTTTCTCTCCACAGATGCGGTCAGATCTGCTAAGATTGCCCAGTATTTTCTGTTTTTGTTTCAGATTCCAGCATCCGCAGTAATTTGCTTTTATTTTCCCTCCCCCTTTAATTGTTTTTCCTGCAATCTTCAAGATAGATTTACTCAAACCTATGTTCTAAATAAACATTATAATCACAAATTAGATATCCATAAATTGGGGACTTCCGGTGGCGGCATGTAAGTGGAGGTCGCACATTAGGCGACTCCTGCTTGTGGAGGCTCTGGTTTTTGGACTTTTATGTCTGGTTTCAGGGGTAGTTTTTGAATGAGCTGGTGTGGGAAGGTATATGGAAGGTGCGAGATGTCAAAAAACTCAGAAGGGCACTGGAAAGAAGGGGGCGAGTGAAAGTCTGCTGGTCACCCCTCCACTACTCCTCTGGGTCCTGGCAGACGCCACCCTTTCCCCTCGCCCCTCCATTTCCCAGCCAGCCATGCCAGCTCTAGGACGGCAGCCCACAGCCACGCCTCTGGGAACGTGTCCTAGCTATGCTCCCTCCCTCAGCAGCCATTGCGCATATTTCCCGATTTTTAAAACCACAAGTGAACCTCGCGGTTGGTATTTCCTCCTGGTGGAGGTGAAGCACCATGGGCCCGGGAGAATACCAGGACAGGTCCATTAATAATATGCCAACAGCGTTTACTGTACGTGTGGTGTAGAATGCATTCATGCCGCTGTCTAAGCACCGGAGCATGGCATTCCGTCTGGCGCCGGTCTCTATTTCCGGCTGAATCGTGATTCTCCGCCCGATCGCCTTTCCCGATTCTGGCATCGGTCAATGGAGAATCCCACCCATGGGATTCTTCCATACAGGTTTGCTGCTTTCCGAGTCCTGTTCTAGACTTTGTGCTGACCACGGACGACACACTTTTCGCTGCACACTTTTGGAGAGTGTCACTCTCCAATCCTTCATTGATCCTTTTCTCCGTCAGGCACATTACTCCACAATGCATGCAGGTCCCATCATCACAGTGCAACCCAGTCATATGTCCCATTCAACATACGCTGTCTGTCACATGTGAAGTAATGGTCGAGGTAGTCTGTTTCTGGTACTTAGGCCGTGTGATAAAGTTCCTTCTCTTTCTGGCATTTCTCTTTGGCATCTTTTCCATTGACCATATTGGAAAAGTTCTTGTGCTTTTCTATTAGTGTGATCCTCTCAGCAACCTTTTTCTAGCATGTAATCTCAGTTTCCTTCTCTGCCTGAATTGCTGCATTGATTAGATTTCTTCAGCACAACTACTTCAACTGGCTGGCTTTTTTTGCCAATCCCTTACTTTCGTCTTCTGCATCAATCAATCTTCTGCTTGGACATGAGTAGTTTTTTCTTTAATGTATCCGCTTTCTCCTCCAAATGTATTTTGCACTCAGCCTCCATCAGTTGCAGTTTGGTAGTTCCAGCTTCATCTTCTTTATCTTGATATTCATCTGTAGTGCCCTTAGATGGAACTGACAATTTTAAATGACCCAACTTGTTTAAAAGTGTTCTCTGCAGGATCATAGTTTTCAAACTGTTTCTGAATTTGTTCCAACTCAGTTTTATTTCAACTGTTGCCTTCCCAATATCTCACTCAATTGAGAGCTGATTTGTTTGTACCCGATGATTAAGCCATTCTTCTTGGTTTCTGATTCTCATTCTCAGTATGCATAAGTTTTACTCTTAGTCCATTTGTCTCATTTAAACATTGTTCCATCAGCACTCCAACCGGCACGGTTGCACATTGGGTAGCAGTGTTGCTTCACAGCTCCAGGGTCCCAGGTTCGATTCCCGGCTTGGTTCACTGTCAGTGTGGAGTTTGTACGTTCTCCCCGTGTCTGCATGGATTTCCTCCGGGTGCTCCGGTTTCCTCCCACAAGTCCTGAAAGAGTGAAGAGTTAAGTGAATTGGACATCCTGAGTTCTCCCTCTGTGCACCCGAACAGGCGCCGGAATGTGGCAACTAGGGGCTGTAGTGATCTGTACATACATCTGCACATACACCAGGCGCTACAGCACAGGTATAACAGCCACAGCATCACTAGAGGGCAGCATCAGAAATGGGTATAAAGGGTCCAGCCCAAGGGTGGATCCGTCTCTTTCAGAAACACAAGGCGAGTGAGCAGCAGCAGACAGAAACAGCTCAGCATAGGCAGTTTACCTTAGCTTCACTGGTCATACCTCTTGACTGTATTATATCTAGTTAAGCTCTGGAAACAGAACAAACCCACTGAATAAAGTATTTGTGTTAACTGGAAGTCTACAATCTTTATTCAGACTTAGAGAATAACATATGGTACCAGGAGTGATTTCAGAAAGCTAGCTAGACACCAGCAAGAGAAGAAAAACTTAAACTGGATATTCGACTGTGGAAGACTTCGCAGCAAATGGATCCTCGACGACTAACTGATTCGGTGGAACTTGTTGGAACTCCATGGCAGCTGGAAACAACCGGTAATTTAAGTTATAACTGGAAGATGTTTGAACAGCTGTTCTAAATATTTATCACAGCTAATGATTTAAGCACTGCCTCTGACGCAACAAAAATAGCCCTACTACTCTCAAAAGGAGGGCATGAAGCTAGGGAAATTTATAATTGCTTTAATTACTTATAAGGTGAGGACAAAACCAAAGTAGAAGTTATACTCAAAAAATTTGATGAACGCTGTAACAGTCAGTCTGGTGAGATGCTGGAAAGATTTAACTCTTGTCAGAGAAACGGAAGGCCCATCTCTGATTTTATTACAAATCTCAAGTTAACACCACAAGGCTGTGATTATGCTGATTTCAGAGACACTGTGATAATGCATCAATTAATTTCTGGACTATCTGATAAAAATTTGAGAGAAGAACTTTCACAAAATAAGTATCTAACTCTAGGAATCACTATACAAAAATGCCTTGCTTATGAACAAAAACAAAATCAATACTTTGAGTCTCTACAAACACAGAATCATCATTTAGAAAACAAAATCGGTAAAAATGGCGCGAACACTCACCACGAGGCGGAGGCAGTGTTGAATCGGAAGAAGATGGAGGTTCTGAGAGGCAGCCATCTTGAGAAAGGTGCCGCACATGCTCAGTTGCGAAAAAAGTGCACAGTACAGGAAACTCGGAGTGTGCATGGGCAATCGAGTCCTACGCATGACGTCACAAGAGTCATGAAGTCAGAGGACCAGGACCACGGCCACTTAAAAGGGAAATGCACGAAAATGAACAAAAAGACATTTAAAGCTGCAAAACACAATTTTCTTGCCTTAAAAGGCAGAACAATGCCCGAACTTACACCAGCAGTTGAAACTAACTTTCATAACATCCTGGAACAAGCAGTTAGCACCGCCTTTGAAGATGATATGGTCCTTGTAGACTACGACTCAGACGGAGATTTCATCTTGGGAGATGGCTAACCCAGTACCAAATCCGAACTGCAACTAGAGGTGTTGTACCGTGAAGACCCCGACAATGAGTTCTTCGGATTGGGGATTCTTCAGCCCAGCATACATGACATCCCGACGCGCGAGTGCAGGATTATGCTGCGGCCTGATGCCAAGAAACAAAGAGTGGTCCACGCACCACGAAGGGTCCCAGCCTGCACCCAAGAAGGTGATTTGTTCATTGAACATGAAGAGAACACTATTTTATTTAAATAATGTTATTTATCAGTTATTGTGCTATTTTTATGTTGATTTGTAAAGTGGAAAAATTCTGTTTGAAAACTTTAATAAAATATATATTTTTTAAAAAAGAACATGGAGAACGAGCACAACTCCGAAACAAAAAGCGATGATTTGTCTATCGAACAATACACACAATGCTGCTCAGACATGGCTGAGTTATTCGGAGATCCTGATACAGCATCAGCACATGGTTGAAAAGCTCAACACGACTCTTCTCATGGTAGATGAATCCAATACCAGGGTCCCATGGCAGATCGTCGATACATTGGATGAGAGCAATACCCAAGACGAAGACGACGCCACACAGAGAGCACAGAAGGACTCCGTTGAGAGAGCACAGATAGACTCTACAGCGAGAACACTGCACGACTCCACAAAGAGAGCGATGACAGACTCCACAGAGAGAGCGATGAAGGACTCCACAAAGAGAGCGACACAAGCCTCTACAAAGAGAGCGACGCAAGCCTCCACAAAGGAAGCGATGCAAGCCTCCACAGACAGCTTGGTGACAGACTCAAAAATGGAAGCATACAAACACTCCATAGCGAACGCCATGCATGAACAAGACCATGAAGATCTATCAAGTTTATTTGAGCCAACCGAAGAAGACTATGACAGTCTACCCAGCTTATTTGAGCCACCAGAAGAAGACTATGAAAGTCTACCCAGTTCATTTAACCAACATGAAGACACTGAATGTCTACCCACTGTATGTGAGACAAGTGACGATGAAATCACAATTACCATACAGGATGTGCAGGATCACAGCGAGACTGACATATCTCAGCTTGTCTGCACAGAAGCACTCAATAATCAGAGGACGGCTACCCAAGAGTCCAGGGAGACCACGTCAATTGAAATCTTGAAGATTTTGACTCCAGAGCACCAAGAGTCCAGAGAGACCACGTCAATAGAAATCCTGAAAATTTTGACTCCAGAAGAGGAGCACCAAGAGTCCAGAGAGACCAGGTCAATAGAAATCCTGACGATTTTGATTCCAGAAAAGGAGCACAAAAAGATCAATGATGATTCAAATGAACCTGAAATGACTCCAATAGAGGAGCACCAAGAAATCAGTGATGATTCAAATGAACCTGAAATTACTCCAAAACAGGAGCACCTAGAAATCAATGATGATTCAAGTGAACCAGAAATGACTCTAGAAGAGGAGTACTAAGGAAGCAAAGGAGAGGAATCGAATCCATCACAAATGACTGATGTCATCAACATCAATGCAACATCAGATCATTCTCACAATTCTCAAGAAGAAACGCTCAATGTAGCAGATACCACAAAGGACACTGACACCAATAACTGTGACAATGATTCAAATCATCCACATGGCACACTCATTGAGCGCAACAAGAACTAAAACCACAAGAAGCACAGCAGAAACAAGAACAAAAACAGCATGCAGCGCAACAAGAACGACAAAAGCAACTGAAGCATCCCAGAAACAACAAGCACGACAAGAAAAAGAACAAGAATAAAAGTGAAAACAGAATCAACAAGCGCGACAAAAAGAACAAGAAGAATGACAACAACAAGAACGCCAACGAAAACAACCAAGACAGAAACGACAAACACAACAACAATGAAACGATGACCTGTACAACATGGTACAACTCTGCACATGAAGGACAATGCCACAGCATACTGCGAAACAATTTCAAGACTACAAACATGCCATGGCATGATAAACAATCTCACAAATTCACATCTACTCCAGGACAAACAAGCAAAACAGCTTTCACGAACGATGACATACAGAATCAATACCACAAACACAGAAAAAAGTCGAGGTCAGACAAAGGTGCGACACAGAATCACTACCCACAATCAAATGGAACAGGGGAAAAAGGTGTCCACATCATTAAACGATTCATCAGCAAGGCTGCCGAGTCACGTTCCGACATCAACCTAGCTCTATTATCGTACCGAGCAACCCCATTGAGCTCAGGACTGTCGCCAGCGCAAATGCTCTTCGGCAGAGACATCCGGTCAACCCTACCGGCAAAGCAATTCCGAGACCCCGGCAACGCACCGGTTCTCAACGACATGTGGGCACTATGTTCCAAACAACAACTATACTACGATCAACATGCGATCCCACTCAAGCCACTGACAATAGGTGACAACATCAGGATCAGGGACCCAGAAGGCGGATGGTCTGAGTCAACCACAGTGATCAGGCAGAAGGCACCGCGTCCTACATTGTCAAACCGTCTGCGGGAGTACTTTTTCGCCGTAACCGCCGGGATCTATTAGAGATTCGACCTACAATGCCAGTATTTCCCACACTGGACTTGACCGAGTCCATTTGTCCACAGGACGTTCCTCGCCACACACGCCAGACAGTACTCTTGATGACATCAAACCATCATCCCTACTACCACCGTTAAGACGCTCCAGCAGAAGCCGTATGGCACCCGACCGGCTAGATTTGTAACAACATTTTGACACTCATGCAAGACGAATATGGACGTTTCTCACGCTGGACTCATAACACAGTTAATTGTTTTTGTATTACTTTTATCATTTTCAGTGTGCAGATTTGCATATTCTCACCACTTGTTATGTACAGTTTTCTTGAGGCCAGTCTAGAAAACATGTCAAATAAAAGGGGGGGTATGTAGTGATCTGTACATCTGTACATACATCTGCACATACACCAGGCACTACAGCACAGATATAACAGCCACAGCATCACTAGAGGGCAGCATCAGAGACGGGTATAAAGGGTCCAGCCCAAGGGAGGATCCGTCTCTTTCAGAAGCACAAGGCTAGTGAGCAGCAGCAGACAGAAACAGCTCAGCATAGGCAGTTTACCTTAGCTTCACTGGTCATATCTCTTGACTGTATTATACCTAGTTAAGCTCTGGAAACAGAACATACCCACTGAATAAAGTATTTGTGTTAATTGGAAGTCTACAATATTTATTTAGACTTAGAGAATAACATAGGGGCTTTTCACAGTAACTTCATTGCAGTGTTAATGCAAGTCTACTTGTGACAATAAAGATTATTATTTCTTATTATTTGATTTCCAGGTCTTGCAAGAAATTTTCAGTCGACTGACATTTTTTGGCAGCTTAACAATGCTGTTGAACACATTGGAGTTCTTCCTCAAACCATTGCAGTTTTTGTTTCTGTCAGAATAACTTTCTCTTGTCAAAAAGGATCACAATCATTCTTTAGTCTATTGCTCTGTAATTGCAATCCATTTAGTTTATCCATTTCTGAGTTTCGTCCACGGTGAATCCATCATTCCCTTCCAACAACATTTGATAATGATCCCTCCCTTCTCATGCTTTTCATGTTTTCAGAGAATTGACACATTCCTGTTGTTGTAGTTGCAACAAATGCTACATCTACATTCATTACTTTTTTCTTATAGTTGTTATATTTATTAGGCAACGCTCCTGAATTGCTAACTTGTTCCAACAGCTGTGTTCTATTTTTGGGTTTGTCCATTGATAATTCCTCCTCAGCACCCTCAAACACCATACAGTTTCTGCCTCTCTCTAGAAAGCCAATTTCTTCAGTTCATTTGTGTATTCCACACCACTGGAGTTCGATCATTCAATTGGATCTCTCGAGAATTCCTGACAATGGCTCTGATAAATGATATCTCTGCTCTGATTTCTATTTCAACAGTACGGTGACTCTTGCAGTAGATGATACAGGATGTCCTACATAAATGCCATGGAACAAACCTTTGATACGTTTCACTCGGAGACGAATAGTTCTCTCACCCATCACAAAAGTGACAGCATCCATTACATGAGATTTCCTTGGTTCTACTCGTGTTCCATGCTATGACCACTGTTGCTGAGTCCTGCTTGTGCTTTTTCTCTCAACTCTTTTTACCGTTTATTCACACCTCCAGTTCCTTCACCGCTTGCTGGTGGATGTTGTGCTGTTTCTTCCTGGCCCTAGTAGATTTCCTATCTTTTCCACATTTTCATTGTGCTTGGTTTTGTTTTCTTATCTTTGATATAGCTGGGCCACTTATAATTTAGATTAGGGTCACAAACTTTTACCTCATTTGTTGTTTGCTGTAGTTCTCGGTGAGGTTTATCCAACTCTTTTTTTTCTTCACTCTAACTACTTCTGCTGTGGCTTGTCCTACTTTCTGACTGATTACAGTTTTACCGTTTGCTTGTAATTTGTTAAAACTCTCATGGAGCTTCTCATTGCAATACAACCGAGTCTTGAATGCTTTCAGCTCTTCATTTAGTCACTAAAGCTCTTTTGGTGCCCTCCCTCAGGGGCCCATCAGTGCCCTCCTTCTGGGTCCCGCCAATGCCCTCCCTCTCAGGCCCATCAGTGCCCTCCTTCTGGGGCCCATCATACTCTCCTTATGGGATCGGCAGTGCCAGCCTTCTGGGGCCCGGCAGTGCCCTCCTTCTGGGGCCCGTCAGTACCCTCCTTTTTTAAAATTCATTCATGGGATGTGGATGTCGCTGTCTGGGCCAGCATTTATTGCCCATCCCCAAAGGCACTTAAGAGTCAACCACCTTGCTGTGGCTCTGGAGTCACGTGTAAGCCAGACCAGGTAAGGACGGCAGATTTCCTTCCCAAATTACATTAGTGAACCAGATGTGTTTTTACGACAATCGACAATGGTTTCATGATCGGCATCAGACTTTTAATTCCAGATTTTATTGAATTCAAATTCCACCAACTGCCCTGGTGGGATTCGGACACAGGTCCCCAGAGCATTACCTTGGATCTCTGGATTACTGATCCAGTGACATTACCACTATGCCACTGCCTACCCTTCTGGGATCCATCAGAGCTCTCCTTCTGGGGCCCATCAGTGTCCTCCTTCTGGAGAGCCTTCCACTGCCTGCTCTGAGTCTGGCATTGCCTCTTCCTCGAGGGGTAATTACCTCCTCTGAGCTCCAATTAACTCTTCTGAGCTCCACTGTTGTCTCTTTGAAGGCTTATTACCTCCTCTGAGCTCCAGCGTTGCCTCTTTGAGGGCTTATTACTGTCTCTGGGATCCAGTGCTGCTTTCTTTGAGGTCTTCATTGCTTCCATTGAGGTTTTCCGCAGGGATCAGTGCTGGGACCTTTGCTGTTCGTAGTATATATAAATGATTTGGAGGAAAATGTAACTGGTCTGATTAGTAAGTTTGCAGATGACACAAAGGTTGGTGGAATTGCGGATAGCGATGAGGACTGTCAGCAGGATTTAGATCGTTTGGAGACTTGGGCAGAGAGATGGCAGATGGAGTTTAATTCGGACAAATGTGAGATAATGCATTTTGGAAGGTCTAGTGCAGGTAGGGAATATACAGTGAATGGTAGAACCCTCAAGAGTATTGAAAGTCAGAGAGATCTAGGTGTACAGGTCCACAGGTCACTGAAAGGCATAACACAGGTGGAGAAGGTAGTCAAGAAGGCATGCGGCATGCTTGCCTTCATTGGCCGGGGCATTGAGTATAAGAATTGGCAAGTCATGTTGCAGCTGTATAGAACCTTAGTTAGGCCACACTTGGAGTATAGTGTTCAATTCTGGTTGCCACACTACCAGAAGGATGTGGAGGCTTCAGAGAGGATGCAGAAGAGATTTACCAGTATGTTGCCTGGTATGGAGGACATTAGCTATGAGGAGCGGTTGAATAAACTCGGTTTGTTCTCACTGGAACGACGGAGGTTGAGGGGCGACTTGATCGAGGTCTACAAAATTATGAGGGGCATAGACAGAGTGGATAGTCAGAGGCTTTTTCCCAGGGTAGAGGGGTCAATTACTAGGAGGCATAGGTTTAAGGTGCGAGGGGCAAGATTTAGAGGAGATGTACGAGGCAGGTTTTTTTACGCAGAGGGTAGTGGGTGCCTGGAACTCGCTACCGGAGGAGGTGGTGGAAGCAGGGACGATAGTGACATTTAAGGGGCATCTTGACAAATACATGAATAGGATGGGAATAGAGGGATACGGACCCAGGAAGTGTAGAAGAATTTAGTTTAGACGGGCATGGTCGGCGCAGGCTTGGAGGGTCGAAGTGCCTGTTCCTGTGCTGTACTTTTCTTTGTTCTTTTGCATTGCTTATGGATCCCCTTTGGAGAGTTGCCCTCTATCTGGGCTTTTCTCTGATTTTCCTGTTCCTTATCCTTTGTTCCTTCTTGTGGTTTAAATGTTGTACAACTTTAAATGTATTACTGCTTTAAGACAGTCAGCTTTTTTTTCAAACTGCTATTTACCTCTGTGCTTTTCCGTAGTTTTGGCAGGAAACTACAGCTCCTCCTTTTTGGACCAATTTTAAATTGTTTAACTTCGCTTTTTTTGCTGGTGGAAGATGACTACATAAATTTCTACAGTATTTCCATTTTTTCTGGCTGGCTGGAAAGTCCGTTCATCTTTCCTGGTTCTAATATCGATCTTTTTGTCAATTTTTATTGGAATGTTAGCACTTTTTTTTGTGAGGGCCACGAAGAATCCAGCACGAGTTTCAAGGATACAAAGAAATAACATTTATTTACAATAACATATATATATACACAACAGCAGCAACCTCGCTTGCTGCTTACTCCTTCCTGCTGGTTCCAAACTGGCCAGCTTTATTTATACAGGGAGTCTGTTAATGATTTCTCCGCCCCCCCTCATTGGGGAAGCTCATACTCCCACAAGATTGTGGGATTGTCATTAGTCCCCAGCCAATGGTAAGCAGGCAGGTTATAACAATTACATTATTTACATTAGTGTGTATTGTATATGCTGTGGAAAACATTATTTAAATATTATTTACAGTGACAGAGGGAGTCATATCGAAACTCACCGAATGGTGAGGAGGTGATTTGATGTCAATTTCACCAGGAGATCCAGCATGTTCCATTTGGGGCTGTTTTAAAAAAACGTTTTAACTTTGTTTTGTTTAAAACAGTTGGGGACTACTCTTCTCCCCAAAACTCCCGAACATCTCTGTCTGCTGTCCCTCGGTGCAGGAATCTCCCCCCCTGGACCCCCTGCAGGCTCTGTTCGGATTGGGAGACCTGCAATAGCTCCCCGAGGCATTTCTTCCCATTTTTCTCTTTTTTAAATTTGAACTTGTTTAACTGTGGTAATCTCTGCCTTCTATTTCTTCTTTTTAAAATTTGGACCACTTCTCTCCTCCAGCTGGGTACATCTTTTTATTTCAAACACTCCTGTCCTTTTTTTAAGTTTTACTTTACCTCAAGTTTTATTTCTCTTGTTCCTCTTTTCATTTTAATTTTCTATATCTTTCCAAACGTCTTGACTTGCCGGCCACACTGGGTTTGTTACTTTGTCTACTCCTCAGGGTCTGACACTACCTCAACAATTCTCTCTGAAACTATTTGCTAAAAAATCGTGCGAGTTTCCCTCTTTTCTTTAATTAATTCGGGTACTCACAGAGAGGTTATGCCATCCAATTGATCCACCTTGTCGTCAATATGTTATGCAGGCACATTTCTGCCGTTGTCAAGGGACTTCAGACTTTGCTTGGAACAAGAAGATGTTTATTAATAAAGAGTAACTTGGTGCAGGAGATTTTGCAGCACTAAGCTGCCTTGGAGCACAGCTCCAAGTCCTTACATGCTTACTGCATGGCCCACTAGATGTATTCTGCCCAAGAGGCCTTCACTTTCTGTGATGATCACTCATTCTCAGTTCCCATTGGTCCCTCAAGTCAGATGACCCACTTCTGCTGTGCTGTCTGAAAGAGACATGCACCACGACAGGAGGACACTTGTGGAAGGTGTCTGAGAGTATTGTTTGGAAGAAGAATCCTAATTAAGTCCTTTGAGCATTGACATTGGAAACCCTTGAGTGAAAACCAGAGTTTCAGTCAGACCAGTTGGTTCACAGTGCAACAAGAGTCTGAGGGGAGTTGAGAGTTCCATAGCATTTGTCTGGGGTGGCACCTAATAATAATAATCTTTTTATTATCACAAGTAGGCTTATATTAACACTGCAATGAAGTTACTGTTAAAAGCCCCTAGTCGCCACATTCCGGCGCCTGTTCGGGTACACTGAGGGAGAATTCAGTTCTCAGCTCGTACGGGAATTGAACCTGCGCTGCTGGCCTTGTTCTGCATCACAAACCAGCTGTCTAGCTCACTGAGCTAAACCAGCCCTTCATTGGTTTCAGAGTGTGGTGTGACTAACCACAGGATACCTATTGGTTTATTGGACTGTGCACTGACTGTAAACATTAGAGTATAAAGTAGATTCCTTACAAATCTGTATAGATCTGCAATACCTGTGGGTGAAGGAGTAATGTATTAGAATTTGTTTATCAAATGTTTTATTCTTTTGTAAAAAGTTCATCAGAGGACTCTGTGACTGTTCAGTTTCCGCTTTCCAACTTTCTAAACAAAAAATAAAAGTTAGGATCTATCAGGCCTCTTTTTACCCAAGATCTAACCTGCCCAGAAGTAACACCAGCTGGGATCATAAGACTAAAATTTGTTTTCTTTAAATTCTTGCCGGTAAGTTTCAGATGCCAAATAATGTGCATCAAAAGTAGCAACTTTTGCAACAGTGGTCATTCTGTCTACTGGATGACACAAGAAAACATGCTTTATCACCCAGGCTTGGCCACATCTTTCTGTGCCACATGGTAATCCAGCAACTAAAAGCTCCATGCATAATCTCCTGCTTTAAAATTTGGAATCAAAATTATGGGCCAGATGCCCATTATCTCACTTACTGAACTTGCTGTTATGATGTTTCTCTACCAATTCAAGAACAAGTCAATGATCGTTCCCTGCCGCTTCAGACTGGCAAAGTTTGTTCTTTCTGTCCTTGAAAATTGCTACTGATTCCAGAAGCAGAGTTGGACAAATGAGAGTTGCCTCTGGTGCACATTAATCAATTGGTATGCACCAGAAGTAACTCTTGATTGTCAAATTTCCATTTTCAGAATTTAGCAGGATTTCAAAACATCCCATGGTGTATTGCTATCACCCTATGCAAAGCTGCATCCGTGTATTGTTTCTTTTTTTAAAAATAAATTTAGTGTACCCAATTAATTTTTTCCAATTAAGGGGCAATTTAGTGTGGCCAATCCACCTCGCCTGCAACATCTTTGGGTTGTGGGGGCGAAACCCACGCACACACGGGGAGAACGTGCAAACTCCATATGGACAGTGACCCAGAGCCGGGATCGAACCTGGGACCGTGAGGCTGCAGGGCTAACCCACTGCGCCACCGTGCTGCCCGTGTATTGTTTCTTTTTACTTTAAACTTCACTTTGCTTTGTTTTTTTGAAATCTATAGAAGTCATTTGAATTTACAGAGGAGTTTGCAGTTAAATTCTCTGAAATCGAGCAGCAATTTCAGTAGTTAGGAAAAGCAAACAGGCTCATCTTCTTCACCAAGATAAGAATGAATCATTAAATGTTCTTATGTTCAAATCATTTCAGTCTGCCAGTACTGACACTGGACTATTTATATATCCACCGTCTTAAATAATGGTATTTTTAGCCAAGAAAATAAAATCCTCTTGTGTCATGCAAAAATATTGGGCACAATTCAGCAGACTCAAGGTAAAGTCTAGTTTTGGGCAGGCTTGGCGGGGAGTTTCGTGCCGGACGCATTAGCGAGATCACAGATGGTATTCAACGGCACTTACTGCCAAAAATGAGCCCTCGCCATCTTATTCGCCTGACTCGTGCCTCAGCAGCTCATCACTAATGAACTCCCAGTCAACACACAAGCATCGCAGCGCACAGACCTGCCCCTCATTTTGGCGATGCAGACCAGGTCAGGCTTCGGGGAGTGGGTGGTGTGATGGGGTGTGCAGCGAATGGGGGAGGGGAAATGGGGGGATGGTGGGGATTGAACGGACAGACATATCCTTGTCGTAGGAGAATTCAAAGATGATGAGGGCCTCTTTGGTCCTCCTGGTATGTCGTACCCTTGCCGCTGCCTGTCCTGCCTCCTCTGGCTCGAACTCAAACTCATCCTCCAGCCCCCTCTGGACTGCCTCACCCTCCTCCTCAGATGAGGCCACTGTCATAATATATATGGTGCAGACACACACACTGATGGACACACAGCAAGACCAAACAACACACACAACACCGCAGCCAATCACCAGTTAGAGCACACTCACTATAAAGACAGAGGGCATCAGTTTTCCCGCTCATTTGGGATGCAGCCTCTCAGAAGGACAGAGCTTACAGCACAGATCTTCACCATGTGCTGAGTGCATTGACTGGTTAGGATAGGCATAGGTCTTTAGTTTAATATAACATCGTGTTAACCCACAGTGAAAGTATGTTCAACAGTTTCTAGCTTAATAAAATAGTGTTGTTCTATTTTAAGTGTTGGTAGCCTGTATGTATTTCACGGATCCAGAGCACCCAACATATCATGGTACCAGTAGTTGAGGGATGTTAGAACCTCTTAGACCTACCTGCAAGTGATCTGCCTTCCACCAGCATACAGCCATCTCGCAAAATGGACAGCGTCCGCCCGCCGCCGCTCCACATCACCGGTAACCTAGGGGCCAACTGGAAGACATTCAAACAACGCTTCCAGCTCTACCTTGAAGCCACAGACCGGGAAGCTGCCTCAGACACCAGGAAGATCGTTCTTTTCCTATCCACAGCCGGGGACCATGCCATCACATTTTCAATTCTCTCACCTTTGCTGATGGTGAAGACAAATCAAAATTCAAGACAGTCCTCTTTAAGTTTGACAGTAACTGCGATATTGAGGTGAATGAAAGTTTCGAGCGCTATGTATTCCAACAGCGTTTGCAGGGTAAGGATGAACCTTTCCAGCCCTTTCTCACCCACCTCCGCATCCTTGCGCAGTCCTGTAATTACGGGTCTACCTCCGACTCCATGATACACGACCAGATCGTTTTCGGTGTTCAGTCGGACCCCCTACGCCAGCAGCTCCTCAAGGTAAAGCAGCTCACCCAAGCGATTGCCATCGAGGCCTGCGTGCTACATGAACACGCCACTAGTCGGTATTCCCACATCCAAGCGGCTGATCAGCGCGGCACGGTCCCCACGAGGCAGAACGAGTCCAACCAATCGAGCAATTCCAGGGCCTCAGCCTGGATGAGGGCGGCCATTTCACGCGCTTGTGTGCACTGAACGAGGGGACGTCGACGAATGTACTACACAGGCGCGCACCACGTACGGCCGCGCTGCGCATGCGCGGTGGCGCAGCGAGCGTACTGACGCTACAACGTGCGGCAACTGTGGCTCCGGCTATTTAAAGCGACAATGTCCTGCCAGATCCCGACGATGCCTGCGATGTGGCAAACTTGGCCACTATGCTGCTTTATGCAGATCAGCTCGGCCTACCAACTCTCGTCACTCCAGCCAGCCTCGCAGGAATGCCCGGGCCATTCAACCCACGGTCACCGAGCCCGATTCGGACCTGCTACCCGATATTGACACCAAGGACCCGAAGGCGCATTTTCGAGTCGGTATCATTACAAAAAACAGGGTGTCCCCGAAGCAAAGAATCCAGCCTCTATCGGTATACAGCATCGATCCGGACGATGAGTGGTGTGCCACCCTTACGGTCAACCGGTCCCAAATACAATTCCGCCTGGACATCGGTGCCTCTGCCAATCTCATTGCACGGTCTGACCTCCAAAGCCTTCGTGTCAAACCAGCCATCCTCCCATCAGCCTGCCAGCTATTAAATTATAATGGCAATGCCATTGCTGCCAGCGGCTCATGCCAACTTGAATTGACACACAGGTCACGCAAAGCCATCCTTCCCTTTGAAATCGTGGGCTCCTCGAAAGCCTCCCTGCTTGGCGTGCAGGCATGCAAACTGTTGAACCTAGTTCAGAGAGTTCACTCTCTCTCTCCTGCTGACGCGTCTGCCTTTCAGGACACTGACTTCAGGGCGCAGCTCGACGCCATTATCAACCAGTACCACAACATCTTCGAGGGCATGGGCACACTCCCGTACTACTACAAGATTTTATTAAAACCGAATGCCACGCCTGTGGTGCACGCACCTCACAGGGTCCCAGCACCCCTTAAGGACCGCCTCAAGCAGCAGCTGCAGGACCTCCAGAACCAAAGAGTGATTTCCAAAGTCATGGAACCGACCGAATGGATCAGTTCCATGGTATGTGTAAAAAAGCCTTCCGGCGAATTGAGAATTTGCATTGATCCCAAGGATCTAAATCGCAATATTATGAGAGAGCATTATCCAATTCCCAAGCACGAAGAGCTCACGTGTAAGATGGCTCGCGCCAAGCTCTTTACCAAACTCGACGCCTCAAAAGGATTCTGGCAAATCCAGCTCGATAAATCCAGCAGGAAACTCTGCACGTTTAACACCCCCTTTGGAAGATATTGTTACAACTGGATGCCTTTTGGGATCATCTCTGCATCAGAAGTGTTCCATAGGATTATGGAACAAATGATGGAAGGCATTGAAGGTGTTCACGTCTATGTCGATGACATAATCATTTGGTCCACCACCCCGCAGGAGCATGTTAGTCGTCTCTCCAGTGCGTATTCAGACGTATACATGAGCATGGCCTCCCCCTCAACAGGGCCAAATGCTCTTTTGGTCAGACAGAACTTAAGTTCCTCGGGGACCACATCTCCCAATTGGGTGTGCAGCCGGATGCGGACAAGGCAGCCGCCATCACAGCTATGAAAACACCAGAGGACAAGAAGGCAGTCCTCCGATTTCTGGGCATGGTCAACTTTTTGGGAAATTCATCCCTAACCTCGCCTCTCACACCACGGCTCTCAGGAACCTGGTCAGGAAGACATCAGATTTCCAATGGCTCCCTGCCCACGAGCGCGAATGGAGGGAACTCAAGGCAAAACTGACCACGGCCCCGGTCTTAGCCTTCTTTGATCCAGCAAAGGAGACCAAAATTTCGACCGATGCCAGTCAATCCGGCATTGGGGCAGTGCTCCTTCAACATGATGAGGCCTCATCTGGGCCCCCGTTGCATATGCGTCACGTGCGATGACCCCCATGGAGCAGCGCTACGCGCAGATAGAAAAGGAGTGCCTGGGTCTTCTGACCGGTGTTGTTAAATTTCACGATAACGTCTACGGACTTCCTCAATTCACCGTCGAGACTGACCATCGCCCGCTGGTCAATATAATACAGAAAGACTTGAACGACATGACGCCTCGCCTCCAGCGTATTCTTCTCAAGCTCCGGCGATACGACTTCCAGCTGGTATACACCCAAGGCAAGGACCTCATCATTGCTGACGCTCTCTCCAGGGCAGTCAACACTCCATGTGACCCAGCGGAATTTGTCTGCCAGGTTGACACCCATGTGGCATTCGCGGCCTCCAATCTACCTGCCTCGGATGAACGCCTCATCCAAATTCGCCCCGAGACGGCGGCTGACCCCTTGCTACAGCGTGTCATGCAGCACCTAATGGACGGGTGGCTCAAGGGCCAATGCCCTCACTTCTATAATGTCAGAGATGATCTGGCGGTAGTAGACGGGGTTCTTCTAAAACTGGACCGCATTGTCATCCTGCATAGCATGCACCAGCTTGTCCGAGAACAACTACACGAGGACCACCTTGGCGTGGAAAAGTGCCGCCGAAGGGCCCGAGAGGCAGTGTACTGGCCCGACATTAATGAGGACATAGCCAACACAGTGCTCAACTGCCCCACTTGTCAGCACTTCCAGCCAGCCCAGCCTCGTGAGACCCTGCAGCCCCATGAGTTGGTCACGTCACCATGGACCAAGGTGGGCATCGACCTGTTCCACGCGCTGGGTAGAGACAATATCCTGACCGTGGACTACTTTTCGAATTACCCGGAGGTGATACGGTTGCACGACCTCAGCTCGTCTGCAGTCATTCGTGCATGTAAAGAAACATTTGCTCGACACGGCATCCTGCTCACAGTTATGTCGGACAATGACCCCTGCTTCGCCAGCCAAGAATGGTCCAACTTTGCCAGGCGGTACAATTTTGCCCATGTGATGTCCAGTCCCCTGTACTCCCAATCCAACGGCAAAGCAGAGAAGGGAGTACATATCGTCAAACGGCTCCTATGCAAGACTGCCGATGCTGGGTCTGATTTCTACCTTGCCTTGCTGGCCTATCGCTCCGCCCCACTGTCCACTGGCCTGTCGTCAGCCCAATTACTCATGAGTTGCACTCTGAGGACGACAGTGCCGTCCATCCATGTCCCAGACCTCAATCACGTTCCGGTCCTTCGCCGGATGCAGCTGTCTCGTGCACAGCACAAGGTGGCTCATGACTCCCGTGCAGCTGATCTCCCTGCTCTGGCGCCAGGTGACAACGTCCGCGTCCATCTTCCGGATGGTGGTTGGTCTGCAACCGCTGTTGTCCTTCGGCAGGTGGCCCCTCGCTCATTCCTGGATCGTCTACCAGATGGCTCTACTCTGCGCCGCAATTGACGCGCCCTTCGTCTCGTTCCACGCTCACCACGTGATCTTCCAGTGTCGCCTCGCCCTCCTGCTGATCCTGCCACGGACTATGCAGAGCTCCCTGTCACTCCGCCTGCCCCTGACTTTGACGCAGTCCAGCCTGCTCCTGAACCGGTGGCTCTTGACCCACCCTTGAGGCGGTCAACCAGAATTCGTCGCCCATCTCAGAGACTAAATTTATGAACTTTTCGAATTTATGGACTCTCTGAATTGTTTTGTTGCTTTGTTTGATCGTTTCCCTGGTTTATATCTGGTGTTGCATACTGCTTCTCTGCACCAGGCACCTTCCCATGTAAATAGCTTAGTTCTCATGTACATAGTCCTGTAAATATGTCTTCGCACCCCACACGGAGTTAGGAACATTTTCACCACACATTATTTATTGCCACACACATACATTCTTTTATAAAAGGGGGGATGTCATAATATACACCAGTATATGATGGTGCAGACACACACTGATGGACACACAGCAAGACCAATCAACACACACAACACCGCAGCCAACCACCAGTTAGAGCACACTCACTATAAAGACAGAGGGCATCAGTTTTCCCGCTCATTTGGGATGCAGCCTCTCAGAAGGACAGAGCTTACAGCTTACAGCACAGATCTTCACCATGTGCTGAGTGCATTGACTGGTTAGGATAGGCATAGGTCTTTAGTTTAATATAACATCGTGTTAACCCACAGTGAAAGTATGTTCAACAGTTTCTAGCTTAATAAAATAGTGTTGTTCTATTTTAAGTGTTGGTAGCCTGTTTGTGTTCCACGGATCTAGAGCACCCAACACATCAGCCACATGTCCCTCTGCCTCCTCCTGTATCTCCACCTCCAGCATGTCGACCCTCTGGGTGGTGCACTACAAAGCACCACCCAGTGCAGTCAAGGCATCGGTACCGCATTTGGAGCAGCCCAATACACCGCTCAACGACAGCGTGGGTGGCAATGTGGGCCTCCGCCTCAGTCACAGGCCTCCACACCAGCACCATCAGCCATGATCTCAACGGGCATACCTTGTCCCGGACAAACCAACCCATCATCCTGGAGTGGTCCTTGAAGACACCGGGCATCTCCAAGTAGATCAGGATGTAGCTGTCATACACGCTCCCAGGGAAGCGGACACACAAGTGCATGATTCTGAGGTGGCGGTCGCACACAAATTTCAGCAAGTGGAACCCCTTCTGGATAATATAAGGCACTCTCTGGTGCTCGGGTGCTCGCGGGGCAATATGCATGCCATCGATCATCTCCTGGACGTGAAGTATCCCGGTGATGATAGTAAATCCTGCAGCGCGCATCTTGGTGGGCCTGGTAATATTGTCTGATGCCCGGGCACACAGAGCATCTGTCACCTCCCGTTGGGCCTGTTGGCGGAATATTGGGATATGCCACACAGGGCCCCGCCCAAGCCCTGGTGGAATAGAGGTTGAGGGTTGCGGTGACCTTCATAGCCACCGGGAGCAGGTGTCTTCCTCCTTCACAGGGTTCCATATCCGCGAGGTTCCGCGATGATTCCCTGCTGAGACGCAGTCATAATAATATTATTATTATTAATAATAATAATAATAATAATAATAATAATAATCACTTCTTGTCACGAGTAGGTTTCAATAAAGTTACTGTGAAAAGCCCCTAGTCGTCACATTCCGGCACCTGTTCGGGGGGGCTGGTACAGGAATTGAACCCGCACAGCTGGCATTGTTCTGTATTACAAGCCAGCGATTTAGCCCACTGTGCTAAACCAGCCCTCTTCTACGGCATATGGTATCTGGCAGATCACTGAATTACCAACAACGCCTGTACACCTTGGGCTTTCGCAGGCCTCCCCTTCTGGGTCCCTCCTCAGCCTGATGACTGGCCAGTTCTTCAGGATGTGTGGCGGCTCCCTGCACAATGTGTGTCACCTCCAGCATGCATTGTCGCCGCCGCCTTCTACGGCATTTGCCCACTTCGGCTACCACAAGCAACGCGAGGACAGCCTCTGCGGTATCAATATCAGCAAACATTATTATATCTGGTAGGAATTGGAGAAGGAGAGAGACTGACAATCAGTTAGGGCTTCTATCCCGGGACCCTCAAATCCTCAAGTCTCCCACCCTCCTTCCCTAAACATGACTGTCCCGCCTTCTCTCAGAGAGCCATCCGGCGAGCCAGTTCTGCTGGCAAATTTTGCTCTACACACTCACCCAACCACATCAGGAGCCCGTAGACACCACACCTCTCCTTGGGACATTAGGGAGGACATGCTCAGCTGCCCTCCACTCATCCACACACTTACCGTTTGGCTGTGCCATGTTTTCCAGCGCGTCTGGTGCAGCTCGTCAGCTCTGCACATGTGCAACCCGGGACCCGGCGATTCTCTGGCTGTTTTCCACGCAATCCGTGGGTGTTCCACACGGCGCCGGTGCTCGCCCCTCATTGGTACCGGAATCGGTAAGGGGTTGTCATCGATTTGCCCGTCGTGAATCACCCACGGATTCTCCGTTGGCGCCAGCACTTAGCCTCAGGAATGGAGAATTACGCCCCAGAAATTTAATCTTTACTCTCATCGTTTGATGATAATATAACCTTGGAAAATGCATGCCATATTTGATATAATAAATCACATTTTCGGAAGTGAGAATCATTTGCAAAGGCATTTTGAGCAAATATTTGCTTCACAAGGGAGATATAGCTCACTTATGAAATATAAGTGCTTGATTTTAAAGAAATACATTTTTATTTTTTCCCCCCTGAAAGAAAACATGACAAGCCATTGTTTAGTTTCAATCTTACCTTCACACTTTTCCAAGATCTGAACCGTTTCTCCAATTTCCAGCACCAGCCCTTGGGGCACTGATCCACGGAAGCTGCATATTGCTACGGGAAAAAACAGGAAGAGACATTTAGAATTTTCTGTGCCACGAACATATGAGCTACTGTCAACCAAGTAACAGGGAACAAATATTTCCACAGATCACCACCAGACACCCGCAACCTGCCACATAAATATTATATATTTGAATGTGAATATTGCTGAAAAGGGAGACATGTTGCCGGAGCTTTACATCTTGCACTCATCAGAACAAATCAAAAATGCAAAATTTCCAACAATCACAACAATTAAATATTAATTTAATTGGCCTGCTGCAATGTTCCAGTGAAGCTCAACGCAAACTGGAGGAACAACATATCATCTTCCGGTTAGGCAGGCAACAGCCTTCCGGCCTCAACATCGAATTCAACAACTTCAGATGATTAGCTCCACCCCATCTCCACCCATTTGTTTTCATCCCATTTCATTTTAACTGTCTTTTTTTACCATTTCTTTCTTTCTTAATATATATTAACCGCACCAGCCCCCCCCATCATCTTATCCATCTTCCCTTATCCTTTCTCCACTTTGCTTTCCCCTTCCCCTCCCCCCACATCTACATCTGTCAGAGTGTATCCTCTGATGTCAGTTTCTCCTCTGTTTGGCCTTTCACATCTTTTGTTCTCTCTGGGGACTGCCATTAGCATTCATTCCCCTTGGTTTCTGTGGCCATTAGTACCCGGTTTCCCTGGGTTTCTGTGGCTATGACTCATCTTTCATTCTCACTCCACAGTATAAATATTTCCCACTTTCTCTGTCTGTCAGCTTTGCAGAGTCATTGGGCTCGAAACATTAGTTATTTTCTCTCCCTACAGATGCTGCCAGACCTGCTGAGATTTTCCAGCATTTTCTTTTTGGAATTAAATATTAAATATATTAAAGGTATTCAATATTCCTAGATTCAAGGGGCGTAATCTACCAGCTGCGGTCTATCAGAACTGGGGCGCAACACGGCCGGTAGATAGGCCTTCCCCGGAGTTCCCGACAGCCATTACGCCTCACGAGATATAACCAGTTTAAAAATACACTTAGCCGTATTTGTGCCGGATCTAACGGCCAGCCAGTATCTATTGGTCTCGCTGAGGAGACCCCAGCCGGCGCCGTTCAATATTGGTCTCCACAAATGGGGACCAGGCAGAATGGTAACTATGGGGGCAGCACGGTGGCTCAGTGGTTAGCACTGCAGCCTCACGGGTTCCATCCCGGCTCTGGGTCACTGTCCATGTGGAGTTTGCACATTCTCCCAGTGTTTGCGTGGGTTTCGCCCCCACAATCCAAAAGATGTGCAGAATAGGTGGATTGGCCGTGCTAAATTGCCCCTTAATTGGAAAAAACCTGAATTGGGTACTCTAAATTTATTTTTTAAAAGCTATGGGGGCCTCTCAGGCGATCAGAGGCCGTGGGTGGTTGGCCTCCGGGCAGTGTGGTACCCTGGCACTGCTGGTGCCAACCAGGCACCTTTGCACTTCCAGCCTGGCAGGGGCACTGCCAGGGTGCCTGGGACTGCTAAAGTGCCAGGCTGGTATATTGCCCGCACTGGGTCAGGCCCGGGAGTGCCCTGCCCATTTTAAAGTGGCGTCCTGATCGCTTCCTTTTTTAAAAGTCATTTATGGGATGTGGGCATCGCTGGTTAGGCCAACATTTATTGCCCATCCCTAGTTGCCCTTCAGAAGGCGGTGGTGAGTTGCCTTCTTGAACTGCTGCAGACCTTGAGGCGTAAGTACACCCTCTATGTTGTTAAAGAGGGAGTTTCAGAATTTTGCCCCAGCGACAGTGAAGGAGCGGCGGTATATTTCCAAGTCAGGGTGGTGAGTGACTTGGAGGGGAACCTCCAGGTGGTGGGTTCCCTAGGTATCTGCTGCTCTTGTCCTTCAAGATGGTAGTGGTCATAGGTTTGGAAGGTGGAACCTTTGTGAGTTATTGCAGTGCATCGTGTAGATGGTACGCATGGCTGCCACTGTCCGTCGGTGGTGGAGGGTTTGAATGTTTGTGGAAGGGGTAGCAATCAAGCGGGCTGCATTGTCCTGGATGGTGTCGAGCTTCTTGAGTGTTGCTGAAGCTGCACTCATCCAGGCAAGTGGAGAGTATTCCATTACACTCATGACTTCTGCCTTGTAGGTGATGGACAGTCTTTGGGGGTCAGGAGGTGGGTTACTCACCGTAGGGTTCCTAGCCTTTGACCTGCCCGGTAGTCAGTTTTAATGTGGCTAGTCCAGTTCAGTTTCTGATTAATGGTAACCCCAGGATATTGATTGTGGGGGACCCAGCTTGGGTCACTGTCTGTGCGGAGTCTGCACATTCTGTCCGTGTCTGTGTGGGTTTCCTCCAGGTGCTCCTTTTCCTCCCACAAGTCCCGAAAGATATGCTTGTTAGGTGAATTGGACATTCTGAATTCTCCCAGTGTACCCGAACAGGTGCCGTAGTGTGGCGACTAGGGGATTTTCACAGTTAACTTCATCGCAGAGTTAATGTAAACCTACTTGCGACACTGATAAAGATTATTAGGGTAAAATGAAAATAGACATTGTGGTATAAGTTTGAGAAGAGCAACAGCAGTGCACACCAGGACTGCTCATGAACTGTCCTGCATTGAGAAGAATGATTTCCTCCCTGCACTAGGCAGAATGAAATTACAAATGTTTTTATCAAGAACAGGTTTAGAATTTCTGAGTGAAATTGTCAGCCAAATAGCTGGCCTATATGTTTAGCAGAGAAAGATCTGTGGCACCTAAACCAGCTATTGCTCCAGTCGACTGACCATTGATGCCTGGTTGCCACAACTCGGCAGCCAACAAGTGGGTGAGATATGACTTCTATAATTCACTTAGATTGGCATACCTTGAACAAAGACTCTAACTCGGCTCTTTAGTGAGAGACAAAAGTGCACTTGAGCTCAAAAATGCTTTGTGTTGTTGACAGGAAGATAAATAGCCATGCACATAGCAAACAAACATACCTTATGACGCAGTTTATAATATGAGGAATTTTTAATATTGTCAATAAAAATGGTTTAGATGAAACTTGAGAAAGCTAGATTTAATTACGGTAACACTGATCAATAGCTTCATTGACTTACATCCGGAATGATTGGTAAAACACAGGTATGTCGCAGGTCACTAAACTTTGAATTGCAAAAGTATGCAACAAAACCCACTGTTTGAATCAGCAAATTGTAAGTAACAATATTCAACTGAAGACTTCTGCTAGAAGATTGAATGTAATCAAGTAGTCTCAGGGAGAGTGTACCTTTTTTGAAATGACCAGGAACTCAGTATTCAAATCTTGAAAGTATGCATATCAACAGAGTTACTATTTAGTATGATACGGATTTAATCAAATTGGTCCATAAAGGATTCAAGGTGTTAGGTAATTAACAGGTTCAGTTCTGTATGTGTTCTCTCTTATTGGTCAGGGTATATGGAAAACTTTACGAAAGTAATATATCAGTTCAACTCCTACAAATAGTTTGTCAAATATTACGATGCCACTATGTTCAAAAGGCAGGGATGGGGATATTTTAGTAAGGACACAGGGAGCTGGATTCTCCAATTTTGAGACTAAATGCTGACACCGGCGTGGGAACAGCGGTGTTTTACGACAGGAAAGACAGCAAATCTAAATGGGCTAGCACCATTGCCACGTGAAACTCAACCGGTTCCATGCAAAACGGCGCTGGATTCGGCGGTTCCGTGATTGGCGCACATGAGGCTCACACGCTGCAGCCGCACTTAAACGATCCATCCCCCCACACACACCGTCCCAGTCAACAAGATGGCTGCAAGGAGAGCAGCGCCATGGTTCAGGGTCACTGAGCTGGACACCCTCCTGGATTCCGTGGAAGGCCGCCAGGCGCCACCACTCGCCGTGTCTGGGCGCAGGTGGCAGACGTCGTCTGCGCTGTGGGCAACGTTGTGCGGATTGCCATTCAGTGCAGGAAGAAACTGCACAACCTCCTCAGGGCGTCCAAGGTGAGTAGGCAGCGCTGTACCCCTGATACTAACCCCGCCCCCCCATACACCTGCAACTCCCCCACCCAGGGGGAACGGCGAATCCCCACCCTGCCCCATATGCCATCACCCATGCCAGCCGCAATGGTTGGATGCCCTGGCCACTGATGCCATCATCTACCCAACCCCTGGGCTGCATGTGTTGGAACGTCGAACAGTGTCGTTGTTTGTGTTTGCCCCGTCCCCCGGCCCGCTGTCTAATCATACATGATGTCTTGTGACTTATAGGACCTGCTGGAGATGGGACCGGTAAATCCGGAGCACGCCGACCCCAGTCAGTGCCAGAGCCGGTGCCTCCCAGATGGCCAAGCACTGAGCAGCCTGAACACCAGCCCTCTGCCTGATACACAGGACACCTCAGAGCTCGGATTGAGGATGACAGTGATTTTCCGTCACAGCTGTTTCCAACACCCTCCACCATCTCAAGAGACTATAACCTCGGACGGACATTTTAGTGAAAAGGTCCTGGGACACAATCTGGTGCACACCACACATCGCATCTGGTACAGCAGGTGGAGGTAGGAACCAGCTGCCGCCCAGACAGAACCAGGGCTCCTGGAACATCCAGTCGCAGCCACAGTGGAAATACAATCAGAGACCAATGGACTGCAGGAGGAGGTGACGGCGGGCCTCCAGCACCTGCAGGTGCAGGTGGAGGAGTCCATCCGCGTGCAGAAGCAGAGGTGGTGCCGATCATACGTGCCAACCAGGCCGACACCGCATGGGTGGCGTCCGCGCTGGAGGCAATGGGAACGACTGTGTCGGTAATGGGTCAGAGTGTCCAAGGCATGGGGATGCATCTCATGAGTGTACAGGTGTTGGTCCTCTGGAGTCAGTATCTGCACATGAGGTGAGAGGTCCTCTGAAACTACCGTCCGGTGGGGCGGCTAGCAGCCATGTAGCATAAAGCCCAAATGAGCGGGCCAGTGGCCGCGCATGCGACTGCCTATGGCGCCGCGCCGTACAACATGGCACCGGCCGCGCGCAGAACCGGCCTGCCAAAAACTGCCCCCCCGTAACCAGCCTTGCCACCCCCAGACAAACCCACCCCAGCCCCCGCTGAAGCCACCCTGCCAACAGTACGGCACCACCCACCCACCACTCCGACTGTGGCGGCTCTGGACTCAGTCCGCAGCCGCCACGCGAGGTCCCCGAACAGTGTGAGCACACCGTCGGGGACTCGGCCCATCGAGGGCAGAGCATCGGGGGTTCTCAGGTGACGTCCTGCGGGCATCCATACGGTGTACGGCATACTCTCCAAGTACACCGTTATTGAGGGGCGGAACATCGAAAAGACAATGCGGCCCTCGAATCCGGCAGAAACGGGAATTCACCAGCTGCGATTTCGCCGTTGCCGATCGGAGAATCCAGCCCTAGGTTTTTCTTTTGCTTTGGTCAGAAGCTGGAAGGTCACAGCCCTGATGTTGGTTTCTCTATTTCAGCGGCTACGTGTGAACTCGAACAGAGAATTTGCGGGTGTTATACGACCAAAAGACGGCACGACCCCTCACCGATTCCAGGACCAACGAGGGTCAAGCAGTGGCACTGGTTAAACTACCGGCTCCCACGCCGAAAACGGCCGGAAAATGGCCAGGTCCCTGGCCGCTCGTGTGCACAGCTGACGACCTGCAGCAGTTGTTCCATGCAACATGGTGCCGGCCATATGCGGACCCGACCCATCCTCCCGCGATCTCGCAGCCGCCACGCCGGGTTCCTGACCACTGAGACTACACTTGCCCAGTGTCATTGGGATCTCGGCCCATCGGGGGTGCAGCATTGCGATTATGCAACGTCGCAATTATGCCATTCCGAGGTGGGCGGGGGGGAAAGAGTATGGCTGACCAGGTTCAAACCGGCGCCGGCCCCGGTTCGGGCGGTGGAGTCGATTCTCCGGCCAATCGCCGATTACGATATCGGAGTCAGGCAATGGAGAATCAATCCCCCGATCTCTCATTCTCATCTAATGGGTTCATTCTTTTTTTTTTTGTAAACATTTTATTGAGGTATTTTTGGGTTTACAACAACAACAAAATAAACAATGTACATTAGTCTATAAATATAGTGCAAAAGCCGTCTCCCTCCCTTACAGGTCCCACCTTCATTAACCACCTACCCTAAGCTAAACTAACCCTCCCCCCCCCCCCCCCCTCTGCTGACGATTAATTTTCCGCAAAGAAGTCGACAAACGGTTGCCACATCCGGGAGGCAAACCCTAACATTGACCCTCTCATGGCGAACTTAATTTTCTCCAGACAGAGAAAGCTAGCCATGTCAGATAGCCAGGTCTCCGACTTGGGGGCTTTGAGTCCCTCCAAGCTAGTAGTATCCTTCTCCAGGCTACCAGGGAAGCAAAGGCCAGAACGTCTGCCTCTTTCTCCTCCTGGATTCCCGGACCTTCCGACACCCCGAAAATCGCCACCTCTGGACTTGGTGCCACCCTTGCATCCTTGTTTTTAATACCGTGGACATGACATCTGCAAACCCCTGTCAAAATCCCCTAAGCTTTAGACATGTCCAGAACATGTGGACATGGTTCACTGGCCCTCCCGCACACTTTGCACACCTGTCTTCCACCCCAAAGAATCTGCTCATCCGGGGCACTGTCATGTGGGCCCGATGAACGACCTTGAATTGTATCAGGCTGAGCCTGGCACATGTTGTGGACGCGTTGACTCTACTCAACGCATCCACCCATAGACCATCCTCTATCTCTCCTCCCAGCTCCTCCTCCCACTTGCGCTTCAGCGCCTCAGTCTGCGTCTCCTCTGACCCCGTAAGTTCCTTGTAAATGTCAGAAGACGCTGCCCTCTCCTACTCACCCTCTGGAAACTACCCTGTTTTGAATTCCCCCAGGTGGTAGGAGCGGGAAGGTTGAAACCTGTCGACGTAGGAAGTCCCGCACCTGCAGGTACCTGAATTTGTTTCCCCTTGCCAATCCAAACTTCTCCTCCAGCGCCCTCAAACTCGGAAAGCTCCCCTCTATAAACATGTCCCCATCCTCTCAATCCCTGCACTCCGCCATCTCCGGAACCCCCCATCCATACTTCCCGGGGCAAACCGGTGATTATTACAGATTGGAGACCGAACCAATGCTCCATCTGCTCCTACATGCCTCCTCCATTGCCCCTAGACTCTCAGGGCCGCCACCACCACAGGGCTGGCGGGAGCGGCAGAGGCGAAGTTACAAACGCCCCCAAACTGGTGCCCTTGCATGAAGCCGCCTCCATATGCTCCCATGCTGACCCTCCCCCCACCATCCACTTTGCCGCCCAGTAATAGTTACTGAAATTTGGCAGCACCAGCCCGCCCTCTCCCCGACTCCGCTCGAGCATTACCTTCCTTACTCGCAGGTTCTTGCCCGCCCAAACAAAGCCAGTGATCACTTTGTTGACCCGTTTAAAAAAGGACCGTGGAATAAAGATGGGGGGGGACATTGAAATACAAACAGGAATCTCGGGAGGACCGTCATCTTCACCGTCTGCACCCTCCCAGCTAATGACAACGGAAGCGCGTCCCATCTCCGAAAGTCGTCCTTCATTTGGTCTACCAGTCGGGCCAGATTTAATTTATGCAGGCGGTCCCATTCCCGCGCCACTTGGATGCCTAGATACCTAAAGCTTCCCCCTACTAATCTAAAAGGCAGCTCCTCCAATCGTCTCTCCTGTCCCCTTGCGTGGACCGCAAACATCTCACTTTCCCCCATATTTAGCTTATATCCCGAAAACCGGCCAAATTCCCCTGGAATTCTCATGATTTCTTCCATCCCCTCCATTGGGTCCGATACATACAGAAGCAGGTCGTCTGCCTAATGCGAGACTCTGTGCTCCACCCCCCCTGGACCAGCCCCTTAAAGCTCTCAGTGCAATTGCCAGCGGCTCTATTGCTAGCGAGAACAACAGTGGGGAGAGGGGGCATCCCTGTCTCGTCCCCCTGTGCAGTCTAAAATAGTCTGATCTTGTCCTATTCGTCCGTACGCTCGCCACAGGAGCCTGATACAGCAACCTGACCCAGTCAATAAAGCACCGCCCAAATCCGAACCATCCCAGTACCTCCCACAGATATTCCCATTCTACTCGATCAAAGGCCTTTTCTGCATTCATTGCCACCACTACCTCCACCTCCCTACCTTCCAGGGGCATCATGATCATGTTTAATAGGCTTCTTATATTGGCCACCAACTGCCTACCCTTAACAAATCCCGTCTGGTCCTCCCCAATAACGTCCAGAACACAATCCTCAATCCTGGAGTTCAAAACTTTGGCCAACAGTTTGCCGTCCACATTCAACAAGGATATCAGCCTGTAGGACCCACACAGCTCCGGGTTCTTGTCCCGCTTAAGGATCAGCGAAATAGTGGCGTGTGACATAGTTGGGGGCAGCACCCCTCTCTCCCTTGCCTCATTGACTGTCCTCATCAACAACGGTCCCAATATCCCAGAGAACTTTTTATAGAACTCCACTGGGTACCCGTCTGGTCCCGGGGCTGTACCCGACTGCATGGCCTTCAGACCATCCACTATCTCTTCCAACCCGATTGGGGCCCCCAGCCCTTCTACCAGCTTCCCGTCCATCTTTGGGAAATTCAGCCCCCCCCAAGTGCCTCATCCCCTCCGGCCCCGTTGGGGGTTCCGACCCATACAGCCTACTGTAAAAATCCTTAAACACCTTATTCACCGTTCCTGAACCTCTAACCTGGTTCTCATCTCCATCATTTACTTTCCCTATCTCCCTGGCTGCCTCCCCCTTTCTAAGCTGTTGTGCAAGCATTCTGCTGGCCTTCTCTCCATGCTCATAGATCGCCCCCCTCGCCTTTCTCAGCTGCTCCACCGCCCTCCCTGTGGTTAACAAACCGAACTCCGCCTGTAACCTCCGCCGTTCCCTTAAAAGCCCTGCCTCTGGGGTCTCCGCATACCTCCTATAAACCTGTAGTATCTCCTTTACCAGGCCATCCGTCTCTGCCCTGTCTACCTTCTCCCTGTGGGCCCGTATCGAGATCAGCTCCCCTCTAACCACCGCCTTCAGTGCTTCCCAGACCACAGCTGCTGAAATTTCCCCCGTGTCGTTGACCTGCAGGTAGTTCTGAATACATTTCCTCAGCCACTCGCACACCCCTTTGTCAGCTAAAAGTCCCACATCGAACCTCAAGTGCGGGCGCTGGTTACTGTTTTTACTAACCTGCAGGTCAACCCAGTGCGGAGCATGGTCTGAGATTGTGATCGCCGAGTACCCCGTGACCACCACCCCCATCAGTAAAGCCCTGTTCAGAATAAAGAAATCGATCCGGGAGTACACTTTATGCACGCGTGAGTAGAAGGAGAACTCCTTTACCCTCGGCTGCCCAAATCTCCATAGGTCCACCCCCCTCCTCCCATCTGCTTCATGAACCCTTTTAGTTCCTTTGCCATTGCTGGCACCCTGCCCATTTTTGAGCTTGACCGGTCTAGGCCAGGGTCAATAACTGTGTTGAAGTCCCCTCCCATGACCAACTTGTGCAAGTCCAAGTTCAGTATCTTCCCCAGCATCCTCTTTATGTACTCCACATCGTCCCAATTTGGCACATACACATTTACTAATACAACATGCACCCCTTCCAGTTTCCCACTGACCATAATGTACTGACCTCCTACATCCGAAACTATTCTATCCGCCTCAAACACCACCCGCTTATTGATCAGGATCGCGACCGCTCTAGTCTTTGAATCTAGTCCCGAGTGACCCAGCCTTTCCTCAATCTAATTTGGTCAGCTACTCTAAGGTGCGTCTCCTGCAACATTACCACGTCCGCCTTCAGTCCCCTCAGATGCGCGAACACGCGTGCCCTCTTGACCGGCCCATTTAGCCCTCGTACATTCCAGGTGATCAGCCTCGTTGGAGGGCTCATTTGCCCCCCCCTTCGCCAATCAGCCATCCCCTTTTTTGGGCCAGCCTCCAGCCCGTGCTCCCCAACTACATCAGCCCGCCCCCAGGCAGCCTCCGCCCCCAGGCAGCATCCGCCCTCAGGCAGCCTCTCTGTCCCTTAGCACAAGTCCCTCCCTCGTCAGCAGAACATTTCTCACCCCTCCCCCCCCTCCCCCCCCCCCCAGTAACAACACAATATAACTCAACCCCTGTAATAAACCTAACATATGCACACCCCCCACTACGCTTCCTTGAGCTAGCCCGCCCAGCTAGCTTGGTGGCCCTGGCACCAAAAAGTCTCCCACCTATTGTTCCATCCCCACCTATACATACATATTCCAATGACAAACAATCCCAACACAATTGCCCAACAGAAAAAACAGGAAGAAAAAAAAACGTTAACAAAGATCAAGAAAGAGATCCAAAATCTAAATAAGCACAACTCCATCCCCCAACTTACTCATCTCTGCAACTGGCCCCAAATCAATACAGAAGGCATTACAGAAAGCATCCACAAAACGAAAAACGAGAAACTTTTTTTTTTTTTAAAACATGAACATTGCAGCAAAATTCAAAAGTTCTCAGTCCACCACCAGTCCTTTCCTTTTCGCGAAGTCCAGCACGTCCTCAGGCAACTTGAAATACAAGTGCTGTTCCTCGTACATGACCCAGAGACGGGCCAGATACAACAGTCCGAACTTCACCTTTTTCTTAAAAAGGGTCGACCTGATCTGGTTAAAGCCCGCTCGTCTCCTGGCCACATCCGCACTTAGGTCTTGGTAGATCCACAGGATACTGTTGTTTCATTTGCAGCTCCGTGTCTGCGTGGCCCACTGTAGAATGCGCTCCTTATCCAAGTACCTATGGAATCTCACCACCATTGCCCTTGGGGGGGGTGGTCTCCCATTGGTGGCTTCCTCACGAGTACTCTATGAGCTCTGTCCACCTCCAAGGGTCGGGAGAATGCCCCATCCCCCAGCAGCTTCTCAAACATGTCTGCGATGTATGCCCTAGCGTCCGCTCCTTCGGATCCCTCCGGGAGCCCAACGATTCTCAAGTTCTGCCGGCGGGACCTATTCTCTAGGTCCTACACCTTCTCCAGGAGCTTTTTCTGCTGGTCTCTCAGCATCCCCACCTCCAACTCCACCGCGGTTTGATGGTTCTCCTGGTCAGCCAGCGCCTTCTCTACTTTCTGGATCGCCCGATCTTGGGCATCCAATCTAAGCTCCATCCGCTCAATTGACTCTTTTATCGGGTCCAAGCAGTCCCGTTTCTGCTTAGCAAAGTCTTCATAAATAACTTGCATCAGCTGCTCCATTGACCGCTGGGTCACCGAGCCAGAGGTCCGGTCCTCCGCCATGCTTTCTCCGCCTGCAACTTCACCCCAAGCCTTCTTTGTCTTTCTGTTTCTGCCTTTGCGAGCACTTCTAGTCCTCCTCTCCATGCACCGATGTGGGAATTCAGTACACAATTGCCGCTGTCATCAATTTTTCAATTCAACTCTGGTAGAAAATTGGGGGAAAGGGTCCAAAAGTCCGACCCGAGCGGGAGCCACCAAATGTGCAACTTACTCCTTCATAGCTGCCACTGGAAGTCCTAATGGGTTCTTTCTGAAGACAAAGTAAACCCCTTTGACGATTTCTTTGGAAATCGACAAGGAAGACGAGGGATTGAAAGAAGCCGGGGTGGCGGAGGGTCTTTCTTGGCACGGTAGCACAGTGGTTAGCCCTGTTGATTCACAGCGCCAGGGACCTGGGTTCAATTCCCGGCTTGCGTCATTGTCTGTGCAGAGTCTGCACGTTCTCCCCGTGTCGGTGTGGGTTTCCTTCCACAAGTCCCAAAAGATGTGCTTGTTAGGTGAATTGGATATTCTGAATTCTCCCTCAGTGTAACTGAACAGGCGCCATAGTATGGCAACTCGGGGATTTTCACAGTAACTTCACTGCAGTGTTAATGTAAGCATACTTGTGACACTAATAAAGACTATTATTAAAGATCTTTCTCTCTCCACAGCCAGAGTGAACTGCAGTGAGATTCAATCCATCCACGAGCTGCAGGCAGGGTCAGTTGTTTAAAAACCTTTTTCAAAATCTCATATGGGAAACTCTGTTCTTACCTCCTTCAGGCTGTTGGGCATGCTGGTGGAGTTGGAAACAAATGTGGAGTTAGAAACAAGTAATAATTTTTTTAAAGTATAAATTTAGAGTACCCAATTCTTTTTTTCCAATTGAGGGGCAATTTACCATGGCCTATTCACCTACCCTACACTATTTCTGGGTTATTTGGTTGTGAACCCCACGCAGATACAGGGAGAATGTGCAAACTCCACACGGAGAGTGATCCGGGGCCAGGAGCGAACCCGGGTCCTCGGCCCCGTGAGGCAGCAGTGCAAACCACTGCACCACCGTGCTGCCCTTGAAACAAGTAATAATTAAACATGCTTGAGGCGGATCCTTTGAGTGAAGACCCAGGTTAATAAAATTAAAGTAACTCTCCAGAGGGAATCCTATAGCCTGGGAGTACTGACTGAATGTTCTTGTCAGAGGATCTCCACAAGCAGTCCACCAGTGGCTTCGATCCCTCAGCGTCCTTTTGCAATGACCTCAACATCGGAAACAAGGACACTCATCTCTCTCTTTTCATTTTAATCCTTTACCCTTCCTTCTCGATTTGTCCATCTTGTGTGTGTTGGGTAGAGGGTGGGATGGTAAGAGGGCATGATAGATTAGCTGGCTGTTAATCTGTGAGAATTATTGCATATTTCAAATTTGTTCCTGTTATAAATTAATAGTTAACATGTTCAACCTACAAACTTGGGGGTTATAACTTAGTGGGCAGTCAAGGGGCCAAAGATTCTGCAAACTTTATACAAATTATTGGTTAACTCACTTGTGTTGGGACTCTGGGGTCTGTGGGGCTGGAATCCACTGCGCACTAGCCCAGGGTGTTGTAACACAATTCTGAAATTCATCAATTAGAGCAGCGGGGCGAACAATCCATGGTAGATTTTTAAAATTAATTCATAGGACAGCACGGTAGTTAACACAGTTGCTTCACAGCTCCAGGGTCCCAGGTTCGATTCCCCGCTGGATCTCTGTCTGTGCGGAGTCTGCACGTTCTCCCCGTGTGTGCGTGGGTTTCCTCCGGGTGCTCCGGTTTCCTCCTACAGTCCAAAGATGTGCAGGTTAGGTGGATTGGCCGTGCTAAATTGCCCTTGGTGTCCATAAAGGTTAATTGGGGTTACTGGGTTAAGGGGATGGGGTGGAGGTGGTGTGTGCTTGAGTGGGGTGCTCTTCCCAAGGGCCGGTGCAGACTCGATGGGCCGAATGGCCTCCTTCTGCACTGTAAATTCTATGATTCTATGATGGGCGACTCTGGCCAGGCCAGCATTTATTGCCTATCCTGAATTGCCTTGAACGGAGTAGCTTGCTAGGCCGTTTCAGCGGGCATTTAAGAGTCATAGATCATAGAATTTACAGTGCAGAAGGAGGCCATTCGGCCCATCGAGTCTTCACCAGCCCTTGGAAAGAGCACCCTACCCAAGCTCACACCTCCACCCTATCCCCGTAACCCAGTAACCCCACCTAACCTTTTTGAACACTAAGAGCAATTTAGCATGTCCAATCCACCTAACCTGCACATCTTTGGACTGTGGGAGGAAACTGGAGCAGCTGGAGGAAACCTACGCAGACACGGGGAGAATGTGCAGACTCCACACAGACAGTGACCCAAGCCGGAAATCGTACCTGGGACCCTGGAGCTGTGAAGCAACTGTGCTAACTACCGTGCAACCATGCCACCCGTACCAAGTCAATCACATTGCTGTGGATCAGGATTCACCGGTAGGCCAGACCAGGTAAGGATGTCAGATTTACTTCCCTAAAGGACAGCAGTGCAGGTGGGTCTTTACAACAATCGACAATGTTTGGTTGGTCATCATCAAACTTTTAATTCCAGATTTTTATTGAATTCGAATTTCACCATCTGCCATGGTGGGGTTTGAACCTGGGTTCCCAGAATATTACCCTGGGTCTCTGGATTATTAGTCCAGTGACAATACCATTGCCTCTTCACTGCAATTCTCTCATCCATCTGTTATGGATCAATCCTGGACCCGAGCCCTCAAATTTCTGTTATGACCGTGTGAGGAGGGGTAAAATGACTCCCCATTCTCCTACTCCAGCTTTGAGCATGACAGGGTTTTCCATTAATTTAGAGAGGATATGTTTTTCCAATTCTGTAAACATCCCACTAATTTCGCTTTTTAGATTGTGGGTGTGGTGAGGGTGAAGAGACACGTTGCCTGGGGATGTGGGAGGGGGAATGGGAGACGAGAGTGTGCGCGCATGTCTGTAAGAGAGGGAGCGTGCATGTGTGTGGGAAAGAGGAAGAGTGTGTGTGGAAGTGAGATAAGAAAGAGGGGGAGCGCATTTATGTGTTAGTGTGTGAGAGAGGGGGCGGACCTGTGTGCGCATGTGAGTGAGAGAGAGTGAGCCAGACAGAGGCTCTGCCTCGCACACTCCAATGATGATTTGAATTATTAATTTTTTTAAATTATTCATTCATTGCTTTGACATTACTTTATTTTTGAACAAGCTGCGTCTTTGCTTTATACCTCAACTTTATTTTGAAATTCATGTTTAATTTTGTACCAAACAGTATCTTTCCAAAATTTGTTCATGAGCTCCATGAGTGAATAAAAAAAGGGAATATGCTCACCCCCAATAAAAATGAAAAGGTTGGACAAGTCAGAGTTAACTCTTCCTTGGCTGGTTTCAATGTGGTGATTCCACTTTGTTGCCATTTTGCGCAGTTGTCTTCCCCAGTGTCGTTGTATCGAGCATATTTCCCCAAAGAGGTCTCAGTTCACTGCATATTTCACTTCTAAGAATAGTTACTTCGCAAACCTGGGCACAATACTGCCTAGAAAGAGAAGGCAGAGAGGGCACACAGCTTCAACAGCCAGTGTTCAATACAGAGTTGTATTTTGTTCTCTCCTTCTCCTGCTTGGTAAGGATTCCTTAAAAGCAACTTACTGTATACCCCAGAGAAACTGTATTAGTCATTGCTTGCTGCAGTTATTGTTTCAGAACAGGTAATAGCATCTTGATATCTCATCTCAGAAACATTCAAAAAGTCTCAGGATGTGGTGAAGCCAACAAGGAATTGGGTCTTTCACACTCCCCTGGAGCTTTAGTGTCTTTTTTTCCCCACAGCCCAGTTGATAGAACACAAAACGGTGTATATTTTAGCAGTCTGGACAATTTCATCATTGTCTTGTGGAGGGTTACAGCTTTATAAAACCCAGCCAGAAAAAGAAAAATTTGAAATATCTTTAATAACAAGTTACATAATAGCCTTGTATAAATTGTGCCACGTGATAATTGCATTTTACTACATAATGCTATGCTTAACGACCACGCTAAAATGAAAGGTGTGCTATTATGCACAAAAACTACACCAGCAAAAATTTGTAATCAGCAGATCGTGGATGACTAACTGAATTTTAAAAAGCCTTTGATAAAGTACCATTTGAAAATCTGGTTAATAAAATCAAGACTCATGGAATTGGAGGGTCAGTATCAGCTTGATTGAAAAATTGGCTTTGAGACAAAAACAGTGAGTGATAAATGGTTGTTTTTTTTTAAACTGAAGGCTGGTGGACAGTTGTGTTCCGTAAGGTAAGTGTCTGGACCACTTTTGTTTGATGTACATAAATGACAGAGTAAAATTTCAAAATTTGCCAATAATACCAAATCAAGAGACATGGTAAAAGGTAATGATGATACCAATCAACTGCACCAGGATATAGACAGGCTAGTAGAATACACAAGCAACTGGCAGGTGGAATTTAAAACAGATGAGATGTGAGATGATGGCAGAAGGGATAGGAAGAGCCAATATTTACTTACTGCCACAGTTCTAAAGTGCATGCAGGAACAGTGCAACCTGGAGGTTCATGTGCATGGATTCGTGGAGGTGGCAGGATATATAGAGTAGTTAGCAAAAAATATGGGATCTTGGGCTTCATGAACAGAGGTAGAGTACAATAGCAGAGACATTACCCTGAACATTTTTAAAGTCCTGATTCGACCACATCCAGAGTGTAGAGCAGGAGATATAAAGTTATGATTTTTGAAGATCCAGAATATCTTCCTGGACATTAGTTTCCCAGGATCAGTCGAAATTAAATTGTCATTCTTTATGTGTGATTCTTTATATTATGCAAAGATTCCATTCCTTTTGGTTATCAAGGTCAAAAATCAGCCAATTGACTAACCATAATGTTTGCATTCCTAAAAGGCAGAATCATAGAAGAATATTATTTCAATTACATTATTCCCTGTTGATAGTTGGATATTTTGAATGGAATGTCAGTAGAACAGATCATTTCGAGCACATTGTGAAAGTTTATTAGTGGTCAGTATATGTAGGTGTATGGAACTCAAATCTTAAGCGTGCGTTCTGTAATGTTCTCTATGTTCACGGATGGCAATGTCTTTGTGGTTGAATCAATTAGAGAACATACAGCTTTGTTGAGGAACAAAACTATTTATTAACTAACTAAACACTACAAAGATTTCTACGATGTGAACGATAAGTACAGTTGGGTACTGTGGCTAAATACAAATCATTATGATTCACTAATATTAATTACTATTGACTGAGGAGCTACTCGATATGCGACTGGACTCTACGCCTGCTAACCACGTTCTGCTGCACCCCCGGTGTGTCCCAGTGACGTTCCTTTCTGTTCATGCCACCTAGTGGCCGGTGCTAGAATTGTAATCTATACAATTTGGTTATTATATTATATACACAGATGATAGTTCACATATCATCACATCCTCCTCTTTTTCAAGATGATTTTTAAATCATTGACATGCATGTATAAACTATTTACAGATAAATGAATTTAAAATGTGCAAATTGTATGCATGCAAATTTTAAACGTCCATCATTTAAAAAGGTCTGGATCAGACTTATACTGTTCACAGATCTAGTCTGTCAAGTCGCCTTCGAACCTGGGTGGATTGTCGCACTACTTGTGTTGAGGTCGAAGCAGCTTGGTCATTGTTGGGCAGTCTCACTTGCTCAATATTTGTTGCTATTGGTGGCGTGCACAGGCTCAGGCAAGCGAGGAGGAGCAACCCCTTCATCCAGCCTTGGCTGTGCGATGAACAGCTGATTGTCCTTGAGCTTCATTGATGCTCTCCAATTCCGTCTCAGTATGGATCCTTGATCCGCGAGGACGATAAATGATTGGGGACCTGCCTATCTCATGACCTTGGCAGTCATTGACCATCCTTGTGGTGTCTGCACCCTGACGGTGTCGTCCGGTCCCAAGTTGCCCAACATCTTGCTGGATCGGTTGTAATATTGAACCTGTTTTTGTGTCACGATTCTCTGCACAATTGGCTCATCGACTTTTTCCAGCCTGGTGGGACTGTTGGCCGCAGCCTCCTACCCATGAGTAATTGGGCTGGGGCCAATCCGCAACTCAGTTGCATAGTGCGGTATGCCAACAGTGCTAAGTGTGGGTCACTGCGTGATGCCATGGCCTTTTTAAGCAAGGTTTTTACAAAATGGAACCCTTTCTCTGCCTGCCCATTTTATTGAGGGGACTGGAGGTCACGTGCTTGAAGTCATATTTTGATGCGAACTGCTGCCATTCAAGGACCACTGTCACTCATGACCGTTTGCGGTATGCCATGTCGAGCAAAGCTCAGTAGTTTCATTATCTCCGGGTAGTTGGAGTAGTAATCTACCATTACCATGTATTTATTGCTGTTCATATAAAACAGATCGACCCCGATCTTCAGCCATGGCTTGTTGACTGACTCACTCTCTGTCATTGAATGCTTTTGTTGACTATTCTGGTACCTCTGGCAGCTCTCACAGTGCTCCACTGTGCGTTGTAAGTCTTGGCTGATGCCTGGCTAGTAAACGGACTCCTTGGCCCGTCTCTTGCATTTCTCGATCCCCAGGTACCCTTCGTGGATCTGGACGAGGATCGTGTTTTGTTGGGCCTGTGGAATGACAATCCTGTTTTTTTGTAGCAGAAAGCCATTGGTGTTCCAGAATTTGGAACATGCATTCGTGGGTCACCCATACCGCATATGGTGGAGTACCTTCTGCAAGATTGCATCCTTCAATATCTCGGCCTTTATTAGTTAGGACTTGGTGTTCGATACTGGCAGCGTTTCCACTACCAGATCGACCTGTCCCTGTACGATTCCGGCCATGTCTGTAGGGAACTTACCTTTAAAGGAACCCTAGGAGCAGCAGGGAATCACGGGAGCAGTGTCTAGAGGGTGGAGCCTAGCGACCGGTAAGTGTTTAAATTGAGCTAGGGCAGATTTTGGGCCTAGTCTCGCTCGGGAACTTCCCTTTACAGGAACCCCAGGAGCAGCTGGTAATCACGGGAGCATTGTCCAGAGGGCGGAGCTTAGCGACCGGTAAGTGTTTTAAATTGAGCGCGGGGCGGATTTCGGGTCTAGTCTCGCTCAGGAACTTACCTTTACTGGAATCCCAGGAGCAGCCGGGAAACCCGGGAGCAGTGTCCGTAAGTGTTTAAACTGAGAGCCAGGTGAACCTTCTATAGACGACAGGTTTGCAAAAGAGAGAGCGGCTCGGATTGGTTCTCTGTAAATCAGGTGACGTGTCCTTAACCCTTTCATTCCTAGGCTCACCGGAGTAGATTCTGAGCTATGTTTTTGTAAGGTAAGAGGTTTTTTTTTCGTTTTTTTTTCCTTCTCAAACTTACTAGAGGATAGCAAGCTAGATTTAGTACCTGTAATAACCAGAAGACACATTACATTTTTGGGGGCCTATTCATGAAAGCAGCAACAGTACATTTTTATTAAGGGCCTAACTATTATTTAGGTTTTTTTTAGTGTAACAACCAAAAGAGGGAGAGTGATGTCAATTGGCGGGGTCGTGTGCGACTCCTGCATGATATGGGGCATCATGGACACTTCAAGTGTCCCTGAGGACTACATCTGTGAAAAGTGCATTCAGTTGCAAAAGCTCACCAAACGCATGGATTAATTAGAGCAGCTGCTGGAAGCACTGAGGAGCACACAATTAGCTGAAATTGTTATAGATAATAGCTAGAGATGTGGTCACACCCAAGATACAGGAAGATAGATGAGTGACTGCCAGATGGGGTCGGCAGAGATATGGCTGTCCCCATATCTAACGTATTTTGGATACTGATGAGGGGGAAGGTCCATCAGGGGACAGCAGCAGCAGTGGTCAGAGCGAAGGCTCTATGACTAGCCCGGCTGCACAGATGGGGGGTACAAAGCGTAGAAAAGCATAGGGGTAGGGGATTCAATAGTCAGGGGCACAGAAAGGCACTTCTGTGGCCGGGAAAAGGACTCCAGGATGGCAGTTTGCCTCCCTGGTGCCAGGGTCCTGGATGTCTCGGAGCGGGTACAAAGCATCCTAAAACAGGAGGGAAATCATACATGGGTCATTGTCCACATTGGCACAATTGGCAGTAGGTAGAAAGAGTAGCGAGGTCCTGCAACGGCAATTTAGGGAGTTAGGTGGAAGATTAAAAAGCAGAACCTGTAGGGTAGTAATCTCAGGATTACGCCTCGTGCCACATGCTAGCGAGGCTAGCAACAGGATATAGTGCAGTTGAATACGTGGCTAAAGAATTGGTGCAGGAGGGAGGGCTTCAGTTTTTTGGACCACTGGGATGACTTCCAGGGAAGGTGGGGCCTGTACAAGGACGGGTGACATTTGAACTGGAGGGTGACACCTGAACTGGAGGGGGACCAATATCCTGGCTGGGAGGTTTGCTAGTATGGTTCGGGTGGGTTTAAACTAATGTGGCAAGGGGGTGGGAATCAGAACAGTAAGCCAGCAAGTGTGGAGACCGGGGATGAGTATGGTACCAGGGCCAGGCTGGCTTAGAGGAATGGCAGGCTGGGGGAGGTCAAACTCAGTGGGCCTGGAGGGTTGGAGTGTATCTGCTTCAATGCACAGAGTATAACAGGTAAGACAGATGAACGTAAAGCCTTGGTTCATGCGTGGAACTTCGATGTGGTTGCTGTAGCAGAGACTTGGTTAAAAAAGGGACAGGACTGACAGTTAAATATTCCAGGATATAGGTGTTTTAGGCGAGACAGGGAAGAAGGTTAAAGAGATGGGTGAGTTGCAATACTGGTGAGAGAACATATTACAGCTGTACAGCGGGAGCACACCATGGAAGAATCAAGTAACGAGGCGCTGTGGGTAGAACTCAGAAACAGGAAGGGGGCAGTCAAAATGATGGGGATGTACTACAGGCCTCCCAACAGTCCACTGGAAGTTGAAGAACAGATAAAGATAGATAGTTTTTTGAAGAATAAAGGGATTAAGGGCTATGGTGTTCAGGCCGGAAAATGGAGCTGAGTCCACAAAAGATCAGCCATGATCTTATTGAATGGTGGAGCAGGCTCGAGGGGCCAGATGGCCTACTCCTGCTTCTAGTTCTTATGTTCTTATGTAGAAATAATAGGTCTGTTATAGGGTAGACTTTAATTTTCTTCATATTGTATGGGTCACTGTCCGTGTGGAGTTTGCACTTTCTTCCCGTGTTTGTGTGACTTTTGCCCCCACAACTCAATGATGTGCAGGCTAGGTCAATTGGCCGCACCAAATTGCCCCTTAATTGGAAAAAATGAATTGGGTACTCTAAATTTTTCTTTTAATTTCCCCATATTGACTGGAAATCCCTTAGGGCTAAGGGTCTGGATGGTCAGGAATTTGTTAAGTGTGTCCAAGAAGGGACTTCCAGTGGCGGTCATGGAGTGAAAGTTCGTACATTTGGCAGCTCCCACTCATGGTGGTCCTTTTCTGGCTTTTATACCGGATTGTTGCAGGAATTTTGTAAAGTAAAGGTGTAGAAGCAGGAACAGAAGGAGGGGACCCCCAGTTTATGGAGCTGCGCCCCAGGAAAAATCGGAAAAGGAGGAATCAGAAGTTGGTGGCGAGTGAGGACCAGATATTGAGTGTGAAAATGGCAAATGCGCAGGGTCTGGCTCCGCCAGCTCAGTGGTCGACGGACCAGCTGGTGAGTTTCCTAAATGAGAAGTTCACTCAACAATGTAAGGAATATGCGGAGGACCTGGCCCGGGCGGTGGACTCAATCAGGGCGGTGGTTGACTGCGTGGAGGCGAGACTGACGATCCAGGGACAGGCAATCCAGAGGCTGGAGAAGCTGGCAGGGGAGCATGAGGAACAGTCCACCTCGATGGCAGCAGAGATAGGGATGCTGCAAGACCAGCAGAAGCAACTGCTGGAGAAAGTGGAGGACCTGGTGAACCGTTCTCGGAGGCAGAACATTCGGATCGTGGGTCTGCCGGAGGGAAAAGAAGGATCGGATTCTGGTGCATATGTGGGGAAGATGTTGGAGAAGCTGCTTGGAGAAGGTGCGCTCGACAAGCCGCTGGAGGTGGACCGGGCTCACAGGGCGCTTATGCGTAAACCCCAAGGGGGTGAGCCCCTGAGCGCGATGGTGGTACGATTGCATCAGTTCCTGGACAAGGAACGCATTATGAGGTGGGCCAGGCAGACGAGGCGATGTACGTGGGAGGATGCTGAGATCCGGGTGTACCAGGACCTGGAAACAGAACTCGCAAACAGGAGGGTGAGTTTTAACAAGGTCAAGGCGGCCCTGTATGAAAAGGGAATAAAGTTTTGACTGCTGTACCCTATGGGTGACCTATGAGGGTTGGGAACTGTACTTTGGCTCGGCAGAGGAAGCGGTAGACTTTATGAAAGATAATAAACTGATGAGAGAAGGAAGACTTTGAACCTTTACTGTGGGGAACTGAGTCATGTTTTGTAAAACTTTTAACCTTTTGACTTGCGATGTTCGGACTGACTTTGGAGGTTCTTTATATATTTTTTCCGTTTTTCTTTTGGTTCTGTTTGGGATTAGGTTTACAGATAGTACTTTGTTAAGGGAGATGGGGTGGGCCTTTGTGCTCGGACCTTGGGAGGGACGGTTTGTTTTTGCTTCTTGCCATTGTTTTGATTGTTTGCACTAAGAGCGGGGGGGGGGAACCAGTGGGGGGGGGGGGGGGGTGCTAGACACCAGGGGCTGCCAGGCTAGCTGGGAGGGCTAGTTCACAGAAGTAAAGTGGGGGGTGTGCTGAAGACCAATATGGGGGAGGAATGGGAGGGGGAGGGGGGTTAGACTGCTGACGGGAAGGGGAATTTTAAGCTGGTGGAGGAGGAGAGATGATGGCGGTAGCTGCCTGGGGGCGGGCCAGGTGAGGTACAGGGCATGGGCCAAGGACTGGCCTAGGAGAGGTTATGGCTGACCGGCAGGGGAGAGGGGTGGGGTGGGGTGCTGGAGTTCCCGAGGATAGATGAGGAGTTGCTGGAAGGCTTGGGAAGCCCAATCGGCCTTGGGGAGATTGTAGACGGATTGGGGGCGATGCAATGGGTAAGGCTCCAGGACGTGATGGATACCTGGTCGAGTTCTACACAAAGTTTTCCGGGCTTCTGAGGCCGCACCCGGTAAAGGCTTTTAATGAGTCCAAGGAGCTGGGAGTGCTCTCCCCAACGTTTTCGCAGGCATAGACTTCCTCTATTCTGAAGCGGGATAAGGGTCTGTGGATCGTATAGGTCGATCTCCCTTTTAAACGTGGTGCAAAATTGTTGGCAAGGATCTTGGCCACGCACATAGAGGACTGTGTCCCGGAGGTGATAGGGGAAGACAATACGGGATTTGTGAAGGGACGTCACCTGACGACCAACATTAGACGGCTCGTAAATGTGATAATGATGCCAGCGGAGGGGCGTGAGGTTGAGGTGGTGGTAGCCATGGATGCAGAAAAGGCCTTTGATCAGGTAGAGTGGAAGTAGCTGCGGGATGTCCTGCGAAGGTTTGGGTTCGGGCGACGATTCGGTGACTGGGTCCGGCTGTTATATTAGGCACCGGTGGCGAATGTAAGGACCAACCGGGTCTGGCCAGAATATTTTAGTTTGTGTACGGGGTACGAGACAGGGGTCTCCACTCTCCCCACTACTGTTTGTCCTGGCCATAGAGCCCTTGGCAATGGCGCTTAGGTCATCTGGCGGGGGATAGTGAGATGGGGATTGGAGCATAGGGTTTCATTCAACGCGGATGACTTGCTCCTTTACATAACAGACCCGTTGGGGAGGATGGCTGGGATCAAGGAGATATTGGAGGAATTTGGTCAGTTCTTGGGCTACAAATTAAACATGGGTAAGAGTGAGGTGTTCACGATCCAGGCATGGGGGCAGGAGAGGAGACTGAAGGAGTTACCATTTAAAGTGGTGGGAAGGAGTTTTAGGTACCTGGGGATTCAGGTGGCAAGGGAGTGGAGTCAGTTCCATAAGTTAAATTTGCGCAGGGTGGTTGAGCAAATGAAAGGGGACTTCCGCAGGTGGGACATGCTCCCGCTGTCATTGGCGAGGAGGGTACAGATTGTGAAGATGACAGTCCTCCCGAGATTGCTATTTGTGTTTCAATGTCTTCCAATTTTTATCCCCAAGGCATTTTTCAGGAAGATGAAGGTGGTGATCTCGGATTTTGTATGGGCTGGTAAAGCCCCGAGTGTGAAGAAGGTCCTTCTGGAACGGGGGCACGGGGTGGAGGGCTTGGCCCTTCTGAATTTGATTAATTATTATTGGACGGCGTGGGAGAGAGTGGAGGCGGCATCCTGTAAGGGTACGTATTTAGAGGCTTTGTTAATGGAACCTCTGCCGTTCTCGCCGGCTCGGTACTCCACAAGCCCAGTGGTGGTGGCAGCCGCCCTGAGGGTGTGGAGGCAATGGAGCTGGCACGTGAGACTGGAGGGGGCATCGGTGTGGTCACCGATCTGTGGTAACCACCGTTTGTTCCTGGAGAGCTGGACGGGGGCTTTAGGAAGTGGCAGCGGGCAGGGATTGAGAGATTTGATGATCTCTTCATTGAAGAGGATTTTCCGAGCCTGGACAGATTAGAGGAGGAGTTTGAGTTACCGGGTGGGAACGGATTTCGGTACTTACAGGAATGGGATTTTGTCCGGAGGCAGGTTCCAAGCTTCCCTCGCCTCCCTCTAAGGGGACTGCAGGATAAGGTGATGTCAAAAACAGAGGTTGGGGAGGGGAGGGTCTTGGAAATATGTAAGGAATTGATGGAGCGGGAAGGGGTCTCAATCGGGGAGGTGAAGAGGAAGTGGGAGGGAGAGTTGGGAGGCGAGTTGGAAGTCGGACTATGGGAAAAGGCCTTGAGGAGTGTCAATTCATCCTCTTCATGTGCCAGGCTTAGCCTGATCCAGTTCAAGGTGGTCCATAGGACTCATATGACTGTGGCCTGGATGAGTAGGTTTTTTGAGGTGGTGGAGGACAGATGTGGGAGGTGCGGGGAAAGTTCGGCACATCACGTACACGTTTTGGGCATGTCCGAAGCGGAGGAGAGTCTGGCAGGGATTTGCGGACGTCATGTCAGAGGTCCTGGTAGGGAGGGTTACTCCGAGTCCAGAGATGGCAATATTTGGGGTGCGGAAGATCCGGGGGCCCAGGAGGGGACAGAGGCCGACGTTTTGGCCTTTGATCCCTGGTGACCCGGAGACGGATTTTGCTGTGATGGAGGGACTCGGTGCCTCCAAAGTCAGGGGTGTGGGTCAGCGACATGGCAGGGTTTCTCAAGTGTGTCCATAAAGGTTTTTTTGAACAATGTGTGGATAGTTCAACGAGAGAGGGAGGTATACTGGACCTAGTACGAGGGAACAAGCCCGGCCAGGTCATCAAGGTTGCAATGGGAGAACATGTGGCGAACAGTGACCACAATTCCGTAGGTTTTCGGATACTCAAGGAAAAGGACGAGTGCTGTCCTAGGGTTAAGGTGCTAAATTGGGGGAAGGAGAACTACAACCAGATTAGGCAGGATTTGGAGGAAGTTGTTTGGGAGAGGCTGTTTGAGGGTAAATCCACATTTGGCATGTGGGAATCTTTTAAGGAGCAGTTGATGGGAGTGCAGGACAGGCATGTGATAGTAAAAAGGAAAGACAGGATAGGCAAGATTCAGGAACAGTGGATGACCAGGAAAATTGTGAGTTTAGTCAAAAAGAAAATGGATGCATACGTGAGGTCTAGGCAACTAAAAACAGATGAAGCACTTGAAGAATACAAGGAAAGTAGAAAAGAGCTCAAGCAGGGAGGTAGGAGGGCAAAAAGGGATCACAAAATGTCCTTGGCAGACAGGATTAAGGAGAATCCCAAGGTATTTTATACGTACATTAGGAACAAGAGGGTAGCTAGAGAAAGAGTTGGTCCACTCAAGGACAAAGGAGGGAAATTATGTGTCGAACCAGAGGAAGGAGGTGAGATCCTTAATGAGTATTTTGCATCGGTATTCACAAAGGAGAGGGACACGTTGATTGGTGGTGTCTCAGATGTAATAGGTCGTTATTACGAGGGAGAAAGTGTTAGGTGTGTTAAAAAGCATTTAAGGTAGACAAACCCCCAGGGCCAGGTGGCATTTATCCCAGATTAATGAGGGAGACAAGAGATAAAATTGCTAGGCCTTTAACAGAAATCTTTGTGTCCTCGTTGGCCACAGGTGAGATCCCAGAGGATTGGAGGATAGCCAATGTTGTACTGTTATTTGTCGGGGCTGGTTTAGAACAGGGCTAAATCACTGGCTTTGAAAGCAGTCCAAGGAAGGTCAGCAGCACGGTTCAATTCCCGTACCAGCCTCCCCGAACAGGCGCCGGAATGTGGCGACTAGGGGCTTTTCACAGTAACTTCATTTGAAACCTACTTGTGACAATAAGCGATTTTCATTTCATTTAGGAAGGGTTGCAAAGATAACCCGGGTAATTATAGGCCAGTGAGTTTGATGTCAGAAATAATTAAATTATTGGAAAAGATTTTCAGAGATTATGGGCTGGATTCTCCATTCGCTGACGCCGAAATCGGATTCACCGATCGGCCGGTGAATCAAAGTTTATGACCAAATCGGAGACGACGACTCTTTTGCGATGCTCCGCCCCGTCCAAAGCGCCACCCTCAGAGAATACGCTGCACGACGTATCGACGGCCTCCACCACCCAATGCTCCGCCCCTGACCAGCCGAGTTCCCGACGGCGTGAATCTCTCATGGTCACTATTTTGCAGGCGGGTCCTCGAGCGGCTGGCGCCATGTTGCTCGGTGCGGCCGCTGCAGGCCGCCGCCGTGCGCATGCGCGGTCAAAGACCCGGCAATTCTCCGGGCCATATCGGCAGCTGGAGCTGGGTACTCTACACTGCCTTGATGCTAGCCCCCAGCCAAACAGAGGATCGGTGGCCGTTTTACGCGATTTGTTGTGTCATAAAACACCACCGTTCCCACGCCGGCGTGGGGACATACCCTCAAAAGCCTCAAAATCGGAGAATACAGCCCAGGATCTATGCACATTTGGAAGTGAATGGTCTTATTAGCGACAGACAGCATGGTTTTGTACGAGGGAGGTTATGTCTCACTAATTTAATTGAGTTTTTTGAGGTGACAAAAATGATTGACAAGTGAAGGGCTGTGGATGTTGTCTACATGGACTTTAGGAAAGCATTTGATAAAGTCCCTCATGGCAGGCTGGTGCAAAAGATTAAATCACATGGGGTCAGGGGTGAACTAGCTGGATGGATTCAGAATTGGCTTGGCCATAGAAGACAGGGTAGTAGTGGAAAGGTGTTTTTCTGAATGGAGGTCTGTAACTAGTGGTGTTCAGCAGGGATCAGTACTGGGACCTCAGCTCTTTGTAATATATATATAAATGACTTGGAAGAAAATGTAGCAGGTCTGATTAGCAAGTTTGCGGAAGATACTAAGATTGCAGGAGTTGCGGACAGTGATGAAGATTGTCAGAGAATACAACAGGATATAGACAGACTGCAAAATTGGGCAGAGAAAAGGCAGATGGAATTTAACTCGGACAAATGAGAGGGGATACATTTTGGTACATCCAATTCAGGTGGGAGCTAGAAAATAAATGGCAGAACCATCAGGAACATAGAGACACAGAGAGATCTGGGTGTGCAGGTTCATAGATCCTTAAAAGTGGCAGCACAGGTGGAAATTATGGTAAAGAAAGCATGCTTGCCTTCATTGGACGGTAAGAGGTCTTACAACACCAGGTTAAAGTCCAACAGGTTTGTTTCGATGTCACTAGCTTTCGGAGCGCTGCTCCTTCCTCAGTATAAAAACACAAAAATGTGTCATGTGAGAGTGCCCTTTCAGAAATGGGTCTTTAAGAAATGTACCATTAAGAAATGGAGCTGCTCATGTTACTGGAGTTATGTCAGAGTATGGGTGGAGCTGAGCTCCACTTCTGCTTTTTAGTTTCAGTTTGAGAAAGAGCTTGGGTGTGTCTGTGTTTTTCAGTGAGCTGAATCTGAAGTTAAAAGTGAGCTGCACTGCTGTTGATCTCTGACATCCAAAACCATCTATGGATCATTTGGTGAATTCAGAAGAAGTATAAATGTTTTCAGTCGTGAATGTAAACCCTGATACGCTCCTGTTTGGAGGTTTGTTAAGTCTTTTGGATGTTAAAAGAACAGCATACAGATTACTTAGTGTTGTATTCTTTGGGGGGGCGTGTATTTGATTTACTGGTTGCTAAGATGTTCACGGTTTGTTTTAGAAAGGTTAAATTGAGTTCATAGAATAAACATTGTTTTGTTCTAAAAAATACTCGTCCATTTCTGCTGTACCATACCTGTAGAGTGATCCGTGTGCTCCCCTCACCACAATCTATTAAAAGTTGTGGGTCAGGTGAACTCCATTATACACTTTGGGATTCTTTAAACCCTGACCCATAACAATTGGGGGCTCCTCCGGGATATAAGTCTATCTATTGGATTGGCTTGGTGAACTGAAAGACAGTGACGGGTGAGCATATTGTGGTTGCTTTTCAGGTGTGGTATTTTAGTTTAAGTGGGGAGTGTGTTGTGGACAATGGCTCTTTCAGAGGCTCAGAGGTTTTTGGGGGTGGAGACTGTCACACGCAGTACCTTATGGACATGACTAAAAGCAGGCTGTTAGATATGGCAAAAAAATTGCAGTTAACATTACTTGAAAACATGCAAAAAGATGAGGTAATTATGGCAGTGGTTAAGCATTTAAAGCTGCCTGAGATACAGTTTGACTCATTGGAAATGGCAAAAATTCAGTTGCAAATTAAACAAATGGAACATGAGAAAGAATTAAAGCAGCTTGAATACGAAAGAGAGTGAGGAAAAAGAAAAGGAGAGAGAAGAAAGGAGAAAAGAAAGAATAGCCCTAGCAGAACAAAAAGTGAAAGGGAGATACAGATCAGGGAAAAAGATAAAGAGAGAGAGTTTGAACCTCAGAAAGTGGCCATGAAACATGACAGTCAGTTAAAATTGGCAGACGTAAAGGGAAACGTACTGTCATGCAAGAGTACCTTTAAGACATGATGTTTAAGCAATGTACCTTTAAGAAAACAGTGATGTCATAGAGTGGGTAGAGCTCAGCTCAGTTCAGCCGGCACGTCCGGGATAAAAGTCTATCTATTGGATTTGCTTTTGTGAACTTAAAGAGAGTGAAGGAATGTTGCTTTTCCGGTGTGGTATTTTAATTTAAGTGGGGAGAGTGTTGTGAACAATGGCTCTTTCAGAGGCTCAGAAGTTTTTGGGGGTGGAGAATGTCATACGTCGTACTTTACGTAAGGGGTGTTAAGAGATCCAATGTTCATTTAAAATGTTAAGTTGAGTTCATGGAATAAACAGTGTTTTGTGTTTAAAAACCCACTTGACTGAATTGTAATACCACACCTAGGGAAAAAGCTGTGTGCTAGGAAAAGCAACAAATCCATTAAAGGGAGAGGTTGGTTGAACTCCATGATACATTTTGGGGTTCTGAAAACACCTCGCCCATAACAGTACAGTTGGATGATAGTTATGAGGATAGTGAGAAAGAGCGTCAAAGTCGAAGGCTTGGTGGGGATCCATTTAAATATGTCGAAGCATTGCCAAGGTTTGATGAGAAGGAGGTGGAAGCCTTTTTTATTTCATTTGAGATGGTAGCTAAACAAATGAAATGGCCACAGGACATGGGTATTACGGATTAAAACAAAGCTGGTAGGTAGGGCTAGTGAAGTGTTTGCATCACTATCGGAGGAGGTATCTGGGACGTATGAGGAGGTGAAAAAATCCACCTTCGGTGCATGTGAACTAGTGCCTGAAGCCTACAGACAAAGTTTTAGAAATTTAAGGAAAGAATTTGGTCAAACATACACGGAGTTTGAAAGGACCAAACAGTATAATTTTGATAGGTGGTAAGGGCTTTGAAAATAGACCAAACGTATGAAGCTCGCAGAGAAATTATACTTTTGGAGGAATTTAAAAAGTAAATTCCTGATGTAGTGAGAACTCATGTGGAAGAACAGAGAGTTAAAACTGCGAAAATAGCAGCAGAAATGGCAGATGATTATGAATTAGTTCATAAATCAAAGCTTGATTTCTGAAATCAGTTTCAGCCTGTGAGGGATAGAAACTGGGGACATGAGAAATACTCAAGTGGTAAAAGTAAAGGTGATCTGATGGGAGACAATAAGGAGAGTGCACCTCAGATTAAAAAAGAAATCCAGGAGGGTGGAAGAGACATGAAAAGTTTCAAATGTTTTCACTGTAATAAACAAGGCCATGTAAAGTCACAGTGTTGGTGGTTGAAGAAAAGCACTGGGAAGTCTGATGTGGTAAAACAGGATAAGTCAATGGGGTTTGTTAAAGTGGTAAAGGAAAGCCCAAGTGAAGTGAAGGAGGTGCAAAAGATTGTACAGCCTGATCAAGAGGTGATTGATAAGAAGGTGCCAGATCTCTTTAAAGAATTTACTTGTGGGGGTAAAGTTTACTCATGTGTATCAGGAGGAGTAAGTAAAGTCACAATTTTAAGAGATACAGGGGCTAGTCAATCTTCAATGGTAAGAGATGAGGAGTTATGTAGGTTGGGAAGAATGGTGCCAGAAAAGATGGTAATATGTGGAATTCAGGGCGAGAGGAGTAGTGTTCAATTATATACGGTAAGGTTGGAAAGCCCAGTGAACAATGGTGAAGTGGTAGTAAGAGTAATAGAGAAACTATCTTGTCCAGGAATACAGTATATCTTGGGTAATGATATAGCTGGATCGCAAGTGGGAGTGATGCCTACTGTGGTTGATAAGCCAGTGGAAAATCAGACAACTGAAGTATTGAAGGACGAATGTCCTGGTATTTTTCCAGATTGTGTGGTAACAAGGTCGCAAAGACACAGGTTAAGACAAGAAGAGAAATCAAAGAGTGAAGATGAAATGGAAGTGCAATTATCAGAAAAGATTTTTGATCAGATGGTTGAAAAAGAATACGAACAGGTGTAGAATGAGGCGGATATTTTTAGTTCAGGAAAATTGGCGGAGTTACAACAAAAAGATCTAGAAATAAAACGGATGTATCAGAAAGCAGACACTGAAGTGGAATCTGAGTGTATACCAGAGTGCTATTACCGTAAAAGTGATGTCTTGATGAGAAAATGGAGACCTTTACATATGCAGGTGGATGAAAAGTGGGCAGAAGTTCATCAAGTAGTATTGCCGGTAGGGTACAGAAAGGAGGTGTTGCGAGTTGCACATGAGGTACCAGTGGGAGGTCATTTGGGGATAAGGAAAACGCAAGCTAAAATCCAGAAACATTTTTATTGGCCTGGACTACATAAAGATGTAGTTAAATTTCGTCAATCATGTCACACATGTCAAGTGATAGGGAAACCTCAAGCAGTGATGAAACCAGCGCCCTTAATACCCATTCCAGCATTTGAGGAACCTTTTACAAGGGTCCTAATTGATTGCATAGGACAGCTTCCGAAATCAAAAAGTGGGAATCAATATCTGGATGTGTCTCCTTGGTTTCCAGAGGCCATTCCAGTACGTAATATTATAGCTAAAAAGATTGTGGAGGAATTACTTAAATTCTTCACGAGATATGGACTACCCACAGAAATACAATCGGATCAAGGATCAAATTTTACCTCGAGGTTATTCAAAAAAGCAATGGATAGCTTAGGAAAAATACAATTTAAATCAACTGCGTACCATCCAGAATCGCAGGAAGAGTTAGAAAGGTGGCATCAGACATTGAAGACAATGTTGAGGGCATATTGTCAAAATTATTAAGAGGATTGGGATAAAGGAATCCCATTCGTATTGTTTGCAATTAGCGGTGCACCTAATGAGTCTACCAAATTTAGTCCTTTTGAACTAATTTTTGGTCATGAGGTAAGAGGACCACTTAAATTAATTAAGGAAAAATTGGTGGGTGAGAAATCGGAAATTACATTATTGGATTACGTGTCAAATTTTAGGGAACGATTAAATAGAGCAGGTGAATTGGCTTGACAACATTTGAAAGTTGCACAAAATGGGTTGAAACGGATCGCGGACAAGAAATCCAAAATTTGTAGTTTTGCCAGTGGAGATAAAGTGTTAGTGTTGTTACCAGTGGTAGGGGAGCCTTTAAAAGCTAGGTTTTGTGGACCGTATCAGATTGAAAGGAAATTAAGTGAGGTGAATTATGTGGTAAAAACACCAGACAGAAGGAAGACTCACCGAGTGTGTCATGTGAATATGCTTAAAAGGTGCTTTGGAAGGGAAGGAGAGAAAAAGGAGGTTTTAATGATTCTAACTCAAAGTGACGAACCAAATCCAGATGACTGTGAATTTGACATACCTCAAATTAAATTGGAAAATGAGGATGTTCTTAAAAATTGAGATAAATTGGTGAGTTACCTTCCAGAGGAAAAACAAACTGACCTGAAAGAGTTATTGATATCACATGGGCAAGTTTGTGGAGATAAATTGGGAAGTACTAAAATGGCTATACATGATGTAGGTGTGGGAAATGCTGTTCCAATCAAACAACATCCATATAGACTTAACCCTTTAAATTTGGCACAGGTTAACAAAGAGTTTGAGAGCATGCTTAAACATGGCATTATTGAAGTGGGTTGCAGCCAACGGAGCTCACCCATAGTGATGGTGCCTAAACCAGACGGTACTCAACAGTTAACTAACAGTCATTTCAGGATTACCCAATTGTGCGGTATACATCGACGATCTGGTAATTTTCAGTCAGACACGGACACAACATTTGAAACATCTGATGGAGTTATTCGATCGACTTCTGGAGGCGGGTTTGGTGATAAACCTAGCCAAAAGTGAATTTGGAAAAGCCGAGGCTTAGAGAATTGGACGGATCGTGCAGAGACCTTCCTGTTCAACGAGACTATCAATCATGAAGGATTTCAGTTGGAGGAAGAACGGAAAAAATTGACTTTATTATTATACCTGTTTGCGTGTGTTTTTTTTTCAACGATCAAGTATATTTACTGTGTGCATTTCTTAAAGGATCGTTCAAAGGTGAAAAATGAAACTATCTTGAAGTTGATGGTTTATTTTTTTTCTTGGCGGGGGGGGGGGGGTGGAGGTGTCATGTGAGAGTACCCTTTAAGAAATTGATGTTTAAGAAATGTACCATTAAGAAATGGAGCTGCTCATGTTACTGAAGTGATGTCAGAGTATGGGTGGAGCTGAGCTCCACTTCTGCTATTTAGTTTCAGTTTGAGAAAGAGTTTGGGTGTGTCTGTGTTTTCAGTGAGCTGAATCTGAAGTTAAAAGTGAGCTGCACTGCTGTTGATCTCTGACATCCAAAAACTATCTATGGATCATTTGGTGAATTCAGAAGAAGTATAAATGTTTTCAGTCGTGAATGTAAACCCTGATGTGCTCCTGTTTGGAGGTTTGTTAAGTCTTTTGGATGTTAAAAGAACAGCATACAGATTACTTAGTGTTGTATTCTTTGGGGGGGGGGGGTGTATTTGATTGACTGGTTGCTAAGATGTTCAGTTTGTTTTAGAGAGGTTAACTTGAGTTCATAGAATAAACATTGTTTTGTTTTAAAATATACTCGTCCATTTCTGCTGTACCATACCTGTAGAGTGAGCCGTGTGCTCCCCACACCACAATCTATTAAAAGTTGTGGGTCAGGTGAACTCCATGATACACTTTGGGATTCTCTAAACCCTGACCCATAACATATGTCATAGTTATATTGAACGTTGGTTAGGCCACATTTGGAACACAGTGTCTAATTCTGGTCACCGCACTACCAGAAGGACATGGAAGCTTTGGAGAGAGTACAGAAGTTTACCAGGATGTTGCCTGGTAGGGAGAGTATTAGCTATGAGGAGAGATTGAATAAACTGGGATTGTTCTCCCTAGAGAGACGGAGGCTGAGGGGCAACCTGATATAAGTTTATAAAATTGTTAGGGGTATAGGCAGGGTGAACAGTTGGAGGCTTTTACCCAGGCGGAATTGAAAATGACAAGGGGGCACAAGTTCAAGGTGAGGGGGTATAAGTTCAGTGGAGATGTGCGGGGGAAGGTTTTTACACAGAGGGTGGTGGTGGCCTGGTGAGGTGGTTGAGGCAGATACGTTAGCGACCTTCGAGACTTATCTGGATAGGCACATGAACAGACGGGGTGTAGAAGGATACAGGCGGTAGGACATGTAATTGGCGCAGGCTTGGAGGACCGAAGGGCCTGTTCCTGCGCTGTACTGTTCTTTGTTCTTTATTGTTGGTAGCTCTGGACAAGGCACAAATGTATTTGCCCAGCAAGTACACAAGATTGAAATCATACCTCTGCAGTTTCATAATTAGTCTCTGGATGTGAGGTGACATCTCACAAAGGTTCTTCTGAATGATGGAGACCAGTGGTCGATGATCGGTCTCCACCGTAAACGTTCGTAGGCCGAAGACGTAGTCGTGGAATTTCTCAATGCCCACCACCAGCCCAAGACATTCCTTTTCTATTTGGGCATACCTTTGCTCGGTGTCCGTCACTGCCCTGGATGCATATGCCACTGGTTGCCAGGTTCTGTCACTGTTCTCTTGTAATAGGACTGCTCCTAGCCCATTCTGGCTGGTGTTGCTTAATATCTTTGCATTTTTTGTTGGGTCGAAGAACGCCATTATTGGTGTGGTGGTCAATGCCTGTTTTAGGTCGGCCGACTCAGTTTCATGGATGACCGTCCATTCAAAAGGAACAGTTTTCCTGATTAGGTTCCTTAAATTTATGGTCTTCGGGGCTAAGTTGGGGATAAATTTTCAAACGAAGTTTACCATTCCCAGCAGACAGAGCACTGCGGACGAGGCATGCATGATGGCTCAGAGTTTCTCTGGATCGGGCTGCACTCCACGATTGGACAACTTATCACCAAGAAAGGAGATTTCTTTAACGCCGAATTGGCACTTGTCCCTGTTGAGTTTGAGCCCGTACTGCTTCATCCGGAGCATGACGTGACGTAGTCACTCATTGTGTTCCGCCAAGTTTGATGCCCAAGTGATGTCATCGACATACACCCGAATTCCAGGCAGGTTTTCTACTCTCTGCTCAATGGCTCGGTGGAAGATTTCAGACACTGAGATGATGCCAAACGGTATTCTTAGAAAATAGTACCACACAAACGGTGTGTTAAAGGTGCACGGACGTGTGCTGTCCTTGTCCAGCCTCAGCTGCCAGAATCCGTTTGATGCATCCAATTTGCTGAATACCGTGGCATTTTTAATTTCCCTAGTGATCTCCTCTATTTTGGGGATCCGATTACGCTGTGGACATGCTGCACTAGCTGCAGCTGCTCGCAGGCCTCTGCACCCAGTAACGACGTTCTTGCCAACTGCATTACTATGAACGTGATCATGTGCTTTTTGCCTTTGACTGTTATCTTCAGGTGATGCGCACCCAGATTCACTGTGTGCTGTCTGGTATAGTCACACAGGATGCAATTGGCTTTTTGGGTGATTGGCTTTGTCCTCAAGTTTAGCAGATCGGCCTCATTAATTAGGTTTGATCGAGCCCCTGTGTCAAGCTTTACTTGTATCATTGTGCCGTTGATGTTGAGCGGTGTGGCCCACTCATCCGCTGTCTTCACCATATTAATTCCAAGTGCTCCTATAGGTGCAGCATGCCAGTTTACTACGTCGACACACTTGAGCTGCTGGCTTGTTTCAGTGAGCATACTTCAGCGCGCAAAGTATTCCCGTACCAGCCTCCCCAAACAGGCCCCGGAATGTGCGACTAGGGGCTTTTCACAGTAACTTCATTTGAAGCCTACTTGTGACAATAAGCGATTTTCATTTCATTTCAAGTGACTTCTCCTGGCACACCGGTTGTAGGATTTACCAAGTGCAGGATATTTACTCGGCCCATGCGTTCTGCCACACCTCTGGCACAAAATGGTGTGCTGTGAAAGATTTTTTAAATGGCCATCCTCACTGAATCACGTTTGGGATTCTGCAGCGATACAATTTTGTTTGCGCTGTCTTTCTGTGCGCCACTTCCTTGCGTTCGGATTTCAGTGGTCTGCCGCTGAGCAATCTCACTGGCCTTACATGTGCTTATGGCATCTACAAGTTTTAGACCAAGGGCTTGTATGTTTACAGTAAATCATTACTTAACAGCACACCAGATCGCATCCATGTTACCAGTCGTGAGGAGTGGGCTGGGAGCCTTGAGTGCTTCCATCTCGCTTCACCTGGTCGTCTCGAGTTTCGCAGCTGATCTCTTACTTGTCAAGCCTCCGATTGTCCTTTTCGATTTTTCATGCCCTATCTAGTTTTTCCTAACTGCATGCGTTTGACATTCACTCCATGGTACCATGTTGTCTATGTTCACGGATGGCGATGTCTTTGTGGTTGAATCAATTCGAGAACATACAGCTTTGTAGAGGAACAAAACTATTTATTAACTAACTAAAAACTAAAATTTTCTACGATGTGAACGATAAGTACAGTTGGACACTGTGGCTAAATACAAATAATTATGCTTAACTAGTATTAATTACTATTGACTAAGGTGCTACTCGATATGGGACTGGACTCTATGCCTGCTACCCACGTTCTGCTGCAACCCTGATGTGCCCCAGTAACATTCCTTTCTGCTCACGCCACCTAGTGATCGGATACTAGAATTGTAATCTATACATACAGGCACTAATGTTTATATACAGTTTGGTTATTATATTATATACACAGACAATGGTTCACATATCATCATACATTCTGTTCAGTTTTGCACTTTCCAAAGCAATAGGAAAGAATGGCCACTGAAGCAAAGAGTATTCATTTTATCATAAACAATACTGATCCTGAACATAATGCATAAAGCTACTCTTGCTTCGAAACCATTAATGATTCTTGTCTCCTCCTTCTCATCTAGGTTAGCAGAAAACATCCATGTTAATTTTGACAGGAGAATGGAAAACCAGTACATCAAAGTGCATTATTTCAGCAGTGGCCAGAAGCTTCGTGAACATTGTTGCTTCCCACTAGTCTTTCCCATTGTTAGACATTGAGCATACGACAATAAATTGTTTTTATTGTTATCCCATCACGCCAAACTTTCCTTCAATAACATAACATTTATCGGTTAAAAAACTTTAGCCTACCTATTGTAGCCATGTAAAATGGCTGCGTTCCGATTAATCTGGCCAAAACCCAGTTTAAAACGGCTAACCCGAAAGACTGCTGGGAAAAGCAGCCAAGAAGACACAAGCAGGCAGCTGCAGACAGTTTTGCATATTCGGCTCTGGGAAGGTAGCCCAGATCGATACACAGGGCTATCAACAACCCATCAACCCAGGTATTCACAGTTGCATTCAGGACTGTTTACAACCAATCTATTCAGACATCCACAGCTAAATCGGCTATCCCCGGGAACAATTGCAACATATTAGCAATTGAATACCGGGCCAGACCTGCTGGCGTCTGCAGTGGCCGAAACAAAGACAGGTGAGCGACCACCCCCTGATCAAGGAATCGCCTCACCATTGGACACATCGACCCCAGGGATTGGGGACAAATCCAATCACTTGGGACTCAGGGTCAAGGGCCGCCCCGGGAGGCAGGAAGCCCCTGGGCCCTATAAAAGTGAAGGTCCAAGTTCAGATCTCGCTCTCTCTCATCTTCGCCTGCTCGAGACCTTCGCAAGACCAGCCACCGACAAGTGTAAGTTTGAATCCAACGATCGCTATCCGGTAGAGACACATAGCCACCGACCTGTAGCAGCCTTTTGAATACTGCGGGCCAGATTTGATTGGACAAGCCATTCGTTTCCCTGACCTGGTGGGCTCTTCCTAAGTTAAGTATTGGCCAGTAGTGATAGGTTTATTATATAAATAGTAGTATTAGGGTATTGATATTGCTTGTTGTATATAATAAATGACCGTTGTTTTAATCCTTACTAAGCGGTGTGCTGTGTTATTAATCATAACCTGAACTTGAACCACGTGGCGGTATCATAAAGATACCTGGCGACTCATGAGCAAAGGTGACCTAAACAGAGCAAATAGACTAAGGTTAAAAAGAGCAACACTATTAACACCCATTTTAGTTTGCATCAATGTGAGATAGCTCACTATTGTTCTGGTATACTCAAAAGCCACTCATGGTATTTGTGGTATTCAGAGACGATAAGGGGTGATCATGATGTGTAATATAGACTTTTCCCTGATAAATGAGATTGAGAATAGGAGTTATTTATTCTGCTAAAATAGAAGACAACTTCAATTCACCACCAGTTATAAGGCTTCCACAAGCTTAACGTTTGTCAAACAGCAATTCACTGCCTTTCAAGTTAGCATTAAAACTAAACTGGGTTTCTTAACTTCTGAACTTCAAATAGATTGTACACTGGAGCTGTTTCCCTACTTTGGCCAGATAGTTACCAAGTGCTGCTGACATCAGCTAGATGATCTGAGGATGATAAACAAGTTTCCACAATATTCCACAAAGAAAGGGGAAAATATTAGGAGAAAAGTTAACAGGAATGTAAAAAATCAAAGCCAAGAAAGTAGAAGTGCACCAGCAGGATATCTTTAATTCTAACATTTTTTTAAAAAAAAATTTTAATTGAGTTTTTATAATTTAGAAATTACAAAACCGCGCAAAAACCAACACATCTATTCACAAGCGAGCATCTTCACAACAACAACAGTGGCCGTGAGCACCCTTTAACCGGCATACATATTTTACATTCCCCAATATGGCCAAAACATTTACAAGCATTTATATACAATTTGGTTTGGGCCTTGGCTTGCCATCGGACCAGTCCTCTGTGGCTTTGTCCCTCCTGCTGATCCCTTGCATTCCTTTTGCGTGCCTTCTTCTGTCCCCCCCTTCCTCCACCACCGCATTGCCACCTCCTTCCCCTTTCCTTTTCCTCTCTGCTTCGTGGGACAAATGTCTCAAAAAATATTGAACTGCCTATTATAGGTATGGTCAGCTTCATTCTTTGAGAGATGTTTAGGCTTGAGTTACGCAAACAGGATATTATCTTCACCCAACAGGTTAACACTCCTTTTAGGAGTTTACACCACATTATCCAGGCAGGTGATTGTCCATTTCTGCCATTACATAAGTTATCTTGTGAGTTGGTCAACACTGAAACAGCATCATCACTAACAACTTATATTTATTTGCACCTTTAACATATTAAAAACCCTTAAGATGCTTCCTAAGAACATTATAAAACAAAGTATGACACAGAGTCACAAAGATATTAAGGCAGATGATCAAACGCTGATCAAAGAAATAGATTTTAAGGAGCATCATGAAGGAGGAAATCAAGCTAGCGAGATTAAGTGTAGGGAAGGTACTCCCCAGCTTAGGACCTCGGCATCTGAAGGTGCAGCCAATGGTAGAATGATTAAAATTGAGGATACCAATGAGTCCATAATTAGGGGAGCACAGAAAACTCTAAGGGTGTGGGGCTAGAGAAGATTACAGGGAGAGTCAAGGGAGAGGTCAGGGAGCTGTTTGAAATTAAGAATGAGAACTTTAAAAGAAAGATGCAGGAACCTCCAGTGGTGACTTGTAGGTGGAGGTCGCACGTTGGTAGCTCCTGCTAGAGCTTTAGTTTTTTGACCCTTTTTGCCCAGATTGTGGGGAGAATTTTATCTGATTGATTGTTAGAAAAGTATGTCGGAAATCCCAGAAAAAGAATCCAGAAAGAAAGGATGTGAGCCGGCAAGCTTGGTGGGGTGTTCAGTGGGAGGAAAGATGGCAGGAGCAAGCTTGACACACAATAATCCCTCAAACCAAGAAGAAACAAATCCCAACAAATTCCCAAGCCGGCAGTCACAATAGTGAATAAGCTGGCCAAAGTGTTTTCCAAGCACTTCGTCGGGCATCGAAAGGAGATGATAGCCTCGCTCAAGGAATGGGTGGATGAGACTCTTGCCCTGGTAAAGGAGGTTTTGGCAAAGACGTCAAAGGAGGTGCGGGAGCAAAGAGAGGTGTTTGAAGGCGGTGGAGGAAGCATTGACGCAATACAGTGACCAGTTCACCTCGGTGGGTGAGGAGCTGCGGAGGTTGGTGGAGAGTAACAAAGGGCTGAGAGCCAAAGTGGAGGACCTGGAGAATAGGTCACCAAGGCAGAATCTGAAGATCTTGGGACTGTATGAAGGGATGGAAGGCCGATGAAGAATTTTGCAGAGATGTTCGGCAAGTTGTTGGGGGAGGATGACGACCTCTCCCTCTACGAACTGAACAGGGTTGACCAATCGCTCTGGCTGAAACCAAAGGCGAATGAACCACCAAGGGCTGTGATAGCATGCTTCCACAGCTTCAGGTGAAGGAAAAGGTGTTGAGATTGGCAAAGCTAAATCGAGAGGTGAGGCGGGATGGCGGTGGTATTCATATATACCAGGATCTCACAGCAGAGCTGGCACAAAGGTAGGCAGCCTTTGGTTGGGCGAAGGCAGCATTGTATAAAATCAACATGAGGTTTTGGGTGGTCTAACTGAAGGCCACACATAACTCCAAGGACTACTACTTTGAGGAGGCGGAGGCATTCATGAAGGATGAAGGACTGGGACTGAATTGAGTTTGGACTTTGTTTTTTGTTATTTTTTAAATCTTTTTTCCTTCTTTCAGGCTGTGTTTGGAAGAGGATGGTTTTGGGACTTGAGAATTTCTTTCTTCTTGGTTTGAGGGATTATTGTGTTGGGGGTTTGGAAGGTCTAGGTGTGGGGGGCCTTTGTGTTGGTTTCCTTTTTGATAGTGGGCGTTGGTTCTGGCAGGGGCCACCTCGCTGGCAAACATAGGTTGGCTAGTGAATGGGAGCGAGGTGAGTCATTAGAATCGGTATGGACATGTTTTGATGGGCCTGGGAGGTGTGAATGGTGGGGGTTGGGGATGTTACTGGGAGAAGTAATTTCGAGCGGAAGTGGCTGGGGGCTTCTGGGAAGAGGAGGGTGTGGTAAACCATTGTGTTCTTATATTAAGGGTTGTACGGTAGAACCTGCACTACAGGTTCATCTGGGCCCCTGCATGCTAGCTCCGCCCAGGAGCCGGGTTATAAATATGCGTGGCCTCCAGCTTGCAGCCATTTCGTCAGCTGCTGTGGGAGGCCACACATCTGATACTAATAAAGCCTCAGTTTGGATTCAACTTCGTCTCCAGTCAAATTGATCGTGCCTCAATTTATTAGTATCAGATTCAGACGATGGACCTCCGGATTAAACCAGATCGCCCGCAGCTGGATCCACATGCAAGCGACGCCAGAAAGGACTTTCAGCACTGTCTAGCTTGTTTAGAAGCATATATCAACGCGGCGCCAACCCCTGTTCCAGAGACTCAGAAGATTCAAATATTGTGCTCCAGACTCAGCTCCAAAGTCTTCCCGCTGATCCAGGATGCGCCCAATTGCGCTGATGCCATGACTCGACTCAAAGAAAATTATGAGCAGAAGACGAACACGCTCTTCGCCAGACACACGCTCGCAACGCGTACTCAACTACCTGGTGAGTCAATCGAGGGCTTCTAGAGGGCCCAGATCCCACTAGTGCAGGACTGTGACTGCCAGGACGTTACAGCTAAGGAGCACTCAGGTCTCCTTTTGCGGGACACTTTTCTAACTGGGATTGGGTCTGATGTCATCAGGCAGCGGCTCCTAGAAGGGGCCACGTGCAACCTCGCAGAGACTAAAACACTAGCACTTTCCATGACAGTCGCCCTGCGCAATGTCCAGTCCTACGCCCCCAATCGCGCGGCCCACTCCTCCTCCACTTCATGGGCCCCACAGGCAGCCGCCCCAGCGGGGGCGCTACCCACCCAATACGCCTGCGCTACACGCCAGCCAGTGATCTCCGGGGGGCCCAGATGCTACTTTTGCGGCCAGCAAAGACACCCCCGCCAACGATGCCCAGTCCGCGCTGCCCTTTGTAAGGCCTGCGGGAAGAAGGGCCGCTACGCAGCGGTGTGCCAGGCCCGCTCAGCGGCCGCGATCACCCCCCTCCCCCCCCCTCCCCCCCGCCACAGACAATGGGCGCCGTTATCTTCCTCTCCTCCCCAGGCCATGTGCGAGCAATGGCCGCCGCCATCTTCTCCCCCGCACAACACGTGTGTTTCATGGGCGCCGCCATCTTGCTCTACCCCCGCAACGTGCGTTCCATGGGCGCCGCCATTTTGTAATCCCCAGGACCTCCAGGCGCCGCTAGCTTGTCCACCCCGCAGCACATGGATACCAACGGCGTTTCAGGACCCCAACTCAACAGCTGCCTCACTATCCGACGATCAACCAAGGCTCACATCCATGGCAATCGACCAGTCCCGACCACATTCGCTGACCAACGCATCCACCAGTGTGAAAGTCAACGCCCATGTGACATCCTGCCTACTGAACTCCGGGAGCTTTGTACACCTGAATACGGTAAGGCGCTGCTCCCTTAAGCTACACCCTACCAATCAAAGTATCTCCCTGGCCTCCGGATCCCATCGCGTAGCGATTCGGGGGTACTGCACGGTCACGGTCACAGTCCAAGGCAGAGAGTTCCACGGTTTTCGCCTCTACGTCCTCCCTAACCTCTGCGCTGCACTTATCCTCGGCCTGGATTTTCAGTGCAACCTCCAGAGCCTGACCCTTAAATTAGGCGGACCCTTACCACCCTTCACTGTGTGCGGCCTCACGACCTAAAGGTCGATCCTCCTTCCCTCTTTGCCAATCTAACTCCAGATTGCAAACCTGTCGCCACCAGGAGCAGACGGTACAGCACCCAGGATAAGGCCTTCATCAGGTCCGAGGTCCAGCGGTTGCTTCGGGAGGGAGTCATCGAGGTCAGCAACAGCCCCTGGAGAGCTCAAGTGGTAGTGGTTAAGTCTGGGGAGAAAAACCGAATGGTCGTGGACTACAGCGAGACCATCAACACGTACACGCAGCTCGACGCGTACCCCCTCCCACGCATATCCAACATGGTTAACCAGATTGCACAGTACCGGGTCTTCTCAACGGTGGACCTGAAATCCGCTTACCACCAGCTCCCCATCCGTAAATCGGACCGGCCATACACTGCCTCCGAGGCAGACGGCCGGCTACATCACTTCCTTAGGGTCCCCTTCGGCGTCTCCAATGGGGTTTCGGTCTTCCAAAGGGAGCTGGACCGAATGGTCGACCGGTACGGCTTGCGGGCCACGTTTACGTATCTAGACAATGTGACCATCTGCGGCCATGATCAGCAGGAACACGACACCAACCTCGCTAAATTTCTCCGCACCGCCACTCTCCTCAACCTCACGTATAACAAGGAGAAGTGTGTGTTCCGTACAAACCGCTTAGCCACCCTCGGCTACGTGGTCCAAAACGGAGTTCTGGGGCCCGATCCCGACCTCATGCGCCCCCTCATGGAGCTCCCCCTCCCCCACTGCCCCAAGGCCCTCAAAGACTGCCTGGGGTTCTTCTCGTATTACGCACAGTGGGTCCCAAACTATGTGGACAAGGCCCGCCCACTCATACAGTCCACTCATTTCCCCCTGACGACCAAAACCCAACAGGCTTTTGCCTAGATCAGAGCTGATATTGCCAAAGCTGGAATGCACGCTGTAGACTAAACACTTCCATTCCAAGTAGAAAGCGACGCATCGGACGTCGCCCTTGCCGCCACCCTCAACCAGGCAGGCAGGTCCATGACATTCTTTTCCCGCACCCTCCATGCCTCCAAAATTCGGCACTGATCCGTCGAAAAGGAGGTCCAGGCTATCGTTGAGGCTGTGCGACATTGGAGGCATTACCTGGCCAGCAGGAGATTCACTCTCCTCACGGACCAACGGTCGGTAGCCTTCATGTTCAACAACACACAGCGGGGCAAGATCAAAAATGATAAAATCTTGCGGTGGAGAATCAAGCTCTCCACCTAGAATTACGAGATTAAGTATCGCCCTGGCAAACTCAATGAGCCCCCAGACGCCCTATCCCGAGGTACATGTGCCAGCGCACAGGTAGACCGACTCCGGGCCCTGCACGACAGCCTTTGTCACCCAGGGGCCACTCGGTTGTACCACTTCATTAAGGCACAAAATTTGCCCTCCTCCGTCGAGGAAGTAAGGACGATCACCAAGGACTGCCATGTCTGTGCGGAGTGCAAGCCGCACTTCTACCGGCCGGACCGCGCGCACCTGGTGAAGGCCTCCTGCCCCTTTGAACGCCTCAGCGTGGATTTCAAAGGCCCCCTCCCCTCCTCCGATCGACACACATATTTCCTCAGTGTGATCGATGAATATTCCCGGTTTCCCTTCGCCATCCCATGCCCCGACATGACGTCTGCCACTGTCATTAAAGCCCTTAATTCTATCTTCACTCTGTTCGGCTTCCCCGCCTACATCCACAGTGACAGGGGATCCTCATTCATGAGTGATGAGCCACGTCAGTTCCTGCTCAGCAGGGGTATCGCTCCAGCAGAACGACGAGCTACAACCCCCGGGAAAATGGACAGGTAGAAAGGGAAAATGGGACGGTATGGAGGGCCGTCCAGCTGGCCCTACTGTCCAGAAATCTCCCGGCCTCCCGCTGGCAAGAGGTACTCCCTGATGCACTACATTCCATTCGCTCATTACTCTGCACTGCTACTAACAGTACACCGCATGAACGTCTTTTTGCCTTCCCCAGGAAGTCCACATCCGGGGTATCGCTCCCAACTTGGCTCACAGCTCCGGGAACCGTGCTTCTCCGTAAACATGTGAGACTCCACAAGGCGGATCCGTTGGTGGAAAGGGTGCACCTGCTCCACGCAAACCCACAGTTCGCCTACGTGGCATTCCCCGACTGCCGCCAAGATACCGTCTCCCTCAGGAACCTGGCACCAGCAGGTTCCACCCCCACACCACCCCTGTCGCCCCCGGCGCCACCCTCCCCTCCCCGGCTGCCCCCACCACCCCCCCTAGGACCGTCCGTCCTCCCCCTGCCCACCCCCGTTGATGAAGAGGATTTAGGCACACTCCCGGAGTCAACTTCGACCACGACAGCACCAACATCGCCGGCTCCATCAAGGCGCCGGACCGGCTGAAACTCTGACCGGCCCGCCGGATGACCAGAGACATTTTTTTTACTGCTCTGTAAATAATAAAGATTGCTAATTGTATATAGTTCTCCACCACCCCTGCCGGACTCAATTTTAACAGGGGGTGAATGTGGTAAACCACTGTGTTCTTATATTAAGGGTTGTACGGTAGAACCTGCAGTACAGGTTCACCTGGGCCCCTGCATGCTAGCTCCGCCCAGGAGCCGGGTTATAAATATGCGTGGCCTCCAGCTCGCAGCCATTTTGTCAGCTGCTGTGGGAGGCCACACATCTGATACTAATAAAGCCTCAGTTTGGATTCAATTTCGTCTCAAGTCAAATTGATCGTGCCTCAGAGGGGAGAAGGGGGAGGGGTAGGTGGTTGACGGTGACCAGGTCCCACTGGCCGGGTGGGGCCAGGACTAGAGGTTATGACTGACTGGGGGGGGGGAGGGTGCGAGACACCTGCAGTCCGTTTAGTAACGTGGCACGTGCGATGGCCAAGGGGACCGGTGAAGTGAACAAGAGTTTTCGCGCATTTGAAGCACTTGAAAGCCGGTGTGGTGCTGTTGCAAGAGACCCATCCGAGGGTGAAGTACCAGATGAGACTTCTGAAGGGCTGGGTGCGTCAGGTGTTTCACTCGGGCTTTCATAATAGGACCCGGGGGTTAGCGATATTGGTGGGTAAAAGATTGAGATTTCAGATGGAGAAGTTGGTGGCTGAACCAGGGGGGCTAGGTACGTATAGTAACGGGTGTTTTAGAGTGGAAGTTGGTGGTGCTGGTTAATGTGAACGCCCCGAATTGGGTAGACGTAGGATTTACAAAGGAGATGTTGGCTGCCATACCAAATTTGTAATACTGGGGGGAGGAGGGGGGTGCCGCGGTCGCTGACCCCCTTGTGGGTGGGGTGGGGGGAGTAAATGTTCTTTTCGGCAGTGCACAATATGTATTCAAGGACTGACTATTTTATTATGGGGAAGACGCAGTTGGCCAGGGTGAGGAAAGCAGAATATTCGGCGATTGTTATCTCAGACCATGCTCCACATTGGGTGAATGTGGTCCTGGAGAGGGGACCAGCACAGAGACTGGCGTGCAGGTTGGATGTGGGGCTGTTGGCAGACCCAAAATTTTGTGCAAAGATAGGAAAGGTAATTGAGGATTATGTGGGGTTCAACAGGAATCGGAAGGTTTTGCCGTCAGTGGTGTGGGAGCGTTGACGGTGATAGTAAGTGATGAGATCATCTTGTTTAAGGCTCAGGTTGGACAGGGAGGCAAGAAAGGAGCGGCAGCGGCTGGTTGAGGAAATATTGGAGGTGGATGGAAAGTATGCGCGGATCCTACGCCGGATCGCCTGGTGAAGAGAAAGGAATTACAGGCAAGGTTTGACCTTTTGTCCACAGGAAAGGGGGTTCGGCAGTTGAGATGGGCGAAGGGGGCGGTGTACGAGTATGTGTAGATGGTCAGTTGCTTGCTGGCAAACCGGCTCTGCCAGCAGGCGGCTGCGAGAGAGATTGTTCGGGTTCGGGTTGGGGCAGGGGAGTTGGTGGTGACACCGGAGCAGGTGAACAAGGCATTCATTCGAGGTGTGTTATAAAAAGTTGTATAGGTCAGAGGATGAGTCAGACATGAGGGAGTATTTGGGACGGTTGGAGTGTCCTAAAGTAGAGAGCGGGAGATGGCAGGGTTGGAAGAGCCAGTGGGGTTGGAAGAGGTGCGGGTGGCCATAGGGAGGATGCAGATGGGTAAGGCACTGGGGCCAGATGGTTTCCCGGGAGAGTTACATAAAAAGTTTTGGATAAGCTGGCGCCGCTGTTGGTGGAGATGTTTGAGGATACGGTGGCTAAGGGGACGCTGCCAGAGATGATGGGCAGGCATCCATTTCATTGCTGCTAAAAAAGGATAAGGACCCAATGGAGTGTGGGTCATATGGGCCAATATCTCTGCTGAATGTGGATGCCAAGAATTTGGCTAAGATGCTGGCGCTTAGGTTGGAGGAGTGCCTCCCAAAGGTGATTGGTGAGGATCAGACGGGGTTCATAAAGGGAGGCAGTTGTGGTCGAATGTGCGGCGCCTGTTGAATGTGGTGCTTTCTCTGGCAGAAGGGAGGGAGCTGGAGGTGGCGTTGGATGCAGAGAAGGCGTTTGATCGTGTGGAGTGGAGCTATTTACTTGCGGTGTTGAAAAGATTTGGGATTGGGCTCAGGTTTGTGGCCTGGGTTAAATTGCGGTATAAGGAACCGAAGGTGAGTATGCACACGAATGGGAAGAACTCAGGGTACTTTACGTCACATAGGGGTACAAGGCAGGGGTGCACCATGTCCCCCTCCTGTTTGCACTGGCGATAGCCTTTGGCTTGGATAAATGGAAGGGGATAGTGAGCAAGGTGCGTAGGGTGTCTCAGCCATTCGCATGCACGGCCACGGACCCGGCAAATCTCCAGCTAGAACCGGGTGCTCTACACTGCCTGCCTGCTAGCCCCCCACCAAACGGAGGATCAGTGGCCGTTTTACGCCGATGTTTCGGACGTAAAACTCCACCGTTTCCACGCCAGTGTAATGACATAGCCTGAAAATCGGAGAATCCAGCCCAAGATTTTCTAAAGCTGAAGCACCCCTTACCCTAAGCTGTGAGGTTAAAGGAATGATGTTTGATTTAAAATGAAATACCAGTTCAGTAGGAGTATAAGCAGCCTTAGCTTAGTTTCCAAGTGGGCACAACCTCGCTGTAAAGAACTGTCCCTAATTTTAAAGCTACCGTGGTATAGAATAGTCAGGTCACTGTTCTGAACAAAAGCAAAAAACTGCAGATACTGAAATCCTAAATTGAAAACAGAAAATGCTGGAAATAATCAGCATCTGTGGAATGACAAAGAATTCAAGGTTGCGATTTTACCACCTCAATATTGGAGGGTTGGAGGGCAGAGGGGTGGGAAATATGGCAGCAAAAGGCATCAGGAGTGAAGCTCAACACATTTATGCCATCAAGGGGTAATACCAATGGCAAGAATGACAGCGGCTTGGCACCTAATTTGAATAATTAAAAGTCAGTTGATTGGCCATTTCAAGGAATATGGGCACTGCTGGTTATGCCAGCATTTTAATCTCCATTCCCAATTACTCTCGAGAAGATGGTGATAAGCCGCCTACTTTAACTGCTGCAGTCAGTGTGATGTGTACATATGACCACAGTGCTGTTCGGAGTTCCAGGATTTTGACCCAGTACAGAAAGAATAGCGATATAGTTCCAAGTCAGGTTGGTGTGTGGCTTGGAGGGGAACTTACAGCTGATGGTGCATCCATGCACCTGTCGCCCTTGTCCTAAAGAGGTAGAGGTTGCAAGTTTGGAAGGTGCTGTCGAAGAAGCGCTGGCGAGTTGCTGTAGTGCAACTTGTAAATGGTACACACCACTGCAACTCTCCAGTAGAGATAGTTTCCTAGAGCCAACCAGGGAACAGGCTCTCTTGGATCTGGTAATGGGTAATGAGGCAGGTTTACCTTCCGGGAGCAGAGACAGCTGGACCTGCGAGGAACAACTCTACTTGGGCAGAGGATAAATACAGCGTGAGGCTCGGGGCCTTCACTTATCGTCCAGGAGTGGAAACAGCCGGACCTGCAAAGGACACCTCTACTCGGGCAGTGGGCCGAATTTGAAAAATAATCCAGGAGTGACGTCACTGGAAAATGGTAAATTCATTGGTTGGTAAGTAACTGCTAATTTGCATTACCTATTCTAAGTTGCTTTCAGACTAAAGGTAAAAGGGAGAAACTAAAAGCAGTTGGAAATTTAAACATAAATTTTTTTTTTTTAACATTAAAAACCAATTAACCAATTCGCCCATCACCATAACCGGTCCACAGCAGATACTATCTTCCTGCTTCTACAATCAATCAACACTCGAACACCTCGACAACAAGGACACCTACGTGAGACTGCTCTTCATAGACTACAGCTCAGTCTTCAACACCATTATCCCGACAAGACTTATAACAAACTCTGCAATCTTGGACTTGACCCCTCCCTGTGCAGCTGGATCCTTGACTTCCTCACCAACAGACCACAATCTGTCCTCCACAATAGTCCTCAACACCGGGGCCCCGCAAGGAAGTGTGCTCAGTCCTCTACTGTACTCCCTATACACACACGACTGTGTGGCAAGATTTAACTCCAACTCAATTTATACGTTTGCGGATGATATGACTGTGATGGGTCGTATCTCAAACAACGACAAATCAGACTACAGAAGGGTGATAGATCACTTGGTTGCATGGTGTACCGAAAATAACCTCTCTCTAAATGTCAGAAAGACCACTGAACTGATCATCAACTTCAGGAAGCATAGCACAACTCACACTCTGTCTGCATCAATGGCTCCAAAGTCGAGATGGTCGATAGTTTTAAGTTCCTGGGGGTCACCATCACCAACAGTCTGTCCTGGTCCACTCATGTTGATGCAACAGTCAAGAAAGACCAACAACGTCTCTACTTCCTATGGAAGCTAAAGAAATTCGGCATGTCTGCATCGACTCTCACAAACTTCGACAGATGTGCCATAGAGAGCATCCTATCTGATTGCATCGCTGCTTGATATGGCAACTGCTCGGTCTAAGATCGCAAGAAACTGCAGAGTGCGGTGAACTCAGCCCAACGCATCACACAAGCTTGCCACCCTCACACTGATTCGGTCTACACCTCCCGCTGCCTCAGGAAGGCAGACAGTATTATCAGAGACCCCTCCCACCCAAGCTTTGCCTTCTTCCAGACCCTTCCATTAGGCAGAAGATACAGAAGTCTGAAGACCCGCACATCCAGACATAGGAAAAGCTTCTTCCCTACAGCCACTAGACTCCTCAATGACTCTCCCTCAGACTGATCTGTTGCTTGTAAGAACATTGTTCACAATACCTTATGCTGCTCTTGCTCATATATTTGCTTTGTTTGGCCCCTTGTTTCGCACTGTAACCAATCACTGATTGTCGATGTACCATTTGTCAATGTACTCTGCCGATTATTCTTTTTTTTTGTCTATTCTGTATGTACTGTGTACGTTTCCTCGGCCACAGAAAAATATTTTTCACATGTGGCAATAAATCAAATCAAATAAAAAATAGAGATGCATGGCTAGGTGATGCGTTGTACCTGCATTCTGTGGGAGCTAGTGGGTCCATTGAGGTTCCTAGTGAATACATCTGTAGCAAGTGTTGGTTGCACAAGGAACTTGGGCTCAGAGTTGGTGAGCTGGAGACCGCGATTCAGACACTGCGACACATCTGTGAGGGGGAGAGTTACCTGGATCCTGTGTTTCAGGAGGTAGTCACACCCCTTAGATTAATTACCTTAAATTTGGCCAGTGGTCATGGACATGAGGGTGTGACTATGGGTGAGGCAGGTAGAGGGATCCAGGAAGTCGAGTTGCAAGACCCTCAGCCCTTGTCCTTGTCTAACATGTTTGAGATTCTTGCTCCCTGTGTGGACATGAGTGAGGACTGTGGGGAGAATGAACAAACTGACTACAGCATCATGGTACAGGGAGCCATTCAAGTGAGGGGGGGGGGGGGGGGGAAGAGAGAGAGAGAGAGAGAGAGAGAGAGAGAGAGAGAGAGAGAGAGAGAGAGAGAGAGAGAGAGAGAGAGAGAAGAGAAATGCAGTCGCAATCGGGGATGGCATAGGTAGGGGCATACACACTCTGTGACCAGGACCGAAAGTCCCGAAGGTTGTGTTGCTGCCTGGCGCTCAAGTTTGGAATATTTCATCTGGTTTGCAGAGGAACTTGGGAGTGGGAGGGTAAAGATTCAGTTGTTGTGGTCTACATAGGTACCAATGACATAGGTAGAACGAGGATAGAGGTTCTGCTGAAGGAATATTAGCAGATAAATTAAAAAGCAGAACCAAAAAGGTAATAATCTCTAGGTTACTACCTGAGCCACAAGCAAACTAGCACAGGGTCAATAAGATTAAAGAGGTAAATGCGTGGCTGAAAGGTTGGTGTGGGAGAAATGGGTTTGAATTCATGGGACATTGCCCCCAGTACCGGGAAGTAATAACAGGACATTTAGAAAGTCAAAATGCAATGCATCAGAGTCAGCATAGTTTTATGAAGGGTAAATCATGTTTGACTAATTAGTTAGAGTTCTTCAAAGATGTAACAAGCCAAGTGGATAAAGGGCATCCTGTAGCTATTTAGACTTCCGGAAGGCATTTGATAAGGTGCCACACAGAGGTTAATACACAAGGTAAAATCACATGGGATTAGGGGTAATTCATTAGCTTGGATAGAAGATTGGCTAACCGACGGAAGGCCGAGAGTCGGGATAAATAGATATTTTTCTGGTTGGCAAGATGTAACTGTTATATTCCTTGCCTTTTTGTCCAAGATAGCCAGATGTTGACAAAGAACATAAAAATATGAAGTTTGAATCAAAACAAATTTATTTTACACTACTAAACTTGATTAGGTTCTCACACTTTACTGAGTAACAGATACTAAACTAGTAATACTGAATCTGTAGTACAGTAATCAATATTCTATCTAACTAATAAACTACACTATGACTTGACCTATATCTCGAAAATCAATTCTCACTCTGCTCTCATCAGCTTCTCATCATGTTCTCCCAGAATTCCTAGAGATGCTGATCTATATACAATGAATTAGTAATGCCATCTAGTGTTTGATTTACAGTTTCAGATGTTAACCCTTTACTACATTGGCACTGTACATATCATCACAGTAACTGGTGGGATGCCACAGGGTTCGCTCCTTGGTCCTCAAGTATTTACAATATATATGAATGACCTGAATGTAGGGATAGAAGATATTGAAGCCAAATTTTCAGATGCCACTAAAATAGGTGGGATAATAAGTATCAATGAGAAAATAAGAAATCTACAAATGGATATAGATAGATGAGGAGAATGTGCCAAAATTTGGCAAATGGAGTTTGATGTGGATAAGTGTGAGGCTATCCACTTTGGTCGAAAAAATGGAAAAGCAATTTATTATCGAAACGGAGAGAAACTTCAGAGTGCTTCGGAGCAGGGGGATCTGGATGTCCTCATGCATGAATCACAGAAAGCTAGAATGCAGGTTCAGCAGGTAATAAGGAAGGCAAATGGAATTTTGGCCTCTATAGCTAAAGGAATAGACTATAAAAGTAGGGAAGTGTTGCTGCAACAGCACAAGACATTGGTGAGACCACACCTGGAGTACTGTGTGCAGTTTTGGTCCCCTTACGTGAAGAGAGATGTAGTTGCATTAGAGGCAGTTGAGAGGAGGTTCACGAGATTGATTCTTGAGATGAGGGGCTGTATTTACTGATCCTGCGGCTATGTCCGCAGGAGCCATCTGGGTTTTACGACCAGAAAGTAGGCAGCGCCGCCCCTGCACCAATCCTCCGCCTGGTGGGGGGCTAGAAGCTGCGCAGCGTAAGGTTCCCGGCTTTACCTGCGGATACGGCCACAAATTAGCCGGATCTGTGGCCACGCATGCACGCGGCAGCCATGCCTGTACAGTACAGACCCGGCATGCCAAACACTGCCCCCCTGCTGCCCCCCCAGCCCCCGCCAAAGCCCCCCCTGCCAGAGGATCGGCTCCCCCCCCGTACTTCCTTATGTTTCCCTTGATCCCAAGGAGTACGCAAGGGTCTTCCGTATAAAACTGGGTTCAGAAAGGATTAGAACCACACCAGGTCCTACTCACTACTCCCACTGCTGTAAAAGCAAAAGGCAGAAATGCCTTGATCCACATCCACCATTGTAAGGTTGTGAAAATGCAATAGAGAATAACCCTCTGTTTCGAGCCCTAGGTAATAACTTCAGCATCATTCACGGGATGAAGGACAGCCTTATTATCGTAACCCTGCTGGGACTTTGGAAACTGGAGGAGAGGCCAAGCGAAGAACCTGTGGCCCCAAGGGAAGACGGACTCATCACCTGTCGAGGAGACACCTTACAGTGTACCAGTCAAGGCCCAGGAGAAGGGCCTTGGAACGTGACCCCTGCGGACGGATGTTCGGCCTACTTACAATGATGCAATCGGACCATACTCATCAGTGGAGTGACGAAGGGCAACCTACCCTGTCATCAGGTCAACTGTAAATGGGACTATAGCTGCAGAAACAAAAAAAAGACTTTACCCTTGGGATGCGTTGACCAAGGGAGGGTAAGGCTGCGGAAAAAAAGGGAATTACATGTAAACACGTATCTGTATATGTCATATGTGTACGCAAAGGACATGAATGTTTCTGGTTGCTGGGTATGTACACATATCCCGACCCATGCTAAGGGAAGGATCCCCCTCAGACCTGTTCCCCTTAACCTGTCAGAAACAGTAGAATGGTATATTTACCAGGATGGTACTCGTCAATCCCCCAGGACTATAAGAATTGCATCTATGGTAAGACACCCAGACTGCGGGGCAGCTTCTAGTTTATCGTTTCTCCCCATATCCCCAAGACCTTGGAAAGAGGGAGGCTATCCAATGAACACCTTTGAGATGTGGTACCAACCAAGTTATAACAAATCCCATCAGCCTCTGTTTCTTACACTCACTAATACCACCAACATGGGAAGACCACTGGGAATCATGGGCGTCATTCTCCGATCCCCCGCCGGGTCAGAGAATGGCCGTTGGCCGCCGTGAATCACGCCCCCGCCCCCGCCGAAGTTTCCGGTACCGGAGATTGGGCGGGGGCGGGAATCGGGCCGCGCAGGTTGGCGGGACCCCCCGCTCAATTCTCCGGCCCGGATGGGCCGAAGTCCTGCCCAGAAATTGCCTGTCCCGCCAGCGTAAATCAAAGCTGGTATTTACCGGTGGGACCAGGCGGCGTGGGCGGGCTCCGGGGTCCTGGGGGGGGGCGGCGCGGGGCGATCTGACCCCGGGGGGTGCCCCCACGGTGGCCTGGCCCGCGATCGGGGCCCACCGATCCGCGGGCGGGCCTGTGCCGTGGGGGCACTCTTTCCCTTCCGCCTCCGCCACGGCCTCCACCATGGCGGAGGCGGAAGAGACTCTCCCCACTGCGCATGCGTGGGAAACTGTCGGCGGCCGCTGACGCTCCCGCGCATGCGACGCATTTCCACGCCAGCTGGCGGGGCAACAAACGCCATTTCCGCCAGCTGGCGGGGCGGAAATCCCTCCGGCGCCGGCCTAGCCCCTCAATGTTGGGGCTCGGCCCCCAAAGATGCGGAGCATTCCGTACCTTTGGGCCGGCGCGATGCCCGTCTGATTGGTGCCGTTTTTGGCGCCAGTCGGCGGACATCGCGCCGTTGGGGGAGAATTTTGGCCAATATGTTTGGTTAGGAATGTGGTTAAAGGGATATTTGTCGGTGCGAGTCAATGCGAGCACAGATTTGTGGTGGGCAACATATCCGAGGTCTATCCCGTATATACGTTTCCTCAGTTTTATGGGTGCACACTGGACGTCCCATACGCAAATGGAACAGGTACCTTCAAGTACTCCCTGATGGCCCAAGGGTTTGATGTGGACAAACTCACTTCATACAATGGGACGTATTTTATTTGTGGCCACAAGGCATATCCCTGGCTGCCAGACAATTGGACGGGATCCTGTTATCTGGGGTATGTAGTCCCCTTTATACACCACCTCCCCAATTTAGGCGACCATTACCAAATGATGAAGCAACAAAGAGAGAAATAACCAAAACGCAACGATACTTTGGGATCCTGCTTCCCCCTGTCGGGGTAGCTCTTGCAATAAAGGAAATAAGGAAGATAGCAAAAATCCTGGAAGAGGTAGCAAACGACACCACTGAAGCATTGACTGAGATAAATAATGAAATGGTGGCGATAAGAACTGTAGCCCTACAAAACCGAATGGCCCTCGATTACCTCCTTGCAAACAAAGGTGGGACTTGTGCCATGATAGGTTCGGAATATTGCACCTACATCACCGATAGTTCGGAGAACATCACCCACCTCGTGGATCATATCCGCAAAGAGGTTAAGAAACTGCATGAAATATCAAGAGATGGGTGGTTAGATTGGTTGTTTGCCGGATCATGGCGGTTTGACCTAGTGCATGGATTAATAATCCTGGTAGTTGTAATACTTGTAATAATTATGCTTAGCTTCCTAATGAAATGCTTGTGTAAAAGTGTCAGTGCAGCAGTAATTTCTCAACAGTTAATGCAGCAACATGAAGTGCGCCTTGAAGAGTTAATGGATGTGAAAGAAAGTGCAGAGGAATATGAGGAAATGATAGAGGTGCAAATAGAATAGAAACAGACGATTGACTATGGATTAGAAGTTATCATGAAATGATAAAAGGGGGTAATGAGAGTTTGGCTGATGATCGATAAATGAGAGTTTGCCTCAAGATGGATTGGAACTTTATGGGAAAAACAAAATGTTAGATAAAGCTTTGTGTGAAGAAATGTCAAGACAGGCTTTTACAGGCTTCTGGTAGCAAAATTTTTCACTTGTTTTTGAACCAGACAAATTGCAGTAACGGCCTTGGGAATGGGTGCACTAGGCTTAAAGATAATTATAATTGAGGGGGCTGAATTATAATTGAGCTGAGAGCACAGATAGAAATGGGAAGGAGCTGCCCTCAGAAATGAACCAAAAATGTATAAATCCTGCTGTTAGATGTATTGGCTTTAGCTTGCTGTTGTAACTCTCAAGAGATACAGTGGTCTTAGCCCCGGCCGAGAAATAAACATATGTTAAAGTAACGAGGTGTTCGACTGATCATTTCATCCGGACTGGCTGCAAAAGAATCCTCATTTCGAGCATGCCATCAATATTAAAAAAGTTTGGAGAGCAATTAAATACCATCACCATCACTAGAGAAGTAATATTAGATAAACTAAATAGTGCTAAAGGAGGACAAGTCCACTGGTGGCTTTTTGTTTTATTTGTTCACGGGATGTGGGCGTCGCTGCCTGGGCCAGTATTTATTGCCCATTCCCGAGGACATTTAAGAGTCAACCACATTGCTGTAGACCTGGAGTCACATGTAGGCCAGACCAGATTTCCTTCCCCAAAGGACATTAGTGAACCAGATGGGTTTTTACAACAATAGACAATCGTTTCATGGTCACCTTTTAGGCTTTGAATCCAGATTTTTTTATTGAATTCAAATTTCATCATCTGCCATAGCGGGATTCGAACCCCGGTCTTCAGTGCATGACTCTGGTTCTCTGGATTACTCGGCCAGCGATAATACCACTACATCACTGCCTCCCCAAGGATCCAAAACGAAGTAGCTACAGAGATAGTGGATGCATTGGTTGTAATTTTCCAAAGATCCTTGGATTCTGGAGAAGTACCAGAGGTTTGGAAAACTGCCAATGTGACACCCCTATTCAAAAAGATTTCCTTTACCACATTTGACCTGATGCTGTGAGACTTCAATAGTCGGTGTTGACTCCCTTCTGACTGTACACCACTGTCCCACAACCTCTGTGGTGGGCATATCCTGTCGGTGGGTGTGCGTCAAGAGCATTGAAAACAAAAAAAACATAAATAAGCATGTACAAATAAAACTGCCTCAGGAGCAATGGAAAACAAAGCAGGTCTGAGAGAACATTTGTATGGAAATAGGTAACACAAGGGTTCTCGTTAGAGGAAATAATGACAAATGTCACAATAAAGTAATTTTATTCAATGTCAGTAGTGACTGCAAAATTAGAGGAGACTAACCAAATGGTTGCATTTTTTTTTTTTAATCCAACAAAAAATGTTTCAAATAAAATTTCTGATGAGCTTTATCTTTTCATTGATTCCATACTTTTCAATTATATCAGCACTGCAGGAGTTCTCTTATTTATCAGGAATCTATAATTATAATTTTTGTAATGGCATAACCTTTACAATTGCTGCTTCTTAAAATGTCTTTTTAGATGGTTGTCAAGGATACGGACACCAATGTCAAACACAGCTGGATGACAAAACTGCAGTTGGCTTTTCACAACGCCACAATTACTGTTTAATTAACATGGGCATTTATTGCATCTTAAAAAGCTGACACAGTCTGACAGTTGAACTAAAAGAAACCAGTTGGAATTATTTAATTTTCTAGAGGGTACCTGTCGCTTAATTTAGATTTTCCGCAGAATGCACATAAAGTGACTAAACTGTGCATTAGAATCTATTTATTAGTGACATATAATTAGTTAGAAAACATTCCACAGAATATCTGTAAACTCTGCATCCAATTACTTTTGGAAATTCCCTTTTACTAAATTTAGGCTTGAATTATCAAGATTACCCTGTTCATAAAATTTAGCACTTTTAATTTAACGGGACATATTTAAAAATTACATGGTCAGAAATCTCAAATTTTTGTTAAATGGGACAACAAATATTAGATAAAAGGACTGGACGTTACTTTGCGCTCACATAATGTCCTTTCACTTCTGACCAGACTGACGATATGAAAGTCATCTTTTTCTGCTAAACGCAATTGCCCTACTTGAAAGATGTTGGCAGAGTGGCAGTCCTATTCCTATTGGGCATGAACCAACATTACAAAACTGGGCAAATTGGCAACTGCACTCAAAAACAAAGATGGCAGGTGTTTAAAATTTAGAAACAAGGGTAAATTAAGGACTCAGAGGGGACCATCATGTTTGAAGGAGATAAGGGTACAAATAAGCGTGATTCATTGAATTTGCTGCATTCAAGAATAGTTATCCACTAGAAACGCTGAATTTGCTCTCAAGTCAATTTAATTACTTAGTTTTTTATCCCCAGGTGGAGATTTGTCTTTTTATTTTTGCACTGGTGAAGCATTTTTCATATTGGGTATAGGCAAGCAAACCATAGAAGAATTCAAAATTATACTTTGTAATTGGTGTATTGGCTGTTAAGAACTCAAGTTTAGGAAAAAAGGGCAGCAAGGTGGCACAGTGGTTAGCACTGCTGCCCCATAGTGCCAGGGGCCCGCATTCGATTCCAACCTTGGGTGACTATGTGGCGTTTATACATTCTTCCACTGTCTGAGTGGGTTTCCTCTGGGTGCTCCAAAGATGTGCAGATTGGGTGGGTTAGTCATGCTAAATTGCCCCTTATTGTCCAAAGGTTAGGTACAGTTATGGGGTTAGAGCAAGCCTTTCAGATGATCTATGCAGACTCAATGGGCCGAATGGCCTCCTTCTGCACTATAGGGATTCTATGATACAGACTAAAGAGAGAACTAAAAAAATAATAAGTCTGAAGAACTGGATGAATGCAATTTTAAATAGTCACTCACTCTCATGTTGGCCCAGTCGTAAGTATCAATACATCAGACAGGAAAATATAACTTGCCTGTTACAAATATGCCAATTGCTTATTATTGGTGAAAGACAAAAAGTATGACAATACAATGGCTCTGCTAGCTTGCCTTCTATCTTTTCGGCATTTTAACTCAAGATGTCCACTACTTGTACCTTGCCCTGTGCCAAGTTCCATGCATCTATCACCTCTGTCATAGCTGGCCTGCATTAACAACTGGTTCCAAAACCTTATATATTCTGTCTTTCTACTGAAATCATGTTGTTTACTTAAATCACTCCATAGCTTCTCCCTTCCTTAAGAATTTAATCTTTTTTAACACCAGTGTCTCCTCACTCCTCTCCGAACGCAAATTCTCTATTTCCCCAACTCTGGACTCGTGGGTAAGCCCTTACTTTTGTTGCATCACTGGTAGCCATGCCTGCAGCTGATAACCTCCCTAACCCCCCCCATCTCCACTTTCACCCTTAAGATTTCCATTAAAATTCATCCCTTTTGACCACACACCTTTGGTTAATCTTCCTGATATTTTATCTCTTAGCTCCGTGTCTGACCTTCATTACAGGAACATGGAAAATAGGGACAATAATCATAGAATCCTTCCAGTGCAGAAAGAGGTCATTCGACCCATTGAGTCTACACCAACCCTCTGAAACATCACCTTACCTAGGCCCACTCCCCGGTCCTATCCCCGCAAACTCACTTAACCTGCACATCTTTGGACTGTGGGAGGACACCGGAGCACCTGGTGGAAGCCCACACAGACAAGGGAGAATGTGCAAACTCCACACAGTCACCCAAGGCTGGAATTGAACCCGGGTCCCTGGTGCTGTGAGACAGCAGTGCTAACCACTATAGGCCATTCAGCCCCCCAGTATTCTGCTAGACAATGGCTGATCTTCTATCTCAATGCCAGTTTTCCATAGTATCGCCCTATCCCTTGATATCTTTAATATCTATAAATCTATCACCTATCTTTAACACACTCAATGGTTGAGTCTCGACAGCCCTGTGATGGAGAACTCCAAAGATTAATCACCATTTGAGTTAAGAAATTCCTCTTCCTCTCAGTCCTAAATGGCCTACCCTTGAGTCTGAGACTGTGTCCCATAGTGTCTGCATCGGCCATCAAACACCTATCTATTCAAATTCCATTTTCCAACGCTTGGTCATAGCCTATGGTATTGCAAGTACTCATCTAAATGCTTCTTAAATGTTGTGAGGGTTCTTGCCTCTACCACCCTTTCAAGAAGTGAGTACCAGATTCAAACCACCCTCTGGGTGAAAATGTTTTTCTTCACATATCCTCTAAACCTCCTGCCCCTTACATCTATTGTCATGGGATGTCTATTGTCATGGGATGTCCCTTTAAGAAATATGTGCCTTATCAAATGGCTTCAGTGATCCCATTGTGTGGGTGGAGCTGGGCTGTGGCTTTTACTTTCGCTTTGAGGTGGGGGTTGGCTGTGGCTCTGAGTTTTACTTTCAGTTTTATACTGTCGGAAGCTGGATTCAGACAAAGTATGTTAAAAGGTGTCCAGTTCACTTGATAATTTAAAAGTGATACCTGTTTTCTGTAAAGAATTCAAACCTACTCTTTTGTTAAAAGGGTTTTTCTGGTCTTGGATGTTGTTAGCAAATTGAGACAGTTGAAAGGGAAGTTATTGAGGGTTAGAGAGAGAGAGAGAGAGAGAGAACTGTAGTTGTGTGGGGGATGTATGTTTGTAGTTGATAAAAATGCTTATTGTGTGTATTTATAAAACGTTGACTGACTTTGTAGAATAAACTTTGTTTTGTTTAAAAGTGCTTAAGGCTTTGTTGAAGAACACCTGAAAGGGAGGCCCTCATACTCCTCATAACCAAAATCTATAAACAGTTGTGGGTCAGGTGAACTCCATGATACACTTTGGTGTTCTCTAAACCCTGGCCCATAACACTATGTCCCCTGTTTATTGACCCCCTCAACTAAGGGGAAAGATTCCTCCCTTTCGAACCTATCTATGTCCCTATTATTATCTATAATACATATCAATTTATGCTGTCAACAAGATCTTGGGTCATAACAGAACTCTTCTACAGGGCTAATCTTGCTTGCCCCTGAAAATAAGTACAACAATCATTAAGTCATTCAACACTGATTGTAGTAATCAGCAGGTATAAAGCATAGTGCGTGCTACAGTGAATACACTGCAACAGCAGTATATAAATATGGGAAACAGACAGCACTTTAACAAGAGTCATATTGTAAGAAGAGAAGACCCATACCTTCCAGTTTTTAAAAGCCCCACAATTATGTCATAATAACCAATATAAAATGGCTATGAAAAACTGAAATTGAAGGTAGTTTATCGAGAGAAACTATAGAATGTGGCGACAAAAAGCATCAAGAAAAGGAAATAAACATGTTTCCATGTATAGTGAGTTAATAAAAGCTTTTCTGGGGAATTATTCAAGTTGCATTCCACTGATCTATTGTCAACATTTTAAAAGAAAACAACCAGAAGGGTAAACTGTGTTGAAGGAATGATTCTCTACAAAATAATATCAAACATTCCAAGATAACAGTGGCAAAAGGAGGCAGAATTTATGTATGCTATTACAATCCCCTGGGCTAGTGCGTAGTCAATTCCAGCCCCACTTGACCAAGAGTCGCAAGACACTTGAAATTAATAAATAATATTGGCTGCCCAATAACTATAATCACCAGGTTTGAAAATTTAAACACCATTAATTTTATTAACAGTAACTATAATTAAATATGCAGCAAATAGAACAGATGAATTGTCATCTAATTCCTAACCCACCCCTCCACCCACTTAAACTCGCACCACCGTCTACACACATACACAAGACAGGCAAACACAGAGGGGAGAACAGGCGTGTGAGATAATAGTGAAAGTTAAAAAAATAAGTTTTTGTTACAGATGGTTGTTTCTAGCACACCTTTCTTCAATCTAGGCTTTCAGTTTGAGATTTCTGTTTCCAGTCTGTAATGGTTTTCACTGCAGATTCATTCAGGCCGCTGCAGTTTCAGAAATTCAGTTTTTCTGGAGAGGGAGAGAGAGAGAGAGAGAGAGACGAAAGAGAGCGTCCAGGATTCCAACTGAACCTCCCTTGGCTCTCTGAAAATCAGTCCACTCAGGTAGTACCCAATGACCGCCTGTGACCGGGCAGAATGCGGCCTTTTGGCCAATTCATTGGCCACCAGCCAACCAATTGAACTGGATCCCACCGATCTCACGGGTGCCGAAAAGTCAGAGTTCTGCTGTTCAAAAGTTAGCAGTGTGTTCTCTTTTGCAATTTTTGAGTTCCTAAGTTCCCTTGACTGATTTAAAAGTAAAAGTCAATTAAGCATCCATGGATCAAAATAAAGAAAGGGAAAATAAGGGCATCAACACGATGGGCCCTTACAATGCAAAACAAAAATCTCAATGAATGAATGACTATGCCAACCATAAGTAATAATAATTTTTTTCCCACACTTCAAATATACAGACTAGAATTCTCCTGCTGTTGGGATTCTCTTTTCCTGCTGGCAGTGCACCTTCGCCGCAGCTTTCAGAGAGGTATTGGGTGGCTTCAATGGGGAATCTCATTGGCAAATGGCAGGAAGAGAGAATCCCGTTGCCATCGAATGGTGCGCCGCTTAGAAATACATGCTGGGGGTCTGGAGGATCCCGTCCACAGTTTGAGACTAACACCACAAAACTGCAAAGAATTGAAACGGTATAGAACTTTTGAAGATACGTCTGAACAGTGTTTAGCTAAGGTTAGAGATTGGTCTATGTGGCTGTGTTATAACTTTAATTACAAAATGCTCTTTAATTGTGACCCCTGAGGTAAACATAGCTCAACATGCAAAGTGACATTGCAATTTTATGCTTGTCTATTTTTCATTGCACTATAAACAAGGGTGAGGAAGTATGGACAAAATTTGGCTTAAATACATCATGCTCATAATGTATTGGATTTTTGCAGAGCTGTGGTGACTACTGAGACCTCTAAAAATCGTGGGCATGAACAGAAACCAAAGAAATCTTGGTCCCGTGTTTGCGTGGGTTTCGTCCCCGCAACCCAAAGATATACAGGCTAGGTGGATTGGCCACGCTAAATTGCCCCTTAATTGGAAAAAATGAATTGGGTACTCTAAATTTTTTTTTTAAATCTTGGTCCATTTTATTTTCCCGGGGGAAGAGAATCCCACGTGAAAATTCCTTAGCAGGACCATCTGAACTCAGGGCTGACTCCATATTCACTGGAGGGTCTTGTCCCATAGTGTGGGAATTACAAATCTTCAAAGAGGAAGCAAGGGAACACTGTTTAAGGATGGATAACGTCTGTAGAAATGTTGACCTGTCAAGTTATTTAAATGGTTGACATTTAAATGTGTCCCACAGTCTCCAAGTACGTCAGCTCAGTTGGCTAGACAGTTGGTCTGTGATGCAGAGTGAGGTCAACAGCGTGGGTTCAATTCCTGTACTGGCTGAGGTTATTCATGAAGGCCCCACCTTCTCAACCTTGCCTCTCGCCTGAGGTGTGGTGATCCTCAGGTTAAATCACCACCAGTCAGCTCTCCCCCTAAAAGGGAAAAGCAGCCTATGGACATCTGGGATGATGGCGACTTTTTACTTGTCACAGGCTGAGAGGTTGCCATAGTAACCCAGTATTAAACTTAACAAGCGACTAAATTGATTGTTACACGGTTCTGAATCAAGTGCTTGAGATCAGTAGATCCAGTTTTGCCAGGGCTAAAGTAATTGGCTTAACAGAGCAAATAGAAAACATACATGTCAGCATAATAATTCTAGGCAACTTCTGAACCCCTGTTACTTGACTATGTAATAACAATACACTACATGAATTAAAGATAACCGCAATAGGATAGTCAGCAGAATGTAGATTTCTAATCGCTTTCTTAATGCTGTCAATTATTTTCGTTACATTGCCATGGAATCAAACATTATACATTTTCTTTTAGAAATATTATCTGCAACTATGCCATATGTTAATTTGAGCTCAATCAAAAATTGTAACCCGGTCCACCTTCAGATCATATGTCGCACTGCCTGTTGTCACTTGTGGTATTTTTAAAGGATTGCAGACCATGAAGGTACAAACAAACAAGAGCTTTATTGGAAAGGCTTCTTCTCTACTTTTCGTATTATAGGCGGCACAGTGGCAAGCACTGCTGCTTCACGTGCCAGGGAACCCGGTTTAGTTCCGGACTTGGCGGACTGTGTTTTTCCAATGTCTTCTGTTTTCCCCATGTCTGCATAGGTTTTCTCCTACAGTCCAAAGATGTTCAGGTTAGATGGATTGGCAGTGCCAAATTGCCCCTTAGTGTCCGAAGGTTAGGTGGTGTTACAGGGATAGTTCAGGGGAGTGGGCCTAAATAGAGTGCCCTTTCGGAGGGTTGGTGCATACTCAATGTGTTAAATGGCCTCCTGCTGCCGTGTAGGGATTCTATGACTCTATCTGTTGTTCAAAGAAGTCCATACTTCATTATATAGCAAACCAAATAATAATAAATTGGTAAAAACACAAGCATAAAAGGTAAGGCATAATTTATTGTATTAACAAGACTGTGCACCAAGGTGGCAAAACATGCAAGGTTGTCAATATTAACAATAAGAAGTCTTACAACACCAGGTTAAAGTCCAACAGGTTTGTTTCGATATCACTAGCTTTCGGAGCTCTGCTCCTTCCTCAGGTGAATGAAGAGGTATACCGCTTCATTCACCTGAGGAAGGAGCAGCGCTCCGAAAGCTAGTGATATCAAAACAAACCTGTTGGACTTTAACCTGGTGTTGTAAGACTTCTTACTGTGCTCACCCCAGTCCAACGCCAGCATCTCCAAGTCAATATTAACAAAACGCTAAAGCTTGTTTTAGTGTTTATTATGCCATAAGAAACCTTCAATAGTTACATCCTAGTAACACATGCAACACAATATTTTCAAACTAAATCACTGGTGTGTGTGTAACAGCAAAACAAATCTTGAGGCTGCTTCAATTGAAACCAGATGGTACATATAGTAGCCGATTAAATCCATATTTTTGTACATAAATTACAAATAATGCAGTTTGAACAATTTCAGAATCTCGTGCTAGTAATTAGTCTTTTAAGCATTGTTACTGCAGTTCAGGGTGTCACCTCAGATCCCTTTGATGCCACATATTCCTCACAACAAATAATGAATAACTAACTTACAATACTCCACTGGCTCTTGCATCTCGATGATAGGTAGGCTTTATGTGGTCAAGAAATTATAGAAGTATTAACGTGGAAAGGAGACACAAGATGAACAAAGAATATGTACAACATATTTATTTTGATATCAAAGCAGTTAAAAGTGATTTGAGATTAAGTTAGAAAGTGATATAATAGAAGGTGATGAAAAATAGCTGATTACTTAATGATTATTTTATTAAACTATTCACGAGAGAAGAAAGTACGAGCTTGTTGTATTATCAGGAATATTTTAAAATTAATAAAAAGGTTGTACTTGATCGGTTAAAGTGGCTGAAAACTAACATTTCTCAGGTCAAATATGATATTTTAGGTTACTCAGGCAGAGAAAAGAAAATTTGTGAGGTAGTTTTCAAAGATCCACTGAGTATTGGCAGGTTCTCCAACAATGAAAGCAAGGAAATGGGGCAATTACATTTACAAAAGAGAAACAAATGTGACTGAAACACTCATACAAATAGCCTTCCATCCAGAGCAAAAGTGAATTAAGAAATAGGTCAGAGGAGTATCAACATAGTAATTGTTTCAATAAGGAAGTCCGTATTTAGAGGAGAAAGATTTAGAGGAGAAAGATGGGGCGGCATGGTGACACAGTGGTTAGCACTGTTGCCCATCAGCTCCAGGGACCCGGGTTCAATTCCGGCCATGGGTGGCTGTCTGTGTGGAGTTTGCACTTTCTCCTTGTGTCTGCATGGGTTTCCTCCATGTGCTCCAGTTTCCTCCCACAGTCCAAAGATGTGCAGATTAGGTGGATTGACCATGCTAAATTGCCCCTTATTGTCCAAAGATTAGGGTGTTCTTTCAGAGGGTCTGTGCAGACTCATTGGCTGAATGACCTCCTTCTGCACTGTGGGGATTCTATGATTTAGAAGAGAAAAATCTTCTCATTTCCTTTAAGGATGTTCTAACTGAAATAGACAGTGTCAGTCACTTTGATATTGTTTGGATTTTTGGAATATTTTTGATCAGGTCTCGTATGAAGTACTTGCACATAAACTAAAAAATTATGGTAATCTGAGGAAAAAACATGAGACAGAAAAAATACATTTATGAAAAAGAGGAGCACTGAAATGTGAGACAGAAACAATTATGAAAGAGGAGCGCTAGAATACTTGGAACTATACTATTTATTATGCATATATCTATCCGACAATGTGGAAAATTGCAGGTTTGTCACGTGAACGAAAAGCAGGACAAATCCAACTCGGCCAATTACCGCCCCATCAGTCCACTCTTGACTATCAGTAATAAGACCATAAGACATAGGAACAGAATTAGGCCACTCGGCCCATCGAGTCTGCTCCGCCATTCAATCATGGCTGATATTTTTTCATCCCCATTCTCCTGCCTTCTCCCCAGAATCCCTGATCCCTTTTATTAATCAAGAACCTATCTATCGCTGTCTTAAAGACACTCAGTGATTTGGCCTCCACGGCCTTCTGCGATGGAAGGAGTCATCAACTGTACTATGAAGCACATTTGCTTAGCAATAATGTACTCAGAGGTTCACTTTGGGTTCCTCCAGGGTCACTCAGCTCCTGACCTCATTATAGCCTTGGTCAAAAGAGCTGAACTCCAGAGGTGAAGTGAGAGTGAATGCCCATGACTCAATGCTACATTCAACTGAGTATGGCAACCAAGCAAAACTGGAGTCAATTGGAATCAGGGGAAAAGCTGTCTGCCAGTTGGATTCACACCGAACCAAAAGATAGATGGTTGTGATTGTTAGAGGTCAATCATCTCAGCTCCAGGACATCCCTGCAGCAGTTCCTCGGGGTGGTGTCCTGGGCCGAACCATCTTCAGCTGCTTCATCAATGACCTTCCTTCCATCATAAGGTCAAAGGTGGGGATGTTCTCTGATGATTGCAAACATTCAGTACCATTCATATGACACTCAGATACTGAAGCAGTCCATGTTCAAATTCAGCAAGACCTGGACAATATCCTGGCTTGGGCTGACAAGTGGCAAGTAATATTTGCACCACACAAGTGCAAGGCAATTTCCATCTCGAACAAGAGAGAATATAAGTCCCTTAACATTCAATGGCATAATCATAGTTGAATTCCCCACTCTCAATATCCTGGGGGTTACCATTGATCAGAAATTGAACTGGACTAGCCATATAAATGCTGTAGCTACAATAGGTCTGAGGCTAGGGATTCTGCGGTGCGTAACGCACCTCCTGACTCCCTAGCCTGTCCGACACCTACAAGGCACAAGTCAGAAGTGTAATGGAATACTCGCCACTTCCTGAATGAGTGCAGCTCCAATAACACTCAAGGAGCTTGGCACCACCCAGTTCAAGCCAGCCCACTTGATTGGCACCCCATCCACAAGCATTCACTCCTTCCACCACTGACGCACAGTAGCAGAGTGAGTACCATCTAAAGATGCACTGCAGAAAGTCATTGAGACAGCACCTTCCAAACCTACGATCATTACCATCTAGTTCTCCTCATGTCTGTTTTCAATGAGCCATGCCTCATTTTTTAATAGTGACTCCCAATTCTAGTTTCTCCTACAAGAGAAAATATCCACTCCATCTCCAACCTGTCAAGACCTCTCATGTATTTTCAATTAAGCTCCCTATTACTTTTCTAAACTCGTGAATACAAGCCTAGCCTGACTAACCTTTCCTCATAAGACAGCTGCCCATTTGAGGTATTAGTCTAATAAGTACCTTTGAACTACTTCCAATAATTTATATCCTTCCTTAAATAACGAGACCAGTACTGCAACAGTACTCCAAATGTGGTGTCGCCAATGCCCTGTATAGCTAAAGCATAAGCTCCTACTTATATATTCAATTCCCCTCACAAGTGATAACATTCTATTAGTTTTCCTAATTATTTGCTGTACTTACATTCTAGCCTTTTGTGGTTCATGCCCAGATCCTTCTGCATCTGGGGCAGTGCGGTGGCACTGCTCCCTCACAGCACCAGGGACCCAGGTTTGATTCTGACCTCAGGTGACTGTCTGTGTGGAGTTTCCACATTCTTCCCGTGTCTGCGTGGGTTTCGTCCGGTGTGGTGAACGTATTGCTACTGCAATTCACCACTGTATTGTACTGTACTATGTTGATGCCCCTGTGGGCTCCACCTGTGGATCCACCCCTTCGGGAGTGGTATATAAACCTGTAGCCAGCACTCAGTACAGAGAAGTCGCAGGCAGGCACAGATCTAGCTTATTAAAACCACTGTTCACTTCTACTAATCGTCTCGTGTGAATTGATGGTCGCATCAATTTAATAAGCTAAGATATCGCAATGGAAGCCGCCCTCAAACCTGATCAACTGGAACTAGACCCACAGGCAGCTGAAGCCAAAAGAATCTTCTCACATTGGCTCCACTGCTTTGAGGCCTAACTCGCCTCCTCCTCCTCGCCCGCCGTCACCGAAGCACACAAGCTGAGTCTCCTCAACGCCCGGGTGAGCCACAGAATCGTTCACTAATCAAGGACGCGACCACGTACGCAGACGCGGTCAAGATCCTGAAAAGACATTACGTGAGGCCGGTGAACAAAGTGTTCACGCGGCATCTCCTCACCACACGTTGTCAACGCCCCGGGGAATCGCTGGAGGAATATCTACGCGTCCTGAGGGTACTCGCTCAGAACTGTAACTACAAGGACTCACGGCCTCGCAGCACATGGAACTCGCCATCCGGGACACCTATGTGGCTGGAGTCCGGTCCAGCTATGTCAGACAGCGCCTGCTCGAAAAGGGCGCCCTCAACCTAGAAGAGACGGTAAAACTATCCACCTCGTTAGAGGTGTCCTTCCAGAGCCTAAATGCTTTCCCCTCCGACCATGCAATTTCCTCGTGGGCGCCGGAGGCGCGGCCATCACCCGACCCGAGGGTGTCCCAGGCCTGTGCCGCGCGGCTGCCCTCCTTACCCGGGGGGGCCACCTTGCTATTTCTGCGATCAGAGCCAGCACCCCAGGCAGCGTTGCCCAGCTCGGAACGCGACCTGCAGCGACTGCGGCAAGAAAGGACATTTTGCCAAAGTCTGCTTGGCCCGACCCAAAGTTCCAAAATCGCAGGCCCGACTCACAAACTCACAGGCCCGCAGACCCCGCAGCATGGCTGCGTGCCTGCCGGTAACGCCCCCTTCTGACGTGTCAACCACCTCGTGCTATCCGTGGGGGCCGCCATCTTTAATTCCGCCCGACACGTGCGACTCATGGGGGCCGCCATCTTCAACGCTGCCCGACACTTGCTACCGATGGGGTTCGCCATCTTGGCCGCCATCTTGGGACCCCCCTCGCTACCACCGACCACGCCGGCTACCCGCAGCTCAGCGCGGTCACTCCCGACCAGTCACGGCCCAAGCACCTCAAGAACTCCACGATGACGGTCCGGGTCGATTAGCACGAAACGCCCTGTCTGTTCGACTCCGGGAGCACGGAGAGCTTCACCCATCTGGACACGGTAAGGCGCTGCTCCCTCCAGATTTCACCCGCGTTTCAAACAATCTCCCTTGCTTCTGGATCACATTCAGTGCAGGTCCAGGGGTACTGTGTCGCGAACCTCGCGATACAGGGCGCCGAGTACGCCAATTTTAAACTCTATATCCTTCCCCATCTCTGCGCTCCTCTCTTGTTAGGACTGGATTTCCAGTGCAACCTCAGAAGCCTGACCCTGAAGTTTGGCGGCCGCCTACCCCCTCTCACTGTATGTAACCTCGGGACCCTTAAGGTCGCCCCTCCCTCGCTCTTCGCGAACCTACAAGGAGAAATGCGTTTCCGCACAACCCGGCTAGCCATCCTCGGCTATGTCGTGGAAAGCGGAGTCCTAGGGCCCGAACCAGACCGCATGCCGCATGAGCCCCCTCCTACAACTCCCCCTTCCCCACTGCCCCAAGGCTCTGACGAGATGCCTGGGGTTCTTCTCATATTATGCCCAGTAGGTCACCAAATATGCGGACAAAGCCCACTCACTTATCAAAGCCACCATTTTTCCCTTGACGACTGAGGCCCGCCTGGCCTTCAACCGCATCAAGGCAGACATTACCACGGCCGCAATGCATGCGGTGGATGAGTCCATCCCCTCCCAGGTGGAGAGCGTTGTGTCAGACGTCGCCCTGGCCGCTACCCTTAACCAGGCAGGCCCGTGGCCTTCTTTTTCCGTACCCTCAACGCCTCCGAGATTCGAGACACCTCTGTCGAAAAGGAAGCTCAAACCATTGTGGAAGCTGTGCGACATTGGAGGCACTACCTGGCCGGTAAGAGGTTCACCCTCGTCACCGACCAACGGTCGGTAGCCTTTATGTTCAACAACACACAGCGGGGCAAGATCAAGAATGATAAGATCTTGAGGTGGAGAATCGAACTCTCCACCTATAATTACGATATCGTGTATCGTCCTGGGAAGCTCAATGAGCCCCCAGATGCCCTGTCCCGCGGCACATGTGCCAGGTGACCGACTTCGGGCCATCCACAATGACCTCTGTCACCCGGCTTCTCCACTTCATCAAGGCCCGCAACCTGCCCTACTCCACCGAGGAGGTCAGGGCCATGACCAGGGACTGCCAAGCCGCACTTCTATCAGCCGGACAAGGCCCACCTGGTGAAGGCCTCCCACCCCTTTGAGCACCTCAGCGTCGATTTCAAAGGGCCCCTTCCCTCCACTGACCGCAACGTGTAATTTCTCAACGTCGTTGATGAGTACTACCGTTTCCCCTTCGCCGTCCCATATCCCGACATGACCGCGGCCACAGTCTTTAAGACCCTGAACAGCATCTTCACCCAGTTTGGTTTCCCCACTTACATCCACAGTGACCGGGGCTCCACTTTTATGAGCGATGAGCTGCGTCAGTACCTGCTCAGTAAGGGCATTGCCTCGAGCAGGACTACCGCCTACAACCCTCGGGGAAATGGACAGGTGGAGAGGGAGAACGCGACGGTATGGAAGGCCGTCCTTCTGGCCCTACAGTCTAGAAGTCTCCCAGTTTCCCGCTGGCAGGAGGTCCTCCCCGACGCGCTCCACTCCATTCGGGTGCTCCTCTGCACAGCCACGAATGGGACCCCTCACGACCATCTATTTGTCTTCCCCAGGAAGTCCATCTCCGGGGTCTCGCTTCCGTCCTGGCTGACAACACCAGGGCCTGTCCTCCTCCGGAAGCACGTGAGGAGCCATAAGTCCGACCCCCTGGTCGAGGGTACAGCTCCTACATGCCAGCCCTCAGTATGCCTACGTGGCGCACCGTGACGGACGACAGGATATAGTCTCCCTCCCGGATCTGGCACACGCCGGTTCCCCAGCAACCATCACCAACGCGCCCCCCCCACACCGCCTATCACCACCAACCGAATCCCTCACGGCGGGCTACCAGCTGCCCCCCTGGGGATCCTGAACACGGCCCCCGCCCGTACACGGCCTACATCCCCCCTTCCCCCATCGCAGACACACCGTGATGAAGCTCCAGACGACACACTCCCGGAGTCAACGAGTCCAACACCCGTGCCCGCAGCGAAGCCGAGAGCTGAGGCGATCACAGAGAACTATTAAGACTCCGGACAGACTCGATATGTGAGCCCACTTCACCCCCGCCGGACTTCATTTTTAACAGGGGGTGAATGTGGTGAACGTATTGCTACTGCAATTCACCACTGTATCTGTATTGTACTGTACTATGTTGATGCCCCTGTGGGCTCCGCCTGTGGCTCCGCCCCCTCGGGGGTGGTATATAAACCTGCAGCCTGTCGGCGGCACTCAGTACAGAGCAGTCGCAGGCAGGCACAGATCTAGCTTATTAAAACCACTGTTCACTTCTACTAATCGTCTTGTGTGAATTGATGGTCGCATCTCCGGGTGTTCCGATTTCCTCCGACAGTCCAAAGATATGCAGGTTATGCTATGCTAAACTGTCCTTAGGTGAGATTGTTGCTAACTTTCCGTTGGTTCAATTGCTCTGGTTTATTACCTTTGCTCCCGAGTCGCCAGGTATCTTTATGATACCCCCACGAGGTTCAAGTCCGAGTAATGATCAATAACCCAATACACCGATTAGTAAGATTCAAATCAAAGCACATTTATTATACACAGTAATCGCTACTCATGCACAAATTCTACGTCTAAGCTACTTCTACAACTAACAGGCCTATACTTAACTTCGGACTGGCCCACCAGGTCAGGGAAACAAATGGCCTTTCGTTCGGGTTCTGAGTCTGCGGGATTCGAAGTTGGTACGGATTGGGAGCTAGGAGCGCCTATCTCATAGCGAGCGTTGAATTAAGACTTACTTCTGTCGGTGGTCACTGCACCGGTCACGGTCAATGTTGGTTCGTGTTGCTGGGTGACCCGGGCAGGACGAAGAGGTGAAGAGAGCGATTTGAACTTGGGGCTTAACTCTTATAGTCCCCAGGGACTTCCCGCCTTTCGGGGCGGACCCTGTACCTGGTCCCAAGTGATTGGACTTTGTCCCAATCGCTTGGTTCGATTTCTCCAATACTGGAGCGGTTCCCTGATCGATGGGCGGTCTTGAGGTGTTCGTTCACCTCCTTTGTGTTGGCTCCTGCTGGCGCCGGGGAGTCTGGCTTTGCTTGGTGTGTCCCAAATGTTATTTATTGTTCGCGGGGATTGCTCATCAGTATGTAGATGGCTGCTACATTGTTATGCTGATGGTCGCTGATATTGATGTTGTCTGGCCTTTTGCAAAGTCGCCACATCGAGCGTCTGTCAACACTGCTTCTGCCGCCATCGCCGCCTCTGACTGTCTGGCCTGCCACCGGCACTGCTATGGCAGCTTCCTCGGCGTCCAAGGTATCATCCATCTCGTGTATAGCATAGGTGAGGGTCAGACAATCAGCTATGGCTTCCAGGCCAGTACCCTCCGGTCTCCCATGCCGTACCTCCCTCGCCACCCCTCCACCCCCCCGCCCGCCTGCCATCGCTCAGGGAGTCATCCAACTCGTCCTGTGCACGAGCCCCAGACCCTGTACCCCGGACACCCGCTGGCAACGTTACTTTGGCCGAGCGCTGGTTCCCTCCCCAGTTCGCACACCCACCCTCTGGTTGCGGAGTTGACCCCAGTGCTGAGGCACAACTCTTGGGTGTTTGGATGTTGGCTTCTGCCTCTGTGGTGTTGAAGCCTCCGGTGTTCAGGCAAGGTGTCCAGACCTTACGGTCTGGTTGGGATGCTAGGCAGTAACTCTCATCTGCGACATGGCAGGTCTACACCGTGCTCACGTTACTACGTTTGCTAATTCCATATCGGCAATAACCTCCAGCTGTGCGCCTGGAGGCCGCCACGGTCATTGGGGTTATGGGTTGTTGGTGGGACAGTTGGGCAGTAGTCTGAGCTGCCCCATTACAGGTACGGACGACCCAGGGGGTGGTATGGCAGACCCGTGGGCGCTGAGACACCCAGCCGAACCTCGCCTGGGATCGGCAATAGCTACTTATCTTTCGGATTCCTACGGCAGCTACTCCACCAGCTTCACATTTTTAAAAAGGTGTTCTGATGGTACAATGTAATAAACCCCCCGGAGGGTCACCCGCTTTGTGGTGGTCTGCTGTGTCCGCCACAACCTGGCACAGCAGCAAGGTGACGTGCTGGTGATGGAGGAGGAAGAACATGCGCCTACCGAGGAGGAGGAGGACATAGAGAAGCTGGACAAGGAGAGGCTGGAGGATGAGGCAAGGGAGGACCCACAGGAGAATGAAGGCCAGGCGTTCAGCGGCAAGGGTCCAGCATTCCCCGAGGGCCAGAGTGGCCCTCATCCTTGCCTGCAATACGTAGGACATGGCTATGTCCATCGTCTCAACGTCTCCCCACCCACTGTCCCACCACACTCGTGCCCCGATCCCCCACCACCCATCCCGCCGCACCTTACCCCCTCAGAGCCCAGCCACTCCCCCTCCCCCAATTGCCCTTTCCCACCCTCCCAGGGTCTGTGTTATTGTCAGCAGATCCATGTCAAAGGTAGGAGGGTGATGTCATGGGAGTGTCCTTTTAAGAAAGGTTTTAGTCTTATCACATGGCTTCAGTGATGTCATTGTGTGGGTGGAGCTGGGCACTTTCATATTTGGCTGCTGTGGACTCAGATAGAAAGTTTTGGCCATCTCTCTATTTTCATTTTAAAGCGTTGTTCCAAGAATAAAAACACTGATCATACCTACCTGCTGTTTTAGTAGCTTAAAAGATAGAGTTTGCTTTCCGGAAGGGTTTTTACCTGCTGATGAGACGGGGTCAGAATCTCAGGAAAAGCCAGTCTTATTCAAGTGAGAATGCAGAGTACAGGGCCACGCCCTTAAAAAGTTTTTTTTGGTTTACGGAATTTTGTTTTTAAATTGGAACAGTTAAGGGGGAATCAATTAAGGGTTAAACATAGATTACTGCAGTTATGTGGGTCTTTATATGTTTGTAATTGTTAAAAGTTCTTGCTGTTTGGTTATATTTAAATGTTATCTATGTTCTTAGACTAAAGCTTATTTTGATTTAAGTGTCTAGACAGACTGTTGAATAATACCTGAAGGGCAGGCTTCTGTGCTCATCCTAGCCAAATTCAACATAAAGGTTGTGGGTCAGGTGAACTCCATAATACACTTTGTAGTTTTTAAACGCTGGCCCATAACAAAATTGGGGGCTCATGGGGGTAAAAGTCTACCTATCGTGATTGGGTTGGCTCAGTGACCTTATAGACAGTGAGGGATGAACATATTTGTGTTTGCTTTTCAGGTGTTGTATTCAAGTTTAAATAGGGAGTGTGTTGTGGACAATGGCTCTTTAGGAGGCTCAGAGGTTTTTAGGGGTGGAGAAGGTCATGCGTAGTACCTTCCAAACAGATACTATATCAGGCTTTTAGATTTGGCAAAAACATTGCAGTGAACATTGCCTGATAAAATACGAAAATAGATAATTGCGGCGGTAGCCGAGCATTTAAAATTGCCTGAGACACAGTCAGAATCATTGGAAATGGCAAGAATTCAATTACAGATCAAGCAGCTTGAACATAAAAAATTAAAGCAGCTTGAATTTGAAATGAGGAAAAAAGGAATAGACCTAGCAGAACATAAAGTGAGAGAAAGGGAGGTACAGATCAGGGAAAAAGAAAAGGAGAGAGAATAAAGGGAAAAAGAACGAATAGCCCTATCAGAAAAAAAAGCGAGAGAAAGGGAGGTTACAGATCAGGGAAAAAGAAAAGAGAGAGACTTTCAACTTCAGAAACTGGCTATGAAATGTGAACGTCAGTTAAAATTGACTGAGGTAAAGAGAAACGTACAGTCTGAGGATTTGATGAGGATAGTGAGCAAGAGCGTCATAGTAAAAGGTTTGTTGGGGATCTATTTTTTTTTAAATTTAGAGTACCCAATTCATTTTTTCCAATTAAGGGGCAATTTACTGTGTTCAACTCACCTACCCTGCACATCTTTGTGTTGTGGGAGCGAAACCCACGCAAACACGGGGAGAATGTGCAAACTCCACACGGACAGTGACCCAGAGCCGGGATCGAACCTGGGACATCGGCGCCGTGAGACTACAGTACTACCCCACTGCGTCACCGTGGTGCCCGTGTTGGGGATCTATTTAAATATGCCCAAGCATTGCCAAGGTTCGATGAGAAGGATGTAGAAGCTTTTTTCATTTCATTTGAGAAGGTGGCTAGACAAATGAAATGGCCACAGGACATGTGGTAATTGCTGATTCAAACGAAGTTGGTAGGTAGAGCTAGTGAAGTGTTTGCATCACTGTCAGAGGCGGTATCTGGGAGGTATCTGGGGCGGCATGGTAGCACAAGTGGCTAGCACTGTGGCTTCACAGCACCAGGGTCCCAGGTTCGATTCCCCACAGGGTCACCGTCTGTGCAGAGTTTGCACGTTCTCCCAGTGTCTGCGTGGGTTTCCTCCGGTTTCCTCCAACAGTCCAAAGACATGCAGGTTAGGTGGATTGGCCATGCTAAATTGCCCTTAGTGTCAAAAAAATGTTAGATGGGGTTAGTGGGTTACGGGGATAGGGTGGAAGTGAGGGCTTAAGTGGGTCAGTGCAGACTCGGTGGGCCGAATGGCCTCCTTCTGCACTGTATGTTCTATGAGGAGGTGAAAAAATCCATCATGTGAACTATTGCCTGAATCCTACAGACAAGTTTAGAAATTTAAGGAAAGAACCTGGTCAAACATACATAGAGTTTGAAAGGATCAGAGTAATTTTGATCGGTGGATAAGGGCTTTGAAAATAGACAAAACGTATCAAGCTCTTAAATAAACGATAATTTTGGAGGACTTTAAAAATTCAATTCCTGATGCAGTGAGAACTCATGTGGAAGAGCAGAGGGTTAAAACTACGTGACTAGCAGCAGAAATGGCAGATGATGAATTAGTTCATAAATCAGTGTTTAGTTTCCCACATCAGTTTCAGCCTGTGAGGGATAGAAACTGGGGGAAAATTAAATACTCAAGTGAAAATGAAATGAAATGAAAATCGCTTATTGTCACAAGTAGGCTTCAAATGAAGTTACTGTGAAAAGTCCCTAGTCGCCACATTCCAGCACCTGTTCTGGGAGGCTGGTATGGGAATTGAACTGCGCTGCTGGCCTGCCTTGATCTGCTTTAAAAGCCAGCTATTTAGCCCTGTGCTAAACCAGCAACGATAAAGGGGATATGATGGAAGATAATAAGGATAGTGCACCTCAGATTAGAAAAGACATCCACGAGGGTGGAAGAGAAATGAAAAGTTTCCGATGTTTTTACTGTAATAAACTAGGCCATGTAAAGTCACAGTGTTGGGGGTTGAAGAAAGGAACTGGGAAGGCTGATGTGGTAAAACAGGATAAGTCAGTGGGGTTTTTAAAGTGGTAAAGGAAAGCCCAATTGAAGCGAAGGAGGTGCAAACGAATGTACAACCTGATCAAGAGGTGATTGATAAGAAGGTGCCAGATCCCTTGAAAGAATTTACTTGTGCATTTAAAGTTTACTCATGTGTACCAGGAGGAGTAGGTAAAGAAGTAAAAATTTTAAGAGATATGGGAGCCAGTCAATCTTTGATGGGAGGAGATGAGAAGTTATGTAATTTGGAAGGAATGTTGCCAGAAAAGGTGGTAATTTAATAATCGCTGTCACAAGTAGGCTTCAATGAAGTTACTGTGAATAGTCCCTAGTCGCCACATTCCAGCGCCTGTTCGGGGATGCTGGTACGGGAATTGAACCCACGTTGCTAGCCTTGTTCTTCATTACAAACCAGCTGTGTTAGCCCACTGTGTAAACCAGTCCCTAATACATGGAATTCAGGGTGAGAAGAGTAGTGTTCCATTATATACGGTGAGATTGGAGAGCCAAGTGAAGTGTGGTGAAGTGGTAGTAGGAGTAATAGAGAAACTATCTTGTTCAGGAACACAGTTTATCTTGGGTAATGATATAGCTGGATCGCAGGTGGGAGTGATGCCTACTGTGGTTGATAAGCCTATGGAAAATCAAACAACTGAATTGTTGAATGATGAATATCCTGGGATTTTTCCTGATTGTGTAGTAACAAGGTCGCAAAGTCACAGGTTAAGAGAAGAGGAGAAATCAAAGAGTGAAGTTCAACTATCAGAAATGATTTTTGATCAGATGGTTGGAAAAGAACAAGAACAGGTGGAGGATGAGGGGATATTTTTTGTTCAGGAAGGTTGGCGGAGTTACAACAGAAAGATTTAGAAATAAAACGGATGCATCAGAAAGCATACACGGAAGAGGAATCTGATTGTATACCAGAATGTTATCACCTTGAAAATGATGTCTTAATGAGAAAATGGAGACCTTTACATGTGCAGGCAGATGAAAAGTGGGCAGAAGTTCAAGTGGTATTGCCGGTAGGGTATAGAAAGCACGTCTTGCGAGTAGCACATGAGGTACCAGTAGGAGGTCATTTGAGAGTAAGGAAAACTCAAGCTAAAATACAAAAACATTTTTATTGGCTTGGACTACATAAAGATGTAGGTAAATTTTGTCAATCAAGTTACACATGTCAAGTGATAGGGAAACCTCAAGTGGTGATAAAACCAGCAGCCTTAATGCCAATTCCAGCATTTGAGGAACCTCTGACAAGGGTCTTAATTGATTGCGAAGGACCGCTTCCGAAAACAAAAAGTGGGAATCAATATCTTTTGACTATAATGGGTGTGGCTGCTAGGTTTCCAGAGGCCATTCCAGTATGCAATATTATAGCTAAAAACATTGTGGAGGAGTTACTTAAATTTTTTACTCAATATGGCTACCCAAAGAAATGCAATCAGATCAAGGATCAAATTTTACCTCGAGATTATTCAAGGAGGTTGTGGATAGCTGAGGAGTAAAACAATTTAAATCAACTGCTTACCATCCAGAATCACAGGGAGCGTTGGAACGGTGGCATCAGGCGTGCTAAAGACAATGTTGAGGGCTTATTGTCAAGACTATCCAGAGGATTGGGATAAAGGAATTCCATTCGTCCTGTTTGCAATTAGGGATGCACCAAATGAGTCAACCAAATTCAGTCCTTTTGAACTAATTTTTTGTCATGAGGAGAGGACCACTTAAATTGATTAAGGACAAATTGGTAAGAGAGCAGTGTAAAATTACATTATTGGATTACGTGTCAAACTTTAGGGAACGATTAAATAGAGCAGGTGAATTGGCTAGACAACAATTAAAAATTGCACAACATGTGATGAAACAGGTAGCGGATAAGAAAGCAAAAGGTTTGTAGTTTTGTCAGTGGAAGTTTGAGTATTGTTACCAGTGGTAGGTGAACCTTTAAAAGCGAGGAGGTGAATTATTTGGTAACAACGCCAGATAGAAGGAAAACGCACTGAGTGCATGATGTGAATATGCTTAAAAGGTATTGTGAAAGGGAAGAAGAGCGAAAGGAGGAGGTTTTAGTGATTCTAACTCAAAGTGAAGAACCAAATCCAGATTACCCTGAATTTGACATTCCTAAAATTAAATTGGATTATGAGGATGTTCTTAAAAATTGGGATAAATTATTGAGTTATCATCCAGAGGAAAAATGAACTAACCTGAAAGAGTTATTAATATCACATGGGCAAGTTTGTGCAAAAATTTTGAGTACCCAATTCATTTTTTCCAATTAAGGGGCAATTTAGCATGTTCAATCCACCTACCTTGCACATCTTTGGGTTGTGGGGACGAAACCCACGCAAACACGGGGAGAATGTGCAAACTCCACATGGACAGTGACCCAGAGCCGGGATTGAACCTGGGACCTTGGCACCGTGAGACTGCAGTGCTACCACTGCGCCACCGTGCTGCCCTCTCAAATGGTAATACATGATGTAGATATGGGAAATGCTGTTCCAATTAAACAACATCCATATCGACGTAACCCCCTAAAATTGGCACATGTACAAAAAGAAATTGAAAGTATGCTTAAAAATGGCATAATTGAAGTGGGTTGCAGCCAATGGAGCTCACCCATAGGATCGGATTGGATTTGTTTATTGTCACGTGTACCGAGGTACAGTGAAAAGTATTTTTCTGCGAGCAGCTCAACAGATCATTAAGTACATGAGAAGAAAAGGGAATAAAAGAAAATACATAATAGGCAACACAACATATACAATGTAACTTCATAAGCACTGGCATCGGATGAAGCATACAGGGTGTAGTGTTAATGAGGTCAGTCCATAAGAGGGTCATTTAGGAGTCTGGTGACAGTGGGGAAGAAGCTGTTTTTGAGTCTGTGCGTGCGTGTTCTCAGACTTCTGTATCTCCTGCCCGATGGAAGAAGTTGGAAGAGTGAGCAAGCCGGGTGGGAGGGATCTTTGATTATGCTGCCCGCTTTCCCCAGGCAGCGGGAGATGTAGATGGAGTCAATGGATGGGAGGCAGGTTCGTGTGATGGACTGGGCGGTGTGCACGACTCTCTGAAGTTTCTTGTGGTCCTGGGCCAAGCAGTTGCCATACCAGGCTGTGATGCAGCCCGATAGGATGCTTTCTATGCTGCATCTGTAAAAGTTGGTAAGGGTTAATGTGGACATGCCAAACTTCCTTAGTTTCCTGAGGAAGTATAGGCGCTGTTGTGCTTTCTTGGTGGTAGCGTCGACGTGGGTGGACCAGGACAGATTTTTGGAGATGTGCACCCCTAGGAATTTGAAACTGCTAACCATCTCCACCTCGGCCCCGTTGATGCTGACAGGGGTGTGTACAGTACTTTGCTTCCTGAAGTCAATTACCAGCTCTTTAGTTTTGCTGGCATTGAGGGAGAGATTGTTGTCGCTACACACCACTAGATTCTCGATCTCCCTCCTGTATTCGGACTCGTCGTTATTCGAGATCCGGCCCACTATGGTCGTATCGTCAGCAAACTTGTAGATGGAGTTGGAACCAAGTTTTGCCACACAGTCGTGTGTGTACAGGGAGTAGAGTAGGGGGCTAAGTACGCAGCCTTGCGGGGCGCCGGTGTTGAGGACTATTGTGGAGGTGTTGTTGTTGTTCATTCTTACTGATTGTGGTCTGTTGGTCAGAAAATCGAGGATCCAGTTGTGGAGTGGGGAGCCAAGTCCTAGGTTTTGGAGCTTTGATATGAGCTTGGCTGGGATTATGGTGTTGAAGGCGGAGCTGTAGTCAATAAATAGGAGTCTGATGTAGGAGTCCTTGTTTTCGAGATGCTCTAGGGATGAGTGTAGGGCCAGAGAAATGGTATCTGATGTGGACCGGTTGCAGCGGTATGCGAATTGCAGTGGATCAAGGCGTTCTGGGAGTATGGTGGTGATGCGCTTCATGATCAACCTCTCAAAGCACTTCATTACGACTGGAGTCAGGGCCACTGGTCGGTAGTCATGGAGGCACGTTGCCTGGTTCTTCTTTGGTACCGGTATGATGGTGGTCTTCTTGAAGCAGGTGGGGACCTCGGAGTGGAGTAGGGACAGGTTAAAGATGTTCGCGAATACCTCTGCCAGCTGGTCCGCGCAGGCTCCGAGTGCACGACCAGGGATCCCGTCCAGGCCCGTCGCCTTCCGTGGGTTCACTTTCAGGAAGGCCGATCTGACTTCAGAAGCTGTGATGGTGGGTATGGGTGAATTATGGGCTGCTGGGGCACTCGACAGCGGATTGTTGGTTACCTGCTCGAACCGAGCATAGAATGCATTGAGTTCATCGGGGAGGGGTGCGCTGCTGCCAGAGATACTGTTCGGCTTTGCTTTGTAGCCCGTTATGTTGTTTAGGCCTTGCCACAACCGCCGAGAATCTGTCTGTGACTCTAGCTTGGTTTGATATTCTCTCTTGGCATCTCTGATGGCTTTGCGGAGGTCGTACGTGGATTTCTTGTTTTGGTCAGGGTCGTCTGCCTTGGAACGCCTCAGATCTGTCCTTCAGTAGGGAGTCAATCTCGCAATTGAGCCATGGTTTCCGGTTGGGGAACCACGTACTGCTTTCTTTGGCATGCAGTCGTCCACACATTTGCTGATGAAGTCTGTGACGGTGGTGGCATACTCATTTAGGTTGGTCGTTGAGTTCTTAAATATGGACCAGTCCACTGTCTCTAAGCAGTCACCTAAGAGCTCTTCTGTCTCCTTGGACCAGCACTGCACAACCATCTTAGCTGGATTCTCCCGCTTGAATTTCTGCTTGTATGCCGGGAGAAGGAGCACCGTCTTATGGTCTGATTTCCCAAAGTGCGGTCGGGGGATGGAACGGTAAGCGCCCTTGATTTTTGAGTAGCAGTGATCAAGAGTGTTGTCGCCTCTGGTGGGACAGGAGATGTGCTGGTGGAATTTTGGCAGTACACTCTTGAGGTTGGCCTTGTTGAAGTCTCCGGCCACGATGAACAAGGCCTCCGGGTGTTCTGTTTCGTAGTTGTTCATTACTGTGTATAGTTCGTCCAGCGCCTTCCTCACTTCTGCCTGGGGTGGGATGTAGACCGCCGTGATGATGGCTGAAGTGAACTCACGTGGAAGATAATATGGGCGGCACTTCACGGTCAGGTATTCCAGGTCTGGGAGCAGTAGGTCGCCAGAGTCGCCACATCCAAGCACCAGGAGGAGTTGATGAGGAGGCACACCCCTCCACCCTTCGCTTTGCCTGATGATGCCGTGCGGTCCGCCCGGTGAATTAAGAAGCCTTCAGGTTGTATGGCACAGTCCGGTGAGGCGGGGGTGAGCCATGTCTCTGTGAAACAGAGCACACAGCAGTCTCTTACTTCCCTCTGAGAGGTAAGTCTGGCATTAAGTTCATCCAACTTGTTTTCGATCGCTTGCACGTTTGCCAGGAGTATGCTGGGGAGAGGGCTCTTGAAACCGCGTTGCTTCAGTCTAACCTGCAGACCGCCGCGTTTCCCTCACTTCCTCGGTCGGCGGCTGCTGCTGGATGATCCTGGGATCCGATGGGAGATGTCAGCTCTTGTGGACGGTAGGTGGTTGCGTCTGGCGGGGTCCAGGGCGCTGGCGGGGACCAGGGCGCTGTCTACGTATCTGGGGTCACGTCTGGCAGGGTCCCGGGCACTGGTTGAGGTAGAGGAGTTGCTAGGGGGGCATGTTTGCGATCTGGATGGGTTCTGAGGGCGCGGGAATACCTTGCAGCGTGTTTGGGTCCTCGTGCGCGGTCTCCGCCGTTTCGGGGGTCCTGGGTCGTGGGCAGGGACTTCCTGAGGCAGGTTGGGCTGGGTCCCGTGGTCTGTTCCCTCCCTGGGCGCTCCTGGGGTCGGATCTTGAAGTAGGCCCGGTCAAGCCTCCACGTGGATTTTTCTTTCTTCCATAGTGATGGTACTGAATCCGGACGGTACCGAATGATTGTGTGTGGATTATAAGAATCACTGAAACGGCTACACAATGACATCAATAAGTTCCATCCAACCATCAGACTCACCATGGACTACTCCAAAATCAGTTGCATTCTTGGACACACTAGTCTCCATCAAGGATGGTCACCTCAGCACTTCACTTTACCGCAAGCCCACGGATAACCTCACGATGCTCCACTTCTCCAGCTTCCACCCTAAACACATTAAAGAAGCCATCCCCTATGGACAAGCTCTCCGTATACACAGGGTCTGCTCAGACGAGGAGGAGCGTAACAGACATCTGAAAGATGCCCTCGTACGAACGGGATATGGCGCTCGACTCATCGATCAACAGTTCCAACGCGCCACAGCAAAAACCGCACCGACCTCCTCAGAAGAAAAACATGGGATACAACCGACAGAATACCCCTCGTCGTCCAGTACTTTCCCGGAGCGGAGAAACTACGACATCTTCTTCACAGCCTTCAACACGTCATCGATGAAGATGAACATCTTGCCAAGGTCATCCCCACACCCCCACTACTTGCCTTCAAACAACCGCGCAACCTCAAACAAACAATTGTTTGCAGCAAACTACCCAGCCTTCAGAACAGTGACCACGACACCACACAACCCTGCCATGGCAATCTCTGCAAGACGTAACAGATCATCGACATGGATACCACCATTACACGCGAGAACACCACCCACCAGGTACGCGGTACATACTTGTGCGACTCGGCCAACGTTGTCTACCTCATACGCTGCAGGAAAGGATGTCCCGAAGCGTGGTACATTGGCGAGACCATGCAGACGCTGCGACAACGAATGAATGGACATCGCGCGACAATCACCAGGCAGGAATGTTCCCTTCCAGTCGGGGAACACTTCAGCAGTCAAGGGCATTCAGCCTCTGATCTCCGGGTAAGTGTTCTCCAAGGCGGCCTTCAGGACGTGCGACAACGCAGAATCGCCGAGCAGAAACTTATAGCCAAGTTCCGCACACATGAGTGCGGCCTCAACTGGGACCTGGGATTCATGTCGCATTACATTCATCCCCCACCATCTGGCCTGCGAAATCCTACCAACTGTCCTGGCTTGACACAATTCACACCTCTTTAACCTGGGGTTACCTCATCTCTGGATCTGTAAAGATTTAATCACCTGCTAATGCTCGCATTCCAAGCATTGTCTGGCATCTTTGAATCTGTCTATATATATGTTTCTGGAACATACCTCTTCATTCACCTGAGGAAGGAGCAGCGCTCCGAAAGCTAGTGATATCGAAACAAACCTGTTGGACTTTAACCTGGTGTTGTAAGACTTCCTACTGGACTATAAAAAGGTTAATGCAATTACAAGAACAGACTCTTATCCTATCCCATGGTTGGAGGACTGCATTGAGAAGGTGGAACAGTGCAAGACATTTAAGTTGACATCAATGAATGAGATTCAGGAGTCACTGAAAACACGGCCGGTGTCAGCTATCGCCAAATCTATGGCATCTCACATGGTTGACTACCAAACACGATGGCAAAGTGTGATGGCAACCAGATTAAGTCTCCGCATTTTTATGTTGAATTTGGCTAGGGTGAGCACAAAAGCCTACCCTTCAGGTGTTATTCAACAGTCTTCCTAGACAATTTAATCAAAACAAGCTTTGTTCTCAGAACTTAGTTAACATTTGTATAAACACACACAGGAAGAATTTTTATCAATTACAAACATAAAGACCCTACACAGCTACAGTAATCTATGTTTAACACTTATTGAATTCCCCCTTAACTGTTCCAATTCAAAAACAAAATCCCATGAACCAAAAACCCATTTTAAGGACGTGGCCCAGCAAAGGGCATTCTCACTTGAATAAGACTGACTTTTCCTAAGATTCTGACCCCGTCTCATCAGCAGGTTTAAACCCTTCCGGAAAGCAAACTGTATATTTTAAGTTACCATAATAACAGGTAGCTATAGTCTATGTTTTTTTTCTTGGAACAACTCTTTAAATTGAAAATAGAGAGACAGGCCAAAACTCCCTGAGTCCACAGCAGCCAAATGTGAAAGCAAAACCAAAAACAGCTCACAGAGCAACAGCCCAGCTCCACCCACACAATGACATAACTGAAGCCATGTGATAAGACAAAAACACTCACATGACACAAGCGCTCAGCCATGGCCATCACCGAATGTGCCACGCCTTGGACACCACCCCAGCAGTGTTGGCCTCGGTGTCACGCATTGCCGACACCATCTCCTGCGCTCGTAGCCTTCTGGACTTCTTTAGACGGCTGTGGACCTGGAGTGCCGCTGCCATCCCACTGACATCCCTCTCTGAAACTCACGTCTTTACACTTTCGACTGCTTCAGCTCCAGGTAAAACTGTTCCAGAGGTTCAGCATCTGACTGGGACTCAGTTAGGTCCTTGGATGCAACGGATCTCCGACTCCTGTCTCGCCTGGACGTTCCTGCCTCCACCTGATGTGCATCTGCAACTGTGTGGTGCTCACCAGAATGTTCCCCAGAAGCATGTCCACTACTTTTGCCAACTGAGGTGTGTTTCTCTGTGCTGGTGGAGGGTGGGGATGACAGCCGCGAAGGGTCAAGTGTGGCATCCTCGGAGCTCTCCTCCGACGTGTTCTCATGGAGGCGGAGAGGGCACACCACCCTGGATGGGCCTACACCTTCGGATGTTGACCTTTTTGGGAGAATGGACACGTGGTCAGTGAGAGGGAAGGATCGCCATGCTGGCATGAACCACATATGTGACAGGTCATCTGAGTGAGGGCCAGTGGATACTCATCTCTGTGGCGCAGGCCAATCTCGACGTCAGTGACCGATCTGTCCTCTGCCCCCGCCGCGGCCTCTAGAGCCCATTCCTCATAGGGGGTGATGACTCTGATGTCCGACATCCCTCCGTCTATCTGGGTTCTCTCCCGTCTGTTGTGGCCAATTTCTCCCTTGGGGGACACGAAGAGGGCAACGTGAACCACATGCTTCAATCATTGCGGGGGTAAGGGAGAGGCAGGCATGGGCACCACTGCTGGGCATGTGTGGGCTGGGGCACGGGGGCGGTGCCAGGCCCATGGTCGTCGGGGGGGATGGAAGGGGTGACAGGCAGGACCGGTGCCAGGGGCTGATGCCAACTCACCCGTGCAGCCAGGTGGAGGTCATTTAGCTTCTTGCGGCACTGGGTGACAGTCTCCAGGTCATATTCCCCATGCTGATGGCTGCTGCCACTTCCCCCCAGATGGCACTGGCTGCCCTGTGGCTGACACTCCGAGCCCCTTAAGGGAACAGGGCATCCCGTCTGGACTCCAACGCGTCTAACAGTAGGCCAGGTCGGCATCTCCAAATCTTGAAGCTGGTCTCCATGGTGACATAGCCGAATGCCGTGTGGAGTTTGCTCTGCGGGATTGGTTTAAGTGCTGCTCCTCCTCATCAGCGGGGAGCTGCCAGGTGCAGTCCAGGCAAATCAGCCAGGGGGACAGTCATTTGCAGCATGAAACCCGTGAGAACTCGTTAAGTGGACCTATTATCGCGTACGGGTGCCGGCCTCGCCGGGTCGAATGCCGGAAACCCCCCAGCATTTCCTGCTCACGACCACACTTCGAACAAATTTAGCTAGATCGCGCCCATAAAGGATAGAATTAACACGTGTAGATTGAAAAACAATTCCTTAATTTTAATATTATGAAAATGAGGAATTGAAAAACGTAAATAAAATTCTGAAAAAATATGTTCCATGTCTAAAGAGGTTCTAATGCCGTTTTACAATATGTTAATCAAGCAAAACCTGGATACTGCATGACACTGCTGAAGGGACTGGAATACGACTTAAATGCTAAAGGACAGGACAAATTACCCCAACAATAAAGGGAGTGGATTATAAAGAGAGATTAACAGAAGTTTAAATCTAATGAATAGAATAGGGACTTTCACTAATGTAAAGCTAGAGAGCACATGCTGCATGCTAATGTTATTTCCTGCACCATCATTTCAAGCTACATTTTTATGTCAATGTTTAAAATTACTGGATAGATTGCACCTCAACAAAGCTATAGCCAATGTACTTTTTGAGTGATTTCTTGGTACTGTTGAGGAGGGTATGAAGTAACCTGGTAAGGCGATGGGAAAATTAAAAAGAAGCATTAAGAAGGAGAAACAAAGTGCACAAAGGATTAGAAGAGAAAGATAGCATTAGAGAAAGAGGTAGTCAGGTACTATGTGGGGTCAGATTCAAAGAAAATCTGAGGAGATCTAAATTAGGGTTACTGTCAATATAAATAAACCACAAAGCGTGATAAATATGGTTGTTAAGCTACAGGCACAAATAACTACATGAGAATATCATACAATATAGCATCACTGAAGTCCAGGTTCCAAGAAGGGCAGGCCTGGGTGCTAAATATTCCTGGAAACTATGCATTCAAGAAAGAAATGGAAGGAAAGAAAGGAGCGATGGCAGTATTGATCAAAGAGAAAATTACAATGCTAGAGTGCCAAGATGTCCTGGAGAGTCATGAAGAGAATCTAAGTGGTGAGAGTTAAGAAACCAGACATACTTTCACATTTTTGGGTATAATCTTTAGGGCATCAACTAACGTGAAAGATATGGCGGGGGAAATTTGCAGGGAACTGACAAAGAGGTGCTCGAACTGGAGAATAATGATAATGGGAAACTTCTCATTATTGTAATAATAGACTGGAACAGTAATAATGTAAAGAACAAGAGAGAAGTAGTTTCCGAAATATCTTCAAGGGTTTGGGCCAGAAGCGTGTCAAAAACCAGGGGCGAAATTCTCCGTTATCGGCGGAAAGTCCGCCGATCGGCGCAAAAAACGGTGCAAATCCCACTTGCGTCACGTCATAAAAATGGGACGATAGTCTCCGGCCCGAAATGGGCTAGCAGCGACGTAACGGGATCCGCGCCTGCGCAGTGGTTCACGCCGTGCAGCGTCATACGCGCTGCACGGCGTGACGGCTCATAAGGCCGCGCTGCTCCCCGCAACCGACCGGAACACCCGACCGCAACACCCGACTGGATGGCTGGCCGTCGCTCAGCCCCGAGGTTCGAGTCACGCGATGTGGAGGCGCTCCTGGACGCGGTGGAGCAGAGGAGGGACGCCCTGTATCCCGGGCATGGCCGCAGAGTTGCCCCACGCCACAGCCGGCGTCTGTGGAGGGAAGTGGCAGAGGCCGTCACCGCTGTGGCCCTGACACCACGGACAGGCACCCAGTGCCACAAGAAGGTGAACGACCTCGTCAGAGCAGGCAGGGTGAGCCTCCCCCCCTGCCCAATATCCATAAACCCCCTCCCCCATATCCCCCCCCCCATATCCCCCCTCCCCCATATCCCCCCTCCCCCATATCCCCCCTCCCCCATATCCCCCCCCTCCCCCATATCCCCCATATCCCCCCTCCCCATATCCCCCATATCCCCCCTCCCCCATATCCACCCTCCCCCATATCCCCAAGTGAATCCAGCCCTAACCTTAACCTCTGCAATGCACGCGCAACCGATGGCGTGCATTCATATACCTGCCTAACACTGTTGCCTTTTACCCCTGCCACCACCCCCCCCCCCCACAGGAGAAGCGCGCACACAACAATAGGGAGCATGTGAGGACTGGAGGAGGGCCCGCTGATGAGAGGCCACTGACCGTACACGAGGAAAGGGCCCTGGAACTGGCTGGCGGACCTGAGGACCGGGAGGTTGCTGATGCAGAGGTCGGGGGCCCACCAGCAAGTGAGCCACCGACAGCCCGTCCCCATATCCCCCCTCCCCTATATCCCCCTCCCCGTATCGCCTGATCACTGCCTGATGTCTAACCATGCATGCTTCATTGTGTATCGCAGGACCAAACGTCCAGGCACCCATCCCCGCAGATGCACACCGCCCGCAGGATGCCCCTCGGAGACCACAGGAGACGGAGAGACCCGCACCCTCCAGCATTCGACGCCCGCAGGATGCCCCTTGGAGACCGCGGGAGACGGAGAGACCCGGACCCTCCAGCATGCGACGCCCGCAGGATGCCCCTCGGAGACCACGGGAGACGGAGAGACCCGGACCCTCCAGCATGCGACGCCCGCAGGATGCCCCTCGGAGACCACGGGAGACGGAGAGACCCGGACCCTCCAGCATGCGACGCCCGCAGGATGCCCCTCGGAGACCACAGGAGACGGAGAGACCCGCACCCTCCAGCATGCGACGCCCGCAGGATGCCCCTCGCACACCACGGGAGACGGAGAGACCTGGAGCAACAGGGAGACGACACCCCCGTCACGTGCGGGAGCGACAACCCAGCGATGAGGGGGGCAGCCACAGGCCCCCGTCACATCCGAGCCAGGACACCACTACCCGGGACACCACTACCCGGGACACCACTATCCGGGACACCCCTACCCGGGACACCCCTACCCGGGACAGCGCTACCCGGGACACCCCTACCCGGGACACCCCTACCCGGGACAGCCCTACCCGGGACAGCCCTACCCGGGACAGCCCTACCCGGGACAGCCCTACCCGGGACAGCACTACCCGGGACAGCACTACCCGGGACAGCACTACCCGGGACAGCACTACCCGGGACAGCACTACCCGGGAAGACGAAATACCGGACAGTGACTCAGAGTGGATGGGTGGAGACGAACCCCCACCCCAAAGTGCCATGGAGTCAGAGTGGGACGAAGAGCACGACACAACGCCACTGCTGTCACCAACACCCTCCACCATCGCAGAAACACTCACCACGGTTGGGCACTTTAGTGATGAGGCGTCTGGTACACTCACTGGTGCGCACAACACAGCCGTCCCGGTACAGCAGGTGGAGGTAGGAGCAGCAGAGGGACCGGGCGGTCGGAGGGCAGCCCAGGCCAAGCGAACATCTGCCGCCCAGATGGATCCCGGTTTCCTGCAGTTACCACACCCACACATATATCCGATGCAACCACCGACCCGGAGAGGAGCGAAGAGGGTGACGGGTGGCTTGCGGCGGCTGCGGTCGCAGGTGGAGGAGTCCACCCGCGTCCAGGAGCTGGGAGTGGTCCCGGTCATGCGTGCCACCCAGGCTGACACCGCACGGGTGGAGGCAATGGGTGCGACGGTGTCAGACATGGGGAACGGTTTGCGAGGCCTGGGGCCTTCCGTGCAGGCGGCGTCTGTGGCCCAGGAAATGGCTGCCCTCTCACAGGAGGCCATGAGCCAGTGCCAGCGCCAGATGGCAGAGGCGCTCAACGCCATAGCCCAGTCTCAGCAGGCCATGGCCCAGTCTCAGCAGGCCATAGCCCAGTCTCTGCAGGCCATGGCCCAGTCTCTGCAGGCCATGGCCCAGTCTCAGCAGGCCATGGCCCAGTCTCAGCAGGCCATCGCTGAGGGCATCGGCGCCAGTGGCCATGTGCGAGCCGGCGTCGCACTGTCACAGACAGGGTTTGACAACACCCTGGGCTCCATGGCTGCAAACCTGCAGACCCCTGTCGATACCAGCACGGGCCTCCAGGACTGGCAGCGCCAGATGTCGGGGGGGGCGTCGGATGGCCAGTCCGTTCGCATCCCCCACCCATGTAGAGGCCTGGGGGCCATCGGGCACCCCGAGGGAGGAGGAGGTGGTGTGGTCCGTCCCGGCTCCCTCTGTAGGGGAGGTCCCGGTACACCGCGACACCTCGGACTCCCCCCCCCCTTCCGTCCCAGGTGCATCAGGTGGGCAACGGGCAGGACAGGCTGGCAGCTCGCCATCCCAGTCGCCCGGGCCGCAGCCTGGCCCATCTAGGCCAGGACGCCCCAGGAAACGGCCGCCAAAGGGATCCAGTGTCAGAGGGCAGGAATCACAGGAGTCCACCTCCAGCTCTGCTGTACCGTCTGGGGAACCACGTAGACGTAGTCAAAGGACCCGTAAGGCCAAACAATTAGACACTGAGTAAGTTGGCACGGGTGCAGGGCACAGATGAGTTTTAGGGGCTAGGGCACGTGCATGAACTCCTTTGGTTATTAAAGTCAATGTTACACCTACCGAAGCTGCCTTTGTGCTCTGTCCAAAGCGTGCGGGCGTGTCATGTACGTTGAGCGCAAGTGTGTGTGTGAGGGGTGGTCTTACCTCAGCACCAGGTGAGTCTGCCCCCTTCCCCCTGGGCCGCCATCAACAACCCCCGGGCAGAGGACAGGACCGTGCGCTGCAATGTCACAGCCGCATGCAGGGATGGTCCGGGTGGATGGTGGTACTGTGGCCATGGGTCAGACATAGTCCAACGATGTAGAGCCAGGAGCTCATCGCAGGGCGGGTTGTCATCATCCTCCATGGCCTGCGATAGACACGCGTCCACCTGCAACTGGGTGAGTCCGGCCCGTTGTGCCGCCGGTGGATCGGCAATGGGGGGGGGGGGGGGGGGGTTGGTGTGCATGCGGGTGGGGTGTGTGGGGTTGGGGAGGGGGGTGAGGGTGCTGGGTGGGTGGATGGGTGGGGGTGTGGGTGGTCAGCTGTTGCCATGGTGTGCGGTCTGTGGCCATACTACCCGATTCCCACGCCCATCTAGTCAGTGAAGCGGGCAGCTATCAGTCTGTCCCGTGCCCGCTGGGCCAGCCGGTAACGGTGGACAGCCACCCGCCTGTGTCTACCCCGTCTGCCCTGACCATTGCCCCCATCCCCCTCATCTGGGGAGGACTGCGCCTCTTCCTGCTGCTCCTCCACTCCGCCCTCCTCTGCCTGCGGCACATCGCCCCTCTGCTGGGCTATGTTGTGCAGGACGCAGCACACCACAATGATGCGGCCGACCCTATCTGACCGATACTGGAGGGCGCCCCCAGAGAGGTCCAGGCACCTGAAACGCATCTTCAGCACGCCAAAGCACCTCTCTCTCACTCCCCTTGTCGCTACATGGGCATCATTGTAGCGGTTCTCCGCCTCATTGCGTGGCCTCCGTATAGGCGTCATCAGCCACGATCGCAATGGGTAGCCCCTGTCGCCCAGCAACCAGCCCCTCAGCCGGGGATGGCGTCCCTCGTACATGCCGGGGATGGATGACCGCGACAACACGAATGAGTCGTGTACACTGCCTGGGTGACGGGCGCAGACGTGCAGGATCATCATGCGGTGGTCGCAGACCACCTGTACGTTCATCGAATAGGTCCCCTTCCTATTAGTGAACACGGCCCTGTTATCTGCAGGTGGCCGCACGGCGATGTGCATCCCATCGATCTCGCCCTGGACCATGGGGAACCCGGCCACGGCAGAGAAGCCCACGGCCCGGGCATCTTGGCTGGCCCGGTCCACGGGGAAGCGGATGTAGCGGTGCGCCATGGCATAAAGGGCATCTGTCACTGCCCGGATGCACCGGTGCACCGATGTCTGCGATATGCCGGACAGGTCCCCACTCGGTGCCTGGAATGACCTCGTTGCATAAAAGTTCAGGGCCACCGTAACCTTGACGGACACGGGGAGAGGGTGTCCCCCGCCAGTGCCACGCGGTGATAGGTGTGCCAGCAGGTGGCAGATGTGTGCCACGATTTCCCGGCTCATCCGGAGTCTCCTCCTGCATTCCCGGTCCGTAAGGTCCTGGTATGACTGGCGGGGCCGGTACACACGGGGCGCCCTCGGGTGCCTCCGTTGCCGTGGGGCCGCGACGTCCTCCTCCCCCTCCTCGTCCTGTCGGTCAGGTGTCCCTCCAGCCTGGGCGGCTGCCGCCTGCCCCTCTGCGGCAGCCTGCGCCGCCTCTCTGGCACGCTCCTCCTCCTCCTCCTCATCCAGGGCAATATAGACATGAGCGGCTGCCAACATCGCTGGATGATCTGAAAACAAGACGGCCTGGTGGGGGGGAAGGGAAGGGGAACGACGACATGTCATCATTGCCCATATCCCCTCCTCCCCCCAGCCAGGTGGCATGGACCGCATGGGTCCAACTGTTGGAGGCTGGCACCTGGCCAGGTGGACCAACTCATTTGCCCTCCCATCACCCTCCTCGGCACGGACCCCCTCCCCAACCTCCACCCCAGCACGGACCCCCCCAACCTCCACCCCAGCACGGACCCCCTCCAACCCCCAACCTCCACCCCAGCACGGACCCCCCCCCCCAACCTCCACCCCGGCACGGACCCCCTCCAACCCCCAACCTCCACCCCAGCACGGACCCCCTCCAACCCCCAACCTCCACCCCAGCACGGACCCCCTCCCCAACCTCCACCCCAGCACGGACCCCCCCCCCCAACCTCCACCCCAGCACGGACCCCCTCCAACCCCCAACCTCCACCCCAGCACGGACCGCCCCCCCAACCTCCACCCCGGCACGGACCCCCTCCAACCCCCAACCTCCACCCCAGCACGGACCCCCTCCCCGACCTCCACCCCAGCACGGACCCCCCCCCAACCCCCACCCCGGCACGGACCCCCTCCAACCCCCAACCTCCACCCCAGCACGGACCCCCTCCCCAACCTCCACCCCGGCACGGACCCCCCCCCCCAACCTCCACCCCGGCACGGACCCCCCCCCAACCTCCACCCCGGCACGGACCCCCCCCCCCAACCTCCACCCCGGCACGGACCCCCCCCCCCAACCTCCACCCCGGCACGGACCCCCTCCAACCCCCAACCTCCACCCCGGCACGGACCCCCTCCAACCCCCAACCTCCACCCCAGCACGGACCCCCTCCAACCCCCAACCTCCACCCCGGCACGGACCCCCTCCAACCCCCAACATCCACCCCAGCACGGACCCCCCCCCCAACCTCCACCCCGGCACGGACCCCCTCCAACCCCCAACCTCCACCCCAGCACGGACCCCCTCCCCAACCTCCACCCCAGCACGGACACCCCCAACCCCCACCCCGGCACGGACCCCCTCCAACCCCCACCCCAGCACGGACCCCCTCCCCAACCTCCACCCCAGCACGGACCCCCCCCAACCCCCACCCCGGCACGGACCCCCTCCAACCCCCAACCTCCACCCCAGCACGGACCCCCCCCCCCAAACCTCCACCCCGGCACGGACCCCCTCCAACCCCCAACCTCCATCCCGGCACGGACCCCCTCCCCAACCTCCACCCCAGCACGGACCCCCCACAACCCCCAACCTCCACCCCAGCACGGACCCCCCACAACCCCCAACCTCCACCCCAGCACGGACCCCCCCCCCCAAACCTCCACCCCGGCACGGACCCCCTCCAACCCCCAACCTCCATCCCAGCACGGACCCCCTCCCCAACCTCCACCCCAGCACGGACCCCCCACAACCCCCAACCTCCACCCCAGCACGGACCCCCACAACCCCCAACCTCCACCCCAGCACGGACCCCCCCCCAAACCCCAACCCGGCACGGACCCCCTCCAACCCCCAACCTCCACCCCAGCACGGACCCCCTCCAACCCCCAACCTCCACCCCAGCACGGACCCCCTCCCCAACCTCCACCCCAGCACGGACCCCCCCCCCCAACCTCCAACCCCGGCACGGACCCCCTCCAACCCCCAACCTCCACCCCAGCACGGACCCCCTCCCCAACCTCCACCCCAGCACGGACCCCCCCCCCCAACTTCCACCCCGGCACGGACCCCCTCCCGGCACTCCCCCGGAGCCCAGCCTACTCTAACCACCCTCCCCCCTCCCCCCCCCCCCCCCCCCCCCCCCCCCCCCGCCGCACACACACACACACACACACAAGCCGAGACACACCTCTCCTCACACAATCAGTCTGCGGCCACGCCATTTCCTGCCCAGAGCCAACCCCCCAGGCCGTCACTCACCTCCTCGCTGGTCGGCGTTAGCCTGGAGCACCGGGTCACGCCGATGAAAAGGAGGTTTGATTCACGTCGACGTGAACGGTCATCACGTCGACGGGACTTCGGCCCATCCGGAAGGGAGAATATCGGCAGGCCGAAAATCGGCTGCCTTGCGCAGACCCGTGACATTCTCCGCGGCAGCGGCGCCATTAACGCCCCGCCGACGTTTCTCCCTTCGGAGACTTCGGCGGGGGCGGGATTCACGGCGGCCAACGGCCATTCTCCGACCCGGCGGGGGGTCGGAGAATGACGCCCCAGATGACACCCAGGCACTTTTATCCAACGGCACTTCCTCAGCAATGACCTGCTCACTGACAAGGCATTCAGCTCCTGACCTCATTGCAACATTGGTTCAAACATAGACAAAAGAGCTGAACTCAAGGCAGCATTTGACCAAGTACAGCATCAAGGGACGTAACAAAACTGGAGTCAATGGGAATAAGATGCAACTTTCCACTTTTTGAAAAATATTTTTAATCGCCATACAAAGAAAAGAAAAAACAACCCCTACAATATACAACCTAAAACCCCCTTAGCATTTAATGCCAACCAACTCCCGAAAGTGCATAATAAACAAACCCCAAGAATTGTTGAACCTCTCCTCAACTCAAACTTCACCTTCTCCAGGGCCAAAAACTCCTGCAGGTCCCCCTGCCATGCCGAGGCACAGGACAGAGAAGCTGACCTCCACCCCAACAGGACCTGCCCATGAGCGATCAAGAAGGCCAAGGCCAAGTTTTCCCCCGCACCCGCCTGCAACTCTGGCCGGACCGACACCCCGAAAATGGCTTCTAAGGAACCATGCTCCACATCCACATGTAAAACCCCCAAGATAGTGCTAGATATCTCCCGCCAATACCTTTTCAGCTTCGGGCAGGGCCAAAACATATGAACATGGCTTGCGGGGCAGCCTCAGACAGCCAGCTCATTATGCTGGAAGTTAATGGAAAGCCTGTTGGGGGTTTCAGTTTAAGTAATAAATCAGAGACTAGAGAAGCTTGTAGGGATTGTACACAGAGAAGAATGCTCGGAGTGAATAAAGGGGTAAAAATGTGTGCACATCTTGTACAGGAGCAGATGATTAGCAGGTGGCTGATGTGCTTAAGGATTGTGAAGCTAACATTTTTTCATGTTTACTGAATGGAATGGGGATAGGAGGACGTCAATCCCTAATGTTGTGGGATAAAGATATTGGTTGTCCAGAAGAGATAATGAAGGAAGTAGTTCTTGTTAATAACATTCAAGGCGAGACAAAGAAAGTTCCTCTGGTCAAAATAAACTTAAGGAGTAGCTTGAAGGCAGGAGAAGTGGCTGTAAGAGTGGTAGAAGCATTGCTCATTTCAGGGATTTAATTGATTCTAGGGAATAATATAGCTGGATGAATGAAATGAAAATCACTTATTGTCACAAGTAGGCTTCAAATGAAGTTACGGTGAAAAATCCCTAGTCGCCACATTCCGGCACCTGTTCGGGGAAGCTGGTACGGGATCACAGATAGTAGATGTGTCTTCTGTGGTTGAACAGCCGGCAGAAAATCAAGCTGCAGAAAAATTGCAATAGGGCCATCCTGGTTGTGTGGCATTGAGATCACAGGCAGATAAGATGATAGGCGAAACGTTGAAAGCTAGATTTAGTGGACTGCATCAAATTGAAAGAAAACTTAACAAAGTAAATTATCTGATACGCACAACAGGTAGATGTAAATCTCACGGAGTAGGTCATATTAACATGCTTAAGAGGTATTGGGATAGAGGAGATCAGGAGAAGCATGAGGTGCAATACAGGGTAACTGGTTCTCCCAGATATGAGTCATGTGAAATGACTCCCAGATGTCCACTTTGGCTTTGACAAAGGGTGTGGTATATATTCCTTAGTCTAGATTCTTGAGATGGTTAACGTTTCAACCATTAAAGAATTTCAAAAGAGATTTCAAGATCCATTGTCTGAGCAGACTCAGAGTCTCCATTGGCAGGCCTTGCTTAAGAAATGTGAATGACCCTTGCAAAATTCTCTTGGAAGTTGGTCTTCTGCAGCTCACCAGATCGTTTAATGTATTTTCAGAGAAAAGGAGGACTGTCTCTGAATGCCAGAGAATTCCTTTTGTCTGAGTCACAGCCAGCCATGTCTTCAGTCATTTTAAAGTATTTGTCCATTTTTTTTTCAAATAACCAGGATGATGTCTATAGATTTTCTTTAAAAATATAACAAACGGCCTTATTTAACATGGAGCACAACTTGGTATATATGTTCTTTTGGGCCTTTATCGCTTCACTCTTTTGAATCTAACACCTTCCAGAAAATGCAACAAAAGAATTTCAAAGGTTTTGTCTGAAATCTGCAACCTTCAGAATGTCAAGCAATATGGCTTAATGCAGGGAAACAAAAAATAGTGCCCTTTAGTGTCACTCTCTAACTTGTGTACTATGCAGTTCAATCATGCTTTGAATAGTACTTGACAATTAAGCACCGGAGTTGACTTTAGGCAGGAAGGATCAAATAGGAACCGGGTATCCATGTAACCTGCAGCCAAGATGGAAAACCTTATATTGATTGATACTGAGCTTTTTTGTATAAATTTTAAATGTTGTTGCACACTGGTCAATAAGTCCTTTCTGCAAAGTAACAAAGCTCGATGACTCATCAAATACACTTGGTGCCACTGATTTCCTGTCTACTTCAGCAGCAATTAAATATTTCTTAATAACACCATTCCACACCAAGTCAAATAATTTAAATCAGTAAAATTTCAGGCTAACAAAATCATGTTGCGAATTCTTCCCTGAAACAGAAGATAGCTCGTCACCAAGGTTTGCCAGCCTAAGCTCCAATTTCATGAAAACAAGGCATCTGCATTGGCATAAAGCACACAAGATTAAAAATAAGTAAGTTACCCTTCAGTCAGGGATTGTGATGGGACTAGAATAGATATTGAAGCATCAGAAACATTTTTACATTTATCACCAAGTCACCAAATGTGAGCAATGAGCATTAGCATCAACTACTGCATGTCAACAATTTTGCTTCCAGAAAGAAATTCAACTATAACTACTCGAAACAATGCAAGGACAAAGCTGCTTTACTATTAAACATGGTTTTGTGCAGGGAAGGTCATGTCTTATCAACTTAATAGAATTCTTTGAGGAAGTGACAAAGTTGATTGATGAGGCATGGACTTCAGTAAGGCATTTGATAAGGTTCCCCATGGTAGGCTGATGGAGAAAGTGAAGTCTCATGGGGTCCAGGGTGTACTAGCTAGATGGATAAAGAACTGGCTGGGCAACAGGAGACAGAGTAGTAGTGGAAAGGAGTTTCCCAAAATGGAGAACTGTGACCAGTGGTGTTCCACAGAGATCCGTGCTGGGACCACTATTGTTTGTGATATACATAAATGATCTGGAGGAAGGTATAGGTGGTCTGATTAGCAAGTTTGCAGATGACACTAAGATTGGTGGAGTAGCAGATAGTGAAGGGGACTGTCAGAGAATACAGCAGAATATAGATAGATTGGAGAGTTGGGCGGAGAAATGGCAGATGGAGTTCCATCCGGGCAAATGCGAGGTGATGCATTTTGGGAGGTCCAATTCAAGAGCGAACTATACGGTAAATGAAAAAGCCCTGGGGAAAATTGATGTACAGAGAGATCTGGGTGTTCAGGTCCATTGTACCCTGAAGGTGGCTGCACAGGTCGATAGAGTGGTCAAGAAGGCATACAGCATGCCTGCCTTCATCGGAAGGGGTATGGAGTACAAAAGTTGGCAGGTCATGTTACAGTTGTATAAGACTTTGGTTTGGCCACATTTGGAATACTGCGTACAGTTCTGGTCGCCACATTACCAAAAGGATGTGGATGCTTTGGAGAAGGTGCAGAGGAGGTTCACCAGGATATTGCCTGGTATGGAGGGTGCTAGCTATGAAGAGAGGTTGAGTAGATTAGGATTATTTTCATTAGAAAGACGGAGGTTGAGGGGGGACCTCATTGAGGTCTACAAAATCATGAGAGGTATAGACAGGCTGGATAGCAAGAAGCTTCTTCCCCCAGAGTGGGGGACTCAATTACTAGGGGTCACGAGTTCAAGGTGAGAGGGGAAAAGTTTAAGGGAGATATGCGTGGAAAGTTCTTTACGCAGAGGGTGGTGGGTGCCTGGAACGCTTTGCCAGCGGAGGTGGTAGATGCGGGCACGATAGCGTCATTTAAGATGTATCTAGACAGATACATGAATGAGCAGGGAGCAGAGGGATACAGATCCTTAGAAAATAGGCAACAGTTTTAGATAGAGGATCTGGATCGGCGCAGGCTTGGAGGGCCGAAGGGCCTGTTCCTGTGCTGTAATTTTTCTTTGTTCCTTGTTTTTAAGTCAGAATGACGGACGGTGAACTGCCATCAATCCAATGTCTGAGTTTAAAACAAGGGAAAGAATATCATTAATCGATGAAACCACTGAGGGAGTAGCAGGGCCAAGCATTGAACTTCATTGGCCTGCTGATAAATATATTTCTATTACATACTAGAATTTCACAATATATTACAATGAACTATTCATGTCATACAAAGTACACAGGTAAAGGGGGCAAACACGATGGTAAGAATGCAACTATTTTCTAAAACAAGACATCATGGGTTCAGAAAGGGTCAAGGAAATTTGAACAACAAAATTCGTCAGGTGGGTTAGGCTGTTGTACGAGGTCCCGATGGCGAGTGTGGCCACGAACAAGAGGAGGTCTGAGTACTTTTGGTTGCATCGAGGGACGAGGCAGGGGTGTCCCCTGTCCCCCCCTGCTCTTCGCACTGGCGATTGAACCCCTGGCTATGGCACTGAGGGAGTTGAGGAACTGGAGGGGGTTGGTGCGGGGTGAGGAGGAGCATAGGGTGTCGCTCTATGCGGACGACTTGCTGCTATATGTGGCGGACCTGGTGGGGGAATGCTGGAGGTAATGAGGATCCTCAGGGAGTTCAGGGATTTCTCAGGGTACAAGCTCAACATGGGGAAGAGCGAGTTGTTCGTGGCTCACCCAGGGGACCAGGAGAGGGGGATTGGCGAGCTCCCACTAAAAAGGGCGGAGAGGAGCTTCAGGTATTTGGGGGTCCAGGTGGCCAGGAGCTGGGGGGCTCTGCATAGACTTAATTTCACGACGTTGGAGGAGCAAATGGAGGAGAGTTTAAGAGGTGGGACGCGTTGCCGCTGTCCCTGGTGGGTAGGGTGCAGTCAGTCAAGATGACGGTGCTCCCAAGGATTTTGTCCCTGTTCCAGTGCCTCCCCATTCTTATCCCGAAGGCCTTCTTTAGGTGGGTCAACAGGAGAATAACGGAGTTTGTGTGGGCGCGAGGGACTCCGAGGGTGAGAAGGGTGTTCCTGGAGCGGAGTAGGGATGGGGGGGCTGGCGCTGCCCAACCTCTGTAGGTACTACTGGGCCGCTAATGCGGCGATGGTGCACAAGTGGGTGGTGGAGGGGGAGGTGGCTGTATGGAAGAGGCTGGAGAGGCGTCTTGTGAGGGTACGAGTCTGGAGGCGCTGGCAACGGCGCCGCTGCCACTCCCTCCAATGAGGTATACCACGGGCCCGGTGGTGGCGGCTACCCTCAAATTCTGGGGGCAATGGAGGCGGCACAGGGGGGGGGAGGTTGGGGCCTCGGTGTGGACCCCGATACGGGGGAACCACCGGTTTGTCCCAGGGAGAATAGATGGAGGGTGTTCGGAGTGGCACAGGGCAGGGATAAGAAGGTTAAGGGACCTGTTTGTGGATGGGAGGTTCGCGAGCCTGGGTGAGCTGGAGGAGAAGTACGGGCTCCCCCGGGGAACACCTTTAGGTATCTACAGGTAAGGGCGTTTGCCAGGCGGCAAGTGGTGGAATTCCCGCTGCTGCTGCCATGCACGGTACAGGACAGGGTGCTCTCGGAAGTGTGGTTTGGAGAGGGGAAGATCTCGGCAACATACCAGGTGTTGCAGGAGGAGGAGGCCTCGGTGGAAGAGTTGAAAGATAAGTGGGAGGAGGAGATCGAGGAGGGGACGTGGGCAGATGCCCTTGGGAGGGTGAACTCTTCCTCTGTGTGCGCGAGGCTCAGCCTCATACAGTTTAAGGTGCTGCACAGGGCACACATGACAAGGATGAGCCGGTTTTTTGCGGACGAGGACAGGTGTGTTAGGTGCTCAGGGAGCCCAGCAAACCACACCCATATGTTCTGGGCATGCCAGCGCTGGAGGAATTTTGGAAGGGTGTAGCTAGAGTGGTGTCAAGGGTGGTAGGATCCAGGGTCAAACCGGGCTGGCGGCTCGCAATATTTGGGGTTGCAGGGGAGCCGGGGGTGCAGGAGGCGAAAGAGGCCGGTATTCTGGCATTTGCGTCCCTGGTAGTCCGGCGAAGGATTCTTCTTCAGTGGAAGGATGCGAGGCCCCCAAGCGTGGAATCCTGGATCAACGATATGGCGGGGTTTATTAAATTGGAGAGGGTGAAATTTGCCTTAAGGGGATCGGTGCAAGTGTTTTTCAGGTGGTGGCAACCGTTCTTGGACTTACTGGCAGAACGGTAGACAATGGTCAGCAGCAGCAGTAATCGGGGGGGGTTCTATTTTATTTTTCTTTGTCTATACTGTGGGATCTGAGGGGGTGTATTTATTTGCTATGTGTTAATTTGGGGTGTTAATTTATTATTTATGTATAGGGGGAGGGAGGCACGGGGTTGTTTTGTATTTAATTCTATTGGGTTCCTTTTACATTTTGTTGTTGATATTTTGTGAAAACTTTTATAAAAATTATTTAAAAATAAATAAAATCACTAGAATGAGACTCAAAGAATACTGTGATTGTTAGATAACAAAATGAAGTTTCAACCACTTATTTAAAGACAGAATAAATATTTCAAAAGGGTGATGCAGTACAGGAAAAAGCAAAGATGAACAATCGTGGACAACCTTTCTTAAATTTACATTGCGTGTCTTGTTCATGGATTTTTTTAAATGTTCAATTGTGTCTATGACTGAGTAATAATGTTCTAACCCATTAAGAAACCCCCTCTGAAGATTTAAACTGCCACACTGGATCAGAGCATGAAATCTGCCCAGACATCTGGGATGAAAGATCCCTCCTGTAGGATTGTGAGAATATATTTGGGCAACTCAACTCTTAGGATACACCACAAATATATATTGTAAGTTCAGCATGTGAGTTGTCACCAATGCTCTCATGTTCCAATGATACTGGATTTCAGTCAATATATGTGGAGACATCTATTTCAGAAGGGGAGTGCGTCAAACTTTCAAAGTCGTGGTCTTTTCCCAGGTCTGGGAACCATTGCAGAACGGGTTCTAGATTGGATAGCCAACTTATTAGAGTATTAGCAGCTGTACTATTATACCCGCTAAATATTAAACTACAAACAACACTGATATCCATGTACCAATTTGTAATCAGTGTGGCATTCTAAAAGATGGGTGGAGAATGGGTTTTTACATAGGACAGAAAGTTGCAGTGTCTGCAGAGATACATGCCTCTACTGGAGTCCTAAAGTGAGCCAGAACTGACTGTTTTTGAACCACGTGAACTTTTCATCACTATTCGCCTCCCTCCCGAATGCATGTTCCTCAACGGAAAGGCAGAACATGTGGCCACTCAGTAAAGATGGCCATAAGCTGCAGAAATAAATGCCAAAGAACATTTTCTTTTGAGACAAATACCTCGATCGGAGGTGGAAATCAAAAGCAGGTACATTGGATATCATTGAGAAAATAATGCCGAACCTGAAGATCTCACAAATAGTCACACTGAGAATATACAGCCATGAGAATATCTGCCATTGGCTGGAATTGACACAACAGTCGTTGGATGGTAACAATGCTGAGAGAGGTTGTGAGACAGCTTTCACCCAAGATTATCTGAAAAAAGTGCAGTGAATGCCATGATCTGCTTTACCTCCCTGTGAGGCTTATTGCAGTTAACAATAATGATGCTGTGAATGAAATTAGCTGCAATAATGAATAAAGATTTTAAGTGTGTCCTAGACACTGAGAATAAACCAAACGGGAGCACTCTGCAACTCTGAAAACTGTTTAACATTAGATAGTTGCAATTAAAATTTCAAATGCCTTTCACATTCTCAGGTGTGCTACTGCCAAATAGTTTGCTGAGCATACTGCTTCATGTGTTACGATCCCAGTTGGTATTACTACTGGATGGTTCCAGAATGGAAACCTGGTTCAAAAGATCGTGGGCTGGATTCTCCGTCCCGCCACGGCAGATTTCTGGTTCAGCACTCCGGCGGGATGCTCCGTTTCGCCGGCTGGTCAATAGGGTGTCCCATTTTGGGGCAGCTCCATGCCATCGGGAAACCCCCGGGCTGCCGGCAAAACGGAGAATCCCGACAGCGGAGAATCCAGCCCCGTAACATTTATTTTTTTGATATAAAACATGGAGGAACAGAATCCCAGATCTGCTAATTAGTTATAACAATAAGAATGAACATTTTTGAAACATGAAAGGTTTGATTATACTGTACTCCTTTACTCCCTTCTTAGCTTCACAAATGTATAGTTTTACAAAAATAATAATACTGAATCAAATGACCGATGCCACTCGACCGATCTTCTTTGGTGGATTTATTCTCATAATTCCACCAGATGATTATCACATGCGTTCCCAAACTCCACTCCCAAAAAAGACGCTTTACAATCTTCTTTCAAACAATGCTTTCCATCAGTCGTTTGCATTAAGAGTCCATTCCTGGTTTCTAACTAGCCTTTCAAACAAAGCTTCTGCTCCACTTTTAACAAGGAATCCATCACCAGATTTTCCAAGGAGGTAGGCAGAAAGCAGGTAATTATCGGCCAGTTAGCTTAACTTCGGTAGTAGGGAAGATGCTGGAATCTATCATCAAGAAAAAAATAGCGAGGCATCTGGATGGAAATTGTCCCATTGGACAGATGCAGCATGGGTTCATAAAGGGCCCGACTAATTTAGTGGAATTTTTTGAGGACATTACCAGTGCGGTAGACAATAGGGAGCCAATGGATGTGGCATATCTGGATTTCCAGAAAGCTTTTGACAAGGTGCCACACAAAAGGTTGACAAATAAGATAAAGATGCATGGCATTAAGGGTAAAGTCGTAGCATGGATAGAGGATTGGTTAATGAATAGAAAGCAAAGAGCGGGGATTAATGGATGTTTCTCTGGTTGGCAATCAGGGGCGAAATTCTCCGTTATCGGCGGAAACTCCGCCGATCGGCGCAAAAAACGGCGCAAATCCCACTTGCGTCACGTCATAAAAATGGGCCGATAGTCTGCGGCCCGAAATGGGCTAGCAGCGACGTAACGGGATCCGCGCTTGCGCAGTGGTTCACGCCGTGCAGCGTCATACGCGCTGCACGGCGTGACGGCTCATAAGGCCGCGCAGCTCCCCCCCCACCCGACCGGAACAGCCGACCGCAACACCCGACTTGATGGCTGGCCGTCGCTCAGCCCCGAGGTTCGAGTCACGCGATGTGGAGGCGCTCCTGGATGCGGTGGAGCAGAGGAGGGACGCCCTGTATCCCGGGCACGGCCGCAGAGTTGCCCCACGCCACAGCCGGCGTCTGTGGAGGGAGGTGGCAGAGGCCGTCACCGCTGTGGCCCTGACACCACGGACAGGCACCCAGTGCCACAAGAAGGTGAACGACCTCGTCAGAGCAGGCAGGGTGAGCGTCCCCCATATCCCCCATATCCCCTCTCCCCCAAATCCCCCCCTCCCCCATATCCCCCATATCCCCCCTCCCCCATATCCCCCATATTCCCCCCTCCCCCATATCCCCCCCTCCCCCATATCCCCCATATTCCCCCCTCCCCCATATCCCCATATCCCCCCTCCCCCATATCCCCCCTCCCCCATATCCCCCCCTCCCACATATCCACCCTCCCCCATATCCCCCCTCCCCCATATCCCCCATATCCCCCCTCCCCCATATCCCCCCCTCCCCCATATCCCCCCTCCCCCATATCCCCCATATTCCCCCCTCCCCCATATCCCCCCTCCCCCATATCCCCCCTCCCCCATATCCCCCATATCCCCCCTCCCCCATATCCCCCCTCCCACATATCCCCCATATCCCCCCTCCCCCATATCCCCCCTCCCCCATATCCCCCCTCCCCCATATCCCCCCTCCCACATATCCCCCATATTCCCCCCTCCCCCATATCCCCCCTCCCCCATATCCCCCATATCCCCCCTCCCCCATATCCCCCATATCCCCCCTCCCCCATATCCCCCATATCCCCCCTCCCCCATATCCCCCCTCCCCCATATCCCCCATATCCCCAAGTGAATCCAGCCCTAACCTTAACCTCTGCAATGCACGCGCAACCGATGGCGTGCATTCATATACCTGCCTAACACTGTTGCCTTTTACCCCTGCCACCACCCCCCCCCCCCCCCCCCCCCAGGAGAAGCGCGCACACAACAATAGGGAGCATGTGAGGACTGGAGGAGGGCCCGCTGATGAGAGGCCACTGACCGTACACGAGGAAAGGGCCCTGGAACTGGCTGGCGGACCTGACGACCGGGAGGTTGCTGATGCAGAGGTCGGGGCCCCACGAGCAAGTGAGCCACCAACAGCCCGTCCCCATATCCCCCCTCCCCTATATCCCCCTCTCCCGTATCACCTGATCACTGCCTGATGTCTAACCATGCATGCTTCATTGTGTATCGCAGGACCAAACGTCCAGGCACCCATCCCCGCAGATGCAGACCGCCCGCAGGATGCCCCTCGGAGACCACGGGAGACGGAGAGACCCGAACCCTCCAGCATGCGACGCCCGCAGGATGCCCCTCGGAGACCACGGGAGACGGAGAGACCCGAACCCTCCAGCATGCGACGCCCGCAGGATGCCCCTCGGAGACCACGGGAGACGGAGAGACCCGAACCCTCCAGCATGCGACGCCCGCAGGATGCCCCTCGGAGACCACGGGAGACGGAGAGACCTGGAGCAACAGGGAGACGACACCCCCGTCACGTGCGGGAGCGACCACCCAGCGATGAGGGGGGCAGCCACAGGCCCCCGTCACATCCGAGCCAGGACACCACTACCCAGGACACCACTATCCAGGACACCCCTACCCGGGACACCACTACCCAGGACACCCCTACCCGGGACAGCACTACCCGGGACAGCACTACCCAGGACACCCCTACCCGGGAAGACGAAATACCGGACAGTGACTCAGAGTGGATGGGTGGAGACGAACCCCCACCCCAAAGTGCCATGGACTCAGAGTGGGACGAAGAGCACGACACAACGCCACTGCTGTCACCAACACCCTCCACCATCGCAGAAACACTCACCACGGTTGGGCACTTTAGTGATGAGGCGTCTGGTACACTCACTGGTGCGCACAACACAGCCGTCCCGGTACAGCAGGTGGAGGTAGGAGCAGCAGAGGGACCGGGCGGTCGGAGGGCAGCCCAGGCCAAGCGAACATCTGCCGCCCAGATGGATCCCGGGTTCCTGCAGTTACCACACCCACACATAGATCCGATGCAACCACCGACACGGAGACGAGCGAATAGGGTGACGGGTGGCTTGCGGCGGCTGCGGTCGCAGGTGGAGGAGTCCACCCGCGTCCAGGAGCTGGGAGTGGTCCCGGTCATGCGTGCCACCCAGGCTGACACCGCACGGGTGGCGTCCGCGGTGGAGGCAATGGGTGCGACGGTGTCAGACATGGGGAACGGTTTGCGAGGCCTGGGGCCTTCCGTGCAGGCGGCGTCTGTGGCCCAGGAAATGGCTGCCCTCTCACAGGAGGCCATGAGCCAGTGCCAGCGCCAGATGGCAGAGGCGCTCAACGCCATAGCCCAGTCTCAGCAGGCCATGGCCCAGTCTCAGCAGGCCATAGCCCAGTCTCTGCAGGCCATGGCCCAGTCTCTGCAGGCCATGGCCCAGTCTCAGCAGGCCATCGCTGAGGGCATCGGCGCCAGTGGCCATGTGCGAGCTGGCGTCGCACTGTCGCAGACAGGGTTCGACAACCCCCTGGGCTCCATGGCTGCAAACCTGCAGACCCCTGTCGATACCAGCACGGGCCTCCAGGACTGGCAGCGCCAGATGTCGGGGGCGCGTCGGATGGCCAGTCCGTTCGCATCCCCCACCCATGTAGAGGCCTGGGGGCCATCGGGCACCCCGAGGGAGGAGGAGGTGGTGTGGTCCATCCCGGCTCCCTCTGTAGGGGAGGTCCCGGTACACCGCGACACCTCGGACTCCCCCCCTTCCGTCCCAGGTGCATCGGGTGGGCAACGGGCAGGACAGGCTGGCAGCTCGCCATCCCAGTCGCCCGGGCCGCAGCCTGGCCCATCTAGGCCAGGACGCCCCAGGAAACGGCCGCCAAAGGGATCCAGTGTCAGAGGGCAGGAATCACAGGAGTCCACCTCCAGTTCTGCTGTACCGTCTGGGGAACCACGTAGACGTAGTCAAAGGGCCCGTAAGGCCAAACAATTAGACACTGAGTAAGTTGGCACGGGTGCAGGGCACAGATGAGTTTTAGGCGCTAGGGCACGTGCATGAACTCCTTTGGTTATTAAAGTCAATGTTACACCTACCGAAGCTGCCTTTATGCTCTGTCCAAAGTGTGCGGGGGTGTCATGTACGTTGAGCGCAAGTGTGTGTGTGAGGGGTGGTCTTACCTCAGCCCCAGGTGAGTCTGCCCCCTTCCCCCTGGGCCGCCATCAACATCCCCCGGGCAGAGGACGGGACCGTGCGCTGCAGTATCACAGCCGCATGCAGGGATGGTCCGGGTGGATGGTGGTACTGTGGCCATGGGTCAGACATAGTCCAACGATGTAGAGCCAGGAGCTCATCGGAGGCGGGCTGTCATCATTCTCCATGGCCTGCGATAGACACGCGTCCACCCGCAACTGGGTGAGCCCGGCCCGTTGTGCCGCCGGTGGATCGGCAATTGGGAGTGGGGGGGTGGTGTGCATGCGGGTGGGGTGTGTGGGGTTGGGGAGGGGGGTGATGGTGCTGGGTGGATGGATGGGTGGGGGGTGTGGGTGGTCGGCTGTTGTCATGGTGTGCGGTCTGTGGCCATACTACCCGATTCCCACGCCCATCTAGTCAGTGAAGCGGGCGTCTATCAGTCTGTCCCGTGCCCGCTGGGCCAGCCGGTAACGGTGGACAGCCACCCGTCTGTGTCTACCCCGTCTGCCCTGACCATTGCCCCCATCCCCCTCATCTGGGGAGGACTGGGCCTCTTCCTGCTGCTCCTCCACTCCGCCCTCCTCTGCCTGCGGCACATCGCCCCTCTGCTGGGCTATGTTGTGCAGGACGCAGCACACCACAATGATGCGGCCGACCCTATCTGACCGATACTGGAGGGCGCCCCCAGAGAGGTCCAGGCACCTGAAACGCATCTTCAGCACGCCAAAGCACCTCTCGATCACTCCCCTTGTCGCTACATGGGCATCATTGTAGCGGTTCTCCGCCTCATTGCGTGGCCTCCGTATAGGCGTCATCAGCCACGATCGCAATGGGTAGCCCCTGTCGCCCAGCAACCAGCCCCTCAGCCGGGGATGGCGTCCCTCGTACATGCCGGGGATGGATGACCGCGACAACACGAATGAGTCGTGTACACTGCCTGGGTAACGGGCGCAGACGTGCAGGATCATCATGCGGTGGTCGCAGACCACCTGTACGTTCATCGAATAGGTCCCCTTCCTATTAGTGAACACGGCCCTGTTATCTGCAGGTGGCCGCACGGCGACGTGCATCCCATCGATCGCGCCCTGGACCATGGGGAACCCGGCAATGGCAGAGAAGCCCACGGCCCGGGCATCTTGGCTGGCCCGGTCCACGGGGAAGCGGATGTAGCGGTGCGCCATGGCATAAAGGGCATCTGTCACTGCCCGGATGCACCGATGCACCGATGTCTGCGATATGCCGGACAGGTCCCCACTCGGTGCCTGGAATGACCCCGTTGCATAAAAGTTCAGGGCCACCGTAACCTTGACGGACACGGGGAGAGGGTGTCCCCCGCCAGTGCCACGCGGTGACAGGTGTGCCAGCAGGTGGCAGATGTGTGCCACGGTTTCCCGGCTCATCCGGAGTCTCCTCCTGCATTCCCGGTCCGTGAGGTCCTGGTATGACTGCCGGGGCCGGTACACACGGGGCGCCCTCGGGTGCCTCCGTTGCCGTGGGGCCGCGACGTCCTCCTCCCCCTCCTCGTCCTGTCGGTCAGGTGTCCCTCCAGCCTGGGCGGCTGCCGCCTGCCCCTCTGCGGCAGCCTGCGCCGCCTCTCTGGCACGCTCCTCCTCCTCCTCCTCCTCCTCCTCCTCCTCATCCAGGGCAACATAGACATGAGCGGCTGCCACCACGGCGGCCAACATCGCTGGATGATCTGAAAACATGACGACCTGGTGGGGGGGAGGGGAACGACGACATGTCATCATTGCCCATATCCCCTCCTCCCCCCAGCCAGGTGGCATGGACCGCATGGGTCCAACTGTTGGAGGCTGGCACCTGGCCAGGTGGACCAACTCATTTGCCCTCCCATCACCCACCCCGGCACGGACCCCCCCCCGCCCCAACCTCCACCCCAGCACGGACCCCCCCCCAACCTCCACCCCGGCACGGACCCCCTCCACAACCCCCAACCTCCACCCCGGCACGGACCCCCTCCACAACCTCCACCCCGGCACGGACCCCCTCCACAACCCCCAACCTCCACCCCAGCACGGACCCCCCCCCCCCAACCTCCACCCCGGCACGGACCCCCTCCACAACCCCCAACCTCCACCCCGGCACGGACCCCCCCCCCCCAACCTCCACCCCGGCACGGACCCCCTCCACAACCCCCAACCTCCACCCCGGCACGGACCCCCCCCCCCCAACCTCCACCCCGGCACGGACCCCCTCCACAACCCCCAACCTCCACCCCGGCACGGACCCCCCCCCCCAACCTCCACCCCGGCACGGACCCCCTCCACAACCCCCAACCTCCACCCCGGCACGGACCCCCTCCACAACCTCCACCCCGGCACGGACCCCCTCCACAACCCCCAACCTCCACCCCGGCACGGACCCCCTCCCCAACCCCCAACCTCCACCCCAGCACGGACCCCCCCCCCCCAACCTCCACCCCGGCACGGACCCCCTCCACAACCCCCAACCTCCACCCCGGCACGGACCCCCTCCACAACCTCCACCCCGGCACGGACCCCCTCCCGGCACTCCCCCGGAGCCCAGCCTACTCTAACCACCCCCCCCCCCCCCCGCCGCACACACACACAAGCCGAGACACACCTCTTCTCAGGCAATCAGTCTGCGGCCACGCCATTTCCTGCCCAGAGCCAACCCCCCAGGCCGTCACTCACCTCCTCGCTGGTCGGCGTGAGCCTGGAGCACCGGGTCACGCCGATGAAAAGGAGGTTTGATTGACGTCGACGTGAACGGTCATCACGTCGACGGGACTTCGGCCCATCCGGAAGGGAGAATATCGGCAGGCCGAAAATCGGCTGCCTTGCGCAGGCCCGTGACATTCTCCGCGGCAGCGGCGCCATTAACGCCCCGCCGACTTTTCTCCCTTCGGAGACTTCGGCGGGGGCGGGGGCGGGATTCACGGCGGCCAACGGCCATTCTCCGACCCGGCGGGGGGTCGGAGAATGACGCCCCAGTAGTTAGTGGTGTCCCTCAGGGATCAGTGTTGGGCCCACAATTGTTCACAATTTACATAGATGATTTGGAGTTGGGGACCAAATGCAATGTGTCCAAGTTGGCAGACACTAAGACGAGTGGTAAAGCAAAAAGTGCAGCCGATACTGGAATTCTGCAGAGGGATTTGGATAGGTTAAGTGAATGGGCTAGGGTCTGGCAGATGGAATACAATGTTGACAAATGTGAGGTTATCCATTTTGGTAGGAATAACAGCAGAAAGGATTATTTAAATTATAAAATATTAAAACATGCTACTGTGCAGAGGGACCTGGGTGTGCTAGTGCATGAGTCGCAAAAAGTTGGTTCACAGGTGCAACAGGTGATTAAGAAGGTGAATGAAGTTTTGTCCTAGAGGGATGGAGTTTAAGACTAGGGAGGTTATGCTGCAACTGTATAAGGTGTTAGTGAGGCCACACCTGGAGTATTGTGTTCAGTTTTGGTCTCCTTACCCGAAAAAGGACGTACTGGCGCTGGGTGTGCAGAGGAGAGTCACTAGGTTAATCCCAGAGCTGAGAGGGTTGAATTACGAGGAGAGGGTGAGTAGACTGGGACTGTACTCGTTGGAATTTAGAAGGATGCAAGGGGATCTTACAGAAATATATAAAATTATGAAGGAAATAGATAAGATAGAGGTGGGCAGGTTGTTTAAGATGTTAAGTTGAGTTCATGGAATAAACAGTGTTTTATGTTTAAAAACCCATGTGTCCATAATTATAATCCAACACCTAGGGAAAAAGCTGTGTGCTAGGAAAAGCAACAAATACATTAAAGGGTGAGGTTGGTTGAACTCCATGATACATTTTGGGGTTCTGAAAATGCCTCGCCCATAACAATTTCTAAGAAATCCCCCCTCATTCTTCTAAACTCCAGTGAATATAATCCTAACCCACTCAATCTCTCCTCATAAATCAGCCCCGCCATCCCAGGAATCAGTCTGGTAATCAACCTCTTCAGCTCTTCTTTTCCTATGTCTGATTTTAACTTCCATAAAATGTCCTGTTCCAAAGGCAGTTCCTCTTTATTACTTTAACTTCAGACTTCTTGAAAACTTATCTTTATTTCACCAGTTTCTTTAAAGAACAGCTAGTTAAATTTCCTGAACATTTTTCTTAACCATAACTCCATGGTCTGGCTTTTCTTCCAGCAGAATTGAGAGGGATGTTCCCTCTCTAGCCTTCTACAACCAATTGCTATTAATTCAACTAAAGAAAAAACACTCAAAAGCCTTCCTACTCTAAAGATGCCACTGGTAACTGAGCAACGACGTTAAGCTTCTCCCAGTGTGTTTACTTTTCACGCCATAATCCCCTCTCAGCAAAATAGAAGCAGGTTTAATTGAAACCAAAACACCCACATACACAAACACCTTTGTCTAGCATGAATGTAAATATAAGTTTACACATCTTTACATAGACCTGTTTAAAACCAAACCTTATTTTTAATATTTAACAAAACAAATATAGATCACTTAAAACGACCTCTGTTTTCCTGATATCTGTTGCAATGTTAACATCTTGAACTTCTCTCACTTTAAAAATCTGTAGACAGAATCTATATAGCACTATATCATCTCAGGATGTCACTAAAAGCACTTCACACTGAGTGAATTACTTTTTTTTTTAAAGTTCAATCCCTGTTAAATAAGCAAACAACATCAGGTCTGCATATAGCAAGATTCAACAAATTGGATATCCAAAGCTATCAAATCAATAATTGGACAGAATCCTCCCTACTTTTTAAGGATCTCCAAAGTTCTGCCAGTCAAACCGAGCCCTCATGTAATAATCGATCAAGTTCCTGTATACCAAGTGATAAAATAGTCTTAGCTGCCAGGCGTCATCAAGAAAATGATTGTAGCACAGTGTTTTATAAAAACAAAATGACATTTCCTTCCTTTGCTGTTAATTGGTGTAGTAGGGACTGCATGAGACCATTGGAGTTGCCTATTGTTTATTTTCTCTTTGTTATTACCTACACACTAATAGTGATCTAAACAGGAGTGTATAAGCAAATAACTAAACAAACTAGATATTTACTAGTATTATGTTTCATTGAATGACCTATAATCATTGGCCAGCCTTTCAACGATTGTCCTTCAGCAATTTTCTTTGTAGAATTTATATTTAAACAATTGACATGAGCCTATTGAGGGCACAAAAAGCTCAGATAATGTGCTAATCTAAAACTGATGCAAAACGATCGAAAGAGGGCTTTGAAGGATGCTTCAGTGCAAAGTCAACTGAAATGCTGAATCCAGCTGAGAAAAACAAAAAACCCTGTAAAGTGAGCATTTTGCACCGAGTGAACATCAAATGAATTGGGGAGCAAGGGGCTCATGTGATCACAATACGCAAAGTGACTTTTCAATCTAAAAACACAATCCTTTATGTCAGGAAAGCAAAATGCTGTGGATACTGGAAAGCTGAAATTAAAACACTGCGGATACTGGAGATCTGAAATTAAAACAAAGTGTTGGAAAATCTCAGCAGGCCTGACAGCATCTGTGGAGCGAGAAACAGAGTTAATGTTTTATGTCCACTATGACTCTTCTTTGGAACTGAGGATTTAGTTACAAAGAGTCATATTGGACTCAAAACATTAACTCTACTCCTCTCCTCACTGATGCTGCCATGCCTGCTGAGATTTTCCAATACTTTCTGCCATTCTTTATGTAATTTATTCCCCCAGGACAAATGTACCTGTGCTCTTCTAATTTGGTACATGTGAAAAGTCAAATAACATGCCATTTGTGCTATGGCGGCCTTTAATGCCAGCTATAAATTCCCAAAAGACTAAACTGTCAATCCAAATAAGAAAATCAAATGTTTGATGAGAATAGTGGTTGTGCTATTCCAATTTCAAATGCTCCACTTTACAATCTTCTCGCACAAAGCTCCAAGTTAATATCTTATGTATTATTTTTACAATAGTTTGCCGCCATTTGTCAACAGTTCAGCGCTGTCACAATTCAAAGCCTCAAGAGGAGAGATTGGCAATCCCCTCACAAGTATTTTCTCCCTTCTAAACTGCAAATGTTCTGTAAACAGCAAATAAAGATTTTTTGCTTTCAGGCTATGTTTATTTCCATTAATTAGTACTTTCAAAAGGAAACACCTTCACCTAAACAGTAAACTAATACTTCACATTATCTAACATTCCTGTCCTTATAAAATTGTAAATCATTTGACCTTGATGAATAATATTACAAGTCAATTATACACAGAATTTCAGTGCACTAGAAATCACAGGATAAATAAAACTATAATATACGGTATGAACTCTTAGAAGCTGCTATTATATTCAGCAAGTCTCAGGGAATATGTCTTGGTCTCAAAGGCCCACTGAAATAAATACTTTCTTGTGCAAAACGCCAAACAAATATCATATATAAACCTCCACAATTGTATACAGCTAGATGGATAACCTTTAACCTTTCTACCAAAGGTTATCCATGCTTCATTCACCTGATGAAGGAGCTGCACTTCGAAAGCTAGCGATTCGAAACAATCCTGTTGGACTTTAACCTAGTGTTGTAGGACTTCTTACTGTGCCCAACTCAGTCCAACGCTGGCATCTCCACATCATGGCCAATATGACTAGTATGAAAGTGTTACTTTAATGCAGCCTTGCAGCACACAAGTTCCTTAACTCAGCTCAACAAAGACCAGCATTTTGTTTGATATCCCAATTTATTAAATAGTGGCATGGAAAAATAATTTCCCATAAACAGCCGCATGCGCTATCTAATAAAAGTAAGTAAAGTCGCTCTACCTAATAGATTTCTAGATAAGTATTACTCAGCAGAAATGTTACTTGAATATACCGAGGAAAAAAATATGCAAAAGTTCATATTATATTCAGCCTGCACTAATTCAAAAATGTGTGTCTTCTTCCCACAAAAAGAAATCAATAGATGGCATGCACTTCTGGATATTATGGGAGAGGCAGAATCCCTGGAATCATTTAAGAAGCAGTTGGATTCTGGGGTGGAAATTTGTATGTTCTTGAGGAATAATTAGATGTGCTGAATGACTTGCCTCATCTGTATCTGTTTTGTGACATTCTGAATAAGGATGGGTAGTGCACAGTAGAAGAGTCTAAGCTTTCTGTGAGCCACCTGTAAAGTTTACACCATTATTCTTAAAATGTCCTCAAAAAGCAGATAAAAAGATTTTGTATTCTGATTTCGAATTTATTCACCAATAAGGTAACAGCGCTAAAACAGTTGTTTCCACATTTCCAAAAGCCATTAAATTAATACAGGGCAAAACAACAACAAAAGGTTAAGTACAAATAGAAAGGTGGTTTGTGGGCACATGGCTCACCAAATTAGGGCACCTTGCCCAAGCACAATTTTTGTGCGAGTGGACATTATTCCCTGTATTTTCATATCCAATGCTCCACTAGTAACACAAAAGCTAAATGAGTCACCTGTGGTCCTGTGATGTCCTGAAGTAGCGATCGGCAAGTGCTCAAAAATTGTTCTGGATAATTCTACTATTCAGCACAGTGGTTAGCACTGCTGCTTCACAGCGCCAAGGACCCGGGTTTGGTTCCTGTCTTGGGTCACAATCTGTGCGGAGTCTGCACGTTCTCTCCGTGTCTGCGTGGGTTTCCACTGGGTGCTCCTTCTCCTCCCACAAGTCCCGAAAAACGTGCTTGTTAGGTGAACTGGACAGTCTGAATTCTCCCTCAGTGTACCAGTTGTAGTGTGGCGCCCAGGGGACTTTCACAGTAACATCACTGCAGTGTTAATGTAAGCCTACTTATGACACTAATAAAGATTATGATTACTACTTTCCCCTTGGGACGCCTTGGCCTGGATTTTCAAAGCATGCCCTTGATTTGAAAATAGCAGTCCCGGAGGTGGTTTCGGGATCACAATATCTCGAGGACAATTTTGACTTTTCAAAGGGTGGGCGACGGACGGGAAAGGCGGCCGCCACCAATGAGCTGCGCCTGAAGCTCACTGAGGCCGATCGAATTTGGAATGACTCTCACCAGCCCGGGAGCCTGATCAGTTGTGTGTCTGTTAGTGCACCACTGTCGGGTTTGTCACGAGCACCTGGTACAGTAATTTTCTCCGCAATCGAAATCTCAACGGGCAATGAATACCGATAAGAGCGCTCAACCAATCGTGGCTGCTTTCGAGCTGCTGTCCTTCCGAAGACCTGCCTGCTCAGATCGGGAAGGCAGCTTCTGGAACCTAGAGTCACTGGGCATCTTTCATTGGGGCAGTCAAACTCATCTCCTGGCCAATTAGACTGTTTAAAATTAGGCTCAAAATTAACCCGGTTTGAAAGCGCAACTCCCCTTGGTTCAATTTAGAAATTCAATGTGAGAATATTGAAGATATATTTTCACATTCTACACTCTGTGGCACAGGATCTTGGAGCTTTAAAAATCGTGCAAACTGACTGTGGTTTTTCACTGTTAGGTAGATTAATCTTTGTAAAAGTAACAGACTAATTTTAATTAATACATCCTTTCAATGAAAATCTACCAGAAAAGCTTCCCTGGTGGCTCTGCATCTTTCGCCGATGAAGAGCTTACTCAAACCAGGAAGATCCCAGGTTTGATTCCTTCTGTACAAACTTGGCGCCGTAGAAATTTGATCAGCATTCCTTCTTTTTTAAAAAAATATATTTTATGAAAATTTTTCAAACAAAAATGTTTCCGTTTTTACAACTCAACAAGGGATTATACATTAACTGGTAAATAACATTATTTAAATAATATAGTGAACTAACAACAACAACTAAAAAAAAAAGAAAAAACAAATAGCAAAAACACAAAATAGTGCTTTCCCCCCCCCTCCCCCCTGGGTTGCTGCTGCTGTCATTTCTATCTTTTCATTATCGTTCCGCAAGATAGTCAAGGAACGGTTGCCACCGCCTGGAGAACCCCTGAGCCGATCCTCTCAACGCAAATTTTATTCGTTCCAATCTTATGAACCCTGCCATGTCGTTTATCCAGACCTCCACGCCTGGGGGTTTCGCTTCCTTCCACTTGAGTAGAATCCTACGTCGGGCTACTGGGGACGCAAAGGCCAAAATATCGGCCTCTTTCACCTCCTGCACTCCTGGCTCTTCCGCAACCCCAAACCTGGCTTGACCCGGACCTTCACCACCTTTGAAATTACCCTTGCCACGCCCCCCCAGAACTCATGCAGTGCCGGACACGACCAGAACATGTGTGTGTGGTTCGCCGAGCTTCCCGAGCACCCCCCACACATGTCCTCCACCCCGAAAAACCTGCTCAGTCTTGCTCCCGTCATATGTGCTCTGTGTAGAACCTTAAATTGAATCAGGCTAAGCCTGGCCCACTAGGACGAGGAATTTACCCTACTTAGGGCATCAGCCCATAGCCCCTCCTCAATCTCTTCCCCCAGCTCTTCTTCCCATTTTCCCTTCAGCTCCTCTATCATCACCTCCCCCTCGTCCCTCATCTCCCTGTATATTTCGGACACTTTGCCCTCTCCGACCCATACCCCAGAAATCACTCTATCTTGGATCCCCTGCGTTGGGAGCTGCGGAAATTCCCTCACCTGTTGCCTCGCAAATGCCCTCACTTGCATATACCGGAAGGCGTTCCCCGGGGGCAACTTATATTTTCTTCTCGCGCTCCCAGACTTGCAAACGTCCCGTCGAAAACAGGTCCCTCAGCTTCCTAATTCCTGCTCGTTGCCAACACTGGAACCCCCTATCCATCCTCCCTGGGACAAACCTGTGGTTATTCCTTATTGGGGACCACACTGAGGCACCCGTCACTCCCCTGTGTCGCCTCCACTGCCCCCAGATCCTCAAGGTTGCCACCACCACTGGGTTTGTGGTGTACCTTTTCGGGGAGAACGGCAGCAGCGCCGTCACCAGCGCTTTTAGGCTCGTTCCCTTACAGGACGCCGTATCCAGCTTCTTCCATGCTGCTCCCTCTTCCTCCCTCATCCACTTACAGACCATTGACACATTGGCGGCCCAGTAGTAGTCGCTCAAACTCAGTCCCCCTCTGTCCCTACTGCGCTGCAGGAACCCCCTCTTTACTCTCGGGGTCTTTCCTGCCCACACAAAGCTCGTAATGCTCCTGTCTATTTTTTTTAAAAAGGCCTTTGTGATCAGAATGGGGAGGCACTGAAACACGGAAAGAAACCTCGGGAGGACAACCATTTTAACTGCCTGCACTCTGCCCGCCAGCGATAGCGGCACCATATCCCACCTCTTAAAGTCCTCCTCCATCTGCTCCACCAGTCGCGTCAGGTTAAGCCTATGCAGGGTTCCTCAGTTCCTGGCCACCTGGATCCCCAGGTATCGGAAGTTCCTTTCCACTCTCCTCAGCGGCAGAGCATCTATCCCCCTTCCCTGTTCCCCGAGGTGCATTACAAAAAGCTCGCTCTTCCCCACATTTAGTTTGTATCCCGAGAACTCTCCAAACTCCCTAAGTATCTGCATTACTTCTGGCATCCCCTCTCCCGGGTCCGCAACGTATAGCAGTAGATCATCTGCGTAGAGCGACACTCGGTGGTCCTCTACCCCTCTAAGCACCCCCCTCCACTTCTTAGAATCCCTCAGCGCTATGGCCAGTGGTTCAATTGCCAACGCGAACAGTAACGGGGACAGGGGACACCCTTGTCTTGTACCCCTATGTAGCCGAAAATACCCCGATCTTTGACGGTTTGTGACTACGCTTGCCACCGGGGCTCCATATAAGAGTCTGACCCATCTAATAAACCCCTCACCGAACCCAAACCTCTTCAGCACCTCCCACAGATAGTCCCACTCCACCTTGTCGAATGCCTTCTCTGCATCCATCGCCGCCACTATCTCTGCCTGCCCCTCCGGTGGGGGCGTCATCATCACCCCCAGCGACCTTCGTACATTAACATTCAGTGGTCTCCCCTTTACAAACCCTGTCTGGTCGTCATGCACCACCCCTGGGACGCAATCCTCTATCCTTGTCGCCATCACTTTTGCCAGCAGTTTGGCAAATCTAGCCCTGGATCCAGCACTGTGTTAAAATCCCCCCCCCATTACCAAGCTTCCCACCTCCAGGTCCGGGATACGTCCCAGCATTTGCTTCATGAATCCCGCGTCATCCCAGTTCGGGGTATATACATTCACCAGCATAACCGCCTCTCCCTGCAGTCTGCCACTCGCCATCACATATCTGCCCCCACTGTCCACCACTATATTCTTAGCCTCAAATGATACACGTTTCCCCACCAATATTGCCACCCCTCTGTTTTTCGCGTCCAACCCTGAGTGGAATACCTGTCCCACCCATCCTTTTCTTAATCTAACCTGATCCGCCACCTTCAGGTGCATCTCCTGGAGCATGACTACATCCGCCTTCAGTCTCTTTAAGTGCGCAAACACCCGTGCCCTCTTAATCGGCCCATTTAAGCCTCTCACATTCCACGTGATCAGCCGGATTGGGGGGGCCATTCACCCCCCCCCGGTCGACTAACCATCCCCTTTTTTAGGCCATCTCCCCATCCAGGTCCCGCGCACCCGCCTGTCCCCCAGGCAGCGCATTCCCGCCCCGGTCACCTCATCTCTTACCAGCTCCCCCTTGCACTCAGCAGCAGCAGCAACCCAGTTAATCTCTCCCTCCCCCCCAGATCCCCCTCTAGCTTGGTTACTCCCCCCATATTGCTTCCGGAAGTCAGCTAACTCTGGCTGACCTCGGCTTCCCCCGTTCACTCTTTGACCTCCCTGCGTGTGGGGCTCCCTTCCTTCCTGCGCCCGTTTTCCCGCTACAATTTCCATTGCTTTCCTCTCGGCCCCGCCCCCTATGGCGCAGTTCCCTCATTCCCCTTCCCTGTCCCTTTTTCCACCGGCGCCCACATTTCTACGTGTGTCCCCCATCGGGGAGAGAGAAATTCCCCCTCCACCATTGCTGTACAATAGCCCTCCCCTTTCCCCACTTTACATTCCTGTACCACCACCTCGCTGCTTCTCGCCAAACATCAAACTCTCAAATCTAGTCCAGTTTCTCTTCTTGGATGAATGTCCATGCCTCATCCGCCGTCTCGAAGTAGTGGTGCTTGCCCTGATGCGTGACCCACAATCACGCCAGCTGCAGCATCCCAAATTTTATTTTCTTCCTATGGAGCACCGCCTTGGCCCGGTTAAAGCTCGCCCTCCTTCTCGCCACCTCCGCACTCCAGTCCTGATACACCGGTATCACCGCATTCTCCCATTTGCTACTCCGTGCCTACTTGGCCCAGCTCAGGACCATCTCTTTGTCCATGTAGCGATGGAACTTCACCACTATTGCTCTTGGTGTTTCACCTGCCTTTGGTCTTCTCACGAGGACCCGGTACGCTCCCTCCACTTCCAGGGGGCCCGTTGGGGCCTCAGCTCCCATTAGCGTGTGGCGCATCATGCTCACATATGCCCCAACATCAGCTCCCTCTGCCCCTTCGGGGAGACCTAGAATCCGTAGGTTTTTCCTCCTCGAGCTGTTCTCCAGGGCTTCCAGCCTTTCTATGCACCTCTTGTGTAGTGCCTCGTGTGTCTCCGTTTTTACCACCAGGCCCTGTATCTCATCTTCATTCTCGGCTGCCTTTGCCTTCACTCCACGGAGCTCCATCGCCTGGACCTTTTGTGTTTCCTTCAGTCCCTCGATTGCCAGTAGCATCGGCGCCAGCACCTCTTTCTTAAGCTCCTCCACACATCGTCGGAGAAACTCCTGCTGGTCCGGGCCCCATACCATCTAGGCTCCATCCGCCGCCATCTTGCTTCTCCCTTCTCTTCTCTGCCGCTGCTCCAAAGGATCCTTCGCAATCTGGCCACTACCGCAGCACCTTTCCATACACACCCGGGGGGACTCCTTCCTTCGTCACCCCACACTGGGTTAGGTCGAAAAAAAATTCCGTTGGGGCTCCCGATAAGAGCCCAAAAGTCCATTAGAACGGGAGCTGCCGAAACGTGCGGCTTAGCAGTGCATCACCGCTTTTGATCAGCATTCCTGATCATTGATACACAGCAATCCCTGCTGGACATGACATTGTCTGGATATCAGGTAAAGGCATAATCTAATTTGATTGAAGGTGTCACACTTTTGAGCCCCAAAGAATAAAGCCCACTTGAAAGTAGTACTGGAGGGCATCTGGCACTTGTGGAACTGGCAGCCAGCAGCAGTAAATGTCTTCAGAAAGTGAAAGGAATGGAAAAATTCTGGAGCAAAAAAATATATAAATTAAACTAATACACCTCAACATGTCTCACAAATCATTAGAAAAGTTGACACGTCTCAACACAAGGAAAGCTCAAACTGGGAAATCCGGCGAAGTTAATGTTTGAAATTAATAAACATTTTCAGGCACAAGTACAAAGGCTTTAGGTACAGCTTGCAAAGATAATTTTGAAGATGCTAGGCTCTTAAAAATTGAAAAGTGAATATGGGTGTCTAAATGAGGGGGAAACACTACTTATTGTGGAGTAACAAGTTAAAGCTGGCCTGTGAACCTCTTTCCTGTCTTTTTAAGGATAATGGCAATTGAAAGGCTCCTCTAAAAATTATACTTCACGGATGTGAACACGCCACTGGTATCAGAAGTGGACCAACAAATCACATGAATGATAGCCACTATAATCTACACATGTAACTTGTTTAAACAGATGCACTCAACCGGAATAACCAGTAAGCAAAACAGGTCCCTTTCAAATCAATTGCAAGGGAACATTTCAACTTATTATTCTGCAATGTTAGGGACTATGTTAGCTTAACGATGCAGCTGTGAACGGGTACCTAGTGTCATTCCTCCACACAGAAGCTTAACTGAACCAACCTCCGGATTTATTGCCCAACCACACAACATGTCTGTTTACCATTCTGAGCTGTCAGTCAGCTGGACGGGTATTACTAAAACCTATTGATACCAGTCACTCCCCACATGGTCCCTGGCAGTTCTAAAACACGAATACAACAATGTTGGTTGGCATTAAATAGAACCAGAAGTTTCCCTGTTAGCAGTCCAAATGTCACATGGCAGCTTCCGCTGGATGCTACTCTATATTCTAAACCGCATTAACCGAATATTCAATACAATCCTCTATGCGGAACATATTTAACAATAGATAAAGTAATCCACAGCTTTGTTGTAAACTTTGTTATAAACAATTGTGTACGGCATACTATTCGCATTTTATTGAGCTCTTAAATATTTCAACCTCTTCATAAATCGCAGTGCATTTTATATTGCCAACATCCCTAAAATGGCTGAACGGACGGCATTTGGGCTGCAAGAGTTGTTCTGCGGTCTCTTGTTGACCTGCGTTTTGCCTGCTGCACCGCTTATTTCACACCCTCCATTGCAATTTTAGACGTCCAACACATCACTGAGGGTGCTGCAAGGTGTATCTTGTCAGGACGTAATGACAGCGCCCTCCATCGAAATATGATACCCATGACTAAACTGGAACATCATACACACCAAAATCACAGGGGGGGTGCAAAGCACAAGCTCCATCAGGAGACTGAATTTATATTTGCAATCGGCGCTGCAAAAATTAAAATCCCTAACATGCAGCAATGCATGCAAAGAGCAACATTCTACACACATTGTGGACAACAGTTTATGCAACTGATTTCTCGCTCATCTCACATAGATTTGCGATATTTAGGCTCAGCTGTCATCGACTTTGAACACTTGCGGCCAACTGTCTGACAACCCGAGCCGCCAACGCAGACCCAATTAAAAAATGATCGTGGGGCGGGAGCTTGCACCGCCAAAAGCTGGCGTCCTTTTTCACTAAAGTTACAACCATCGCATTTCATTTCAAATGCGTCTTCCAGAGAGAAGCGAATAAAATGATTACAAACATGAATCGTTATTCGCTGCGTCCTGCAGCCCCCCCGCAACTCCGCCACCGGTTGTTTGTTTGTTTTTGGCGGTGGGTGGCTTGAAATGGAGGGATGACATTAAGAGGGTGCTTATTTTTCTTTACCACTTGTTTTTTTTTTGATTGGGGGAGGGAGGGGGTTTAGCGAAAGGAAAACGGCAAAGACCATCAACTCACCGACGCCAAATTTCTCCTCCTCTGTCGGTGTCCACATCTCACCCGCTGCTGGACAAGCCCGAGAGGGTTTGCGTGGAGGGCTCACTGACCCGGCACTGAAGCGACTGTCTTCTTATTCTTGGGCTCCGGGAGACGATTCGCTCCAACTCGCCTCATCCGACCCGAATCTCGCTCATCGCGCCGCAGCATTCGCACTCGCTCCCTGCGACGCCATGCGGCGTCACACTGCTGCTGCTGCCGCTCGCTTCCTTGACACCACGACTTCCCCGTGCCGCGGCCGCGCGCCTGTAGGCATGAGCTGCCTAACGGAAAGCGCTCGCGCGGCAGCAGTTTGCCGGGATGGGGCGGCGGCGCGCGCGCGTGGCTGGCATCGGCAGGCGATAGGACCTTGTTACCTTGACGACGGGGTAGACGCTCGCGCGGGTGAGGACGACGGTTGTGGCCGCGCGCGGGGAAGGATCGGAGGTGTTTTTTTTGGGTGGCGGTGGTGAAAAAAACGAACGAGCGGGTGAACACAGGGGAGGCTTCAACCGACTTGAAAGACCCGTGACCAAAATAGCCGCCTTGTCACTTGGTCAACGACTGGCGAGTAACAGCTTCCAATCCCATCACCAAGTCGTCCTATTCTCACACACTCTGCAATGCACATGCACCTTTACACTTTGTGTCATGGCAATCCGAGAAGTGGATTGCCTGGGAGTTGCTGCTGCTTCCCCCGGAGAATGATCATTTTGACATTTTAGATGGGTGCGTTTTAGTTCGCAGTCGAATTCGTGACACACTCGGGTGCCAATTATACAAGTGGTTATTCGTGCCCACTGCAGCAAATGATGGATTGCTTGAAGACCGGCTTGGTGAGGAGTAATTGATCCGAAGCTCACAGACTGTTGGAACAAAGACAAACTTCAAGAGTCACAGAGGAGTAGAAACGTTAACTTTGTTTTCTCTTCCTCCCCCCCCTCCCTCCATAAATACTACCTGACCTGCCGAGCTTTTTCCAGCATTTTCTGCTTTTCTTTCAAATTTCTTTGTTCTGCAGATGCTGGAAATTTGAAATAAGAGCTGGAAATACTCAGCAAATCAGACAGCATCTGTGGAGAGAGAAACAAAGTTAACGTCAGGTCGGTGATCTTTCATCAAGCATCAAGAACCTGGTTGGAGCCTGCATTGCCCAAGCCTTGTTGTCTGCAGTGAACTACCAAATGATCAGCCATGGAGGCTGCTGCTTACAAGAGCCAGAGGGAATAAGCTGCCTCCTTTCTGCTGCACACAATTTTGAAATCTGCAATCCCAAGAAGAGTAGCATGCCAGCCCAGAAGACCGAAATTCACCAGAAGCAAAGTCAAAAATGAGTCTCCTAACACTCCTCTGAAATGATAACGTGGTTAAACAAGCATTACAAGTTAAGTAAAATAAAAAATACTGGAAATACTCAGCAGATCTGACAGCATAGAGTTATAGAGTTTTACAGGACAAAAAGAAGCCCTTCGGCCCATCATGTCTGCACATTGATTGAGCACCTATCTATTCTAACCATGTATGATGTGACAGTATCAACATGTAAAAAGGAACTGATTCAGATTATCTAGCATCTCAAAACTGGATATCTATGTGGTGCTGAGTTATCAGCAAAAGCAGAATTGTATACAACTACAATCTGTAGCTCCATGGCCCGGCAAATCCCCCACTCGACCATTGCCATCAAACCAGGGGATCAACTCTGGTTCAGTGAGCGCAGGAGAGCATGCCAAGAACAGCAACAGTATTACAATTCTGGACCAGATCCCAACAGTGGCTAGGGTCTGGACAGACACCCAAATATTTAATTTAAATTTTGTAAGACTGTGAGGAAAGAATACATCACTCCAGGGGTGATTTTGCGTAAAATAGGACCCTCGTATATTACAATAAACTTTATTACTAGCACACATTAAAATATCTTTAACATCACACAACAAAATAGCTTAAACAATGCTAAACAATAAGAAGTCTTACAACACCAGGTTAAAGTCCAACAGGTTTGTTTCGATGTCACTAGCTTTCGGAGCGCTGCTCCTTCCTCAGGTGAATGAAGAGGTATGTTCCAGAAACATATATATAGACAGATTCAAAGATGCCAGACAATGCTTGGAATACGAGCATTAGCAGGTGATTAAATCTTTACAGATCCAGAGATGGGGTAACCCCAGGTTAAAGAGGTGTGAATTGTGTCAAGCCAGGACAGTTGGTAGGATTTCGCAGGCCAGATGGTGGGGGATGAATGTAATGCGACATGAATCCCAGGTCCCGGTTGAGGCCGCACTCATGTGTGCGGAACTTGGCTATAAGATTCTGCTTGGCGATTCTGTGTTGTTGCGCGTCCTGAGGCCATTCGGCCCATCGAGTCTGCACCGGCTCTTGGAAAGAGCACCCTACCCAAGGTCCACACCTCCACCCAATCCCCATAACCCAGTAACCCCACCTAATCCCCATAACCCAGTAACCCCACCCAACACTAAGGGCAATTTTGGACACTAAGGGCAATTTAGAATGGCCAATCCACCTAACCTGCACATCTTTGGACTGTGAGAGGAAACCGGAGCACCCGGAGGAAACCCACGCACACACGGGGAGAACGTGCAGACTCCGCACAGACAGTGACCCAAGCCAGGAATCGAACCTGGAACCCTGGAGCTGTGAAGCAATTGTGCTATCCACAATGCTACCGTGCTGCCCTACCTGGCGCACGGCTAAATTACGCCCTCAGGGATCCTTCTTCATCGTTGATGACGGGACACCAGTTAACCTCTGCGATACCAGTGCACATGGTTGCCCTGTAATAGCCACGCCCATTACACAGGCATTCCGCTCCTACTTCTCCATGGCCAATGGCTCAACCATTATAGCCACAGCAAACATTTGCGAGGATTGCTCACTTCCAGTCGGCACCTGGCTAATTACCCCAATGATTAACCATACCAGGTGTTGTGGCTATTTATCACCGCCAGTCACACAACATAAGCAGTTTACCTACTGCCCCCCAGCGGTAGATCCATTTCTAAGGCTGCTTATTTCACAAATACTGGATGCCGCAATGGTCATTATACAGGAGCCATTAGTCCTTACATATACTAACTGGGAAATCGAGAAACAGATAAAACACCTCCAGGCTCACTTGGAGTCAATAGACACTTCCTATATGGGAGCCATGAGAGAATTCTTTACTGTATTAGGCGAAACCATGAAAAATGCCTTCCCGAAACTACCACATACATTCTCCTCTGTTATTGACTTCGGCGTCAACATGGCCTCCAGAATGTTTAACTGGTTTGGTGATATGTTAGGAATGGGAAAATACCTAAAATATGGTTCGATTGGGGTTGCAGGCATAGTACTGATACGTTTCCTTCGCCCTAATAGATAATTGACAGTTATGGATCAATACCAAAAGAGAGACGAGGACATAATTCAAGAATTCACTTTCCAATCCTACTTCTCTTCCCAGTCATTACCGGAATTATACGAAGAAGCTCTTGTCAATCTTTCGCTAAATACTGACGCCATCACAGGAGATATGTATCCACGATATATGAGCTCCAATGGTGCCGTTCCAGGTGCTCTTTACTTCCGAGTCAGGCCGTCATTGTGGTTCTCACTAGGCCTCTCACATGCAGACCTCCAGACTACTAGCAACCTGCTTGCAGTGAGACACTTGTGTATTCCCTCTGCCCTTATGGCCTCATGCCCATTTTGTGATTTTTGTTGCCCATCTTTTGACCCTTTCTCTTGCCACTCACGTCATGTCCACTCCTGGTGCTACGCCCTGCATTGCCAAATTCTGGACAACACTACAGTTATGGATTGGCTTCCTTATAAAATTCCCCTTAAGTCTTTTTATGAGGCTACATCCTACGCCCTTCCAGCCCCACTTGACCATTTTGCATTAGAGAACTCACCTTTAATACAAGTGAGCATCCTTGAATATTTCCTTACCCCTCCACGCTCTGCGCCTCTCATGCCACACGCCTCGCACGATGTGGCTTCTCCCTCTGCTTTATTGACAGATAATCGTGACTCTTTGCCGAGAGAAGAGCCTAGCATTGGACTTAGAATGGATGTCCTTCCAGGACGAGAAGACGTTGATGTCAATACGTTCGACCGTAACTTCGATGTGTCTCTCTCTGACTAAAAATTATAAAACGAAAGAACAGTTTTTACAACCTTTCCACTTCCCGTTTTTGGTTCCTTGGACACTAGTATTTCCACCGGTCTGATCAGCAGCCTAGGTGGCCAAGAGGAGGATATGATCAGCAACTTGTGAATTATGACTTGCAGATTATGTCCCCCTAGTCTGTCTCATCTTTCTGTAACTCTTTCCCAATTTCCCAATGCATAATATTGACCTAACACTTTCCCAATCTTGTATTCTCCATTGCCATATGAACAAAGAACTTTGATATTATTGAAGGAGGATATATTGTGGCATTTGCCTTTATACCTCTTACCCTGATTATAATGCGCCTTATTGATACTAGATTGGCCCAGATCACCTTGGAGCTCCAACTGCCAAGGCCAAAATTTGAACCAAAGCAGAAGACCAACCGAAAACAAATCTACAAACCATTATATCTGACAATCCAACCTTCTGCTCCCCCTACTGCACCGTCCTCCATTAAAGGGGCTCAGAAAATCAATACTACTCAATCCAAACCGATCAACAAAGGCAAGAGACCCTCTATACTCTGCAAAAGCTGCAACAATTATTGCTTGAGCATCAAGCTCCCTTATGCGGAGAAATGATATACCAATTCCTATACCCAAGCTGGACCGAGGACTGGGCCTCTTGCCTCATCTTGATGACTACGCCAACTGATGATCATCTAAATTTCAATTTCTATACACACCACCTGGAAAATTTGGAAAAAGACCCTGGACATAGAGACACTTTTGCAGATCTAATAATGGCACCTTCACTTGCAATAAAGTGCAGTTCCATGTTGAAGTAACTAAAGGAGAAACTTCTAACTCCTATACTTACCCTTACATTCCAGAGCAACCAGAAGAAACCCTTTTGCAAGGACTTATGAGTAAGGCCTTCCTGAAAGCCCATACTAGCCATTGTAATCTAACCACAGGAATGCCTATCTTTGCCCACAATCATTCCGTGAAGCAAGGGCACCTTACACAATTCCAGTGTGTAACCTGTTCCAACCAGAATATTTCCTGGAAGTACTCTCCCATTTCTCTGCACTGTTTGATCCAAGCATGGGAATTTAACATGGAAATATAAATTTGTTTTAACTATGACCCGAGGTCCTCTGACCCAATAATTTCAGATCCCCAAGTACCTGACAACTATGAAGCCAATTCTAGTCTGGCAGAAAAGATAATTCTGAAATTAACTTCTTATAAAATAGCACCTCAAATAGGATGTACCCCTGAACAAGTCCTCAAAATACTGACCATGGAAAAAGAAACAGGTCAGCAAACTCCATTCAATCCAATATGTACACTCTGGGCAGGAGGATATGCCAACTGCCTCCAAACCAGGCATAACTACCCAAATACCATGACACTAGTAGAGCTCCTACAGACAGACACCCTCCGTATGACCTACCCAGATGGTGGTAGGTGGATGGTCTGCCTGGAAAGGATAATGTCCCTTAGAGGACAGGAAGATGTCCATAAAGTAATAAGACAAGCTGATACCCAAAACTTCCAAGAAATATTTTGAGTTCTTTCAGAATGGGAAAATATGTCCTCTATGCCAAGAACGCCCGAGATGAGAACAGATTAATTGATCAATTTAAGAAAGGATTCGAGAAATTCTCCCTCTGTCATGGATGGGGACGCAACCAAACCGCATGCCACCCGGCCTATGAGCACATGGAAGCTAAATTTTCCAATGTTACGCTGAAAATGGTCTGTGACGAAGTAAGTCACGAAATTGGATTTGGTCCATGGCAATTGGATGCCCCAAAAATACACCAAATGGAAATAGCCAAATTAACCATGTATGGGTATTCTCCACTCCATGTGAGTACCTACCAAACCTACCTGAACGACCCCAGGTCATCAATTCAGACTTTTGCTGATTGGGTAAAAAACAAAGAAAACCTGCTGCCAGGAACTGGCCGAATGGATTTAGAGCGCTGCAGAAAGCCGCACTAAGATAAGCAAGTAGTGATGTCCACCAGAGATAGGATAGATGGGACTTGCCCCGCCTGGGCACTAACTCTAACTGACTAAATCTGCCTTATCTTTCCAGATTGACCAACCTAGCTATGTCTCCATATACTTGGAGGATACTCAGCCTATGGAGAAAGATCATGCTTATTACTCTTGTATAATCTACAATTTTAATTCTAATTAACATTAGAAAACCTTGGAATAGCTTGCCTTATAACAGGAAACTGTAACATTATTATTGACTGCATTAACCTTAGATTACTGTACCTTCGAAACAGAAATCGATTTCCTGAACAAAATACCCACAGTCCATATCTTGCTAAAAGAAAACTGCCCATAACACTAATCCCAGAATCACACTCAACATGAGGACAAATTACAAATCAAAACTCTTCTTGGGATTCTGTTGTCATCTCCTCTTATTATGGATCCTCAAAAGAGGGACTGATCCGCCTATTCGGAAATCAGAAGCATAAATCATGGGAAAAACACCCATGAAGGACTGGTGGCAGAATCAACCCTTTTCTAAACAGTTAGAAGGAAAAGAGGAATGCAACAAAGATGGACATTCATTCAACATGAACCATGACCATAAAAAGCGAACCTCAAGGACATTCATCAAGAAAACTATCTGAAGAAAATATTAGCCACCAGACTTATTTCGTTCAAGAGGAGGATGTGACGGTATCCACCTATATTAAAGGCTGATCAGAACTGATTTTATATTAAATCATATATTCACTTTATATTAAAAGCTGATCAGAGCTGATGCTATATCAAATCAAGTATTTAACCCTATATTAAAAACTGATGACTAATGAGTCCATTATCAATGTAAACCATTACTTATCGCAATAATGTTTTTTAATATGTATTATCTTTGTAAGAGTCCAGATGCAGTGAACTCATTAAGTCTTGTGGCCTTGTCTGGAAATAAGCTTTGCCAACTAAGGGAGGATATCATTTGTAGAGTGGCCTTGCTACTATGAAGGCTACTGGTTGGCAAGAGACCCTGCCAAGAAGGGAGGCTGGTGTTTTTCTGGAAATAGCCACCGGAGGTATCAACCTATCTTTAGAAACAGGTGCCCTGTTAGGCTTCTCTGAAACTAACGCCTTGCCAACCAAGAGAGACTGTGCTTTTGTCTCGAAATAACTGTGGGGAGTTAACTTGTTCTTTAGAAGCAGGGGCTATGCTAAACCTCCCCTCAAACTCCCTAGCTCTCCCTGAGTGTAAAAACAATATAAATATTCAAGCAAAAGCTGCGAAAGTTAGAGTTTTCACTTGGAGAGCTGTATAGGATATTACTGGGTGTTTAAACTGCAATCTCGACTCGTAGAATTCTGCTCGCGATTGAGCATCAAATTCCGAGACAACTAGTCGTTGTGAGTATGAAATGTTTGTAGCTTAATCAATTATGTAGGTATGAAAGTCACAGGCTAACTCTGTATCCTGTATCTGTCAAACTGTATCATTTATTAAAACACTTGTATTACCCTTTTTTCTTTAAATAAATTGTGTATATATTTTACCATACAGATCCGTGTCTATTTTAATAAATAAGAGTGACATTTAACTAAGACTCATTATATTCTCACCCTTTGAGGCTACCTGGAGGGTCACTTGCCCATGCTTAGCTCTCAAAAATTAGAACTATTCAGTCACGTTAAGGATAAGATAGTCATCTAAGTCACAGTCTCTCCTGGACACTGAAGGTAGTGAACACAGGGCACATTGTGTACACTATAATTAGATCTCCCATATAGTGAGTCTTACTTTAGATATTCACAAGACCTTGTCTGGTAGCTTACAATCTCGACTAATCAGGCAGATCTTAGATAAATACACCTCAACAGTCACATGACAAGCCCTCCGTATACACAGGATCTGCTTAGACGAGGAGGAGCGTAACACACATCTACAGACGCTGAAAGATGCCCTCGTACAAACAAAAGAACAAAGAACAAAGAAATGTACAGCACAGGAACAGGCCCTTCGGCCCTCCAAGCCCGTGCCGACCATACTGCCCGACTAAACTACAATCTTCTACACTTCCTGGGTCCGTATCCTTCTATTCCCATCCTATTCATATATTTGTCAAGATGCCCCTTAAATGTCCCTATCGTCCCTGCCTCCACTACCTCCTCCGGTAGTGAGTTCCAGGCACCCACTACCCTCTGCGTAAAAAACTTGCCTCGTACATCTACTCTAAACTTTGCCCCTCTCACCTTAAACCTATGCCCCCTAGTAATTGACCCCTCTACCCTGGGGAAAAGCCTCTGACTATCCACTCTGTCTATGCCCCTCATAATTTTGTATACCTCTATCAGGTCGCCCCTCAACCTCCTTCGTTCCAGTGAGAACAAACCGAGTTTATTCAATCGCTCCTCATAGCTTATGCCCTCCATACCAGGCAACATTCTGGTAAATCTCTTCTGCACCCTCTCTAAAGCCTCCACATCCTTCTGGTAGTGTGGCGACCAGAATTGAACACTATACTCCAAGTGTGGCCTAACTAAGGTTCTATACAGCTGCAAACGGGATATGGCGCTCAACTCATCGATCGACAGTTCCAACCCGCCACAGCAAAAAACCGCACCGACCTCCTCAGAAGACAAACACGGGACACAACCGACAGAGTACCCCTTGTCGTCCAGTACTTTCCCGGAGCGGAGAAACTACGACATCTTCTTCGCAGCCTTCAACACGTCATCGATGAAGATGAACATCTTGTCAAGGTCATCCCCACACCCCCACTACTTGCCTTCAAACAACCACGCAACCTCAAACTACCCAGCCTTCAGTGCCAGAGCATCGACATGGATACCACCATTACATGTGAGAACACCACCCACCAGGTACGCGGTACATACTCGTGCGACTCGGCCAACGTTGTCTACTTCATACGCTGCAGGAAAGGATGTCCCGAAGCGTGGTACATTGGCGAGACCATGCAGACGCTGCGACAACGAATGAGCGGACATCGCGCAACAATCACCAGGCAGGAATGTTCCCTTCCAGTCGGGGAACATTTCAGCAGTCAAGGGCATTCAGCCTCTGATCTCCGTGTAAGCATTCTCCAAGGCAGCCTTCAGGACCCGCGACAACGCAGAATCGACGAGCAGAAACTTATAGCCAAGTTCCGCACACATGAGTGCGGCCTCAACCGGGACCTGGGATTCATGTCGCATTACATTCATCTCCTACCATCTGGCCTGGGCTAGCGAAATCCTACCAACTGTCCTGGTTTGAGACAATTCACACCTCTTTAACCTGGGGTTACCCCTATCTCTGGATCTGTAAAGACTTAATTACTTGCAAATGCTCACATTCTAAGCATTGTCTTGCATCTTTGAATTTGTCTATATATATGTTTCTGGAACATACCTCTTCATTCACCTGAGGAAGGAGCAGTGCTCCGAAAGCTTGTGTTTGAAACAAACCTGTTAGACTTTAACCTTGAATATTCCTCTTTGGGAAAGAGTGATTTTTTTTGGAGACTGCTTTAAAGAAAAAAACTGGCACCCTGTCAGAATAATGTAGAATCTCTGGCTGGATGTCTTCAGTAACCTTATCAGCTCACCTTCCAGTCAAAAAATAAAACTCTGAAAAACCTTAACACCTGACTGCTTGAACCCCTGCCTCCTTCCATTAACCACATAGTCTTACTGAACTTGACACAATCTGTCATCAACTACTCTGTAGGGCACCCTCATAACATAAATAAAAGTCCATTAACCCAAACTTTTACAATGCCTTAATTGTACCTCTGGCTCCAAAAAGTCTAGCTGTCTTGCAACCCAGGATTTTTAAAAACACTACTGCAGCAGTCATACACAAACGTTTTTAACCCTTACTGCACCAAATGCATTTAATGCAATATATCTGAAATTCCTACATTCATCACACCAGACATACCAAAAAATGAAATGCCAATCTTGTGAAGACACAACATAGGACTACATGCCAAACAGAGCAAACAGCAAGTGATAACAAAGAACAAAGAAATGTACAGCACAGGAACAGGCCCTTCGGCCCTCCAAGCCCGTGCCGACCATGCTGCCCGACAGATATAAGAGCTTAAATTGTTCCAGAACTAAGGGATCAGATTGAAGGTCTGCAGTCCTGCCCCACCCCGTTATGAATAGTGGTGGATAATTAAACAAGTAACCAGATGAGATCGCTCCACAAATATCCCCATCCTCAATGATGGGAGTGCCCAGCACATCAGTGCAAAAGGCAAGATTTGACAGCAGTGTATATTTGTATGAAATTTGGAAATCCCTTATGCAATCTACCCAATTTTAGAACTGATTATCACAATCATGATGCCCAGATAAGCCAAGACAGCTCATACGTTTGATTAAATTCAACCTCGTAAGATGTAGGATGGAAAGGTACCGATGTAGCTCTATTCCTTACATGGTTCAGGCTCACACTGAAATCTTAAAACACTGAACTCTTTATGTATTTTAGTTCCTTCAGGAATAGTGCATTGGTTTGTAATCTTAACATCATTTTAATTCAATTTTTAAAATATCTGTGGAGAAAGAAACAGAGTTCATGGGTGAAATTCTCCCCCAACGGCGCGATGTCCGCCGACTGGCGCCGAAGACGGCGCCAATCAGACGGGCATCACGCCGGCCCAAAGGTGCGGAATGCTCCACATCTTTGGCGGCCTAGCCCCAACATTGAGGGGCTAGGCCGACGCTGGAGGGATTTCCGCCCCGCCAGCTGGCGGAAATGGCGTTTGTTGCCCCGCCAGCTGGCGCGGAAATGCGGTGCATGCGCGGGAGCGTCAGCGACCGCTGTCAGTTTCCCGGCGCATGCGCGGGAGCGTCAGCGGCCGCTGTCAGTTTCCCGCGCATGCGCAGTGGGGAGAGTCTCTTCCGCCTCCGCCATGGTGGAGACCGTGGCGGAGGCGGAAGGGAAAGAGTGCCCCCACGGCACAGGCCCGCCAGCGGATCGGTGGGCCCCGATTGCGGGCCAGGCCACTGTGGGGGCACCCCCCGGGGTTAGATCGCCCCGCGCCCCCCCCCAGGACCCCGGAGCCCGCCCACGCCGCCTGGTCCCGCCGGTAAATACCAGGTTTGATTTACGCCGGCGGGACAAGCAATTTCTGGGCGGGACTTCGGCCCATCCGGGCCGGAGAATCCAGCAGGGGGTCCCGCCAACCGGCGCGGCCCGATTCCCGCCCCCGCCCAATCTCTGGTACCGGAGACTTCGGCGGGGGCGGGGCGGGATTCACGGCGGCAACGGCCATTCTCCGACCCGGCGGGGGGTCGGAGAATGACGCCCCATATTTCAGCTCATCAGAATTGGAGAAAATATAAGCCGCGAGCACCTGGGAGAGGCAAAAAAACTGGACAAAAGCCCGTCCAGATGGAGAAACATCTGTAAAACCTCTCATTGATTACGACTTCTTCTTTAGTTCTCAGTCCGAAGGCAGGTCCTGTGGTAGGCTATATTAGGGGTATAGCAGTACCTAGGTGGGATGTACCTTATACTGTAGTATGAGTGGTGGAACCTGCCTGCTGGTTCTGCCCAACAGGCGGAGCATAAGAGTCTGCGTTTCACCCACAGCAGTCATTCTGTACCGGAGCTGCTGGGGTAACTACTTGTTCATTAAAGCCTTCAATTGGACTACAATCTCGCTTCAGTAGTGATGAATCAATTTAATGAACAAGATTGAAAAATAGCTGCTCTCCGCATCAAGCCAGAGTGTCTACAAATCAACCCCCACGCGGCAAATGCAGCAGCAACTTTTAACCATTGGCTGGCATTTTTCAACTGGTACATCAGGACGGCCCCGACTACCCCCACGGAGGAACAGAAAATGCAAGTCCTCCACTCAAGGGTGAGCCCAGAACTCTACACGCTTATCGAAGACGTGGACGGTTTTGAGGACGCAATGACTTTGTTAAAAGAGCACTACGTCCGCACTGTGAATCAGGTATACACTCGGCATCCTTTAGCGACCAGACGGCAGATCCCAGGGGAATCACTGGACGATTTTTACCGCGCATTGTTAGTGTTAGGTAGAAACTGTAACTGTCCACAAGTCTCAGCCAATGACCACACCGAACTCTTAATACGGGATGCTTTTGTTGCGGGCATGCTGTCCTCTAAAATCTGCCAGCGACTGCTGGAAAACGACACGCTAGGGCTTAAAGAGGCACAGAAAATTGTGCACTCCCTAGATATAGCCTCCCGCAACGCCCAGGCCTACGTTGCCGACCGCGCGGTTCCCGCATGGACAGGGTGGACCCCACCCGCGGCCAATTCTAAAGCACCTCTAAATTCCCCACAAGCTTGTGCAGTGCGGCAGCCAGGAAACCCCTCGGGTGGGGGCCCGATGCTATTTTTGCGGGCAAAACAAACACCCCCGGCAACGCTGCCCGGCTCAATCCGCAATCTGCAAGGGCTGCGGGAAGAAGGGGCACCTCGTGGCAGTATGCCAGGCCCGGTCGGCCGCTGCTGTCTCCACAGGCGAACCGGGCCCGCTGCCATTCAGCTCTTCACAGGCTATGTGTGATTCATGGGGACAGCCATCTTGGATGACGTCTCAGGACTCCGACTCGGCTGGCCATGTATCGCCTGATGAGATCTCCCAGCCGGCCATGTGCGATTCATGGGGGCAGCCATCTTGGATGACGTCTCAGGACCCCGACTCGGGTGGCCGTGTATCACCCGACGAGATCTCTCAGCTTCTACCACAACTTGCCTCAGTGACACTTGACCAGTCTCGGCCCCGAACGCTTTCATCCGCTACAAAGTCGGTACTCATAAACGGGCACAAGACATCCTGCTTGATCGATTCTGGGAGCACGGAGAGCTTCATCCATCCCAATACGGTAAGACACTGCTCCCTCGCTGTACACCCGATTAAACAAAAGATCTAATGCACGATCAATAACTCCAGAAGCGAGATTGGAGACAATTGAAGGCTTTAATACTCTAGATGTTTCCCCCAGCAGCGCAGGCACAGAAGAAAGCTGCTGGGGCGGCACGGGCTCTTATACCCCGCCTTGCAGGGCGGATCTAACATACAGGCTTAACCAATGGGAACAAGTACATTCTCCACCAATGGTATTCCGGCATTACCAGGTACCGTAATCCTTCTAACACAGACTACCACATTCACCCCCTGTTAAAAAAGAGTTCGGCGGGGGTGGTGGCTTCATATTACAACGTGGTAAAGTGGTAGAAGTTACAGTTATGAAGGTACCATAATACCTCCGTACAGCGTTTTGCCTTATTACATCTGAACTATTTACAACAGTAATGTACATTTCAAAATGAAGCAATTAGTCGATCGGGGCCCTGGTCATCCTCTGCGGTCGTCATAGCTTTGGTGGTGATGCCGGTGGAGGTTCGAGCGTCTGTGACTCCGGGAGCGTGGTTTTGGCTTCTGTGGCAGCTTCATCACAGCCCCTAGACGGGGCCGGTGGAAGGACCGACTGACCTGGGAAGGGGGCGGCTCTGGGGTGCGCCAGTGGGCGGGAGGGCCTAGACGAGGCCGGTGGAAGAACCGATCCACCTGGGAAGGGGGCGGCTGTCGGGTGCGCCGGAGGGAGGGAGGGTGGGACTGGTGGTGGGGGTGTGTGTGGGGATCCAATGGGCGCCAGGTCCCGTCGGGAGACCGTATCCTGTCGGCCATCGGGGTACGCCACGTCGGCGTACTGAGGGTTAGCGTGGAGGAGATGGACCCTCTCGACCAATGGGTCCGATTTGTGCGCCTGCACGTGTTTTCGGAGCAGGATGGGTCCGGGAGCTACCAACCAGGTCGGGAGCGAGGTCCCAGAGGAGGACTTCCTCGGGAAGACAAGGAGACGTTCGTGAGGTGTTTGGTTGGTCGTGGTACAAAGCAGTGACCGGATGGAGTGGAGGGCATCCGGGAGGACTTCCTGCCAGCGGGTGACTGGGAGATTCCTGGACCGCAGGGCCAGTAGGACGGTCTTCCAGGACGTTCCGTTCTCCCTCTCTACCTATCCGTTTCCCTGGGGGTTGTAACTGGTCGGCGTGCTCGAGGCGATGCCCTTGCTGAACAGGAATTGACGCAGTTCATCGCTCATAAAGGAGGACTCCCTATCACTGTGTATGTAGGCGGGGAAACCGAATAGTGTAAAGATACTATGGAGGGCTTTTATGACGGTGGTTGGGCTCATGTCGGGGCGGGGGATGGCGAATCGTAACCGGGAGTACTCATCAATCACGTTCAGGAAGTACGTGTTGCGGCCGGTGGAGGAGAGGGGGCCTTTGAAATCCATACCGAGGCTTTCAAAGGGACGGGAAGCCTTTGTCAGGTGCATTTTCTCTGGCCTGTAGAAATGCGGCTTGCACTCCGCGCAGATTTGGCAATTCCTGGTGGCTTTCCTGACCTCCTCGATGGAGTAGGGCAGGTTGCGGGTCTTGATGAAGTGGAAAAGTCGAGTGACCCCGGGGTGGCAGAGGTCCTCATGGAGGGCTCGGAGGCGGTCCACTTGTGCGTTGGCACATGTGCCGCGGGATAGGGCATCAGGAGGCTCGTTTAGCTTCCCGGGCGATACAAGATCTCATAGTTGTAGATGGAGAGTTCGATCCTCCACTGTAAGATCTTGTCGCTTTTTATCTTGCCCCGCTGTGCATTATAGAACATGAAAGCAACCGACCGTTGGTCAGTGAGGAGAGTGAATCCCCTGCCGGCCAGGTAATGCCTCCAATGTCGCACAGCTTCTATTATGGCCTGGGCCTCCTTTTCGACTGAGGAATGGCGGATTTCTGAGGCGTGCAGGGTGCGTGAGAAGGTGGCCACGATTGGTTGAGGGTGGCTGCCAGAGCTATGTCGGACGCGTCACTTTCGACCTGGAAGGGGAGGGACCCGTCGATGGCGCGCATCGTGGCCTTTGCAATGTCTGCTTTAATGCGGCTGAAGGCCTGGCAGGCCTCTATCGACAGGGGAAAAACTGTGGATTGGACCAGTGGACAGGCCTTGTCCACATAGTTGGGGACCCACTGGGCATAGTAGGAAAAAATACCTAGGCAGCGCTTCAGGGCCTTGGAGCAGTGCGGGAGGGGGAACTCCATAAGGGGGCGCATGTGTTCAGGGTCGGGGCCTATAACTCCATTCCGCACTACGTAGCCGAGGATGGCTAGGCGGTCGGTGCTGAACACGCATTTATCCTTGTTCTACGTGAGGTTAAGGATTTTTGCAGTCTGGAAGAATTTTCGGAGGTTGGTGTCGTGGTCCTGCTGGTCGTGGCCGCAGATGGTGACAGTATCAAGGTACGGGAATGTGGCCCGTAAACCGTACCGGTCAACCATTCGGTCCATCTCTCGTTGGAAGACCGAGACCCCATTAGTGACACCGAAGGGAACCTTTAAGAAGTGGTAGAGCCGCCCATCTGCTTCGAAAGCAGTGTATTTGCGGTCACTAGTGCGGATGGGGAGCTGGCGGTAGGCGGATTTAAGATCCACCGTGGAAAAGACCTTGTATTGCGCGATCCTGATGATCAGGTCGGACATGCGGGGGAGAGGGTACGCGTCAAGCTGCGTAAACCTGTTGATGGTCTGACTGTAGTCGATGACCATCCTATGCTTCTCCCCGGTCTTTACAACCACGACTTGAGCTCTCCAGGATCTGTTGCTAGCCTCAATGACACCTTTACTCAGTAACCGTTGGACCTCTGACCAGTCCTGGGCACTGTACCGTCTGCTCCTGGTGGCGACTGGTTTGCAATCCAGGGTGAGGTTCGCAAACAGGAAAGGCAGATCGACCTTGAGGGTCATGAGGCTGCAGACAGTGAGGGGGAGTATAGGGCCGCCGAATTTGAAAGTTAGACTTTGGAGCTTGCACTGAAAGTCCAACCCTAGGAGTGTGGACGTGCAGAGAAGGACGTAGAGTCGGTAGTTTTTGAACTCCCTTCCCTGGACCGTGAGGTAGCTACACAAAACCCCTTGATCTCTACTGAGTGAGATCCGGAGGCCAGGGAGATTTTTTGATTAACGGGGTGGACGGGGAGAGAACAGCGCCTTATCGTGTCGGGGTGTATGAAGCTCTCCGTGCACCCAGAGTCGATTAGGCAGGACGTTTCATGCCCATTGATAAGCACCGTCGTCGTAGCAGTCGAGAGTGTTCGGGGCCGAGACTGGTCCAGGGTCACCGAGGCTAATAGTGGCAGCAGTTGGATGTTCTCTTTGGGCGGTGTGTGGTCAGCCGAACTGGGGTCTTGGGAGTCCATCCAAGATGGCGGCACCCACTTGTCGCACATGGCTGGGGGTGCACAAAATGGCGGCGCCCCTTCATCGCACGTGGCGTCCGCGGGACAAGATGGCACCGCCCGGAGGCCACACGTGGCCCTGGACGAGGAAGATAGCGGCACCCGCTGGCCGCACGGGGTCCGTGGAAAGGGTTGTGGTGGTGAACCATATTCACCTCCGGAAACCGCAGCGACTGCCCGGGCCTGGCATACCGCCACGAAGTGCCCCTTTTTGCCGCTTCCCTTGCAGATGGATGAACGGGCCGGACAGCGCTGTCGGGGGTGTTTGGCTTGCCCGCATAAATAGCAGCGGGGCCCCCCGGGGTTGCCAGGCCGTTTCACAGCAAAAGCTTGTGGGGGGATGGTAGATGCCTCGGGGTCGGCCGCGGGGAGGTTCCACGCTGCCCAGGGGGCTGCTGCGCGGTCTGGGACGTAAGCGCTGGAATTTCGGGAGGCCACATCCAGGGAGCCGGCAAGGGCCCGTGCCTCCTTGAGGCCTAGTGTCTCTTTCTCCAGCAATCGCTGGCGGATTTGGGAGGACACCATACCGGCAACGAAAGCGTCCCGGATCAAACGTTCTGTGTGGTCGCTCGCTGAAACTTGCGGGCAGCTGGAGTTTCTCCCCAACACCAGGAGTTCACGGTAGAATTCTTCCAGCAATTCCCCAGGGATTTGTCGCCTCGTGGTTTACAGGGTGAAAATAATGTCCTTTCAGCAGCTCCATTGCGGCATCGAAATCGTCTGTGTCCTCGATGAGGGTGTAGATTTCTGGGCTCACCCTCGAGTGCAGAATTTGTAGTTTCTGTTCTCCCGTGGGTGTGTTTTCGGCCGTCCCGAGATATCCGTTGAAGCACGCCAGCCAGTGCTTGAAGGTTGCCGCTGAGTTTGCCGCGTGGGGGCTGAGTTGCAGACACTCCGGCTTGATTCGGAGCTCCATTCTTTAAAATCTAGCGTATTAAATTGATGCACGATCAATAACTCCAGAAGCGAGATTGGAGACAATTGAAGGTTTTAATACGCTAGATGTTTCCCCCAGCAGCGCAGGTACAGAAGAAAGCTGCTGGGGCGGCACGGGCTCTTATACCCCGCCTTGCAGGGCGGAGGTAACATCCAGGCTTAACCAATGGGAACAAGTACATTCTCCATCAATGGTATTCCGGCATTGCCAGGTACCGTAATCCTTCTAACACAAGATCTCCCTGGCCTCTGGGTCCCACTCTGTGGAGATTCAGGGGTACTGCATAGCCAACCTCACGGTCCAGGGTGTGGAATTCAATAACTTCCGACTCTACGTCCTCCCCAATCTCTGCGCTGCCACACTCCTGGGACTGGACTTCCAGTGTAACCTGCAAAGTTTAATGTTCAAATTTGGCGGTCCCAACCCCCCCTCACTGTCTGCGGCCTCGCGACCCTAAGGTCGCCTTCCCTGTTTGAAAACTTTACCCCCGATTGCAAACCCGTCGCCACCAGAAGCAGACTGTACAGTGCCCAGGACCGGACCTTCATTAGGTCGGAAGTCCAACGGTTAATAAAGGAAGGCATTATCGAGGCCAGCAACAGCCCTTGGAGAGCTCAAGTGGTGGTTGTAAAGACTGGGGGAAACATAGGATGGTCATAGACTACAGTCAGACCATCAACATGTATACGCAGCTCGACGCGTACCCTCTCCCCCGCATATCTGAAATGGTCAACCAGATAGCGCAATACAAGGTTCTCTCCACAGTAGACCTTAAATCAGTCTACCACCAGCTCCCCATTCGCCCGGTCGACCGCAAGTACACTGCATTCAAAGCAGATGGGCGGCTCTACCACTTTCTAAGGGTTCCCTTTGGTGTCACAAATGGGGTCTCGGTCTTCCAATGGGAGCTGGACTGAATGGTTGACCGGTACGGTCTGCGGGCCACGTTCCCGTACTTCGACAATGTCACCATCTGTGGCCACGACCAGCAGGACTACAACACCAACTTCCGCAAATTCCTCCATACCGCAAAAATGCTTAACTTAACCCAGACCAAGGACAAATGCGTGTTTAGCACCGATTGCCTAGCCATCCTCGGCTACGTAGTGCATGATGGAGTCATAGGCTCAGATCCCGAACGCATGCGCCCCTCATGGAGTTTCCCCTCGCCCACTGCCCCAAGGCCCTGAAACGTTGCCTGGGCTTCTTTTCTTATTACGCCAGTGGGTCCCCAATTATGTGGACAAGTCCCGCCCACTAATCCAGTCCATGGTTTTTCCCCTATCGGCAGAGGCCCGCCAGGCTTTCAGTCGCATCAAAGCAGACATCGCCAGGGCGACGATGCACGCAATCGATGAGTCCCTCCCCTTCCAAGTCAAGAACGACGCATCAGACGTAGCTCTGGCTGCCACCCTCAATCAGGCGGGCAGGCCTGTGGCCTTCTTTTCACGTATCCTCCACGCCTCAGAAATCCGCTATTCCTCCGTCGAGAAGGAGGCTCAAGCCATCGTCGAAGTTGTGTGGCATTGGAGGCATTACCTGGCCGGCAGGAGATTCATGCTCCCCACTGACCAACGGTCGGTAGCCTTCATGTTTGACAATGCACAGCGGGGCAAAATTAAGAATGATAAGGTCTTATGGTGGAGGGTCAAGCTCTCCACCTATAATTACGAGATCTTGTCTCGTCCCGGGAAGCTCAATGAGCCTCCTGATGCCCTGTCCCGTGGCACTTGTGCCAGTGTACAAGTAGACCGACTCTGGACTTCCGGGTGCGGCTATGCAGAGCTAGGTCGCATATTCGGTAGCTCCCGCTTGGAACGGACTTTTGGGTCTTTTACAGGGCCCCCACGGCATTTGTTTGACATTTCCCGGTGTGGGAAGAAGACTGCAGCATTCCCCTGTGTGGTAGTATGTATTAGGGGTCATGTGGGACTGGAAGCCCTAATGTCATTGGCTGACAGATCCCGGGTCCTGGTTGGCCGTTGACCTCTAGCTCCGCCCTGAAGGCGGAGTATAAGAAGCCGGAGTCCTCCCCCGCAGGCCATTCTACTATCGAGCTGCGGGGGAACAGACACGCTTAATAAAGCCTCATCGACTTCACTCTATTCATCTCACGGAGTCTTTGTGCGCTACAATTTATTAAGCGTGCCTAAAAAGGACTATGGAGCTCAGGATCATCCCGGAATGCCTGAGGATCAGCCCCCACACAGTGAACGCGGCAGCAGCCTTCAAGCACTGGCAGACTTGTTTCGAGGCCTACCTCAGAACGGCCACCGGCCGGGTCACAGAAGACCAAAAACTACAGGTCCTGCACTCGAGGTTAAGCACGGAGATTTTCTCCCTCATCGAAGACGCGGAGGATTTCCAGACGGCGTTCGCAGCACTGAAAAGTCTCTATGTCCGCCCAGTTAACCAAATCTACGCTCGCTACCAGCTCGCGACGAGACGGCAAAGTCCCGGAGAATCGATGGACGAATTCTACGCCGCGCTGCTGATTTAGGGACGAGCCTGCAGCTGCCCTTCGGTAAACGCAAATGAACACACGGACATGTTAATGCGCGATGCTTTTGTGGCAGGTATAAATTCCTCCCAAATCTGCCAAAGACTTCTAGAAAAAGAGTCGCTAGGACTCTCAGAGGCACGGGCCCTAGCAGCCTCCCTAGACGTGGCCGCGCGTAATACCCGCGCCTACGGCCCCGACCGCGCGGCAGCCCATTGGGCTCCGTACGTACCCGTCGCGGCAAACCCACCCACCCCCCCGGACACCCCACAGGCTTGCGCGGTCCAAACGCCAAGTCGCACCGGGGGCACCCGCTGCTATTTCTGCGGCCAGGCGAAACACCCCCGGCAGCGCTGCCCGGCCCGCGCAGCGATCTGCAAGAGCTGCGGGAAAAAGGGCCATTTCGCGGTTGAGTGCCGGTCGCCGCTGTCCCGGGAGAACAGGGAGCACTGCACGCCGCTTACGCTCCCCAACCCCCCCCCAGCGCCCCATGTACGACCCGCAGGCGCAGCCACCCTGGGTTCCGACCACCGCGGTCCCGGGAGAACAGGGAGCCCTGCACGCCGCTTACGCTCCCAACCCGCCCCCCCCCGTCCCCACGTATGACCCGCCGGCGCTACCAATTTGGGTCCCGACCACCGCTGTCCCCAGAGATGAGGGAGCCCCGCGTGGTCCTAATGCTCCCCAACCCCCCCAGCGCCCCATGTGCGACCCGCAGACGCCGCCATTTTGGGTCCCGGCCACCACGAGGGAAGGAAGGGCGCCGCCATCTTGGACCACCCCAGACCTGTACGACGCGTGGGGGCGGCCATTTTGTCCACCCCCGCCGCCATCTTGTGACCCCCCAGCCATGTGCGATGTATGGGGGCAGCCATTTTGTTCATCCCCGACGCCATCTTGGACAGCAACAACGGACCCGAGTGTCGACGGCTCCACGGGGTTCGAGGAAGACGCTCCACTACTACAACCACGTCTCGCTTCAATTACGCTCGATCAAGCTCGGCCCTGGACACTCCAGACGACGACGACAACGGTGCTAATAAACGGGCACGAGACACCATGCCTAGTCGACTCCGGGAGCACGGAGAGCTTTATCCACCCCGACACGGTAAGACGCTGTTCCTTGACCACCTATCCCAGCGCACAAAAGATTTCCCTAGCTGCAGGATCCCACTCCGTACAGATCAAAGGTTTCTGCATAGTTACCCTAACGGTGCAGGGGAGGGAGTTCAAAAACTACAAACTACACGTCCTTCCCCAACTCTGCGCCCCCACATTACTGGGATTAGATTTCCAGTGCAATCTACAGAGCCTTACGTTCAAATTCGGCGGCCCAATACCCCCACTCACTATCTGCGGCCTCGCAACCCTCAAGGTGCAACCCCCGTCCTTGTTTGCGAACCTCACCCCGGATTGCAAACCCGTCGCCACTAGGAGCAGACGGTACAGCGCCCAGGACCGGACCTTCATTCGGTCCGAAGTCCAGCGGCTACTAAAGGAAGGCATAATCCAGGCCAGCAATAGTCCCTGGAGAGCACAGGTGGTAGTAGTGAAGACAGGGGGGAAACAAAGGATGGTCATAGACTATAGCCAGACCATCAACAGGTACACACAACTAGACGCGTACCCTCTCCCCCGCATATCCGACATGGTCAATCAGATTGCCCAATATAAAGTCTTCTCCACCGTGGACCTCAAGTCCGCCTACCATCAGCTCCCCATCTGCCCAAGTGACCGCAAGTACACAGCCTTCGAGGGAGACGGGCGATTATACCATTTCCTAAGGGTCCCATTTGGCGTCACAAACGGGGTCTCAGTCTTCCAACGGGAGATGGACCGAATGGTTGATCAACATGGGTTGCGGGCCACGTTCCCGTATCTCGACAATGTAACCATCTGCGGCCACGACCAGCAGGACCACGACGCCAACCTCCAAAAATTCCTCCAGACCGCCAAAGCCTTGAACCTCACGTACAAGTGCGTTTTTAGCACCACCCGGCTAGCCATTCTGGGCTACGTAGTGCGCAATGGGATAATAGGCCCCGACCCCGAACGTATGCGCGTCCTCATGGAATTTCCCCTCCCGCACTGCTCAAAAGCCCTGAAACGCTGCCTGGGATTTTTTTCATACTACGCCCAGTGAGTCCCCCAGTACGCAGACAAGGCCCGCCCCCTAATACAGACCACGACCTTCCCTCTGTCGACAGAGGCTTGCCAGGCCTTCAGCCGCATCAAAGCGGATATCGCAAAGGCCAAGATGCGCGCCATCGACGAGTCCCTCCCCTTCCAGGTCGAGAGCGATGCCTCCGACGTAGCTCTAGCGGCCACCCTTAACCAAGCGGGCAGACCCGTGGCCTTTTTCTCCCGAACCCTCCACGCTTCAGAAATCCGCCACTCCTCAGTGGAAAAGGAAGCCCAAGCCATAGTGGAAGCGGTGCGACATTGGAGGCATTACCTGGCCGGCAGGAGATTCACTCTCCTCACCGACCAACGGTCGGTAGCCTTCATGTTCGATAATGCACTGCGGGGCAAAATCAAAAACGACAAGATCTTAAGGTGGAGGATCAAGCTCTCCACCTTCAACTACGAGATCTTGTATCGTCCCGGGATGCTGAACGAGCCGTCCGATGCCCTATCCCGCGGCACATGTGCCAACGCACAAATTAACCGCCTCCAAACCCTCCACGAGGACCTCTGCCACCCGGGGGTCACTCGGTTTTTCCACTTTATCAAGTCCCGCAACCTCCCATACTCTTTAGAGGAGGTCCGTACAGTCACAAGGGACTGCCACATCTGCGCGGAATGCAAACCGCATTTTTTCAGGCCGGATGGTGCGCACCTGATTAAGGCTTCCCGCCCCTTTGAACGCCTTAGTCTGGATTTCAAAGGTCCCCTCCCCTCCACCGACCGCAATATATACTTCCTTAATGTGGTGGACGAATACTCCCGCTTCCCATTCGCCATTCCCTGCTCTGACATGACCGCGGCCACAGTCATTAAAGCCCTGAACACCATCTTCACACTGTTCGGTTGCCCCGCATACGTCCACAGCGACAGGGGGTCCTCTTTCATGAGTGACGAGCTGCGCCAGTTCCTGCTCAGCAAGGGCATAGCCTCAAGCAGGACGACCAGCTACAACCCCCGGGGGAACGGGCAAGTAGAGAGGGAGAACGGCACGGTCTGGAAGACCGTCCTACTGGCCCTACGGTCCAGGGACCTCCCAGTTTCACGGTGGCAGGAGGTCCTCCCGGACGCTCTCCACTCCATCCAGTCGTTATTATGTACGAGCACTAATCAAACGCCTCATGAGCGTCTCCTTGTCTTCCCTAGGAGGTCCTCCTCTGGAACGGCGCTGCCGACCTGGCTGGCGGCCCCAGGACCCATCTTGCGCCGAAAGCATGTGCGGGCACACAAGGCGGACCCGTTGGTCGAAAGGGTTCACCTCCTCCACGCGAACCGGCAGTACGCTTACGTGGAGTACCCCGACGGCCGACAGGACACGGTCTCCCTGCGGGATCTGGCGCCCGCCGGCAACACACACCCCCCCCCGACACCATTCACCCAACCCCCCCCCTTCCTGCCACCGCCGCACCCCGCGACCGCCCCCTTCCCAGGAGGATCGGTTCCCCTCCCCTCAGGCCTGACCAAGAATAAAGCCCAAGCTGAAACCGTAAGGCTCCCGGAGACGACAACACCGGTACAAGCACCACCACCACCACCGGGGCCGAGGCGATCAACACGGACGACCAGACCGCCCGACCGACTCGTGGCGTCGATCTAAATCAATATATGGACTTTTCACAAGAACATTTTGCTTTTCTCCCGATACCTTCTGTAAATAGTTGAAACAGGACAAAATTGCACATACTGTATTGCCATGTGAATGTTTTCCTCCCAGGACCAGCCCTGTAAACCCTTACCACCATGCGAAGCATCACCCCGCCGGGTTCATTTTTGACAAGGGGTGAATGTGGTCGTATGTATTAGGGGTCATGTGGGACTGGAAGCCCTAATGTCATTGGCTGACAGATCCCGGGTCCTCGTTGGCCGTTGACCTCTAGCTCCGCCCTGAAGGCGGAGTATAAGAAGCCGGAGTCCTCCCCCGCAGGCCATTCTACTATCGAGCTGCGGGGGAACAGACACGCTTAATAAAGCCTCATCGACTTCACTCTATTCGTCTCACGGAGTCTTTGTGCGCTACACCCTGACAGTGTCCCCCAGGAATGTTATGTCTTTTGGCTACCAGACCCGGCGGAAATAGTAAAAGATTTGGCTTGTGCTGCAGGAATAGACAAAGGCCTCTTCCAGCATGCAGGCGGTGGAAGGGCAAGCTTAAAGCTGCAATCTGACTTGACTCTATCAAAGGTGAATTGTAGCAGCAGAGGGAACAACTGTGAAAAGATCTACCAAGGCCATTGAAGAAGCAGGGACGAGGCTTCCGGTGGCGGCCATGGGTCCCCCTCCAACTTCTATGAAACGGACCAGAAGTGTAATGGCCAAAGGAGCGGCACTGGAGCAACGGGAGAAGCGAGGGAAAGAAAACAAAATGGCGGCGGCCAGGGACAAAGGGGAGCTGCAGGAGTTCATCAAGCGCTGCTTCAAGGAGCAGCACGAGGAGATGCGCAAGGAGATGTTGGCGCCTATGCTTTCGGCAATTGAAGGACTCGGGATCACCCAGAAGGCCCACGAAGCTAAGATCCAGGAGGTACAGAAAAGAGTCAGTCAGAACGAGGACGAGCTCGTGGGCCTGGCGGTGAGAGTGGAGCAGAACGAGACGCTACACAAGAGGTGGGCGGGAAGACTTGAAGACCTGGAGAACAGGTCGAGGAGAAAGAATCTGCGAATCCTGGGTCTCCCTGAGGGAGTGGAGGGGGCTGATGCCGGGGCATACGCGAGCACGATGCTCGAGGCGATGATGGGCATGAAGGCCCCTTCGAGGTCGCTGGAGTTGGACGGGGCACATCGGGTGCTGGCGAAGAAGCCCCAGGCAAATGAGCCGCCAAGGGCGTTGGTGGTGAGGTTCCACCGGTTCACGGACAGAGAGTGGGTCCTGAGATGGGCCAAGAAGGAGCGGAGCAGTAAGTGGGGTGGGGGGGGAGGGTTGCTGCTGCACTGGCCGAAAGGGAATGGGACACAGAAGAGGTGGTCGGGATGGGGGTCCCCCCTCTGGGGGACTGGAGGGTGACGGAGGCATGGACACGGGACTGGCCCAGAAAAGGAGATGGCTACTCGGCGGGGCGTGGGGGGGGGGTGAGAGCCCCTCCAATCCGGCTGATAACGTGGAATGTGAGGGGCCTGAATGGGCCGATGAAGAGGGCTCGAGTGTTCGCGCACTCAAAGGGACTGAAGGCGGACGTGGCCATGCTCCAAGAGACACACCTGAAGGTGGCGGACCAGGTCAGGCTAAGAAAGGGAAGGGTAGGACAGGTATTCCACTCGGGACTGGACGCAAAGAATAGAGGGGTGGCAATATTGGTGGGCAAGCGGGTGTCATTTGAGGCCAAGACTATTGTAGCGGACAATGGAGGGCGATATGTAATGGTGAGCGGTAGGCTGCAAGGGATGTGGGTGGTGTTGGTAAACGTATACGCCCCAAACTGGGATGATGCAGGATTCATGAAGCGCATGTTGGGGCGCATTCCGGACCTGGAGATAGGAGGCCTGATAATGGGAGGGGACTTAAATGCAGTGTTGGATCCAGCACTGGACCGCTCCAAATCAAGGACTGGAAAGAGGCCGGCGGCAGCCAAGGTACTTAGGGGGTTTATGGATCAGATGGGGGGAGTGGACCCATGGCGGTTTGCAAGGCCGCAGGCTAGGGAATTTTCTTTCTTCTCCCATGTACACAAAGCCTACTCCCGGATAGATTTCTTTGTTCTGGGTAGGGCGCTCATCCCGAGGGTGGAGGGGACGGAGTATTCGGCTATAGCCGTTTCGGACCATGCCCCGCACTGGGTGGAACTGGAGCTGGGAGAGGAGAGGGACCAACGCCCGTTGTGGCGGCTGGATGTGGGACTGCTGGCGGACGAGGTGGTGTGTGGGAAGGTGAGGGGGTGTATCGAAAGGTACTTGGAGGCCAACGACAACGGGGAGGTGCGGGTGGGGGTGGTATGGGAGGCGTTGAAGGCGGTGATCAGGGGAGAGCTAATTTCCATTAGGGCTCATAGGGAGAAGACAGAGGGTATGGAAAGGGAGAGGTTAGTGGGGGAGATTTTGAGAGTGGACAGGAGATACGCAGAGGCCCCGTAGGAAAGATTACTTGGGGAAAGACGACGGCTCCAGACGGAGTTTGACCTGTTGACCACAGGGAAGGCGGAGGCACAGTGGAGGAAAGCGCAGGGGGCGACCTACGAGTATGGGGAAAAGGCTAGTCGGATGCTGGCACACCAGCTCCGTAAGAGGATGGCAGCGAGGGAAATAGGGGGTGTCAAAGATGGAAGGGGAGCCACGGTTCAGAGTGCGACGAAAATAAACGAGGTATTCAAGGCCTTTTATGAAGAGCTGTACAGATCCCAGCCCCCTGCGGGAGAAGAGGGGATGAGACGATTCCTAGATCAGCTGAGATTCCTGAGGGTGGAGGAGCAAGAGGTGGCTGGTTTGGAGGCACCAATTGGGTTGGAGGAGCTGAGCAAGGGTTTGGAGAGCATGCAGGCGGGGAAGGCCCCGGGACCGGACAGATTCCTGGTGGAGTTCTACGGGAAGTACGCAGACCTTTTGGCCCCGCTACTGGTGAGGACCTTTAATGAGGCAAGCGAGGAGGGGACCCTGCCCCCGACAATGATGGAAGCGACAATTTATTTGATCCTAAAGCGGGACAAGGACCCACTGCAATGTGGATCGTACAGGACGATCTCGCTCCTCAATGTGGATGCAAAGTTGCTGGCAGAAGTGCTGGCCACGAGGATCGAGGACTGTGTCCCGGGGGTAATCCACGAGGACCAGACGGGATTTGTAAAGGGCAGGCAACTAAACACCAATGTGCGGCGGCTCTTAAACGTGATCATGATGCCATCGGAGGAGGGAGAGGCGGAGATAGTGGCAGCTATGGACGCGGAGAAGGCCTTTGACCGAGTAGAGTGGGAGTACCTCTGGGAGGTGCTGCGTAGGTTTGGGTTCGGGGTAGGGTTTATCAATTGGGTTAAGATCCTTTACAGAGCCCCGATGGCGAGTGTAGTGACGAACTGGCGGAGGTCGGAGTACTTTCGACTGTACCGGGGGACGAGGCAGGGGTGCCCCCTGTCCCCCCTGTTGTTCGCATTGGCGATCGAACCATTGTCCATGTCATTGAGGGAGTCTAATAAATGGAGGGGGGTGGTCCGAGGGGTAGAAGAGCATCGGGTGTCGCTATATGCGGATGACCTGTTGCTGTACGTGGCGGATCCAATGGAGGGGATGGTGGAGGTCATGCAGACTCTAAGGGAGTTTGGGGAGTTTTCGGGCTATAAGCTCAATGTAGGGAAGAGTGAGCTCTTTGTATTACAGGCGGGGGACCAAGAAAGAGGGATAGGGGACCTACCGCTGAGGAGGGCGGAGGGGAACTTTCGGTATCTGGGGATCCAGATAGCCAGGAGTTGGGGGACCCTACATAAACTGAATCTGACGAGGTTGGTGGAGAAAATGGAGGAGGATTTCAAAAGATGGGACTTGTTACCGCTCTCGCTGGCGGGTAGAGTGCAGTCGGTCAAAATGGTGGTCCTTCCGAAGTTTCTGTTTGTGTTTCAGTGCCTTCCCATCGTGATCACTAAGGCCTTTTTTAAGAGAGTAGGCAGGAGTATTATGGGGTTTGTGTGGGCGAATAAGACCCCGAGAGTAAGGAGAGGGTTCCTGGAACGCAGTAGGGACCGAGGAGGGTTGGCGCTGCCAAACCTGAGGAGCTACTACTGGGCAGCAAATGTGGCGATGATCCGCAAGTGGGTTATGGAGGGAGAGGGGGCGGCATGGAAGAGGATGGAGATGGCGTCCTGTAAAGGAACGAGCCTGGAGGCGTTGGTGACGGCACCGCTGCCGCTCTCGCCGACAAAATATACCACGAGCCCGGGTGTGGCGGCAACGCTAAGGATCTGGGGCCAGTGGAGACGGCACCGGGGTGCAATGGGAGCATCGGTGTGGTCCCCGATCAGGGGTAACCACCGGTTTGTCCCGGGGAAGATGGAGGGGGGGGTTCCAGAGCTGGCATCGGGCGGGGATTGGAAGAATGGGGGACCTGTTCATCGACGGGACGTTTGCGAGCCTAGGGGCACTGGAGGAGAAGTTCGAGTTACCCCCGGAAAATTCCTTTAGATATATGCAGGTGAGGGCTTTTGTGAGGCGACAGGTGATGGAATTCCCGTTGCTCCCGGCACAAGAAGTTCAAGATAGGGTGATCTCGGGTGTATGGGTCGGGGAGGGCAAGGTGTCGGAAATACACCAGGAGTTGAAAGAAGAGAGGGAAGCGCTGGTAGAAGAGTTGAAGGGTAAATGGGAGGGGGAGCTGGGGGAGGAGATCGAGGAAGGTCTGTGGGCTGATGCCCTAGGTAGGGTTAATTCCTCCTCCTCGTGTGCCAGGCTCAGCCTGATACAATTTAAGGTGGTCCACAGAGCGCACTTGACGGGGGCGAGGTTGAGTAGGTTCTTTGGGGTAGAGGACAAATGTGGAAGGTGCTCAGGGAGCCCGGCGAACCATGTCCATATGTTTTGGTCATGCCCGGCACTGGAGGGGTTCTGGAGAGGAGTGGCGAGAGCAATATCTCAGGTGGTGAAAGTCCGGGTCAAGCCAAGCTGGGGGCTAGCAATATTTGGAGTAGTGGACGAACCGGGAGTGCAGGAGGCGAAAGAGGCCGGCATTCTGGCCTTTGCGTCCCTAGTAGCCCGGCGAAGGATCTTGCTAATGTGGAAGGAGGCGAAGCCCCCCAGCCTGGAGGACTGGATAAATGATATGGCTGGGTTCATAAAGTTGGAGAGGATTAAGTTTGCCTTGAGAGGGTCTGCGCAGGGGTTCTACAGGCAGTGGCAACCGTTCCTAGACTATCTCGCGGAGCGTTAGAGGAAGGTCGGTCAGCAGCAGCAGCAACCTTGGGGGGTGGGGGAGGGGGTGGAGGGGACGTCCTGGGATGGGGGGGGGAGGGGGCGGGGAAAGGGGGGACTGCCTGGGAGGGTGGATGAGCAAGAGATGACATGAAGGGTTGGGGAAACTGGCACGTACGGGTGAGGGCCAGTGTACAAAACTATGTAAATATATCATTTTGCCATGTATATATCTTGCTCTGCGCGATTTCTCTTTTTTTTTTGTTACAAGGGGGGGGTTATTGTTTGTAAGGGAGAAAAATTGTGTTAAAAAACTTTAATAAATATATATATTTTTTTAAAAAAGTAGACCGACTAAGGACCCTCCACGACAACCTCTGCCACCCGGGGGTCACCCGATTCTTCCACTTTGTTAAAACCCACAATCTGCCCTACTCCATCGAGGAGGTCAGGGCCGTAACCAAAAACTGCCAGATTTGCGCGGAGTACAAGCCGCACTTCTACAGGCCAGAGATAGCGCACCTGGTGAAGGCTTCCCGCCCCTTTGAACGCCTCAACATGGATTTCAAAGGGCCCCTTCCCTCCACCGACCGCAACACGTATTTCTTAAACGTGATTGATGAGTACCCCCGGTTCCCTTTCGCCATCCCCTGTCCCGACATGATGGCCGCCACCGTCATTACAGCCCTCCACAGCATCTTTACCCTGTTTGGTTTCCCCGCCTACATCAATAGTGATAGGGGGTCTTCCTTCATGAGTGACGAGCTGCGTCAATTCCTGCTCAGCAAGGGCATTGCCTCCAGCAGGACGACCAGTTACAACCCCCGGGGAAACAGGCAGGTAGAGAGGCAGAACGGGACGGTCTGGATGGCCGTCCTACTGGCCCTACGGTCCAAGAATTTCCCAGTGTCCCGATCGCAGGAGGTCTTCCCCGATGCACTTCACTCCATCCGATCACTATTGTGCACTACTACCAACGAAACACCTCATGAACGTCTCCTTGCCTTCCCTAGGAAGTCCTCCTCGGGGACCTCGCTCCCAACATGGCTTGCAGCCCCCGGACCTGTTTTACTCCGCAAACACGTACGGGCCCACAAGTCGGACCCACTGGTCGAGAGGGTACAAATCGTCCATGCTAACCCCCAGTATGCCTATGTGGCGCACCCCGACGGCCGACAAGACACGGTCTCCCTCCAGGATCTGGCCCGCGCTGGATCCCCCCCCCACCAACCCCAACCATTTTTTCACCGGCGCACACAACCGCAGCCCCCTGCCCAGGAGGATCAGTCCTCCCACAGGCCCCATCCGGATGCGATGAAGCTGAAGACGATACGCTCCCAGAGCCACGGATGCCCGAGCCGACGCCAGCATCACTGACGGGACGGCGATGATCGCAGAGGACAACCAGGGCCCCCGACCGGCTGATAGTTTCATTGTAAAATGAACTTGTAAATAATTGTCTGTAAATATATGTATTGCATGTAAAGGCACCTAAGGGTACCGCTATAACCTCTACCATTGCAAGGCCATCACCCCCACCGGACTCTTTTTTAAACAGGGGGTGAATGTGGTAGGTTATATTAGGAATATCGCGGTACCTAGGTGGGATGTACCTTATACTGTAGTATGAGTGGTGGAACCTGCCTGCTGGTTCCGCCCAGCAGGCAGAGCATAAGAGTCTGTGTTTCACCCACAGCAGTCATTCTGTACCGGAGTTGCTGGGGTAACTACTTGTTCATTAAAGCCTTCAATTGGACTACAATCTCGCTTCAATAGTGATTGATCGTGCATCAGGTCCAAACCACAGTGCCATGATATCCACCACAGGTAGGGCAAGGAGGCAGGTCTCAAATCCAGGGCCAGGGGGAGAAATCATGGTCTTGGGCTGCTCCTGTTTCCAGGCCCCTTATCCCTTAAACGTGGGGTGTGCCCTTTTCTGATTGAGGGGGAGGGGTTGCCTGTCCTCCTCTGATTGATAGGGAGAGGAGGCGGTACAGTGGAATAGTGGTTAGCACTACAACCTCACAGCTCCAGGTACCGAGGTTCAATTCTGGCCTCGGATGACTGTCTGTGTGGAGTTTACACTTTCACCCCATGTCTGCATGGGATTCCTCCGGGTGCTCCGGTTTCCTCCCACAGTCCAAAGATGTGCAGGTTAGATGGATTGGCCATGCTAAATTTCCCCTTAGTGTCCAAAAGGTTAGGTGGGGTTAGTGGGTTATGGGGATAGGGTGGAGGTGTGGGCTTAAGTGGGGTGCTCTTTCCAGGACCCGTGCAGACTCGGCGGTTCGAATGGCCTCCTTCTGCACTGTAAACTCTCTGATTCTGTGAACACGTCCTCTGATTGACAGAATATGTCCCCCTCTGATTGAATCCTCGTTGAATTACTGGAATAAATGCTGAGAGAGGAAGGTTCTATTCTGAGGCAGCAAGAGATCTAGTAAGGCCTTGGATCCTAGTCATAATTGTAGACACTGTAAATGACAACAAAGTAGCAACCCATTTCCTCCATATGGGACAAACACCCCTGGAGAAAGAAATGAAAAATCATATAAAGACTGAGTGATGAGGCTTTCATAAGCATTACCATTTCAGACCTTGTCCTGACCCCTTCACTGCAGTGGAGTTGGACAATGTGCTGCAAAAAATTCACTCCTGGCAGTGCTGCTGGCTATGACAACGTTCTTCCAGAGATCCTCAAACACCTTGGGCGGGATTCTCCGAAATGGAGGCAGAGTGTTTGCGCCGTCGTGAACACCGTCGAGGTTCACGACGGCGCGAAACGGTCCCTATCCCGACCGATTCAGGGCCCGATCATGGGCTAGGAGCGGCGCCGCGTCATTTACGCGCGCCAGGCCTTGGCGCCACGTAAAGGCGGCGCCACATACATGACGCGGCTGGCTCCGCATAACTGACGTCACCCGTGCATGCGCTGGTTGGCCGGCGTCAACCCGCGCATGCGTGGTTGCCGACCTCTCCGAGTCCGCCCCGCAAGAAGATGTCAGACGGATCTTGCGGGGCTGCGGAAGAAAGGAGGTCCTCCTCAGAGAGGACGGCCCGATGATCGGTGGCACCGATCGCGGGCCACACCCCATTTGAGGCCCCCCTCGGTGCAGGATCCCCCCTCCCCCCCCCCCGCAGGCCGCCCCCCCCCCCCCCCCCCCCCAGTGTTCCCGCGCTGTTCCCGCGGGCAGCGACCAGGTGTGGACGGCGGCGGGGGCAACCCGCCGTTTTGGGCTGGTCGCTCGGCCCATCCAGGCCTGAGAATAGCAGGGGTGCCGGAGAAGCGCCATTTTGGGTGTCTCGGGAGATTCTCCGGCCTGCGCCACGCGGAACTCGACGGGGCCGTTTTCGCCGCTTGGGAGAATCACGGGAGGGCGTCGGACCGGCGCCACAGGAAAATCTGGCGAACCAGGCGATTCTCCCAACCGGCGCGGGAGCGGAGAATCACGCCCCTTGTCCCACTGCTGGTTGGCTCAATTATTCACAAAGGTTATCCACGAAGGAAGACTGCCAAAACCTTTCTCAACCTCACTGCAGCATACAACACGTCTCAAACACTGGTTTCAGAGTCAGAGAGTTTTAAACACTGATAAAGGCCCTTCGGCCCATCATGTCTGCAACGTCCATCAAGCAACTATCAGTTCTAATCCCATTTTCCAGCATTTAAACCCTGGCCTTGTGTGCTGTGGCATTTCAAGTGCTCATCTAAATGCTTCTTAAATAGTGTGAGGATTCCCATCTCTACCACTCTTTCAGGCAGTGAGTTCCAGATTCCCACCGCTCTATGGGTGAAAAGATTTTCCTCAGATCCCCCCTAAATCTTCCCTCCCTTATCTTAAATCTATGCCCACTGATTATTGACCCTTCTACCAAGGGGAAAAGTTTCTTACTATCCACTCTATCTATATCCCCCATAATTTTGTACACCTCAGTCAGGTCACCTCTCGACCTTCTCTGCTTTAAGGAAAACAAACCTAGCCTAACCAGCCTCTCTTCATAGCTAAAATGCACCAGCCCAGGCAACATCCTGGTGAATCTCCTCTGCACCCTCGGGACTTCCGGTGCGGTGGCATGTAATAGCCGGACACACTTTAGATGGCTCCACGCAGGTCCCGGTACTTCGGGTTTTTCTGCCCGTTTTGCGAGAAACTTTTGGGTTCTAACCCGACGACCTGGCAGAGCAAATGAGAGTTAATCAGGTGACGTTGAGGTCGACAACGAAGAGATGCAGTGGGGAAAACTACAAGTGCCAAGCCCAAACAAGGATTCAACAAAGGTGGCGGAGGAAGTGACCATGCCCATCACCCTCAAAATGATGGCGGGGGTGATGGCAAATGAACTAGAGAAGTTCAATGGGGAGCTGGATGAGCAATTCCTGAGGCATGGCCAGGGGATGAGGGCATAATTTAAAGTTATGGTGGAGGAGGCTCTAGACCGGTCAAGTAGCAGCTGGGCAAACTGGCTAAGGCGGCAGGCAAGCAGGCTGAGAAGCTGAAAAGCATGGAGGAGGCCACGAGGACCGACTCAGGTCATTGGAAACTGAAATGGCGATTGTTGGTGACAGAAATAAGGGCCTCAAGGTGAAACTTGATGATGTGGAGAACAGGTCCAGGGGCATGAACGTGAGGTTGGTGGGTCTGAATGAGTAAGTCAAGGGCTCAAGGCCAACTGAGAACTTTTCTGCAAAGTTCTCTCAGCTGATAAGCGGTGAGGGGGTGTTTGCTGTGCCAGAGCAGAAGCCGCGACCAAATGAACCACCGCATGCGGTGGTCATTCGGTTCCACAGTTTCCAGAGGAAGGCGCGTGTCCTGGAGTGGGCCAAGAAGTACCCAAGCATTGACTGGGACGGTAGCATGGTGGGAATTGACCAAGATATTGGCACGGAACTGGCGAGGCGATGGGCGACCTTCAATAAGGAAGTGCGATTTGGGGTGGTATGCCCTGCAAAGCTGAGGGTCACATTTGACTCGAAGGAATTTTATTTTGAAACTCTGGAGGGGGCTGAGGACATCATCAGAGACCATGGACTGGGCATGGTTTGAGGGATGCGGGTGGGCTGATGGGTGGTTCGGGTTTTACTGTTTGATGTTGATATGAGTGGGGTTGAGGTTATGGTAGAGATGGTTAGATAGGGGATGTTTCATTTGCTCTGTTTTCATGTTTACTCTTCTGTACGTGTTTAGTACTCTGTGGGGATGAGATGATTCTTCCCCGAGTTTAGGGTTTGGTTTAATTGGGGTGAGAATGAGAACCGGGGGAGGGATGAGCTTGGGGCAGGAGCGAAGGTGGTGATTAGGGAATAGGTGGTGCTTGGGGCGGGGGCGGTCACCTTGCTAGCACTAGGCCAGTTACCGTAAGTAAAGTGGGGTATGGGGCTGCAACTCCTTGAGCTAGTTAGGTTAGGCCTGGAAGGCTGGGGGGGGGGGGGGGGGGGGGGGCGGTTAGAGGAGGTGAGCAGCCTTTCTGCTGACCGGGTGGGGGGAACTGATAGTGATCAGGAATTTTTCTTTGCTCCACCACTGGGGTGGGACGGGTCACCATCTTAGGTAGGCTGTGGCCTGGGAATCATAGGTGAAGCTATGGTCTATCATGGTGGTAATGGCTGACTTGAGGTTGAGGTGTGCAGGGGCTGGTGAGAGACGCCCAACAAGGGTGCTCACCTGGAATGTCCGGGGCCTGGGGGGCTCAGTCAAAAGAGCAAGGGGATTTTGCTCATTTAAAGAGTCTGGGGGCCGACATAATATTTCTCCAGGAGTCCCACATGCGACAGCAGGATTAGATGTGGCTTCAGAAAGCTTGGGTGAGCTAAGTTTTTCATTCAGGGTTCGACAGCAGGGCCCGAGAGGTGGCGATTCTCGTTAATAAAAGGGTCTGGTTTTGTTCGGAGAAGGTAATAGCGGATGAGGGCACGCGACTTGCCAAAGTCACGGATGTTTTAGAAGGGGAAGGTGGTGTTGGTAAATATATACACCCCAAATTGGGACGATGCAATGTTCAGAAAACAGTTGCTGGCAGCAATGCCAGATCAAGATACCCTTCAACTCAGGATGCGGGGAACATGAATTGCATGCTAGACCCGAGGGTGAGTCGCTCTAGGCTAATGTCCCGAGAGGCGGGGAGGGGGGGTGATGCTCGATCAATAACTCCAGAAGCGAGATTGGATGACAATTGAAGGCTTTATTGGACTAGGTGTTTCCCCCAGCAGCGCAGGTGCAGAATGCGGCTGCTAAGGAGACACAAACTCTTATACTCCGCCTTACTGGGCGGAACCAGCAGGCAGGCTTCACCAATGATCTTCCTGTCTCAGGTACCTCCCACACCAATGATCTTACAGCCTCAACCTAGGTATCGTAATACTCCTAATACAGATTACCACAGGGGGGGTGATGGCAAAGTGTTAATTGCATTTTTTGGGGGAGTGGGTGGTGTGCAGACCCTTGGCAGTTCAGGCATCCAGGGGAGCAAGAGCTTTCGCTCTTTTCCTCAGTATCTAATGTGTTTTGCAGGATTCATTACTTTGTCATGAGCCAGGCACTATTGGCAGAAGTGAAGATGTCTGAGTACTCGGCGATGGTCAGTTCTGATCATGCCCCACATTGGGTGGACCTGGAGTTGGAGGTAGGCCGGGGGCGTTGCAAGGGGTGGCGGTTAGATGTAGGTCTGTTGGCGGACTTGGGGTTCTGCGCAACAATCTCAGGGCTATCCAGGATTACATTTTGAACAATGATAATGGGAAGGTCTCGATGCTATGGGAGACGCTGAAGGTGTTAATTCGGGGAGAAATTCTCGGCGGTATTCTCCATTCCTAATACTTAAGTGTTGACGCCAGTACAGGATCTGTCGACTTCCACGACAACAAAACTGATGCCGCACCTGGACTGATTCAGCAACCGTTGAAGGAGTAGCACCAGCGCCATGCGGAACACAATCAATTCCAATGAGAAAGGTGTGAGATTTGCCGGATTTGTGATTGATACTCAGGAGGCTGACAAGCTGCAACTGCATATTCACACTTCACTCCCCATAAATACCATCCCAGTAAATAAGATGGCAGCAAGACACGCGGCCCCACGATTCTCCAATGCTGAGCTTGAGACCCTCTTGTATGCCAGGTAGGCGAAGCAGGAAACCCTGTACCTTTCCTGGTAAGGAGGCTGCCAGCCACCACTGTTCACCAGCAACACCATCCAGACTGGCCTGCAGTGCCGTAAAAAACTCAGGGTGGCCAGGGTGAGTAGGCAGCACTGTACCCCTGGCACCAAACCCCGTCCCACACACCCGTAACCCCACGCGCCCACCAGGAGGGCAATAGAAACCCACCCTGCAACACATTCTGGCACCCATATCAACGGCTATAGCTGTGATGATATACATCACTGTAAGTACACAAAGGGTTAATGTACATACACTACACCTAGCTAGACACTAGAGGGAGCACCAAAGACATGACACACAGAGTCAACCAATAGGTCAGTAAGATAGGACACGACCAATGGGCAGTCACGATACACACAGAGGTGACACTACCACAGGAGGGCATTACACCAATCAATATAAAAGGACACATCACACATGCTCAGTCTCTTTCCAGTGGAGACACTCGGTCAGTACAGACACAGGGTTGATTGAACATCACACCCACCACGTGGATTGTAGCAGACTGGTTCATCAGTCTGAGTAGCTATAGCAGGATTAACAGTAGAGTCGAATCCAAGTAGGAGAATTGTTAATAGTTTAATAAACGTGTTAAAGCTATCTCCAAGTCTGAACCTTCCTTTGTCAGAGTGCACATCAAGGAAGCAGGTTATGCTATGTCAAGAGCATAACAAAACAATGGCCAGGTGTCCTAGCCTCTGAAACCACCAGCTACCCACTCCTGGGCTGCATGCGTCGGACTGTCTAACACTGTACATTTTCTGTTTCCTCCCCAGGAGAAGGCCACTCATAACCGCCAGGAGTGGGAGAAAACTGGAGGGGGAACGCCAGACCAGTGACCCCCTCCCCGCAAAAGAGCAAAGGATCGTGGTCGGTGGACTCGAGGAAAGGGAAGTCGCCGGGATGGAGATCGGCCTCGGGCGAGGAAGTGAGACTCTGCTGAGTTGTGGTTCCCTGTGCCACGTGTGCCAACCCCCCCAACACCACCCTCGCCCCCACCACCCTCGCTCCCACCACCCTCACCCCCACCACCCTCACCCCCACCACCCTCACCCACAAACCATCCTCGCCCCCACCACCCTCACCCCCAAGCCATCCTCACTCCCAACACCCTCACCCCCACCACTCTCACCCCCACCACCCTCACCCCCAACACCACCCTCCCCTCAACACCACCTCCACCACCCTCCCCTACACCACCCTCACCCCTACCACCCTCCCCCCACCACCCTCACCTCCAACACCCACACACCCACACCACCCTTACCCCCACCACCCTTACCCCCACCACCCTCACCCCCACCACCCTCACTCCCACACCACCCTCACCCCCACCACGCTCACCCCCACCACCCTCACCCCCACCACCCTCACACCCACACCACCCTCTGACATGTGGGAGGCTTTCAAGTGTCAGTTGAAAGGAATTCAGGACTGGCATGTTCCTGTGAGGAAGAAGGATAAATACGGCAATTTTCAGGAACCTTGGATAACGAGAAATATTGTAGGCCTCGTCAAAAAGAAAAAGAAGGCATTTGTCAGGGCTAAAAGGCTGGGAACAGACGAAGCCTGTGTGGAATATAAGGAAAGTAGGAAGGAACTTAAGCAAGGAGTCAGGAGGGCTAGAAGGAGTCACGAAAAATCATTGGCAAATAGGGTTAAGGAAAATCCCAAGGCTTTTTACACGTACATAAAAAGCAAGAGGGTAGCCAGGGAAAGGGTTGGCCCACTGAAGGATAGGCAAGGGAATCTATGTGTGTAGCCAGAGGTAATGGGCTAGGTACTAAATGAATACTTTGCATCAGTATTCACCAAAGAGAAGAAATTGGTAGATGTTGAGTCTGGAGAAGGGTGTGTAGGTAGCCTGGGTCACATTGAGATCCAAAAAGACGAGGTGTTGGGTGTCTTAAAAAATATTAAGGTAGATAAGTCCCCAGGGCTTGATGGGATCTACCCCAGAATACTGAAGGAGGCTGGAGAGGAAATTGCTGAGGCCTTGACAGAAATCTTTGGATCCTCACTGTCTTCAGGTGATGTCCCGGAGGACTGGAGAATAGCCAATGTTGTTCCTCTGTTTAAGAAGGGTAGCAAGGATAATCCCGGGAACTACAGGCCGGTGAGCCTTACTTCAGTGGTAGGGAAATTACTGGAGAGAATTCTTCGAGACAGGATCTACTCCCATTTGGAAGCAAATGGACGTATTAGTGAGAGGCAGCATGGTTTTGTGAAGGGGAGGTCGTGTCTCACTAACTTGATAGAGTTTTTCGAGGAGGTCACTAAGATGATTGATGCAGGTAGGGCAGTGGATGTTGTCTATATGGACTTTAGTAAGGCCTTTGACAAGGTCCCTCATGGTAGACTAGAACAAAAGGTGAAGTCACACGGGATCAGGGGTGAGCTGGCAAGGTGGATACAGAACTGGCTAGGTCATAGAAGGCAGAGAGTAGCAATGGAAGGATGCTTTTCTAATTGGAGGGCTGTGACCAGTGGTGTTCCACAGGGATCAGTGCTGGGACCTTTGCTGTTTGTAGTATATATAAATGATTCGGAGGAAAATGTAACTGGTCTGATTAGTAAGTTTGCGGACGACACAAAGGTTGGTGGAATTGTGGAAAGCGATGAGGACTGACTGAGGATACAGCAGGATTTAGATTGTTTGGAGACTTAGGCGGAGAGATGGCAGATGGAGTTTAATCCGGACAAATGTGAGGTAATGCATTTTGGAAGGTCTAATGCAGCTAGGGAATATACAGTGAATGGTAGAACCCTCAAGAGTATTGAAAGTCAAAGAGATCTAGGAGTACATGTCCACAGGTCACTGAAAGGGGCAACACAGGTGGAGAAGGTAGTCAAGAAGGCATACGGCATGCTTGCCTTCATTGGCCGGGGCATTGAGTATAAGAATTGACAAGTCATGTTGCAGCTGTATAGAACCTTAGTTAGGCCACACTTGGAGTATAGTGTTCAATTCTGGTGCCACACTACCAGAAGGATGTGGAGGCTTTAGAGAGGGTGCAGAAGAGATTTACCAGAATGTTGCCTGGTATGGAGGGCATTAGCTATGAGGAGCGGTTGAATAAACTCGGTTTGTTCTCACTGGAACGAAGGAGGTTGAGGGGCGACCTGATAGAGGTCTACAAAATTATGAGGGGCATAGTCAGAGTGGATAGTCAGAGGCTTTTCCCCGGGGTAGAGGGGTCAATTACTAGGGGGCATAGGTTTAAGGTGAGAGGGGCAAGGTTTAGAGTAGATGTACGAGGCAAGTTTTTTACGCAGAGGGTAGTGTGTGCCTGGAACTCGCTACCGGAGGAGGTGGTGGAAGCAGGGACGATAGTGACATTTAAGGGGCATCTTGACAAATGCATGAATGGGATGGGAATAGAGGGATACGGACCCAGGAAGTGTAGAAGATTGTAGTTTAGTCGGACAGCATGGTCGGCACGGGCTTGGAGGGCCGAAGGGCCTGTTCCTGTGCTGTACATTTCTTTGTTCTTTGTTCTCACCCCGACCACGCTCACCCCCACCACGCTCACCCCCACCACCCTCACCCCCACCACCCTCACCCCTACACCACCCTCACCCCCAACACCACCCTCACCCCCAACACCACCCTCACCCCCAACACCACCCTCACCCCCAACACCACCCTCACCCCCAAACCACCCTCACCCCCACCACCCTCACCTCCACCACCCTCACCCCCACCACCCTCACCCCCACCCCATCCTCACCCCAGCACCCTCACCCCCACACCATCCTCACCCCACCACCCCATTATCCCTTGGCCCGTGTCTAATCATGCAAGACCCAAGACAAGATGCAGGATCTGCTGGTGATGGGGCGGCCCTTATGGTGTCCCGCAGCCACAGCTCAAATCCTGGGAGCCGAGCAGCGATGACGATACCGAAACGGAGTTGATTCATATTCCCAAAACCCAGGACACCCTGGAGCTCGAGTCCGATGTTGACACGGATTTCCCGTCACAGCTTTCTCCAACAACCTCCACACATCCTTGGTAGGGCGTTTTAGTGAAGAGGCTCCTGGGACACTCTCAGGTGCGCACTACACACATTCTCCGGTACAGCAGGTGGAGGTAGGAACTCCCATGGTTGTGGATAGTTGGAGAGTGGGCCGATCCCAGGACTAGCTGCCGTCCAGACAGGTTTCAGGCTTCTCGATCATGGAGATGCAGCCGCAGAGCAAGGGACTGCATGAGGGGTTGTCGGCAAGCATCCCGCACCTGCAAGCACAGGTGGAGGAGTCCAACTGCGTGCAGGAGCAGGAGGTGGTGCCGGCTCTGCATGCCACCCAGGCCAAAACCGCACGGTTGGCGTCCACGGTGGAGGCCTTGGGGGCGAGGGTTGCAGCTATGGATCAGCATGTCCAAAGCCTGAGGCATTCTGTGCATAGTTGCCGAGGCCCAGGACAGGGCTGCTCTCTCACAGGCAGCCATGTGCTAGAGCCACCTGGACATTGCAGCAGCGCTCCCAAGCATGGCCCAGTCACAGCGGGCCATGGCTGAGAGCACCAGCGGCATTGCCCAGGTGCTGGCCAATGTGGCACAGACACAGAGGGAGGTGGCCCAGTCCCAGTGGGAGATGGCGCAGTCCCAGATAGAGGTGGTCCACTCCCTGTGCTCCATGGCCCCGAGTATGCAGACCCTGGTCAAGACGATAACGGGACTCCAGGATTAGCAGCCCCAGATAGTGGGAGAGCCTCAGGGGATAGTTCCGCTCGTACCCTGTCCCATGGAGTAGCCTGGGGGCCACCGGGCTCCCCAGGGGAGGAGGAGGTGATGGCCCATGCCAGTGACTCCCATAGGGGAGGTGCCGGAACACCACAGCTCCTTGGACTCCCCCCTTCCTGTCCCTGATGCATCTGGTGGGCAAGAGGCAGAACAGGGTGGCACCACGTCACCTAGGCAGTAGCTGGGCCTATCCAGACCCGGCTGCCCCAGTCAATGGCTGCCATCAGGAACCCAGGTCACAGGGCGGGAATCGCAGCAAGCCACCTCCACTCCTGATGTACCATCTGGGGATCCACCTAGATGCAGCCTTAGAGCCCGTAAAGCCAGAAAATTAGACACCAGTTAAGTTGGCATGGGTGCAGGACACAGTTTAGTCATATGGGCTAGGGCACATATCTGTAAATACATTGCCATATTAAACACTATTGTTCACACTGTTACAACTGCCTCTGTGCTCTTTCAGAAGGGCGTGAGGGGTGAGCTGGTCTGGCCGGCTGCAGAGCGGGTGCCAGGGGTGTGGGGTGCCGGGGGGTGGGGGGGGGGGATTTGGTGGACTTGAGGGTGGGCTTCGCTGAGGGCCACAGTTCAGCCAGCGCTCACTGCTCCGTTGTCCCGCCCCCATCCACCACATCCCAAGGCACCGGAGAATTGCGATTTGGCGTGAAACTGATGCCCCCCGTCACTTTGGGGTTAAAACTGATTCTCTGCCCAATCATGTTTCCTGATTCCGGTGTCAGCTGATGGAGAATCCCACCGTTTAGATGTGGCGGCAAGGAGGGAGCGCAAAAAAACTGGTAGATGATATTACAGCGATTGATTACATGTATGCAAACAATCCATCCCCAGAGCTATTAGCGGAGAGAAGAAAACTGCAAATGGGGTAGTGTGACAGTTGAGACGCGATAAAGGGGCGATTTACGAGTATGGGGAGAAGGCAAGTCGGCTCCTGCCATATCAACTGAGGAAACGGTTGGCAGAGAGGTAGATTGTCCAGATAAGGGCACGGGATTGGGGGCTTGCCTCAGCTCAGTGGAAGGTGAATGACGTATTTAGGGACTACTACTAAAAGTTATACAGTTCTGAACCACGTCAGGGTGGGAAGTATATGGTGGAGTCATTGGGGGAGTTAGAGTTTCCCAGGGTGTAGGAGGAGTTAAAGGAATAACTACTAGCTCCGTTGAAGTCGGAAGGGATCAAGGAGGAGTTGAAATTGATGCAGTCGGGGGAGGCACTGGGGACCAATGGTTCCCAGTGGAATTCTATTAAAAATGTGTAGACCAGCTGGCCCCTTTATTGTTGGGGATGTTCAGGGACTCCTTGGAGAGAGGTGCTCTGCCACAGACGCTGGGGCAGGCGTCGATATCCCTGCTCCTGAAGAAGGACAAAGACCCTGCAGACTGCGGGTCATATTGTCCGATCTCCCTGTCAAATGTGGATGTATAGCTTCTCGCTAAGGTGTTGGCATTAAGACTGGAGCCTTGCCTCCCCAAGGTGGTGAGGAAAGACTCAACAAGATTTATAAAGGGGCAGAAGTTGACGGCAACTGTGAGGTGGCTGTTGAATGTGGTGCTTATCCCGGGGGGCAGGGCCGGGTTCTGGAGATCATAAATTTGCTTGATGCAGAGAAAGCGTTCGACCGGTAGAGTGGGACTATCTGTTCGCGATACTGGGTTTGGAACGGGCTTCATAGCGTGGGTGCGGCTGTTGTGTGCGGCCCCCTTGTTCAGTGTTTGCACTAACAGTGTTTGCACTAACAGTGAATTCTGAGCCCTTTTGTTGATACAGGAGCACCAAGCAAGGATGTTGGATGTCCCCTCTGTTGTTTGCGTTAGCAATCAAGCTATTACCCATGGCGCTGAAGACTTCAAAAGTTTAGGAAGGAATAATTAGAGGTGAGGTGGAGCATAGGGTCTCGCTATATGCTGACGATTTACGTTAAAGATCTGGAGGCATCAGTGGGAAACATTATGTGGATCTTGCAGCGCTTCGCGGCCTTTCTGGCTATAAGCTAAATATAGGACAGCATGAATACCTGGTGGTTGGGGCACCAGGGCGGAGAGGGGGGCTTGGTGAGTTTTGTGAGGCCCACGAAGAATCCAGCACAAGTTTGTGGAGTCGAAAGAAATAATTTTATTTACAATTGTATATATCCAACAGCAGCAATACTTCACCACTGCTGTCTCCTCTAGCTGGTTCCACACTGGCCAGCTCGATTTATGCAGGTGACTCTGCTAATGATTACTCCGCCCTCCCCACTGGGGGAGCTATACTCACTAAGGATTGTGGAGAGAACACACATGGGCTGTGGAGGCTCTCAATTCCATTGGTGAGAGACTGCTGCAGGCATTTGCAAACATGAGAAAGAGAGAGAGGGAGGGGGAGGGCAGGGCATGCTGCTGTTGTTCCTTGTCTTTTGATATGCTCTGTACGGTTTGGTTTATGATGTGCCGGGGTTATTCCGGGCTGAATTATGCCCCTCTTGAAAGGGGTGGATTGTTCTTTCTCTCTCTCCTCCGCCGTGCTCCGTGTTGGAGTGGCCTATTCTGGTGGGTTGGGCTGGTGAGCCTTCCTGCTGATGTAGTTCGAGGGGGGGGGGGGGCGCGGTTAAGTGTGTTCTGGGGTGCCATATGTTTGGTGTCCTTGTTGTACTGTTTTCTGTATTTTGATAATGTTAAACTAAAATACACCTCCAACAGCCCAAGCCAATAATAATCAGGCAGGTTATAACAGTGGATTGCCGTTCCGGCTAGCAGGTAGTCATTTTCGATATTTGGGGGTTCAGATAGAAAAGGACTGGGGGAAACTTCGTAGGTTGAATGACACAAATTTTGTTGGGAAGGTTAAGGCAGACCTGTAAAGGTGGGACGGTCTCCCACTATCCCTGGCAGGTCGAGTGCAATCGGCTAAGATGAATATCTTGCCGAGAATTTTATTTTTATTTCAGTGCCTCCATGTGTTCCTGCCCAAGACGTTCTTCAGAGAGATCGACCGGCTTGTGTCTGGGTTCATTTAGAACAAGAACTAAGAACAAAGAAAAATACAGCACAAGAACAGGCCCTTCGGCCCTCCAAGCCCGTGCCGACCATGCTGCCCGACTAAACTAAAATCTTCTACACTTCCTGGGTCCGTATCCCTCTATTCCCATCCTATTCATGTATTTGTCAAGATGCCCCTGAAATGTCACTATCGTCCCTGCTTCCACCACCTCCTCCGGTAGCGAGTTCCAGGCACCCACTACCCTCTGCGTAAAAAACCTGCCTCATACATCTCCTCTAAACCTTGCCCCTCGCACCTTAAACCTATGCCTCCTAGTAATTGACCCCTCTACCCTGGGAAAAAGCCTCTGACTATCCACTCTGTCTATGCCCCTCATAATTTTGTAGACCTCGATCAGGTCATCCCTCAATCTCCGTTGTTCCAGTGAGAACAAACCGAGTTTATTCAACCGCTCCTCATAGCTAATGCCTTCCATACCATGCATCAGGTATCCTCCGAGCAACTCAACTCCCCTGGTCATGAACACCATTACCCCCCGCCCCTCACATAAGGAAGGAGATTGTAAAAAGAAAGCTCCTGGAGAAAGTTTACAGCAACCCAAGCCCCCCACTACACAAGAACCTTACCAATCCACCTGCTGCTTGCCTCCTATCATGCCAGTCTAAGTGGCTAAGACCACCATGCCAAAGAATAACAGCAGAGGCCCTGTGACAGCAGGAATGGAACCAACACGCCACCATTAAAAGGCACTTCCTCCTCTAGGATCGATTTCTTCATTTTGAGCAGGGCCTTACTGGCAGTGGTGGTGGACACGGGGTACTCGGCGATCACAATCTCAGACCATGCTCCGCACTGGGTTGACCTACAGGTTAGTAAAGACAGTAACCAGTGCCCGCACTGGAGGTTAGATGTGGGACATTTGGCTGATGAAGGGCTGTGCGAGCGGCTGAGAAAATGTATTCAGAGCTACCTGCAGGTCAACGACACGGGGGAAATTTCAGCAGCGGTGGTGTGGGAAGCACTGAAGGCGGTGGTCAGAGGGGAGCTGATCTTGATCCAGGCCCATAGGGAGAAGGTGGACAGGGCAAGATGGACCGACTGGTAAAGGAGATACTACAGATCGATAGGAGGTATGCTGAGACCCCAGAGGCAGGGCTTTTAAGGGAACGGTGGAGGCTACAGGCGGAGTTTGGCTTGTTAACCACAGGGAGGGCGGTGGAGAAGCTGAGAAAGGCGAGGGGGGCGATCTATGAACATGGATAGAAGGCCAGCAGAATGCTTGCACAGCAGCTTAGAAAGAGGGAGGCAGCCAGGGAGATAGGGAAAGTAAATGACGGAGATGGGAACCTGGTTGGAGATTCAGCAGGGGTGAATAAGGCGTTTAGGAATTTCTACAGTCGACTGTATAGGTCAGAACCCCCTACGGGGCCGGAGGGGATGAGGCACTTCTTGGAGGGGCTGAATCCCCGAAAGGTGGACGGGAAGCTGGTAGAAGGGCTGGGTACCGCGATCGGGTTGGAAGAGATAGTGGAGGGTCTGAAGGCCATGCAGGTGGGTAAAGCCCCGGGGCCGGACGGGTACCCAGTGGAGTTCTGGGTTCTCTGGGATATTGGGGCCGGTGTTGATGAGGATGTTCAATGAGGCAAGGGAAAGAGGGGTGCTGCCCCCGGCGATGTCACAGGCCACGATTTCGCTGATTCTGAAGCGGGCCAAGAACCCGGAGCTGTGTGGGTCCGACAGGCCAATATCCCTGTTGAATGTGGATGCCAAACTGCTGGCCAAAATTTTGTCCTCCAGCATTGAGGATTGTGTTCCGGACATTATTGGGGAGGAGACTTCCGGCTGCGGCTATGCGGAGCTAAGTCGCACATACGGCAGCTCCCGCAAAAACGGACTTTTGGGCTCTTTTCAGGGCCCCCAACGGCACTTTTTTGACTTTTCCCGGTGTGGGAAGGAGTTTATAATAGCTCCCCGTCAGTATATGGCTTCTACTAGGAGCGGGGCGACAAAAAAGGTGGTGGTGGACCCGAAGAAGGTGCGAGGGAAGAAGAACAAAATGGCGGCGGGCGGAGACCAGGCAGCGTGGATGCAGTGGGCGGAGGAGCAGCAGGATGGTATCCAGCGCTGCTTCAGAGAGATTAAAGCGGACCTGCTAGATCTGATGAAGGCTTCGATTGATAAGCTGCTGGAGACACAGATGGCCCAGGGGGTGGCGATCCGCGAGGCTCGACAAAAGATCTCTGACAATGAGGACGTGATCTTAGGCCTGGCGATAAAGGTGGAGGCGCACGAGGTGCTCCACAAGAAATGGCAGGAGTGGTTCGAGGAGATGGAGAATCGGTCGAGGCAGAAGAATCTGCGGATTCTGGGCCTCCCGGAGGGGCTGGAGGGGCCGGACATGGGGGCCTATGTGGTCACCATGTTGAACTCGCTGATGGGAGTGGGGTCCTTTCAGGGGCCCCTGGAGCTGGAAGGGGCCCATAAAGTGCTGGCGAGGAGGCCCAAGGCTAACGAGCTTCCACGGGCGGTGCTGGTGAGGTTCCATCGGTTCGTCGATCGGGAGTGTGTGCTCAGGTGGGCCAAGAAGGAGAGGAGCAGCAGGTGGGAGAACACGGAGGTTCGAATATACCAGGACTGGAGTGCGGGGGTGGCTAAGAGGAGGGCCGGGTACAATCGAGCGAAGGCGGTGCTGCACAGGAAGGGGGTGAAGTTTGGCATGTTGCAGCCGGCGCGACTGTGGGTTACCTACAAGGACCGGCACCATTATTTTAAATCTCTGGAGGAGGCGTGGGCCTTTGTTCAGGCCGAGAAGTTGGACACAGATTGAGGGTTGGGATGGGCGATTGGGGACTGCGGTTGATATGTTATGTTTATTCTTTTTTCGAAGGGGTGCCTTTGCATTGCTCTGGGCTTCTTCTTTTTCTCTGTTTTCTCAATTCGGGTCGGTGAGGGTGGTTGGGGCGGGTTGGGCACTGTTTTGGTTGGGTTGGTTGGGGGGGCTCTTGGAGGGGGGTAGGTAACGGAACACGGGTGGTGGACGGCGGTGAGATGGGGCCCCGCGGCGGAGGCCCGAGTCGGGGGTGAGGCGACCGGGCCTGTAAAAGGAGCTGCGTCAGAGGTGGCGGGGCCTGGTAGGTGGAAAGCGCAGGCTTTTTCCCGTGCTGAAGACTGGAGGGGGCAGGGCCGGGGCGGGGAAGCGAGGGTTGTTTCCTGCGCTTAGAATGGAAGGGGGAGGGGCCCCGAGCCTATGGATGGGGAACAGGAAAGGAGGGTGTGTCACACAATGGGAGGAGTCGAAGGAGAGGCGGGAGTGGCCGGGGTCAGCAGGAGTCAGCTGACTTGCGGAAGTGCAATGGGGGGAGTAAATCAGCTAGGATGGGTCCTAGCCGGGGGGGGGGGGGGGGGGGGGGGGGGGTTGGGGGGGGGGGGGGGAATAGAGTTGCTGCTGCTGTGGTCAAGGAGGAGCTGGAGCGAGTGGGCGGGTGTCGAGACGGGGGTACGCCGCTGTGGGGAATAGGCCGGGTGTGGGGTGCGGGCGTGTGGTTGGTCGAGGAGGGGTCATGGCTAGTCGGTGGGGGAGGGGGGCGGGTAGCCCCCTGATCTGGCTGATAACCTGGAATGTAAGGGGACTGAATGGGCCGATTCAGCGGGCCCGCGTGTTCGCGCACCTGAAGGGGCTCAAGGCGGATGTGGTTATGCTCCAGGAGACACACCTGAAGGTGGCAGACCAGGTAAGATTGAGGAAAGGGTGGGTAGGTCAGGTGTTTCACTCGGGGCTGGATGCCAAAAATCGAGGGGTGGCAATCTTGGTGGGAAAGAAGGTGTCATTCGAGACGTCGAGCATTGTGGCTGATAATGGCGGTCGGTACGTAATGGTAAGTGGTAAGTTGCAGGGAGAGAGGGTGGTACTGGTCAATGTGTATGCCCCCGAACAGGGACGATGCGGGTTTTATGCGGCGTATGTTGGGTCGGATCCCAGACTTGGAAGTGGGGGGCCTGATAATGGGGGGAGACTTTAACATAGTGCTGGATCCGGCACTGGATCGCTCCAGGTCTAGGACGGGTAGGAAGCCGGCGGCGGCGAGAGTGTTGAAGGGATTTATGGACCAGATGGGAGGGGTGGACCCTTGGAGATTTGCAAGGCCGGGGGTTAGATAATTTTCATTCTTCTCACATGTCCATAAGGCTTATTCCCGAATCGACTTTTTCATTTTGAGTAGGGCGCTGATAGCGAGAGTAGAGGATACTGAGTATTCGGCAATAGCCATTTCGGACCACGCCCCGCATTGGGTGGACTTGGAGATGGGGGAGGAGAGGGACCAGCGCCCGCTGAGGCGCTTGGAGGTGGGGCTGTTGGCGGACGAGGAGGTGAGCGAGCGGGTCCGAGGAAGTATAGAGAGGTACTTGGAGACCAACGACAACGGGGAGGTCCGAGTGGGGATGTTATGGGAGGCGCTGAAGGCGGTGGTGAGGGGAGAGCTGATCTCCATTAGGGCCCACAAGGAGCGGAGGGAGCGGGGGGGAGAGGGAGAGGCTGGTGGGGGAGATGGTGGGTAGACAGGAGGTATGCGGAGGAGCCCGAGGAAGGATTGTTGAGGAAGAGGCGCAGCCTCCAGGCCGAATTCGACCTGGTGAGCACCAGGAAGGCAGAGGTGCAGTGGAGGAAGGCCCAGGGGGCGATTTACAAGTATGGGGAAAAGGCAAGCCGGATGCTGGCGCATCAGCTTCGGAAGCGGGACGCAGCTAGGGCGATCGGGGGAGTTAAAGACAGGGGAGGGAGTATGGTGCGGAGTGGGGTTGGCATCAATGGGGTCTTCAGGGACTTTAACGGGGAATTGTACCGATCCGAGCCCCCACGGGAGGAGGGAGTGATGGGCCGCTTCCTGGACCAATTGAGGTTTCCAAAGGTGGAAGAGGGGCTGGTGGCGGGATTGGGGGCCCCGATTGGGCTGGAGGAGCTGATCAAAGGGATAGGAATTATGCAGGCGGGGAAGGCACCGGGGCCGGACGGTTTCCCGGTCGCATTCTATAAAAAATATATGGACCTGTTGGGTCCGCTGTTAGTCAGGACCTTCAATGAGGCAAGGGACGGGAGGGCTTTGCCCCCGACGATGTCCCGGGCACTGATTTCCTTGATCCTGAAGCGGGACAAGGATCCCCTGCAATGTGGGCCTTACAGACCGATTTCCTTGCTGAATGTAGATGCCAAGGTGCTGGCGAAGGTCTTAGCCACGAGGATTGAGGATTGTGTGCCGCAGATCATCCATGAAGACCAGACAGGGTTCGTGAAGGGGAGACAGTTGAACGCGAATGTGTGGAGGCTTTTGAACGTTATCATGATGCCGGCGAGGGAGGGGGAGGCGGAGATAGTGGTGGCGATGGACGCTGAGAAAGCCTTTGATAGGGTAGAGTGGGGGAACCTGTGGGAGGTGCTGAAGAGGTTTGGGTTTCGGGGGGGGTTTGTCAGGTGGGTTAGGCTGTTGTATGAGGTCCCGATGGTGAGTGTGGCCACAAACAGGAGGAGGTCCGAGTACTTTCGGTTGCACCGAGGGACGAGACAGGGGTGTCCCCTGTCCCCCCAGCTGTTCGCACTGGCGATTGAACCCCTGGCTATGGCACAGAGGGAGTCAAGGGACTGGAGGGGGTTGGTGTGGGGTGGGGAGGAGCATAGGGTGTCGCTTTATGCAGACGACCTGCTGCTGTATGTGGCGGATCCGGTGGGAGGAATGCCGGAGGTAATGAGGATTCTGAGGGAATTCGGGGACTTTTCAGGGTACAAGCTCAACATGGGGAAGAGCGAGCTGCTCGTAGTTCATCCAGGGGACCAGGAGAGGGGGATTGGCGAGCTCCTAATAAAAAGGGCGGAGAGGAGCTTAAGGTATTTGGGGGTCCAGGTGGCCAGGCGCTGGGGGGCCCTGCATAGGCTTAATTTTACAAGGCTGGTGGAGCAAATGGAGGAGGAGTTCAAGAGGTGGGACGCGTTGCCGCTGTCCTTGGCGGGTAGGGTGCAGTCAATCAAAATGACGGTGCTCCCAAGGTTTCTGTTCCTGTTCCAGTGCCTCCCCGTGTTTATCCCGAAGGCTTTTTTCAGGCGGGTTAATAGGTGTATAATGGGGTTTGTGTGGGCGCGAGGGACTCCGAGGGTGAGAAGGGTGTTCCTGGAGCGGAGTAGAGATAGGGGGGGACTGGCGCTGCCCAAACCTCTGTGGGTACTACTGGGCCGTCAAAGCAACGATGGTGCGCAAGTTGGTGATGGAGGGGGAGGGAGCTGCATGGAAGAGGCTGGAGACGGTGTCTTGTGTGGGTACAAGTCTGGGGGCGCTGGCAACGGCGCCGCTGCCGCTCCCTCCAAGGAGGTATACCACGAGCCCGGTGGTGGCGGCTGCCCTCAAAATTTTGGGGCAGTGGAGACGGCACAGGGGGGAAGTTGGGGCCTCGGCATGTACTCCAATACGGGGGAACCACCGGTTCGCACCAGGAAGAACAGGTGGAGGGTTTACGGGGTGGCACAGGGCAGGGATATGTAAGTTGGGGGACCTGTTTGTGGACGGGAAGTTCGCGAGTTTGGGTGAGCTGGAGGAGAAGTATGGGCTCCCCCCCAGGGAACACCTTCAGATACTTACACGTAAGGGCGTTTGCCAAGCGGCAGGTGGTGGATTTCCCGCGGCTACTGCCACACACAGTACAGGACAGGGTGCTCTCGGGGGGGTGGGTGGGAGTGGGGAAGATCTCGGAAACTTACCAGGTGATGCAGGAGGAGGAGGAGGAGGCCTCGGTGGTGGAGGTAAAAGGTAAGTGGGAGGAGGAGCTGGGAGAGGAGATTGAGGAAGGGACATGGGCAGATGCCCTGGGGAGGGTGAACTCTTCCTCATCGTGCGCAAGGCTCAGCCTCATACAGTTTAAGGTGCTGAACAGGGCACACATGACCGGGACAAGGATGTGCCGGTTTTCTGGGGGTGAGGACAGGTGTGTTAGGTGCTCAGGGAGCCCAGCAAGCCACACCTATATGTTCTGGGCATGCCCAACGCTGGAGGAATTTTGGAAGGGCGTCGCGAGGACGGTGTCGAGGGTGGTAGGATTCAGGGTCAAACCGGGCTGGGGCTCGCAATATTTGGGGTTGCAGAGGAGCCGGGAGTGCAGGAGGCGAAAGAGGCCGGTATTCTGGCCTTTGCGTCCCTGGTAGCCCGGCGAAGGATTCTTCTTCAGTGGAAGGATGCGAGGCCCCCAAGCGAGGAATTCTGGATCAGCGATATGGCGGGGACTGTAGAGGGTGAAATTCGCCTTGAGAGAGTCGGTACAAGGGTTCTTTAGGCGGTGGCAACCGTTCTTAGACTTTCTGGCAGAACGATAGAAATTGGTCAATGGCAGCAGCAGCTCGGGGTGGGGGTGGGGGGGGGGGGTTAGTTTATTACTGTTTTTGTTATTTACACTGATTAGTCACTGTTAAGTCGGGGTGTTAATGTTAATTTATTATTTATGTACAGGGGGGAGGGGGTATGGAGGGTTACTTTTCTGGACTGTGTTTTGTACTTAACCCTTTCGGGTTCTTTTTTTCTTCTCATTTTGTTATTGATATTTTATGAAAACTTTTAATAAAAATTTTTTTTTTTTTTAAAAGTTATTGGGGAGGACCAGACGGGATTCGTTAAGGGTAGGCAGTTGGTGGCCAATGTAAAAAGGTTGTTAAATGTGATCATGGTGCCCCCGAAGGTAGGGAGGTGGAGGTAGTGATCGCAATGGATGCAGAAAAGACTTTTGATCGGGTAGAATGGGAATATCTGTGGGAGATACTGGGACAATTCGGATTTGGGCAGGGCTTTATTGACTGGGTCAGGTTGCTGTATCAGGCTCCTGTGGCAAGTGTACGGACGAATAGGACATCGGACTATTTTAGACTGCACCGGGGGACGCCACTGTTGTTCGCTCTAGCTATAGAGCCGTTGGCAATTGCTCTGAGAGCCTCAAGTGGCTGGTCCTGGGGTGGGGGGGAGGGCGGGGGGGTGGAGCATAGAGTCTCGCTCTATGCAGACAATCTGCTTCTGTATGTATCGGACCCAATACAGGGGATGGAAGAAATCATGAAGATTCTAGGGGAATTTGGCCGGTTTTCGGGGTGTAAGCTAAATATGGGGAAAAGTGAGATGTTTGCGGCCCAGGCGAGAGAACAGGAGAGGCGATTGGGGGAGCTGCCGTTTAGATTAGTAGGGGGAAGCTTTAGGTACCTAGGCATTCAAGTGGCGCGGGAATGGGACCGGCTGCATAAATTAAATCTGGCCCGGCTGGTAGACCAAATGAAGGACGATTTTCGGAGATGGGACGCACTCCTGTTGTCATTAGCTGGGAGGGTGCAGACGGTGAAGACGACGGTCCTCCCGAGATTCCTGTTCGTGTTTCAATGTCTCCCCATCTTTATTCCGTGGTCCTTTTTTAAACGGATCAACAAAGTGATATCTGGCTTTGTATGGGTGGGCAAGACCCCGTGGGTAAGGAAGGTAATGCGGAGTCGGGGAGAGGGTGGGCTGGCACTGCCAAATTTTAGTTGTGGTTGTCACCACTAGCAGTATTATATATATTACAGCAAGGCACGTATAATAGAGGTAAATGGGTAAAGCCCTGCCTGCTGGCTCTGCCCAGTAGGCGGTGTATAAATGTGTGTGCTCACCGGTGCTGCAGCCATTTTGGTGGCAGCTACAGGAGGCACAACATCTTTGTTCAATAAAGCCTCGATTATACCACTACTCTTGCCCTTGTGGTAATTGATAGTGCATCAATTTATTGAGCAAAGATTTTTTAAATGATGGCTCTTCGCAAGAAGCCTGATCGCCTGCAGCTGAGCCGTCAAGCAGCCAACGCTGCGTCCACTTTTGACCACTGGCTAGCCTGCTTTGAAAGCTACCTCCGAACATCCGCTGAGGAACCCTCGGATGCGCAGAAGCTCCAAGTCCTTTATTCACGGGTGAGCCCTGACATTTTTCCTCTCATCCGGGATGCGCCCACTTACTCCGAAGCGATGGAGTTCCTGAAGGGACATTACTTTCGGCCAGTCAACCAACTATATGCCAGGCACCTCCTGTCCACGAGACAGCAACTCCCTGGTGAGTTTTCCTCCTTGCAAGCCACGTGCGGCCCGTGGGCGCCGCCATCTTCTTCTCCGCAGGCCACGTGCCCCATCTTTGATGCCGCCCGCCATGTGCGCCTCATGGGCGCCGCCATCTTCGGCGCCATTTTGGATGGCGCCTCAGGTCCCCTGCACGTCTGGCCGTTCATCGCCTGCCGGTACCTCCACCACCTCTGACCAGCCCGGGACCTCCCAGCATCTGCCGCGGCTCGCCTCGATCACCTTGGATCAGAATCGGCCCCGCAATTTCGCAACTGCAACTGCAACAACGACGGTGAAAATCGATGGGCACGAGACGATCTGCCTTTTTGACTCCAGGAGCACAGAGAGCTTCATCCACTCCACGATGGTAAGGCGCTGCTCCCTCGCGATACACCCCGTTACCCAGAAAATCTCCCTGGCCTCCGGATCCCATTCCGTGGAAATCCGGGGTACAGCATCGCGACCCTCACCGTCCAAGGCATAGAGTTTAGCAACTTCCGGCTCTACGTCCTCCCCCACCTCTGCGCTGCCCTGTTACTCAGCCTGGACTTCCAGTGCAGCCTCCAAAGCTTAACCTTAAAATTCTGCGGACCCCTCACCGTATGTGGCCTCACGACCGATCCACCTTCCTTGTTTGCGAATCTCACCCCGGATTGCAAACCTGTCGCCACCAGGAGCAGACAGTACAGTGTCCAGGACAGGACCTTCATCAGGTCGGAGGTCCAACGGCTTCTGCGGGAAGGGGTCATTGAGGCCAGCAACAGCCCCTGGAGAGCTCAAGTGGTCATAGTAAAGACTGGGGAGAAGCACAGGATGGTCACTGACTACAGTCAGACCATCAATCGGTACACGCAGGCGACCGAAGAATTGGTGCCAGTCCCGCGTGCGCGGTCAACGTGGCACCTGTCGGGGCCATTGAATGATGCCCACGCGGCGACTCTCCCGGTCGACCGGCAGAGTTCCCGTCGAGCTCCGCCGAGTCCTGCCAGCGTGATTCCCATATGGTTCCACTCGTCGGGAGCTCGGCGTCGCGGCAGCGGGGGCCGTCCTGGTGAGGAGGCGTGGGATCAGACTCCAGGGGCGGCCTCCACGACGGCCAGGCCTGCGATCAGAGGCAACCGATCGGCAGGTGCACACATTCCGGGGGAGGCGCTATCTTCTTCCGCGCCAGGCTGCTGTAGGGCTCCGCCATGTTGCACGGGGGCCAGCGTGAAAACGGCCGCCGCGCGCATGCGCGGACCCGCAGCCGGAAGTTCTGGGGCCCATATCGGCAGCCGGAGCTGCGTGAAGCACTCCAGCGCCGTGCTGGCTCCCTGTGGGTTGCAGAATCGCTGGGCCAAGAGGCTCTTTGACGCCGACGTGAAACATTCCGGTGTTAACGCCTGCGTCAATGCTTTGCTGCGATTTTGGAGAATCCCGGCCTTTATATTTATCACCCTCTGTGTAAAAAGACTTGCCTTGCACATCTGTTCTAAACTTTCCCCACGCACTTCAAACCTATGTCCCGTAGTACTTGACTCTCTTACCCTAGGAAAGTGCATCTGACTATCCACTCTGTCCATGTCACTCATAATCTCTATCAGGTCGCCTCTCAACCTCTGTCATTCCAGTGAGAATAGACCGAGTTTATATAACCTCACCTCATAGCTAATGCCCTCTATACCAGGCAACATCCTAGTGAACCGCTTATGTACCCTCTCCAAAGCATCCACACCCTTCTGGTAGTGTGGTAACCAGAATTGTACACAATACTCCAAATGTGGCCTAACTAAGGTCCAGTACAGCTGCAACATGACTTGTCAATTTTTATATTCAATGCCCCGAAGGCCAGCATGCTGTATGCCTTCTTGATCATCTTATCCACATGCGTTGCCACTTTCAGTGATCGATGGCCATGCATGCCCAGATCTCTCTGCCTGTCAGTACTCGCAAGAGGGCTACCATTTATTGTATACTTCCTACATACCTTGGACCTTCCAAAGTGCATTACCTCACAGTTGTCCAGATTAAACTACATCTGCCATTTCTCCGCCCAAGACTCCAACCAGTTTATATCCTGCCCTATCCTCTGTGGACAATTTTCCACAATGCTGAATGCATGCAAGTGTTGTAGCTGCACTGGAACAACTTAGCTGGAGGTGCAGCCAGATCTGGAGCACAGAACTACACCAGGATATTGTTGAGGCCCCTAACCTTTACTGTATCAAGTGTGCTCAGTCGTTTCTTTTTTCAAGTAGAATGAATTGAATTAGCTAAACCACTAACATCTGTGATGGTGAGGACCTTCTGAAGAGGCCAAGAAGAAACATCCACAAGGCACTTTTGACTGATGATAATTGTGATGCTTCAGCCTTGTATTTCACATTCAGGTGCTGGACTCCACCATCATTGAGGAGACTCCTCTTCCCATTATTTTATTTTATTTGTTCATGAGATGCTGGCTGGGTCAGCATTTATTTCCCATCCCTGAGGGTATTTAAGAGTCAATGATATTTACTTAATTAATTGTCTGCCACCATTATGAACTGGATGAATCTGACTGTTGAGCTTTGATAGAAACAAGATAAATCTAATCATAAGTTAACTTGAAGATGTTGATTTCCAAACTACAAAATGAAATTTTAAATCATTATAGAGCATTACAAGGATGTTGATATTTCTGACATAATGAAACAAGAAATGTTGCTTGTGGCTGTTTATTAAAGAAAGTGAAAAGTACATTATACATATTCTTTATTGTAGTGAAAATTGAGATAATTATATTGAATAAAAATGTTTAAAATTAAGAAATGATGGGAAAGAATAAGTAGAAATTACAGTTTTCAGTAGTTGAGATCTCTCGAACCAGGGGATATAGATCTAAAATTAAATGCTAAAATATTAATACAGGAAGCAGGAGAAACCTATTTACATGGAGAGTTGTGAGCTTGTAGAATACCGTTAGTTATTGAAGTAGAGACCATGTTAAGATTGAATATGTTAGGTGTATGTTAGGTAGATGGCCTGTGGTCGATGTGATGTAGGCCTCAAAGCAAGTCTGCCAGTGTTTGAAGGCTGCTGCCGCATTCACTGCGTGGGGGCTGATCCTCAGGCATTCTGGAATGATCCTGAGCTCCATAGTCCTTTTTAGGCACGCTTAATAAATTGTGGCGCACAAAGACTCCGTGAGACGAATAGAGTGAAGTCGATGAGGCTTTATTAAGCGTGTCTGTTCCCCAGCAGCCCGATAGTAAACTGGCCTGCGGGGGAAGGCACCGGCTTCTTATACTTCGCCTTCAGGGCGGAGTATGAGGTCAACGGCCAACCAGGACCCGGGATCTGTCAGCCAATGACATTAGGGCTTCCAGTCCCACATGACCCCCAATACATACTACCACACATGTAAGGTATGAAAGACTCCAAAGTAAACGGCATATAGCTATTTTAAATAATTGAGTTGGTTTCATGGCGCATCTGACTGAAATGCGACTGGTCCCATCATTTGAACCATACAAGAACTTCCACATAATATAAGGGTCTCAGTGCTTCATTAAAAGAAAACTCCCAAAATAAATAATTTTCCTTTTTTTTCTATACAAGGAACTGAAGTAATCCAGTTTAATCTTTTTCTCATTTGGATCATTACCATGGTACTTATGGAAGGAGTTGATCCATTGGTGGTCATTTTTCACAATTCTTTGGACTCTGGAATGGCTCCTACAGATTGGAGGGTATCTGACATAACCCCGCTGTTCAAAAACCCCGCTGTTCAAAGAGGGAGGCAGACAAAAAATAGGCAACTATAGACCAGTGACTTAACGTTAGGAGTAGGGAAGTTGCCAGAGTCCATTATCAAGGATTTCATAGCACAGCATTTGGAAAGCAGAGGTATAATCAAACAAAGTCAGCATGGATTTACAAAAGGGAAATCATGCTTGACAAATTGGGGCAGCACGGTAGCATTGTGGATATCACAATTGCTTCTCAGCTCCAAGGTCCCAGGTTCGATTCCGGCTTGAGGCACTGTCTGTGCGGAGTCTGCACATCCTCCCCATGTGTGCGTGGGTTTCCTCCGGCTGCTCCGGTTTCCTCCCACAGTCTAAAGATGTGCAGGTTAGGTGGATTGGCCATGATAAATTGCCCTTAGTGTCTAAGATTGCCCTTAGTGTTGGGTGGGGTTGCTGGGTTGTGGGGATGGGGTGGAGGTGTTGACCTTGGGTGGGGTGCTCTTTTCAGGAGCCGGTGCGGACTCGATGGGCCGGGTGGCCTCCTTCTGCACTGTAAATTCTATGATAAAAAAATCTACGAGAATTCTTTGAAAATGTAACTAGTAGAGTTGACCAGGGAGAACCGGTGGATGTGGTTTGTTTATTTTTCAAAAAAAAAAATATTTTTTTTGAAGTTTTTTAACACAATTTTTCTCCCTTATAAACAGTAACCCCCCCCCCCCCCCCACCGTAACAAAAAAAAAAGAAATTGTCGCTTCCGACATTGTCGGGGGCAGGGTCCCCTCCTCTCTTGCCTCATTAAAGGTCCTCACCAGTAGCGGGGCCAACAGGTCTGCGTACTTCCTGTAGACCTCCACCGGGAATCCGTCGGGTCCCGGGGCCTTTCCCGCCTGCATGCTCCCCAAACCCTTGCTCAGCTCCTCCAACCCAATTGGTGCCCCCAAACCAGCCACCTCTTGCTCCTCCACCCTTGGGAATCTTAGCTGATCTAGGAATCGTCTCATCCCCTCTTCCCCCGCTGGGGGCTGGGATCTGTACAGCTCTTCATAAAAGGCCTTGAATACCTCGTTTATTTTCGTCGCACTCCAAACCGTGGCTCCCCTTCCATCTTTGACTCCCCCTATTTCCCTCGCTGCCATCCTCTTGCAGAGCTGGTGTGCCAGCATCCGACTAGCCTTTTACCCATACTCGTAGGTCGCCCCCTGCGCTTTCCTCCACTGTGCCTCCGCCTTCCCTGTGGTCAATAGGTCAAACTCCACCTGGAGCCGTCGTCTTTCCCCAAGTAATCTTTCCTCCGGGGCCTCTGCGTATCTCCTGTCCACTCTCAAAATCTCCACCACTAGCCTCTCCCTTTCCATACCCTCTGTCTTCTCCCTATGAGCCCTAATGGAAATGAGCTCTCCCCTGATCACCGCCTTCAACGCCTCCCATACCACCCCCACCCGCACCTCCCCGTTGTCCAAGTACCTTTCGATACACCCCCTCATCTTCCCACACACCACCTCGTCCGCCAGCAGTCCCACATCCAGCCGCCACAACGGGCGTTGGTCCCTCTCCTCTCCCAGCGCCAGTTCCACCCAGTGCGGGGCATGGTCCGAAACGGCTATAGCCGAATACTCCGTCCCCTCCAGCCTCGGGATGAGCGCCCTACCCAGAACAAAGAAATCTATCCGGGAGTAGGCTTTGTGTACATGGGAGAAGAAAGAAAATTCACTGGCCTGCGGCCTTGCAAACCGCCATGGGTCCACTCCCCCCATCTGATCCATAAACCCCCTAAGTACCTTGGCCGTCGCAGGCCTCTTTCCAGTCCTTGATTTGGAGCGGTTCAGTGCTGGATCCAACACTGTATTGAAGTCCCCTCCCATTATCAGGCCTCCTATCTCCAGGTCTGGAATGCGCCCCAACATGCGCTTCATGAATCCTGCATCATCCCAATTCGGGGCGTAAACGTTTACCAACACCACCCACGTCCCTTGCAGCCTATCGCTCACCATTACATATCACCCTCCATTGTCCGCTACAATAGTCTTGGCCTCAAATGACACCCGCTTTCCCACCAATATTGCCACCCCTCTATTCTTCGCGTCCAGTCCCGAGTGGAATACCTGTCCTACCCATCCCTTTCTTAGCCTGACCTGGTCCGCCACCTTCAGGAGTGTCTCTTGGAGCATGGCCACGTCCGCCTTCAATCCCTTTAAGTGCGCGAACAATCGAGCCCGCTTCACCGGCCCATTCAGGCCCCTCACATTCCACGTTATCAGCCGGATTGGAGGGGCTCTCACCCACCCCCACGCCCCGCCGACTAGCCATCTCCTTTTCTGGGCCAGTCCCGTGTCCACGCCTCCCTCACCCTCCAGTCCCCCAGAGGGGGGACCCCCGTCCCGACCACCTCTTCTGTGTCCCATTCCCTTTCGGCCAGTGCAGCAGCAACCCTTTCCCCCCCCCCCCCCCCCCTTCCCCCCCTCCCCTCCCCCCCGTTAGACCCCTGTCTAGCTTTTTTGCTCCCCCATGTCACTCCCGTAAGTCAGCTGACGCCTGCTGACCCCGGCTTCCCCTGCCGTCTCATTGACCTCCCCGCCTGGGAGTCTCCCAATCCATATGCATTCCTTCATTCCCCTTCCCGCCTTTCCAAAGCCCGCTCCGTCCCCTCTGGCGCAGCTCATGTCACGGCCTTGTCTCTCTCCCCCAGCCCATGTAACATTTCCTGCGCGTGATTGACCCCCTATATACAACAACCATCACACATCAAACCCCAAAATATCCCCCCCACGCTCACAAACCCTCAGTTAGACTCCAACTTTTCGGCTTGTACAAAGGTCCACGCCTCTTCAGGCGTTTCGAAGTAATAGTGTTGTCCCTTGAATGTGACCCACAGTCGCGCTGGCTGCAGCATTCCGAATTTCACTTCTTTCCGGTACAACGCCGCTTTGGCCCGGTTGAAACCCGCTCTCCGCTTTGCAACCTCCGTGCTCCAGTCCGGGTATATTCGGATCTCTGCATTGTCCCACTTACTGCTCCGCTCCTTCTTGGCTCATCTCAGGACTCACTCTCTGTCCGTGAACTGGTGGAACCTCACCACCATCGCCCTTGGCGGCTCATTTGCCTGGGGCTTCTTCGCCAGCACCCGATGTGCCCCGTCCAACTCCAGCGGCCTCGAAGGGGCCTTCGTGCCCATCATCGCCTCGAGCATGGTGCTCGCGTATGCCCCGGCATCAGCCCCCTCCACTCCCTCAGGGAGACCCAGGATTCTCAGATTCTTTCTCCTCGACCTGTTCTCCAGGTCTTCGAATCTTCCCGCCCACCTCTTGTGTAGCGCCTCGTTCTGCTCCACTCTCACCGCCAGGCCCACGAGCTCGTCCTCGTTCTGACTGACTCTTTTCTGTACCTCCTGGACCTTAGCTTCGTGGGCCTTCTGGGTGATCCCGAGTCCTTCAATTGCTGAAAGCATAGGCGCCAACATCTCCTTGCGCATCTCCTTGCGCTGCTCCTCGAAGCAGCGCTTGATGAACTCCTGCAGCTCCCCTTTGTCCCTGGCCGCCGCCATTTTGTTTTCTTCCCCTCAATTCTCCCGTTGCTCCAGTGCCGCTCCTTTGGCCGTTACACTTCTGGTCCGTTTCATAGAAGTTGGAGGGGGACCTCTCTCTTCCCTTCCCCATGGGCTGCGTCAAAAAAAAAAAGTTCCGTTGGGGCTCCTCTAACGAGCCCGAAAGTCCGTGGTAGCGGGAGCTGCCGAATCGTGCGGCTTAGCTCCGCATGGCCGCAACCGGAAGTCGAGAGGGAATCCTTTTGGCAGCGTTCACTTCACCAGTCTGCCCCAAAAAGTCTATGGAAACTCCTGAAAAAGGTCTGGGAGTCCGTTCCAGATGGGACCTGCCGAATGCGCGACCTACTCCTCCATGGCCGCCACCGGAAACCTCGACCCTGCTTCTTCAATGGCCTTGGTAGAACTTTTCACAGTTGTTCCCTCTGCTGCTAGAATTCACCTTTGATAGAGTCAAGTCAGATTGCAGCTTTAAGCTTGCCCTTCCCCTGCCTGCATGCTGGAAGAGGCCCTGTTTATCCTGTTGCAGCCAAATCTTTTACTGTTTCTGCCGGGTCTGGTAGCCAAAAGACATGACATTCCTGGGGGACACTGTCAGGGGAATGCTGCAGTCTTCTTCCCACACCGGGAAATGTCAAACAAATGCCATGGGGGCCCTGTAAAAGAGCCCAAAAGTCCATTCCAAGCGGGAGCTACCGAATATGCGACCTAGCTCTGCATAGCCGCACCCGGAAGTCGATTTGGTTTATTTAGACTTTCAGAAGGCTTTCGACAAGGTCTCACGTGTTGCTCTCTTTGATTGGCTCTGAACATGGCGGTCAATATGGTCGCCTTCCTTAATCCTAATTATGTTTGCTCTCGAGTCGCCAGGTATCTTTCAATACCGCCACAAGGTTCAAACCTGAATACTGATCAAAGAGCCGGTACACCAGTTAGTTAGTTCAAACTAATACTATTTATTTACACACACAGTAATATCTACTCATGCACGAAATACTACAGACTAGACTATCACTACTGCTAAAGCCTATACTTAGCTTCCGGCGCCCACTCAGTCAGAGGAACAATGGCCGTTGTTCGGATCTGAGGCTGCTGGGGTCGAAGTGGTGAAGGGGAACAGCTAAGGTCGTCCGTCTGGTAGCGAGCGTTGACCTTGGACTTACTTGCTTCTGGTGCAGCTGGTGGACGGGTCTCTCCGCTGTGAGAGCCGAGTCCAAGAGAGCGATTCGCTCTTGGGGCCTTCTTCTTACACCCGAAGGGGGCTTCGCGCGCTTTTGGGTGGGCCTTGAACTTGGCCCCAATTAATTGGGCCGTATCTTGATCACTCGTATTGATCTTGACCAATAAAGGGGTGGGTGCCCTGATGGTTGGGCGTGTCCTAGGTGGACGTTGGCCTTGCTTTGTTTTCTGCTTTTGGTTTGGGGAACTGGCGCCACGAGGTCTGGGGCCAGATCGGTTACTTAAGTATCTTCCTTTGTTCCCAGAGATGGGCCATCCATATGCTAATGGGCCTACAGTTTCAGTCTTGTCTGGGAGCTACGGCTCCAATATGCAGACATGATATTGATCTGTGCCTGCTTGCTTTCTTAACATTGTCCATTTTTCCCTGCAATCTTTGCAAATGTCCATTTTGTATACTGGAAGTGGCCATCCCAGATGGCTACACACCCTCCTTGTGACCCTCAACACGAAGCGTGAACGATCAAATAACCGCGTCGTCTTTGTTTTCCTCCCAAGTTGGGCACCCGTAAGCACTTCACAGACTCTACACTGCTCTGTCCCATGAATTGCAACTTTTACCGAGATTAGTTGTGTACATACATCATTATAAAATTCCACGGGGCGCTATGACATTCAGGCATGCATTACAAAATAAAAAACTGGAACCTCTATCTATCCTTAACTAAACTATCCTTACTCAAACAATCAACAGAATTTACAACATTTTAAACTGTACAAATAGCAGGAACACAGGTCTCTCTGGCTTGGCAGTCAAGCACAGAGTTTTACATTTCTTATCATTGGAACGAACAAAACACACACAAAGAACCGGTGCACTTTACTTCACTTAAAGAGGTCAGGGGGGGTACCTTCCGCGCGCAACTGGAGGGATCCCGCTAAGATCTAACTGCAGAGCATGATGGTTGATTCATCTTTCCTTCTTTCTGCCTTCTTTTTTCTTCTTCTGAGGTTCCTGAGGTCCTGAAGTTCTATGGACACAAGCATAATATCTGTTATTATCTTGCTTAAGATCTCGTATGTCTGTCTGTCTGTCCTCTTATTGCCAATTACCCATTATAATTGGTCACCATCTGTGACTCCCTCATTTTTTATTTTTTTTAAACCAAATATTTTGGACAAGACATCCGAGAAAAAAACTGACACAGTGCGAGCCGTATCACAGCCTATGCGATCTACCATCCCAGTGTTCGAGGATGTAAATAGCACTTGGAAGCAACCTAAGGGATGCCATAAAGAAACAAAAGAGTTTTGAACTTAAAGAGCCAGAATGGGGTGCGTATGGGCTGCGGCGGGTAAGAATGGGTGGAATCCCCGGATAGGACAGTGACCAGTGCCGTGTGTGCTCTACCCGAGCGTAGCTGAACAGAGGGGGGTCCTCAGGCAGGGCGGGGACCAGTGCTGTTTCTCCACTGCCTGAGCGACCGGCAAGAACGGAACGAATATGTGGTCGTCGTGGGGGCTGTCTCTCGTGATTACCTTCAAATCAGGAGAGTAACTATGATTGGTTGTCTGCCGACAAACTAGTTCCTCTAACAGCTATTTGGCGTCAGAAGGGTTGTTCTGACTGCATCAAGATGTGGCGTGGGGCCATGAAAACTTTAAATTAACAAACAACATTTAACATTCACAATAACGAACAAACATACATTACAAACATGGTGCAGGTTCCATCAGAAAGGACACCATAACTCTCCATCGGTTCCTTTTTACCATCATCTGGACACCTCATTGCTCAGTGGCGAATAGAGTCGCAAAGGGATTCGTTTGGTGGGAGTCAGACTCTATGTCATCATCTTCTCCCGGCTGCCATACTCTTGACTGGAGTAGGTTTGCTAAAGCTGCTTGGGGCGAATTGGGGTCCATCTCATCATTCTGGATGAGTCTGAACGAATTGTCTCGGTGCCAGAATCTTGTGTCGAGGTTGGAGCTGCAATGTTTTAATCCATAATCGTCGGGCGTTGGGTCTAGGTCAGGGGCTTTATGTTATCTCGAAGTGGTCATTGGAATCATGTTTGGAATCGCTGGGCGTGGGGCCTGGTGCAGGGGTGTAATCGTAGCGTGGTGTGCTGGGGCTGTCGCTATCGCTGCCGTTGTCGCTGCTGGTTGAAGGAAGGGAGAGGCGTAGTCATACCTCTGGGGGTGGAGTCGAAGTCGTGTCTGAGGACGGGCTGGACTGGTTGGGGGAGGGTAGGAATACGTCATTTGTGGGTGGGATGTGCTTATCTGCTGCTGCAAGTGAGATGTGGTGTGCATGGTTGTTCTGCGAGCCATAAGCCTTAAGCTGGTTTATGTGAAACCATGCAGACTTGCCATTGGGATATGTGATCTTGTATACAGAGGGGCTGACTTTGTCAGAGATGGAGTACGGTCCGGAAAATTTGGGGGAAAGGAATGAACTGGGGTTGTATAGGGATAGCATCACTTACTGCCCTACAGCAAACTCGGTGGTGTGTACCGTTTTATCAAAGCAATCCTTACTTTGTTTCTTCCGTGTCCCAAGTCTAACAGCTGCTGCGAGCTGGGCTGCCTTTACATTATCAATAATCTGCTGTACTGCTTTTTCATGCGTGAGGGCGGTGACTGTGGGGCTGGCCAAATCCAGTCCTAATAAATACTCTGTCCCTTTCATGGGGCGTCCAGTCATGAGGGTGTGGGGGGTGTATCCTGTGGACGTGGATACAGTGTTTCTTATGAATATTAAAGCAAATGGGAGAACTGAGTCCTAGGTGCTATTGTGCTGTTGCACCATTTTCCTGAGGGTGGCTTTTAGAGTTCTGTTCATCCTCTCTACAATGCCGCTTGATTGGTGGTGGTATGCTATATGAAACTTTTGCTTTATTCCGAAAATTGTGAGGACGTTTTTCATCACTCGTCCTGTAAAATGGGAGCCTTGATCAGACTCTATACTGCGTGGGAATCCCCATCTTGTAAAGATGTGCTGTGTTAGGATTTTAGCTGTCGTTTTGACCGTGTCTGTCCTGGATGGAAAAGCTTCCACCCATTTTGTGAAGGTGTCGATGACCACCAACACATACTTAAAACTATTTCTGCAGGGGGGTAGGGGTCCCATATAATCTATTTGCAAATTCGTCCAGGGGCCATTAACGGTACGGGTGTGACTTAGCTCGGCATTTCTTGCATATCTGTCCGGATTGTTCTGGGCACAGATTAAGCAATTCTCAATGTAGTGAGTTACATTATTTTTTAAATCAGGCTACCAGCAGAGAAGTGGGCTAGGGTGGGTTCAATGCCCTGGTGTCCATGATTGCCATGGAACTGACAAATAATTTGGTTCCTGTCCTGGCTGGGGACTACATAAATGCCGTCTTTTAAAATCACACCGTCATGTGTGGTTATCGCGTTTTTAAACTTATCATAAGGGGCTGGGAAATTGCCTTTTAAAACTTCCCTGAGCTTCTCATCTTTTTGTGCCTTTGCCAAGTCTTGAATGTTGGTCTGTGAGACCTGAACCACGTGTACTGGGGCGCTTTCGGGGGGGTTCCAAAAGTGACCATGTCTGGAACCTGCCTTCGCGAGGGCATCTGCCTTAATGTTACCGGGGGTGGGGGGGGGGGGGGGGGGGAAAGAACGATGATGACTGCGAACTTTAATAATGCCGTATTTCCTATCTTTAGCTGTCTCTAGGATATGCCGGAGTAATGGGGCTGAGGGTAGGAGCTTTCCGTCTGCGGGAACAAATCCTCTAGTTTCCCACAGGGGTAGGAATTCGGTTAAACTGTTGCAGACATATAAACTGTCCGAATATATGTCGGCTGGGGTCGGAAACAAGTCGGGGTGATCTACAATGTACGCTTTGGCTGCCAGTTCTGCTGCCTGCGAGCCTAAGTGTCCTGGCAATTTCAACGAAATCTCTTCTAGGGCGTGTCCCTGCACGTCCTCTACATAAATGCCGCAACCGGTAATTTTTTTCCCATTTAAAACTGTGGAGGAGCCATCCACATAGATTCTAAGGGGTGCGCACGTGTCTGTGGGCTGGGGTCTCTGGGGTGTAGTACCTGCCTTCCTGGGAGCTGACTTTGGTATAAAGGGACCTGTATTATGATTTGTGGTGATGATCTCACACTCATGTGGGGTACCTGCATATTGTAAGTTATCGGCTAGGAAAGTGTGGGTCTTGGTTCTTTTAACTGCGATGTCCTGTCTCTGTAAAAGAAGGGTCCAACGGGCTGCACGGATATGGCTGACTGTGCCATCCTCAAGTCAGCCATGTAGTAGTAGCTGTGTTGGGGTGTGTTCAGTGAGAATGGTGATGGGGTTGAGTCCTGTAATGTAGGCGAAGTATTGTACTGCCAAGAAACTATGAGCAGGTGCCTTTCGCAGGCAGAAAATCCTTGCTCGACAGGATCTAACATGTGTGAGGCATATGCCACGGGGCCTAATCGGTCATGGCGTTCTTGGAGGAGCACGGCCAAAAGGGTTCGGTCGGTGCTTGCAACTTCAATTGTGTACAGGGAAAGTGGATCTGGGACCTGTGCTGAGGGATCTTTTTAATGCATCTACAGCATCCGTGTGCTGTGGAAGCCATTCCCAAGGTGCTTGTTTCTTGAGAAATTCGGATAGGGGCGCAGCTTTTGTGGCAAAACCGTCAATGTGGTATGGGCAGTAGCCAACCAGTCCTAGAAATGACCAGAGGCTGTTACGTTATGGGGAAGGGGCAATTTGATGATCGAGTCAATTCTCTTTTGCTCGATCTCGCGTTTACCATGTGTGATTACTGTACCCAAGTAAATCACTTTTTCCTGCAAAATTTGGGCCTTCTTGGGTTTGACTTTACATCCAATCTGTGGTAGGAGTCCTAAAAGTTCGGCGAGAAGCGAAATGTGCTCTCCCTTTGTGTCTGTCTGTCGTAGCAGATCATCTCCATATTGGACCAGACAATCGGGTCGAGAAAGTTTTGCTAATCCATTTGCCTGCTGTCGGTGGAAAATGGAGGGGGAGTTGTGGAAGCCTTGTGGAAGGCATGTCCACGTGTATTGTTGTCCCTGGAATGTGAAAGCAAATTTATATTGGCACGCTTTATCCAATGGAATGGACCAAAAGCTGTTGCTAATGTCCAAAACCGAATTTGTTTTTGACTGTAGTCCCTCTTTGTGCATGGTCTTGGGACTCGTGGCTACGGTGGGGGCTGCTACTGGGGTTACTTTGTTCAGCTCCTGGTAATCAATGGTCAGTCGCCATGATCCATTGGATTTCCTGACGGGCCTAATTGTTGCGTTATTCGTGGAGGCTACTGATCGCAGTACGCCTTGATCAAGCAGACTCTGTATTACCTTTGCGATTTCTCCCTCTGCTTCTTGGGGAAAACCGTACTGCTTTTGGGGTCTGGGGTCGGGATCTGTAATGTTCACTAAGCCAGCGATCTTGCCACAGTCGTGCTTGTGCTGTGCAAATGCTGCTTTGTGTTGCTGCAGGACTTCCTTAATTTCTTTATTCTGACTAATGGCTCGGGGGTTGAACCAGAAGTTTCCTACTGCGCTAATTCTGTTTTCATAGTCTCCAACTGTGAGCGTGGCGGGGGCTCGTGCTGCCTTTGCCATTCTCCATACACATTTATTTACCGGATCAAATGATAGGTTGTGGGAGCTCATGAAGTCAATTCCTAAGATGTGTTCGGCTGTTTGGGGTAGATCAACCAGAACAACGGGGTGTTTAGTTTTAATGTTCCCTATCTCGATTGCAACAGGGGCTGTGATGTGTCTCTGTTGTAAATGACCTGTAAAACCGCTGAGTGTAATGGTGTTTGGTGGTGGGCCACATGTCTCGCTGAAATATCGTAGAGGAATTGAGCGTGGTGCGGGACCCTCCTGTGTCCCAAAGAAATTCTATGGGGTGTCCCCAGACTGTGCCTGCCACTACCGGTCTACTGGACTTGTCCCAAAGGGTGTCGCAGACCCAAGTTGGGGAGCCCGAACACCGTCAGTCAGTGCCGTTCATATGCTAACACTGTGGATTGGCTTTGCCCTATTCTTATTTAGGGTGCCTGTCTGTTGGTTTCTCTGCTGCTTCTGGGGCGCTTGACATTCTCGTGCGTAGTGTCCTAATTGTCCACAATTGTAACACTCCTGGGATTTGGGTTGCTGTGGGCTGTTCCTGCCCTCATTTACCCATGCGGGGTTCTGGTGCGTCCTAACTGGATGCATGTCTGCCTGTTCTTCCTCGGTTTTAACAAATGCGGTTTTGCCTTGGATGGACTGTTCCCAAGTGCGGGACAATCTTTTCAAAACCCATTTCTCATTGTGGGCTTCGTCTGAGGCGTTGTAATTTGCGCAAGCTCTGTCCTGCCTCTGTCGCATGAGAGACTAGGATGCGAGTCCATTTGGCCATCTGGGGACAAATGGGCGCGGGCTAACTCTCCAAATACCACTGTAAAATAAATCCACAAGCATCCAGCAAACGCTGTGGGGTGCTCTGTCTTTTTCTGCCTACATTTGTTTAGGCCTTCTACGGGGTCTCCTTTGTTATAGCCGATCGCATCTAGGATCGCTGGGTGCATTTCTTGGAGTATGCCTCCTTCTACATTCTGTGGGTCGGGAAGGGCTGCCACGACTGAAGGGTCGAGGCTTAAAACTGTGAGCTTCACTTGCTCCTTTTCATCCAGGCCGTACATGGTCACCTGCTGTTTTACTCTTGCAAAGTAATAGTGGGGGTCCGATGTGGGTAGGAACGGTGTAATTTTATCACACACGTCCCGTAATTGGGTTACGGTTAACGGGGTTGTGTATAGGAAATCTGTGTCTCCTTCTGTTGTGGCCCTGCGCTGTGTGGTTACAGGGTTCATAAGGGTGTGTTCTGACTGTGCAGTCGGGGGTTGGGGTGCTTTTCGTTTTTGGGGTTTTTCCTGTGTACATGTTCCATGTACGTATCTGTGGGCAGTCTCATTTAACTCCTGCCAATCGTCTGTTTTCCTGGTCTAACTGGGGTCCAAATGTGCTCTGAAATCCATTCTGAACAGAAAGCAGTGATTGCAATTCTGCAATTTGCTTCCGGCACTTTGCGTGATCTACCGAGCTCTGCCTTTGTTCCGTTGTGAAAGTGTGGAGTGCTCGTAGGGCTGCTTTTAAATCGTTGCACTGTTTCTGCAACTGCTCAACTTGTTGTTCGGTTTCCTGTCTTACCAAGACTGCGCGTTGCGTGTCTTGGTAGGCCTTATCATATTGGGTCAAATGGGCGAGACAAGACTGGTGTGCCAGCTTGGCATCAGCCACCTACTTGTCCCTCGCTGCTAACTGCTCTCTCAATTCCCTGTTCTCCTTCTCAAATTCGCTCATATCGCCTTCACTATTCCTGTCTCTCTCCTCAATCTCTCCACAGAGCATTCTAACGACATCCTCTGTGCCTCACAATTGTGCCAAGCAGGACACGATTGCCATCGGCTTGCGAGCTTTCCCTAAGGTCTTCTTATGGATCTCTGTCAGGTTCTCCCACCAAGTATACCCTATCCGTCCGGGACCTGTTTCGTCATTGGCGCAGAATTCACTCCAAAGGGGCCATCCTTTCCCTTTGAGGTATTTTCTGATCTCTTCTTCCCATACGGGACACTGTTCTACTCTACTGGTTGCTGCAACCTCGAATTCCTGGGGGTTCATAAGGCGTTCCATTGCCTTCATTGCCATTTTCTCTATCTCTTGAGTTCTCTACGGAATTTGGAACAGGGGGTGATAAAGTGGTGATGTAAACACCGGTACGGCTTACGCTAATTTCCAGCTTACTAAACTCCCGACAGTTTTACGCAACAAAATCTCTCAGGTTTACCTTATATCCCTGTTAGTACGCATGCATTAACACACTTCCAAATCTTGGAGGTTTGATCAGTATTGTTCTTACACTTGTGGTTTTTCTGTTTCCAATTGGATTCCAATTCAAATTTGGGTAGGCCACTTCGAGGTTGAGTCCTGTCAGAGGTCACCAGTAAATGTTGTTCTCTTTGGTTGGCTCTGAATCTGGCGGTCGCATGGTCGCCTTCTTTAATCCTTTAATTATGTTTGCTCTAGAATCGCCAGGTATCTTTCGATACTGCCACAAGGTTCAAACCTGAATACTGATCAAAGAGTCGGTACACCAGTTAGTTAGTTCAAAGTCAATACTATTTATTTACACACAGTAATATTTACTCATGCACGAAAAACTACAAACTAAACTATCTCTAACGCTAACGCCTCTACTTAGCTTCGGGCGCCCACTCAGTCAGAGGAACAATGGCCGTTGTTCGGATCTGAGGCTGCTGGGGTCGAAGTGGTGAAGGGGAACAGCTAAGGTCGTCCGTCTGGTAACGAGCGTTGACCTTGGACTTACTTGCTTCTGGTGCAGCTGGTGGACTCTGCTGTGAGAGCCGAGTCCAAGAGAGCGATTCTCTCTCGGGGTCTTCTTCTTACACCCGAAGGGGCTTCGCGCGCTTTTGGGCGGGCCTTGAACTTGGCCCCAATCAATTGGGCCGCATCTTGATTACTCGTATTGATCTTGACCAATAAAGGGGTGGGTGCCCTGATGGCTGGACGTGTCCTAGGTGGACGTTGGCCTTGCTTTGTTTTCTGCTTTCGGTTTGGGGAACTGGCGCCGCAAGGTCTGGGGCCAGATTGGTTACTTATGTATCTTCCTTTGTTCCCAGAGATGGGCCATCCATACGCTAATAGACCTACAGTTTCAGTCTTGTCTGGGAGCTGCAGTTCCAATATGCAGACATGATATTGATCTGTGCCTACTTGCTTTCTTAACATTGTCCATTTTTCCCTGCAATCTTTGCAAATGTCCATTTTGTATACTGGAAGTGGCCATCCCAGATGGCTACACACGCACAATCTGAAGTTAAAGCGCATGGGATTGCGGGTAGATAGAAAGTTGGTTAGTAGACAGGAAGCAAAAAGTTGGAATAAATGGGTCTTTTTCCGATTAGCAGGCGGTAACTAGTGGGGTGCCGCAGTGATCTGTGCTAGGACCCCAACTGTTCACATTATATATTAATGATTTGGGCGAGGGAACTAAATGTATTACCTTCAAATTTGCCGATGATACAAAGTTGGGTGAGAGAGTGAACTGTGAGGAGGATGCAGAGATGCTTCAGCGGGATTTGGACAGGCTGAGTGAGTGGGCATATGCATGGCAGATGCAGTCTAATGTGGATAAATGTTATCCACTTTGGCAGCAAAAATAGGAAGGCAGACTATTATTTGAATGGGTGCAAATTGAGAGAAGTGGATACTCAGCGAGCCTTGGTGTTTTTCTGCATCAGTTGCTGAATGTCAGTGCACAGGTACAGCAGGTAGTAAAGAAGGCAAATGGCATGTTGGCCTTCATAACAAGAAGATTTGATTAGAGGAATAGGGATGGTTTATTGCAATTGTATAGGGCATTGGTGAGGCCACACCTGCAATATTGTGTGCAGTTTTGGTGTCCTTATTTGAGGAAGGATGTTCTTGCTTTGGAGGGAGTGCAGTGAAGGTTTACCAGGCTGATTCCTGGGATGGTGGGATTATGAGGTGAGACTAAGTTGGCTAGGATTATATTCATTGGAGTTTAGAAGAGGGAGATGGGATCTCAGAGAAACTTATAAAATTCTAACAGGATTAGACAAGGTAAATTCAGATAGAATTTTTCCGATGGGGTGAGTCCAGAACTAGGGGTCATAATTTGAGGATAAGGCGGAAACCTTTTCGAACTGAGGTGAGGAGAAATTTTTTCACCCAGAAAATGGTGAATCTGTGGAATTCACTACCACAGAAAGGAGTTGAAGCCAAAACGTTGTGTAATTTCAAAAAGTAATTAGATATAGCTCTGAGAGCTGAAGGGATTAAGGGATATGGGGGACAAGACAGGATCAGCATATTGAACTTGATGATCAGCCATGATCGAAATGAATGGCGGAAACAGGCTTGAAGGGCCAAATGGCCTCCTCCTGCTTCTCATTTCAATGTATGTTTCTGTGTTAGGTAAAGGTAAAGTCGCCATAGTCCCAGATGACCACAGGCAGCTTTCCCCTTTGAGGGGGGAGAGCTGACTGGTGGTGATTTAACCTGAGGATCACCACACCTCAAGCGAGGGGCAAGGCTGAGATGGCAGCCTTCATGAATATGTTTCTTTGTATGGTGTGACTAATGATGCTGGGGCATTTAGACAGAGGGGGAAATGAAGAGAAGATGGGTGAGTAACGTTTTTGCTGTACTAGCCATTGTGCATAGTAAGCAAACATTCTTTACACCAACTCTCATATACGGTCATTTGTGCATTGAAGTTTGAAGTCCTCGGAATCTTTGCCTTGTGAATCAGGAACAATAAGTGGATAGCACTGTGGCTTCACAGCGCCAGGGTCCCAGGTTCGATTCCCCGCTGGGTCACTGTCTGTGCGGAGTCTGCACATTCTCCCCGTGTCTGTGTGGGTTTCCTCCGGGTGCTCCAGTTTACTCCCACAGTCCAAAGACATGCTTGTGAGGTGGATTGGCCATGCTAAATTGCCCTTAGTGTCCAAAAGGTTTAGGAGGGGTTATTGGGTTACGGGGATAGAGTGGAAGTGGGGGCTCAAAGTGGGTCGGTGCAGACTCGATGGGCCGAATGACCTCTTTCTGCACTGTATGTTCTCTGTTCTCTTCTTTATAATCAGTGAGCACTGTACCCCCAAAAGAGGCTGAATTCACATCAATGAAGCCCAACACAAAATCAACTCATCTGTGTTCGATTACTCAATTAGGCTGGAGAGAGTCACTAATAAAATATTCCAACATAAATATTATAGCCTCCTTAATTGCTGGTTTATATTATAGATTATTATTAAAAAAACATACATGCTGTAACCACTTTAACCACTTGCAGATTAATGGATATTGTGTGCTGTAAATGCAAGCTAATAGGCACCAACTTAAATGTTAATGAGAACATTCCATTAATAGAGCATTTGCTTAGATATTGATCAGCATATTCTACTGGGATTTTGGACAATGGGAATATTCTGTTCCCCATCAAAGTATTCTTCAAAAGGCTACAATTTGAGCGGGAAATTCCTGTTGTATTATAGTTTTTAGGTGGGAACAGGAGGACAAAAAGAACAACGGGGGCTGGATTCTCGGCACCCCGGTGCCGAAATCGTGTCTGCCGCCAGGGTGGAGAATCCAGTTCCACGCATGGAATCGGGACCTGCACCGCTCGTTGGTTTGGAAGGTGCTGTCCAAGGAACCTTGGCGAATTATTGCAGAGCATCTTGTAGATGGTACACGTGACTGCCACTGTTCATTGATGGTGGAGGGTTTGAATTTTTGTGGAAGGGGGAGCAATTATGCAGGCTGTTTTGTCATGGATGGTGCTGAGCTTCTTGAGTGTTGTTGAAGCTGCACTCATCCAGGCAAGTGGAAAGTATTCCATTACACTCCTGACTTGTGCCTTGTAGATGGTGGACAGGCTTTGCGGGGGGGGTCAGGAGGTAAGTTACCGCCCTTAGGATTCCTAGTCTTTGACCTGCTCTGGTAGCCACAGTATAAATGTGGCTAGTCCAGTTCAGTTTCTGATCAATGGTAACCCCCAGGATGTTGATTGTGGGGGATTCAGCGATTGTAATGTCATTGAATGTCAAGGGCGATGGTTAGATCCTCTCTTATAGGAAATGGTCATTGCCTGGCACTTGCGTGGCGCAAATATAATTTGCCACTTGTCACCCCAAACCTGGATATTGACCCTTGCTGCATTTGGACATGGACTGCTTCATTATCTGAGGAGTAACAAATGGTTCTGAGCATTGTGCAGTCATCCGCAAACATCCCCACTTCTGACCTTATGCTGGAAGGGAAGTCATTGATGAAGCAGCTGAAGATGGTTGGGCCCAGGACACTACCCTGAGGAACACCTGAAGTGATGTCCTGGAGCTGAGATGATTAACCTCCAACCACCACAACCATCCTCCTTTGTGCCAGGTATGACTCCAACCAGCGGAGAGATTTCCCCCTGATTCCGATTGACTCCTGTTTAGCTAGGGCTCCTTAATGCCATACTCAGTCAAATGCTGCCTTGATGTCAAGGCTGTCACTATCACCTCACCTCTGGCATTCAGCTCTTTTGTTCATGTTTGAATAAAAGCTGGAATGAGGTCAGGAGCTGAATGCCCCTGGCAGAAACCAAACTGAGAGTCTGTGAGCAGGTTATTGCTGAGCAAATGCCGCTTAATAGCACAATCGATGACTCTATCCATCACTTTACTGATAAAGGAGAATAGACTGATAGAGCAGTAATTGGTTGGGTTCAATTTATCCTGTTTCCTGTGTACAGAACACACCTAAGCAATTTTCCACATTGCCAGGTAGATGCCAGTGTTGTAGCTGTACTGGAACAGCTTGGCTAATGGTGTGGCAAGTTCTGGAGCACAAGTCTTCAGTATTATTGCCGGAATTTTGTCAGAGCCCATAGCCTTTGCAGTATCTGGTGCCTTCAGCTGTTTCTTGATATCATGCATTGGCTGAAGACTGACCGAGATAGATCATCCACTCGGCACGTCTGGCTGAAGATTGTTGCAAATGCCTCAGCCTTGTCTTTTGCACATATATGCTGGGCTCCTCCAACATTGAGGATGGGGATATTTGTGGAGCCCCCTTCACTGAGTTGTTTAATAGTCCACCACCATTCACTGGATGTGGCAGGACTGCAGAGCTTAGATCTTAGACCTTAGATCTGATGCAGTCGTTGTGGAATCGCTGAGCTCTGTCTATTAATTGCTGCTTCTGCTGTTTGGCCCACAAGTAGTTCTGTGTTGTAGCTTCACCAGATTGACAACTAAATTTTCGGTATGCCTGGTGTTGCTCCTGGCTTGCGCTCCTGCACTATTCATTGAACCAGGGTTGATCCCCTGGCTTGGTGATAATGCAGAGTAGGTAAAAAGCCAGGTCATGAGGTTACGGATTGTGTTTGAATACAATTCTGCTGCTGCTGATGTCCCACATCACCTCATGGATGCCCAGCCTTGAGTTGCTAGAGCTGTTCAAAGTCTATCCCATTTAGCAGGCTGTAGTGCCACACAACACGATGGAGGGTATCCTCAGTGTAAAGACGGGACTTTGTTTCCACAAGGACTCTGCGGTAGTCACATCTACTGATACTGTCATGAACAGATGCATCAGCAGCAGGCAGATTGGTGAGGATGAGGTCAAGTATGTTTTACCTCTTGTTGGTTCCCTCACCATCTGCTGCAGTCCCAGTCTAGCAGCTATGTCCTTTAGGACCTGGCCAGCTTGATTTGTGGTGGTATTATCGAGTCACTCTTGGTGATGGACACTGAAGTCCCCCACCCTGACATATTCTGTGCCCTTGCCACCTTCAGTGCTTCCTCCAAGTGGTGTTCAACATGGAGGAGCTCTGATTCATCAGCTGATGGTGGCCGGTCCGTGGTAATCAGCAGGAGGTTTTCTTGCCCACGTTTAACCTGAAGCCTTGATGTTGAGGACTCCTCGGGCAACTCCCTTCTGACTGTATACCACTGTGCCGCCACCTCTGCTGGGTGTGTCCTGCCAGTGAGACAGGACAGAAATGGTGATAGTGGTGCCTGGGACATTGTCTGTAAGTATGATTCTGTGAGTATGACTATGTCAGGCTGTAACCTGAGTAGTCTGTGAGACAACTCTCCCAACTTTGGCATAAGCCCCCAGATGTTAGTAAAGAGGACTTTGCAGGGTTGACAGGGCTGGGTTTGCCGTTGTCATTTCCGGTACCTGGGACCTCGACAAACTGGCGCCTATACTCACCACGAGGCAAAGGTAGGCTTGCAAATGCAGCAAACAGCAGTTTTGATTGGCAGCCATCTTGCGAAAGGAGCCGCACATGCGCAGTTGCCCAGAAGACGCGAACCGGCAAAACAGTGTTTTGCGCATGCGTGAGAAGCCGTGCATGCGCAGTTGCGCAAAGAGTGCACAATAAAGGAAAAGCGATCTGCGCATGCGCAATCCATTCCTACGTTCTACGTGACTAGTGTCCACGCCCACTGAAAGGAGAAAGGCCCAAAAATAAGGAAAACATTTTTTAAAGCCGTAAAACACAATTATTTCACCTGGAACGACAGCACAATGCCTGAACTTCGACCAGTAGCTGAAAGTAACCTCCGCAGAACCCTGCAACAAGCAGTTAGCACCGCCCAAAGAAATGATTTGATCCTTGAAGACTACGACTCAGACATTAATTTCTTCTTTGGACATCGCGAGCACAATGACAGCTCCGACACAGAAAGTGATGATATGGTCCTTGAAGACTACGACTCAGACGATGATTTAATCATTGGACGTGGTGACCTCAGTACCAAATCCGAACCGCAATGAGACGTGTTGTACAGTGAAGAATCTGACACAGACATGGACGAGTTCTTCGGATTTGAGGATTCTCAGCGCAGCACAGACGACATCCTAACCCAGAAGTACAGGATTCTGCTGCAGCCTGATGCCAAGAGACAGAGAGCGGTACAAGCCCACAGAGAGCGGCCCGATGCCAAAAGACAGGGAGAGATACAACCCACAGAGAGCGGCCTGACACCAAGAGACAGAGAGCGGTACAAGCCCACAGAGAGCGGCCCGATGCCAAAAGACAGAGAGAGATACAACCCACAGAGAGCGGCCTGACACCAAGAGACAGAGAGAGGTACAAGCCCACAGAGAGCGGCCTGATGCCAAAAGACAGAGAGAGATACAAGCCCACAGAGAGTGGCCTGATGCCAAACCAGTGGTCCACACACCACGAAGAGTCCCCGACTCCACACAGAGAGTGGTCCGCGCACCACGAAGAGTCCCCTACTCCACACAGAGAGTGGTCCACGCACCACGAAGAGTCCCCGACTCCGCACAGAAAGCGATGACAGACTCCACAGCGAGACCACTGCACGTCTCCACACAGAGAACACAGAAAGACTCCACAGCGAGACCACTGCATGACTCCATTTAGAGCGCACAGATCGACTCCACAGTGAGGCCACTGCATGACTCCACATAGGGAACGATGCCAGACTCCACACAGAAAGCGGTACAAGCCTCCACAGCGAGCTCGTTGACAGACTCCACGAAGGAAGCAACGCAAGACTCCAGAGCGCAGTCCTTGCATGAACAAGACCATGACGGTCTAACAACCTAATCTGAGCAACCAGCAGCAGACGATGCAAGTCTGCCACGCTCCAGTGCATAGCAAGACGACTATGACAATCTACCACGCTCACGTGAACAACAGAAAGACTATGACAGTCTACCCAGATTATTTGAGCCACCAGAAGAAGACTCTGACAGTCTACCCAGCTCATCTAACCGACAAGAAGACACTGAAGGTCTACCCACTGTATGTGCGACAAGTGACAATGGCTTCACAATTCACATACAAGATGTGCGACATCTCAGCGAGACTGACAGACCTCAGCTAGTATGTACAGAGGCACTCGACAATCAAAGTGAGGCTACTAGTGACTCCAGTGGCACCACATTAATTCAAACCTCATCCACTCGAGCATCTCCACAAAAAAATGCATTCCTGAACGTTTTGACTCCGGAAGGGGAGCATCAAGACATCTCAGATGATTCAAATGACACCTCAGCTGATTCAGGTGAACCAGAAAGGACTCCAGACGGGGAGCATCGACAAGCTAAAGATGCTTCCAGTGCACTGGACATGACTCCAGACTGGGAGCGTCGAGGAATCAATGAAACAGCAGATGCCACAAAGGACACTGACACAAGTAACTTTGTGAAGGACTCGAATTCTCCACTCGGTGTGGTCATTGAGCGCAACAAACATAACAAAACTTCCGAAAACAACAACAAAGACAACAACAAAAAGCGTACCAAAGGCACCAATGTCAACAACAAGCACGACAAAAACAACAACACTGGAACAATGACTGGTACGACATGGTACAACTCTGAAAATGCAGGACACAGTAACAGCTCAGCTCCTAACACTGGCAAGAGTACAGCCATACCATGGCATGACAGCAAATCTCACCGATTCAAGTTTGCTCCACTACGAACAAGCAAACCAGCTTTCAACGCAGATGATATTCTGCATCGCTACCACAAGCATAGAAAAAAAGAGTCCAAATCAGACAACAAAGTGATTTGACCACCTTATATTTTTAATAAACAATTTTAATGAGGTATTTTTGGCATTACAAACAGCAACAATATAAAAACAATGTACAAAGACCAATAATCATAGTGCAATCACCGGCTCCCATCCCGCCCAGACCCACCTAATTAACCCCTATTCTACACTACCCTAAACCCCCCTCCGCCCCCCACCCCCCAACCCCCCGCTCCCCCGCTGACGGTTAATTCTCTGTGAAGAAGTTGATGAATGGTTGCTACTGTGGTGATATACATCACTGTAAGTACACAAAGGGTTAATGTACATACACTACACCTAGCTAGACACTAGAGGGAACACCAGAGACATGACACACAGACAGTCAACCAATAGGTCAGTAAGATAGGACACGACCAATGGGCAGTCACGATACACACAGAGGTGACACTACCATAGGAGGGCATTACACCAACCCATATATAAGGACACAGCACACATGATCTTCCTCTTTCCCGTAGAGACACTCAGTGAGTACAGACACAGGGTTGATTGAATATCACACACACCACGTGGATTGTAGCAGACTGGTTTGTCAATCTGAGCAGCTATAGCAGGATTAACAGTAGAGTCAAATCCAAGTAGGGGAATTGTCAATAGTTTAATAAACGTGTTAAAGCTATCTCCAAGTCTGAACCTTCCTTTGTCAGAGTGCACATCAAGGAAGCAGCTGAATGTTTTGACTCCGGAAGGGGAGCATCAACACACCTCAGATGATTCAAGTGAACCAGAAATGACTCCAGACGGGGAGTGTCAAGAAACCAAAGCGGATTCAGGTGAACCAGAAAGGACTCCAGACGGGGAGCATCGACAAGCCAAAGATGATTCCAGTGCACCGGACATGACTCCAGACTGGGAGCACCGAGGAATCAATGAAACAGCAGATGCCAAAAAGGACACTGACACAAGTAACTTTGTGAAGGACTCAAATTCTCCACTCAGTGTGGTCATTGAGCGCAACAATTGTAACAACAAAACTTCCGAAAACAACAACAAAGACAACAACAAGAAGCGTACCAAAGGCACCAACGCCAACAACAAGCACAATAAAAACAACAACACTGGAACAACGACTGGTACAACATGGTGCAACTCTGCAAATGCAGAACACAGTAACAGCTCAGCTCCTAACACTGGCAAGAGTACAGCCATACCATGGCATGACAGCAAATCTCACCGATTCAAGTTTGCTCCACTACAAACCAGCTTTCAAGGCAGATGAGTTTGCTCCACTACGAACAAGCAAACCAGCTTTCAATGCAGATGATATTCTGCATCGCTACCACAAGCATAGAAAAAAAGAGTCCAAATCAGACAACCGAGTGATTTGACCATTTGAACACCTTATATTTTTAAGAAACAATTTTAATGAGGTATTTTTGGCATTACAAACAGCAACAGTATAATAACAATGTACAAAAAACAATAAACATAGTGCAATCGCCGACTCCCATCCGGCCCAGTCCCGCCTTATTGACCCCCTATTCTACGCTACCCTAACCCCCCCTCCCACACCTCTCCCCACACACCCCCCCACCCCCCCCCCCCCGCTGATGATTAATTCTCAGCGAAGAAGTCGGTGAATGGTTGCCACCTCCGGGCAAACCCTAACAGTGACCCTCTCAAGGCAAACTTAATCTTCTCTAGGCCGAGAAAGGTCGCCATGTCAGTTACCCAGGTCTCCGGCTTCGGGGGCTTTGAGACCCTCCAAGCTAGCAGTATCCGTCTCCGGCCTGCCAGGAAAGCAAAGGCCAGAACATCTGCCCCTTTCTCTCCTGGATTCCCGGGTCTTCCGACACCCTGAAAAACGCCACCAATAAGTTGAATGAGCCGCCAAGGGCAGTGATTATCTATTTTCACAGATACCACTTGAAGGAGAAGGTATTGAACTGGGTAAAGAAGGAGCGGGAGGTGCAATGGGCTGGTGCCAAGGTTCATATCTATCAGGGCTTGACGGTGGAACTGGCAAAGCGGCGAGTGGCTTTCAGCCGAGTGAAGGTGGCATTGTACGATAGTGGAGTGCGGTTTGAAGTGGTGTATCCAGCAAAGCTAAAGGTGACCTACAACTCCAGAGACCTTTATTTTGAGACGGTGGAGGCAGCGGAGGCATTTATGAAGGTAGAAGGCTGGGACGGAAGTAAAGAGTGGGAGAATGCATATATGTGGATAATGTTCCTACTTCATACTGATATAGAGGTCAAAAGTTTTTTGCTGTTGGCCGCCACAGTGTTGGAGGAGGTCTGACGACAGGGGGAATGGAGAATGGGGTGGTGTCAGCGATTTCTGGGGTGATTCTGGGAGAAGAGAAGGCACCGCTGGAGGGGAATAAGGCAAAGTGGGAGGAGGAGTTGGGAGAGGGCATGGAGGGCATGGAGGATGGGTTGTGGTGTGAGGTGCTCCGGAGGATAAATGCCTCAACTTCATGTGAGGTTGGGGCTGATACAGCTGAAGGTGGTGTCGAGCGCGCAACTCAGAAAGGCGAGGCTGAGCCGACTCTTTGAGCGAGTAGAGGATGTTTGTGAGCGTTGCGGGAGGGGCCCCCACAAACCACGTTCATATGTTTTGGTCCTGTCCAAAGTTGGAGTGGTATTGGAGGGAGATTTTCAGGTTAATTTCGAAGGTGGTACATGTGAGACTTGAGCCGGGTCCTCTGGAGGCCATATTCGGTGTATCAGATCGGCCGGGGTTGGAAGCGGGTGCGGTGGCAGATGTTTTAACCTTCGCCTCGCTGATCACCCGAAGGCGGATCCTGTTGGGGTGGAGGTCAGTCTCTCCACCCTGTGCCCTGGCGTGGCCATGGGGGATCTGTTGGAGTTTTAATACTCAAGAGGGTGACGTTTGAGTTGAGGGGAAGGATGGCAGGGTTCTACAATTCATGGGCTTTGTTCATTATGCACTTTCAAGAATTGGATCACATCAAACATTAGGGGGGGCAGGTTGGGGTGGTGTGGGGGCTTGGGGTGGGGGGATGTTGGACTGTGTATGTTGATGGTAACTATGTATGGGTGGACGGTGGATTTCTGAATCCTTTTCATATCATAGAATTTACAGTGCTGAAGGAGGCCATTCGGCCCATCGAGTCTGCACCCTACCCTACCCAAACCCACATCTCCACCCTATTCCCATTACCCAGTAACCCCACCCAACCCAACACGAAGGGCAATTTTGGATACTAAGGGCAATTTAGAATGGCCAATCCACCTAACCTGCACATCTTTGGACTGTGGGAGGAAACCGGAGCACCCGGAGGAAACCCACGCACACACGGGGAGAACGTGCAGACTCCGCACAGACAGTGACCCAAGCCGGGAATCTAGCCTGGGACCCTGGAGCTGTGAAGCAATTGTGCTATCCACAATGCTACCGTGCTACAGTGTTCTTTGATGTTTGTATTTAAAATGTTGAGGGTTGTTTGGGGGTTGGTGGGAGGGAGGAATTGTTGGCCAGGGGATTGACATTGTATTTGTTACTGTTGATTGTTTGTTGGTGGATGTAAATTTGGCTGAAAATGTGAAAAAGAGAGAGAATAAAAATATTTATGAAAGAACGTGTCCAACATCGCAATAGTTTGCTGACAGTTGTGCAGCTGGCTGGGGGACTTCTGCCAGCGCCAGACGGAGTAGCAGGAGCTGGCCAGGAGGTGGGCTGTGGGGTCAGGGTGGACGGGCAGGGAACACCATTGCCGCAGCAACAAGGCAGCCATGCAGCTGCACACACCGCTAACAGCCCACTATGAACTAAGGGCCATGGGTCGTATAGGTCCCCCCACTAGGCCACCTCCCTAGTTGCCCTCTGGCCCCAGCCGACCCATCAGCTGTATGGGGGCGCTCCAGCACAACCAGTGCTGTCTTGTTGGCTGGGGTGAGTGTGTGTGGGGATTGTAATGTGTGGTAACCTTTATTAGGGTCACAAGTAGGCTTACATTAACAATGCAATGAAGTTACTGTGAAAATCCCCTAGTTGCCACACTCTGCCGCCTGTTCGGGTAAACAGAGGGAGAATTCAGAATGTCCAATTCATCTAACATGCACGTCTTTCGGGACTTGTGGGAGGAAACCGGAGCACCCGGAGGAAACCCACGCAGACACAGGGAGAATGTGCAGACTCCGCACAGACAGTGATCCAAGTCGGAATCGAACCTGGGACCCTGGATTGGATTTGTTTATTGTCACATGTACCAAGTGTGGTGTTGGGCGTTCTGACACACAGATGAGCCAACACAGTTGTATATGGTACAACGCTATTTTATTTAAACTTTCTATGTACAGTTTTGTCTTGATACTTTGCACGTGGGGATTCCCTGTTTGTGATGTTAAAACAGGTCGTGTCCGTGTCCTTGTCCCCAGACCTACTGTCCACCAGGTGTCGTGTTCGTGCTTTTATATGGTTCCTGTCTTTGTGTGTGATTGGTTGTGGTGTTGTGTGTTCTGATTTGTCTGTTGGTGTGTCCATCATGATGTGTGTGTTTGAATATCATGACATCCCCCCTTTTTACAAAGATATGTGCCTACGTGGTAATAAATATAATCGTGTCGTGAGTGCATCTAAGATTGTGTGTGTGTTGTGTACAGCATGTGCATATGACGTAACTATTTACATGGGGCGATGTCGGGTGCGTCACATCAACAAGATTGTACCATAACAGAACATGAATGCGAACGAGAAAAAAAAACTTGAACAGTGGTCCAGTCAGACGATATCTGGAACGATAAACAACAACAGGTTATAATACAGAAGTGTGTAACTTTTTGAACATATGAACGGTGTTATAAGTCCAGTCTAATGGGCTTGCGACGAGTTCGGGTTGACCGCCTCAAGGGTGGTCAAGAACCACCGGCTGATGTGCAAGCGTGGCCATGGGTGGCGATGGAGAGGGTGTGATCTGCGGCAGCTCCACAAAGTCATCCTCGGAAGACTGTTGAGGATCTGGCGTGTGTGTACTGTGCGGCGGCTGCGAGCGTGGAAGTCGGCGAAGGGCACGCCGATTGCGGCGACGCACTGAACCATCTGGCATGCGAATCAGGAACGAGCGGGGAGCCACACGTCGGAGGACTTCGGCCGGTGCTGACCAGCCACTATACGGTTGATGGACGCGTACTTTGTCTCCGGAGGACAGGGGGGGGCAGGTCCGTCGCTCGTGTGTCGTACTGACTTTTCTGGTGATCACGCTGCATTTGCATGTTATGAAGAACCGTCTCATGGTCCGTTGTTGGTGCCAGGATGGATGGTACCGTCGTCCTGAGGGAGCGACCCATTAGGAGCTGCGCTGGCGAGAGACCCGTGGAAAGCGGGGCCGATCGATAGGCCAGCAAGGTGAGGTTAAAGTCCGATCCGGCAGCAGCCGCCTTGCACAGGAGCCGCTTGGCAATGTAAACGCCCTTCTCTGCCTTCCCATTCGACTGTGGATGTAGAGGGCTGGATGTCACATGAGTGAAACCATATGCTGCGGCAAAGGACGACCATTCACGGCTGGCGAAACAGGGTCCATTGTCTGACATGACAGTCCTTGGAATGCCATGGCGAGCAAATGTTTCCTTGCAGGCCCCAATGACTGCGGACGACGTCAGATCATGTAGAAGCATGACTTCCGGGTAGTTTGAGAAGTAATCTATAATAATGATGTAATCTCTGCCGAGCGCATGAAATAGGTCAACACCCACCTTCGCCCAGGGGGACGTCACCAACTCGTGTGGTAGAAGCGTCTCCGGAGGTTGCGCCGGCTGAAACCTCTGACAGGTTGTGCAATTGAGCACCATGTTGGCTATGTCTTCATTAATACCCGGCCAATGTACCGCCTCTCGGGCCCTCGTCTGCATTTTTCGAAAATTATAAAAATGCGGGCACTGCCTTTTGAGCCACCCTTCCGCCATGTGGCGCATCACTCGCTGTAGAAGGGGGTCAGTCGCCATCTCTGCGCGTATGTGGGCCAGACTTGGGTCATCAGCTGGCAGATTTGCTGCTGTCAGAGTCACGTGTGCCTCAATTTGACGCACGAACCCCTCCGCATCTGATGGTGTGCTCACTGCTCGGGAGAGCGTGTCCGCCACGATGAGATCCTTCCCCGGAGTGTAGATCAGTTCGAAATCATACCTCCTGAGTTTAAGTAAGATGCGCTGGAGGCGAGGGGTCATGTCGTTCAGGTCTTTGTTAATGATGTTGACCAGGGGGCGGTGGTCAGTTTCAACCGTAAATCGTGGAAGACCATACACATAGTCGTGGAACTTGTCCAGTCCAGTTAACAAGCCCAGGCATTCTTTTTCTATTTGCGCGTAGCGCTGTTCGGTAGGGGTCATGGCTCGTGAGGCATATGCAACCGGGGCCCATGACGATGTGCTGTCTTTTTGCAGGAGTACCGTTCCAATACCAGATTGGCTGGCATCTGTTGAGATCTTTGTAGGGCGTGCCGTGTCAAAGAACGCCAACACTGGTGCCGTGACCAGTTTGTGCTTGAGCTCCTCCCATTCCAGCTGATGCGATTGTTGCCAGTGGAATTCTGTTGATTTTTTTACGAGATGGCGCATATTCGTTGTATGAGAAGCCAGGTTGGGAATGAACTTCCCAAGGAAGTTGACCATGCCCAAGAATCTTAGGACAGCCTTCTTGTCAGCCGGCCGTGGCATGGCTGTGATGGCGCTAACTTTGTCTGCATCGGGACGGACCCCTGATCGTGAGATGTGGTCCCCGAGGAATTTCAGCTCAGTCTGGCCGAAGGCACACTTGGCGCGGTTGAGACGCAGGCCATTTTGTCGTATGCGGGTGAAGACGCGTCGTAGACGATGCATGTGTTCCTGCGGAGTGGTGGGCCAAATGATGATATCGTCCACATTTACACGTACCCCTTCGATGCTTTCCATCATCTGCTCCATAATGCGGTGGAAAACTTCAGATGCTGAAATGATGCCGAATGGCATCCGATTGTAGCAGAATCTGCCAAAAGGGGTGTTGAACGTGCATAGCCTTCGGCTGGCCGGGTCCAATTGGATCTGCCAAAATCCTTTGGACGCATCCAATTTGGTAAATATTTTGGCTTGCGCCATCTCTCTGGTGAGTTCCTCTCGTTTCGGGATGGGATAGTGTTCCCGCATGATGTTGTTATTCAGATCTTTAGGATCTATACATATGCGGAGCTCGCCAGATGGCTTCTTTACACAGACCATGGAGCTGACTCATGGCGTGGGCTCCGTGACCCTGGATAGGACCCCTTGGTCCTGAAGAGCCTGCAGCTGCAACTTGAGGCGGTCTTTGAGTGGCGCAGGAACCCTGCGAGGTGCGTGAACGACAGGGATGGCGTCCGGTTTGAGTCGAATCTTGTACGTGTATGGCAATGTCCCCATGCCTTCAAAAACCACCTGGTTGTGAGCAAGGAGGGAATGGAGATTTGCATGGAATTCAGCATCCGGGAAGTCGGATATCTCATCTGGAGAGAGAGACATAATGCGCTGTACCAGGTGAAGGACCTTACACGCCTGTGTGCCCAGTAACAAGTCTTTTGATGAGCCGACAACTTCGAAGGGGAGTGTGGCCGTGTGCGTCTTGTGAGTTATCTGTAGCTGGCAAGATCCTATGGACGGGATGACGTTCCCGTTATAATCAACCTCTTGAGCCAGGATGGCGTGATGGGTGGTTTGACCTTCATGGCCTGGAATTCAGAATATGCAATCAGGTTGGCGGATGCGCCGGTGTCCAGACGGAAGGTGACGCGCGATCGGTTGACCGTCAGGGTGGCACACCACTCATCGGCTGGATTGATGGCGTTGACCTTGGTGACATCGATGACGGAAACGCGGAAGGCATCCTGGTCATCTGCATCACTTAACTGGAAGTCTTGATGCGTGGGCTGGACGGTCCTGACTTGTCTGCGAGATTGTCGGGGATGTGCAGGATCCATGGGTTGAGCCGCACGACAGTGGGCAGCATAGTGGCCCATCTTGCCACATCTGAGGCACTGTCGGTTTTTAGCAGGACATTGCCCTTTTAAGTGTACAGCTCCACAATTGCCGCACGTCATGACGTCACGGCGTTCGTTGCGCCACTGTGCATGCGCAGTGCGATCTTGCGGTGGGCGCGCCTGCGCAGTGCGTCCCTCGATGTGGCCGTTATTTTTGGCGCGCACCAGCGCGGGAGACCGCGAAAAGCGCGGGAAGCGGCCGCTCTCGTCGGGGCCGCGGGTCGGGAAGTAATCGATGGCCTGGATGCGTTCGGCGTCGTGGGCGGCCTGGCTTGCCGATTCGACGGCAGGGGACCCCCTCCGTGCCAATTCGGACGCCTGAAATCGGACAAAACGGCTGGTTGCATTCTCGTGGAGGACACAGGCTTCCACAGCAGACGCTAAGGTGAGGCCTTTTATTTTAAGAAGCTGCTAGCGTAGGCCACTGGAGGCAACGCCAAAAACAATCTGGTCCCTGATCATGGACTCTGTGGTGCTGCCGTAACCGCAGGACTGCGCTAGAATTCGGAGGTGCGTCAAAAAGGGTTGAAAAAGCTCCTCCTTACCTTGCAGGCGTTGCTGAAAGAGGTATCTTGCAAAACTTTCATTCACTTCAACATTAAAGTGCTGGTCCAGTTTGAGGATGACCGTGTCATACTTGGATTGGTTTTCCCCTTCTTCGAACACCAGTGAGTTGAAGACGTCGAGGGCGTGCTGCCCTGCGTAGAAGAGGAGCAGTGCAATCTTTGTTTCATCCGAGGCACTCTGTTTCTCGTTGGCTCGGATGTACAGGTCAAATCGCTGCCTGAAGAGCTTCCAATTGGTACCAAGGTTCCCCGCGACTTGCAACGGCTGCGGTTTGTCGGTGTGGTCCATGTCCAGAATGGCAGGTTAGTTGGCAGGTATCGATCCACTCCTGTACCATGTGGTGTTGGGCGTTCTGACACACAGATGAGCCAACACAGTTGTATATGGTACAACGCTATTTTATTTAAACTTTCTATGTTCAGTTTTGTCTTGATACTCTGCACGTGGGGATTCCCTGTTTGTGATGTTAAAACAGGTCGTGTCCGTGTCCTTGTCCCCAGACCTACTGTCCACCAGGTGTCGTGTTCGTGCTTTTATATGGTTCCTGTCTTTGTGTGTGATTGGTTGTGGTGTTGTGTGTTCTGATTTGTCTGTTGGTGTGTCCATCATGATGTGTGTGTTTGAATATCATGACACCAAGGTACAGTGAAAAGTATTTTTCTGCGAGCAGCTCAACAGATCATTAAGTACATGAGAAGAAAAGGGAATAAAAGAAAATGCATAATAAGGCAACACAACATATACAATGTAACTACATAAGCACTGGCATCAGATGAAGCATACAGGGTGTAGTGTTAATGAAGTCAGTCCACAAGAGGGTCATTTAGGAGTCTGGTGACAGTGGGGAAGAAGCTGTTTTTGAGTCTGTTCGTGCGTGTTTTCAGACTTCTGTATCTCCTGCCCGATGGAAGAAGTTGGAAGAGTGAGTAAGCTGGGTGGGAGGGATCTTTGATTATACTGCCCGCTTTCCCCAGGCAGCGGGATGTGTAGATGGAGTCAATGGATGGGAGGCAGGTTCGTGTGATGGACTGGGCGGTGTTCACGACTCTCTGAAGTTTCTTGCGGTCCTGGGCCGAGCAGTTGCCATACCAGGCTGTGATGCAGCCCGATAGGATGCTTTCTATGGTGCATCTGTAAAAGTTGGTAAGTGTTAATGTGGACATGCCAAATTTCCTTAGTTTCCTGAGGAAGTATAGGCGCTGTTGTGCTTTCTTGGTGGTAGCGTTGACGTGGGTGGACCAGGACAGATTTTTGGAGATGTGCACCCCAAGGAATTTGAAACTGCTAACCATCTCCACCTCGGCCCTGTTGATGCTGACAGGGGTGTGTACAGTACTTTGCTCCCTGAAGTCAATTACCAGCTCTTTAGTTTTGCTGGCATTGAGGGAGAGATTGTTGTCGCTGCACCACTCCACTAGTTTCTCTATCTCCCTCCTGTATTCGGACTCGTCGTTATTCGAGATCCGGCCCACTATCGTCGTATCGTCAGCAAACTTGTAGATGGAGTTGGAACCAAGTTTTGCCACGCAGTCATGTGTGTACAGGGAGTAGAGTAGGGGGCTAAGTACGCAGCCTTGCGGGGCGCCGGTGTTGAGGACTATTGTGGAGGAGGTGTTGTTGTTCATTCTTACTGATTGTGGTCTGTTGGTCAGAAAATCGAGGATCCAGTTGCAGAGTGGGGAGCCAAGTCCTAGGTTTTGGAGCTTTGATGTGAGTTTGGCTGGGATTATGGTGTTGAAGGCGGAGCTGTAGTCAATAAATAGGAGTCTGATGTAGGAGTCCTTGTTTTCGAGATGCTCTAGGGACAAGTGTAGGGCGAGGGAAATGGTGTCTGATGTGGACCGGTTGCAGCGGTATGCGAATTGCAGTGGATCAAGGCGTTCTGGATATATGGAGGTGATGCGCTTCATGATTGTGGTAGTATGCATTAGGGGTCATGTGGGACTGTGAAGCCATGATGTCATTGGCTGACAGATCCCGGGACCTGGTTGGACGTTGACCTCTAGCTCCGCCCTGAAGGCGGAGTATAAGTACCTGGAGCCCTCCCCCGCAGGTAGTCTACTACTGAACTGCGGGGGAAACAGTCACGCTTAATAAAGCCTCATCGACTTCACTCTATTCGTCTCTCGGAGTCTTTGTGCGCTACAATTTATTAAGCGTGACTAAAAAGGACTATGGAGCTCAGGATCATCCCGGAATGCCTGAGGATCAGCCCCCACGCAGTGAACGCGGCAGCAGCTTTCAAGCACTGGTAGACTTGTTTCGAGGCCTACCTCAGAACGGCCACCGGCCGGGTCACAGAAGACCAAAAACTACAGGTCCTGCACTCGAGGTTAAGCACGGAGATTTTCTCTTTCATCGAAGACGGAGAGGATTTCCAGACGGCGTTCGCAGCACTGAAAAGTCTCTATGTCCGCCCAGTAAACCAGATCTACGCTCGCTATCAACTCGCAACGAGACGGCAAAGTCCCGGAGAATCGATAGATGAATTCTACGCCGCGCTACTAATTTTGGGACGTGCCTGCAGCTGCCCGTCGGTGAACGCAATTGAACACACGGACATGTTAATGCGCGATGCTTTTGTGGCAGGTATGAACTCTTCCCAAATCCGCCAAAGACTTCTAGAAAAAGAGTCGCTAGGACTCTCAGAGGCACGGGCCCTAGCAGCCTCCCTAGACGTGGCCGCGCGAAATACCCGTGCCTACGGCCCCGACCGCGCGGCAGCCCATTGGGCTCCGTACGTACCCGTCGCGACAAACCCCCCCCCCCCCCGGACACCCCACAGGCTTGCGCGGTCCAAACGCCAAGTTGCACCGGGGGCGCCCGCTGCTATTTCTGCAGCCAGGCGAAACACCCCCGGCAGCGCTGCCCGGCCCGCGCAGCGATCTGCAAGAGCTGCGGGAAAACGGGCCATTTCGCGGTTGTTTGCCGGTCCCGCGAGGTCGCCGCTGTCCAGGGAGAACAGGGAGCCCTGCACGCCGCTTACGCTCCCCAACCCCCCCTGCGCCCCATGTACGACCCGCAGGCGCAGCCACTCTGGGTCCCGACCACCGCGGTCCTGGGAGAACAGGGAGCCCTGCACGCCGCTTACGCTCCCCAACCCCCCCACCTGCGCCCCATGTATGACCCGCCGGCGCTACCACTTTGGGTCCCGACCACCGCTCTCCCCGGAGAAGAGGGAGTTCTGCGCGGCTCGAACGCCCCCCAAACCCCCCCCCCCCCCGCGCCCCACGTATGACCCGCCGGCGCTACCAATTTGGGTCCCGACAACCGCTGTCCCCAGAGATGAGGGAGCCCCGCGCGTTCCTAACGCTCTCCAACCCCCCCAGCGCCCCATGTGCGACCCGCAGGCGCAGCCATTTTGGGTCCCCGCCACCACGAGGGGAGGAAGGGCGCCGCCATCTTGGACCACCCCAGACCTGTACGACGCATGGGGGCGGCCATTTTGTCCACCCCCGCCGCCATCTTGTGACCCCCTAGCCATGTGCGATGCATGGGGCAGCCATTTTGTTCAACCCCGACGCCATCTTGGACGGCAACAACGGACCCCAGTGTCGACGGCTCCACGGGTTTCGAAGAAGACGCTCAACTACTACAACCACGTCTCGCTTCAATAACACTGGACCAAGCTCGGCCCCGGACACTCCAGATGACGACGAAAACGGTGCTGATAAACGGGCACGAGACACCATGCCTAGTCGACTCCGGGAGCACGGAGAGCTTTATCCACCCCGACACGGTAAGACGCTGTTCTTTGACCACCCACCCCAGCGCACAAAAGATTTCCCTAGCTGCAGGATCCCACTCCGTACAGATCAAAGACTTCTGCATAGTTACCCTAACGGTGCAGGGGAGGGAGTTCAAAAACTACAGGCTCTACGTCCTTCCCCAACTCTGCGCCCCCACATTACTGGGATTAGACTTCCAGTGCAATCTACAGAGCCTTACCTTCAAATTCGGCGGCCCAATACCCCCACTCACTATTTGCGGCCTCGCAACCCTCAAGGTGCAACCCTCGTCCTTGTTTGCAAACCTCACCCCGGATTGCAAACCCGTCGCCACTAGGAGCAGACGGTACAGCGCCCAGGACCGGACCTTCATTCGGTCCGAAGTCCAGCGGCTACTAAAGGAAGGCATAATCCAGGCCAGCAATAGTCCCTGGAGAGCACAGGTGGTAGTAGTAAAGACAGGGGAGAAGCAAAGGATGGTCATAGACTATAGCCAGACCATCAACAGGTACACACAACTAGACGCGTACCCTCTCCCCCGCATATCCGACATGGTCAATCGGATTGCCCAATATAAAGTCTTCTCCACCGTGGACCTCAAGTCCGCCTACCATCAGCTCCCCATCCGCCCAAGTGACCGCAAGTACACAGCCTTCGAGGCAGACGGGCGATTATACCATTTCCTAAGGGTCCCATTTGGCGTCACAAACGGCGTCTCGGTCTTCCAACGAGAGATGGACCGAATGGTTGATCAACATGGGTTGCGGGCCACGTTCCTGTATCTCGACAATGTAACCATCTGCGGCCACGATCAGCAGGACCACGACGCCAACTTCCAATAATTCCTCCAGACCGCTAAAGCCTTGAACCTCACGTACAACGAGCACAAGTGCGTTTTTAGCACCAACCGGCTAGCCACCCTGGGCTACGTAGTGCGCAATGGGATAATAGGCCCCGACCCCGAACGTATGCGCGCCCTCATGGAATTTCCCCCCCCCGCACTGCTCAAAAGCCCTGAAACGCTGCCTGGGGTTTTTTTCATACTACGCCCAGTGGGTCCCCCAGTACGCAGACAATGCCCGCCCCCTAATACAGACCACGACCTTCCCGCTGTCGACAGAGGCTTGCCAGGCCTTCAGCCGCATCAAAGCGGATATCGCCAAGGCCACGATGCGCGCCATCGACGAGTCCCTCCCGTTCCAGGTCGAGAGCGACGCCTCCGACGTAGCTCTAGCGGCCACCCTTAACCAAGCGGGCAGACCCGTGGCCTTTTTCTCCCGAACCCTCCACGCTTCAGAAATCTGCCACTCCTCAGTGGAAAAGGAAGCCCAAGCCATAGTGGAAGCTGTGCGACATTGGAGGCATTATCTGGCCGGCAGGAGATTCACTCTCCTCACGGACCAACGGTCGGTAGCCTTCATGTTCGATAATGCACAGCGGGGCAAAATCAAAAACGACAAGATCTTAAGGTGGAGGATCGAGCTCTCCACCTTCAACTACGAGATCTTGTATCGTCCCGGAAAGCTGAACGAGCCGTCCGATGCCCTATCCCGCGGCACATGTGCCAACGCACAAATTAACCGCCTCCAAACCCTCCACGAGGACCTCTGCCACCCGGGGGTCACTCGGTTTTTCCACTTTATCAAGTCCCGCAACCTCCCATACTCCTTAGAGGAGGTCCGTACAGTCACAAGGAACTGTCACATCTGCGCAGAGTGCAAACCAAATTTTTTCAGGCCGGATGGTGCGCACCTCATTAAGGCTTCCCGCCCCTTTGAACGCCTTAGTCTGGATTTCAAAGGACCCCTCCCCTCCATCGACCGCAACATATACTTCCTTAATGTGGTGGACGAGTACTCCCGCTTCCCATTCGCCATCCCCTGTTCTGACATGACCGCGGCCACAGTCATTAAAGCCCTAAACACCATATTCACACTGTTCGGTTGCCCCGCATACATCCACAGCGACAGGGGGTCCTCTTTCATGAGTGACGAGCTGCGCCAGTTCCTGCTCAGCAATGGGATAGCCTCAAGCAGGACGACCAGCTACAACCCCCGGGGGAACGGGCAAGTAGAGAGGGAGAACGGCACGGTCTGGAAGACCGTCCTACTGGCCCTACGGTCCAGGGACCTCCCAGTTTCACGGTGGCAGGAGGTCCTTCCGGACGCTCTCCACTCCATCCGGTCACTACTGTGTACTAGCACTAATCAAATGCCTCATGAGCGCCTCCTTGTCTTCCCTAGGAGGTCCTCCTCTGGAACGTCGCTGCCGACCTGGCTGGCGGCCCCAGGACCCATCTTGCTCCGAAAGCACGTGCGGGCGCACAAGTCGGACCCGTTGGTCGAAAGGGTTCACCTCCTTCACGCGAACCCGCAGTACGCTTACGTGGAGTACCCCGACGGCCGACAGGACACGGTCTCTCTGCGAGATCTGGCGCCCGCCGCAACACACACACCACCCCGACACCAATCACCCAACCCCCCCCCCTTCCTGCCACCGCCGCACCCCGCGACCGCCCCCTTCCCAGGAGGATCAGTCCTCCTCCCAGGCCCGACCAGGAATAAAGCCCAAGCTGAAACCGTAAGGCTCCCGGAGAAGACAACACCGGAACAAGCACCACCACCACCGGGGCCGAGGCGATCGACACGGACGACCAGACCGCCCGACCGACTCGTGGCGTCGATCTAACAGTACAATGTGGACTTTTAACAAGAACATTTTGTGTTTTCCTGACGATTACTGTAAATAGTTTGAAACAAAAAAAAACCTTGTACATACTGTTATAACATGTGAAAGTTTTCCTCCCAGGACCAGCCTTGTAAACCCTTACCACCATGCGAAGCATCACCCCGCCGGGTTCATTTTTAACAAGGGGTGAACGTGGTAGTATGCATTAGGGGTCATGTGGGACTGTGAAGCCATGATGTCATTGGCTGACAGATCCCGGGTCCTGGTTGGACGTTGACCTCTAGCTCTGCCCTGAAGGTGGAGTATAAGTACCTGGAGCCCTCCCCCGCAGGTAGTCTACTACTGAACTGCGGGGGAAACAGTCACGCTTAATAAAGCCTCATCGACTTCACTCTATTCGTCTCTCGGAGTCTTTGTGCGCTACAATGATCAACCTCTCGAAGCACTTCATTACGACTGGAGTCAGGGCCACTGGTCGGTAGGCATTGAGGCACGTTGCCTGGTTCTTCTTTGGTACCGGTATGATGGTGGTCTTCTTGAAGCAGGTTGGGACTTCGGAGTGGAGTAGGGACAGGTTAAAGATGTCCGTGAATACCTCTGCCAGCTGGTCCACGCAGGCTTTGAGTGCACGACCAGGGATCCCGTCCGGGCCCATCGCCTTCCGAGGGTTCACTTTCAGGAAGGCCAATCTGACTTTGGAAGCTGTGATGGTGGGTATGGGTGAATTATGGGCTGCTGGGGCACTCGACAGCGGATTGTTGGTTACCTGCTCGAACCAAGCATAGAATGCATTGAGTTCATCGGGGAGGGGTGCGCTGCTGCCAGAGATACTGTTCGGCTTTGCTTTGTAGCCCATTATGTTGTTTAGTCCTTGCCACAACCGCCGAGAGTCTGTCTGTGACTCTAGCTTGGTTTGATATTCTCTCTTGGCATCTCTGATGGCTTTGCGGAGGTCGTACGTGGATTTCTTGTTTTGGTCAGGGTCGTCTGCCTTGAATGCCTCAGATCTGTCCTTCAGTAGGGAGACAATCTCGCGATTGAGCCGTGGTTTCCGGTTGGGGAACGCATGTACTGCTTTCTTTGGCACGCAGTCGTCCACACATTTGCTGATGTGAAGCAACAGTGCTAACCACTGTGTTACCGCGTGGTTGCAACTTGTCAGCCTCCCGAGTGTCAATCACGGACCTGGCGAATCCCGCACCGTTTTTCATTGGAATCGACTGTGTTCCACGCGGCGCCGGTGCTAGCCCCTCCACAGTTGCTGAATCGATCCAGGTTCGGCGCCAGTTTTGCTGTCGTGAAAGTGTTGGCGCCAACACTTAGCCTCAGAAAATGAGAATCCCGCCCCTGACCTTTGTCTTGTCCTGCACACTATGTCAGTCAACAAGCTTTACAATCTTACCGGACTGAAAGCAAAGAAAAAGATACAGAACAAGATGATCAGGGAACTCCTCTACACTGGATGTTGTGCTGATCACTGACACGGAAACACAGCTACAAAGATTTGTGGATTGTCTCTCCCGTTCCTGTAACATGTTCTCCCTTTTGAGAAGACTCAAGAAAATTGTGGCTCTGAGACAGGATGCAGCATCGCCGTCATCAATCACTCACAGCAACATGCCAATGGAAATGATCAACAGATTCTGCTCCCTTGGTTCCATGATGTCAGACAACCTGTCTCCTGTTGTAGAATTCAGTACAAGTAGCGAAAGCAGCACCACCTTTGACCAACTTGTGGTGGTATGTATTAGGGGTAGTACGGTACCTGTGATGCCGAGAGGCTATTGGTAGACAGACACTGGGTCCTGGTTGGATCTGCCGCCCGCTGGCACCACCCAGTAAGGCAGAGTATAAGAGCCCGGGTTCTCCCAGCAGCCGCATTCTGTAACTGAGCTGCTGGGGAACAAGTCTTGCTTAATAAAGCCTCGATTGACTTCATCACTTCTCGACTCGTGAGTAATTGATTGTGCCACACAACTCATCAAACAAGCATGGAAAAATAACAAGCTGACTGTTAGAACTAAGATGCTGTTCATTAGGCCTCGGTTTCAACATCTGACTGCATTGCTGTGAAGCATGGACAACTTTCAACTTTTCATCTTCAATATCTATAGCGCATTCGCGGCATCTCACAGGACAAATATCACAAATGCGATAGTCTTCTCAAAGGCAATCTCCCAAATATGCTAGCATTCATCAAACAGAGGTGACTTCGCTGGTTGTGCACATTTGCAGGGTGGAAAATGGATGCATTCAAAGAACAAAGAACAGGCCCTTCGGCCCTCCAAGCCTGAGCCGACCATGTTGCCCATCTAATCTAAAATCTTCTACACTTCCGGGGCCCGGATTCCCAAGGCTGTTCTGTATGGTGAGGTAACTGGAGACAAAAGACATGCAGGACACCCAATGCCTCTCTCCCAAGGTGCTTGCAAATGTGTCCCAAAGACCCTAAACATCAATTTTCAGATGCGGGAAACATGAGTTAAAGAGGGAAATGGTGACATTGCCTTTGTGTAGGCATGCAACTCCATGACAAATCAATGGGCACAGTGAGTGGGATATTCATCTGATGTTGAATATTTCTGGTGAACTCTTAAATAATAATCCTAATATAACAATTGTCCTTGGATCCTGTACATTTCATATAATATGTAGTTATTTATGCCATATGTTATAATGCTTGTATGTTTGGCCCTCCATTTCAGTTAGCCTGACCTTTCAAACTGAACTCAAAGATATTGATATCTTTATGATTATTACATTACCATTTGCTGCATCATTTCTTGTTTCTCTAAATAGCTTGCTATCTACCTGTTCACCTTGAACTAACAATCAATAACTGTTGTAATTATTACTTTGTCCTCCTATTACTCCTACTTAATTACTGTTTCAAATGCCTCTGTCATCTCTTCTAATGTTACGTTCACCCTTTTGACAGCTGTTAATGTTATTCTTTACTAACAATGAAGCACTTCACCTCGTTTAATTTGTCTTTCTTCACAAAACATTATCTATCATCTTAATGCCATCTGTTATCTCTTTTCTGCTTTCAGGTTACATGAGTTTTCTATCTGTGTTTGTCTCTTTGTCATACATCACCTAGCATACCGGCAATTTTAAATGCAAATGCGCATTTCAGGTCTGTATTTACAGATGGGAAATGATACAAGTAACCTGAAAAAGCCTAATTAATGAGGGGAGAGATTGATTTCACAGAAAGGAATATAAGGTTTTCTCCCACCTGTTAGCTTTGCCAAATGTTTGGACAGGTAACAGATGGTTAGCATTTTGCATTCACTGTTGCACTGCAGTGATGTAATTAACCTCCAAGCTTGACTATTGGCAAGGACCCTGTAATTTCATTGGGAGGTTAATGGCATGATTACATCCAACTCGAGTCAAGTACTCTCGGTTCTCCTTCCTTGCTTGTCTGACTCCAGAGGGTGGAAAAAGAGTAAACATGGTGGGTGCGGGTGGCACGGTAGCACAGTGGTTAGCACTGCTGCCTCACAGCTCCAGGGACCCGGGTTCAATTCCCGCCACAGATCGCCTGCCCCACCGCCTACCCATAGGACCACAGAGGCCTCTGGCCGCACAGCTGAAGGCTACAGCTAATTCGGAATTGGCAATCGTAGTTAAGTGAGTACTTTGCACATCCCAAATGGATCCCCCTGGGTAGGTGTGTCATGTAGCAAGTGGGAGTTATTGCCTAGCATCCCAATCAGATCGTGATGCCTGGACACTGTGCCTGACCACTGCAGGAGGCCACGCCTAGGACGCAGTGGCCAACATCTGAAAACCCAGGGGCTGGGCGCCAGGACCAGGGACATATTGACGACCAGAAGGTTGGTATGTGCACCGGGGAGGGAACCAGCTCCCAGTCCGGTTAACGATACGTGAAGGTGTCTGGGGTACAGGGTCTGGGGTCCGGCGAGCAGGGTCCCCGAGTGCGGCCAGGGGTGCGTGGGCAGGTTGCGTCAGATGGGGGGTGCAGGAGCAATGGGGGGACTGGAGGGACCCGACGTGGAAGACACCACTGGTTGTCAGTCTCACACCCTCACCAGTTCCTTGCAGATGTCGTACGGGATGGATATCTTGGACCCCGTGGAACTTGCCCCAGTGGTGCTGCTGGCAGACCAGGCGGCAAAATGCCTGAAAAGTCAGTGGCAGCAGTGTCGAGGTGACAGCCCTTTGTACAGGGCCCGGCCTAACACCCTGAGGACACGGCTGCCCATCCGGCCAGGGACGGACCCAGAAGGGGAGGTTCGCAACAGCTCCAGGTGTACAGGCATCGTTGGTCTTCCAAGCTGATGACGGACAGCATGTGCCGAAGAAGTTTCTGCCTCAACAAGGGGATGGTGTGGCACCTGTGCCATGTCCTTGCAGACTTGGCAGCACATGAAGGAGGAGGATACCCGTTCCCAGTGGCCGTGAAGGTCACGGCAGCCCTGAACTTTTACGCCTCACGATCATTCCAGGGCTCGAGTGGGGACTTGTGTAGCATTTCCCAAGCTACGGCCCACAAGTGCATCCATGAGGTCATGAATGCCCTGTTTGCTCAGGCGGAAATTTATATACACATTGATATGGACCAGGCCCAACAAGGTGCCCGGGCAGCAGGATTCTCCACCATCGTCGGGATGCCCCAGGTCCAGGAGCTAATCGGTGGCATGCATGTTGCCTTTGTGCACACCGGGCCGTCTGGAAGTATCCTACATCAACAGGAAAGGGTTCCACTCCTTGAACGTCCAGCTCGTGTGCGGCAACCACATGAAGATCATGCACATGTGTGCACCTTTCCCAAGGAGTGTGCATGTTAGCTACATTTTGGGGCAATCAGCCATCCCTGGCTTTTTCGAGGATCATCCCAGGATTGCCGGTTGGCTCTAGGGGATAAGGGGTACCCGCTGAGGACCTGGCTACTGATGCCATGACGGAAGCTGGTGACCGATGCGGAGACCCGATACACCGAGGACCATGCGGCCACCTGGGCTGTCACTGAGCAGTGCATCGGACTCCTCAAAATGCGGTTCCGATGCCTCGACTGCTCTGGTGGTGCACTCTTGTAAATCCCCCAGAGGGTCTCCCACTTTGTGGTGGTCTGCTGTGTCTTCCACAGCCTGGCACAGCAGCGGAGTGACGTGCTGGAGGGGGAGGAATATATGGTCACCTCCGAGGAGGAGGACGAGGACAAAGTGGCACCAGCCCAGGAGGGGCTGGAGGATGAGCCCGTGGAGGACCCGAAGGACCAGCCGGAGGATGGGGTACAGGCGGGCACAGTGAGGACCCGGCAAGCCGGAGGGTCAGAGAGGCCCTCATCCTCACCCATTTTACATAGGATGTGGCCTCATCCGTCATTTCACTTCTCCCCAACGCCACTCCCCTTTCCGCCATGCCTACCCCTCCTCCCTTCATCTTCACCTCACCAATTCCCACCCTCCTGGAGTCTGTGTAATATCACTCCAGGGTGATGGGACTGTGTCGGCAGGTCATGGTTGAGGGCAGGGGGCGCTGCTGTTCCTCATCCAATGCCATAGTTTGACCCCTGCCTGTCTGCTGAGTGCTTGCTCACACCCATCACCTGCATGTGGTGTGCTGTGGGCAGGGGGGAGGAGGAGCCCACGATCTCCATGTCCGTGGAGGTGGGATATGGGATTGGTGCTCGGCCCGCATTGTGGCCGGAAGTGTCAGAGGCACCATATGGGTCGAGGTCAACAGAATTTAATGATTTACGTAAGTGTCCTCGACTGCCCACCACTCCCGATGATGCTGCCCCATTCTCCCCAGCCTTCCCAGACCCTCCCCCACCCTTTCCCTTACCCCCTACCTCCCCCCTTCCCTCCCATTACCATCTCAGTGATCCTTGACGTGCTTAGGCCTCCGTGCTCTACCGCTGCATCTGGATGAGTCCCCAGGATGCACATCGTGGGTGGAGGCAACCTGCTGATTACGATGTCCCGTGGCCTTTGATGCCTCTGGTAGGTGTCCTCTGGGGACTCTGGGCTGGCAGTCTTCGGCACACTTGCCGGCTGTACGTGCCCCGCTGTGCTGCCCTGTTCCGGGTGCTGACTGCGAGACATGCCATTGTCGGGGGTAGAACTCGAGGAAGCTGGTGGCCGCCATCGCCACTCCTGAGGATGGCTCTGGGTTGACGCACAGCACTCTCTCCGCCTGGTCAGTGCCCATAGGACCCTGGGGTTCACCTCGGGATGGAGGGGCAGCTGGATCGAGCCTCTGGCTGCCCTTGACATGCTCTAGAGCACCCTAATAATCTCCAACTGTGATTGGGACACGACCCCAGCGACCGAGGCATGCTGCACGTGACTCGGCTATGCCCACCTGAGACTGGGGCATGCTGTCGAGGTGCTCAGCCATGGTTGTCGCTGACTGAGCCACGCCTCAAACACTTCCACTCAAGCAATCGACATCGTGCCCCAGGCTCGCAACTGAGGTTGCCATCCTAGCAGTTTTTGCTTCGGTGCCACGCATTGCCGCCACCATCTCCTGCGGCCGTAACCTCTGGGACTCTTCCGATCGCCTATGGACTTGCTGGAGTTTCGCTGACGTTCCCCTCTGAATCTCACAGCCGCACCCTGTTGGCCGCATCAGCACTGGATAAATCTCTTCCAGAGGCTCAGCATCTGACTGGGGCCCAGTGTTGTCTCACCTGGGCGTTCCTGCCTCCAACTGATGTATATCAGCAGCTCTGTGGTGCTCACCAGATTGTGTCCCAAAACTGACCACTACTGTCGCCACCAAGGTATTTGTCTCTGCGCTGGTGGGGGTGACAGCTGTGCCGCGATAACGGTGGCATCCTCGGAGCTCTCCTCCGAGGTGTACTCTTGGGAAGCAGAGGGCACCCCAGATGGGCTAGCACTGTCACCTGCAGATCCTGCGGGAGAATGGACATGTGGTCAGTGGGAGGGATGTGTCAGTCTGTATGGCATTAACTATTCACGTGTGATAGTCCATCTGGGTGGCGTAAGTAAAAATGGGAAGGAAGAATTTAGTTTGGAACAAAATAAACAGAGTAAAGTAAACAAATAAAAAATATAGGTAAAGGAACATGAGGGAATATCAGACTACTTTTAAAAGCTTGAAAAATAGCATGCACACATAAGGTCAAAAGTTCGATAAAATTTGAGAAAAAATAGCGGGCATAGGAAAAGATCGTTAAGAAAGTTGCAGTTTTTAAATAGACAGGGAATAGCTATCAATTATTTGAAGATGCGTAACAGTTTTTTGAAACCTTTGAGAAAAAGGAGAACAAGTAATTTTGGAGACATTGCAAGCCTGAACGATGAGAGCCTTCAGGTATTAAACGGCTTAAAGCTAGCACGTGTCATGATATTCAGGTAAACATCATGGTGCAACCATACATACATACTGATGGACAGATCAGCGGACCAATCAATACACACACAACACCACAGCCAATCACAGGCAAGAGCATACACACTATAAAACAGGGAACACGACACTTCCCGCTCATTCCAGCAGGAGACAGCTCAGGGCACAGAGCTCACAGCAAGCCACTCAGACATCCACCATGTGCTGAGTGCCACTCCAAGATAGTGTTCGGGATAGGTCCACAGATTTAAGGGTAATGAACAAACCACAGTAGCCAGTTTACTATTGTAAATATTGTTAGTAATAAAATTGAGTTGTACCATCCGCAACCTTGTTGGTTCGTCTGTGTAGCAGAGCACCCAACACAACATAGTACCAGGATAGGAACCCGGTAACTGTGAGACCTACCTACGAATCCTCAGGAATCCGTCATCCTTTGCCATGGACACCGTCAGCACGCTGCAGCTGTTACAAATCGCTGGAAACCTCGGCGTCAATTGGAAGCTGTTCAAACAGTGCTTCCAGTTCTTCCTGGAAGCCACCGCAAGGGAGAACGCTTCGGACACCAGAAAAAACGCTCTCCTCCTCTCAACGGCAGTGCAACACGCCATCCATGTCTACAACTCCCTGGTGTTCGCGGAAGGTGAGGACAAGACCTAGTACAAGACGGTCCTTCTCAAACTCGAGCAACACTTCAGCGTCGAGGTAAATGAGAGTTTCGAGAGGTATCTCTTCCAGCAGCGCCTGCAGGGTAAGGATGAGCCCTTTCAATCTTTCCTTACACACCTCCGTATCCTCGCACAGTCCTGCGGTTACGACACCACCTCCGATTCAATGATTCGGGACCAGATTGTTTTTGGGGTCACCTCGGGCGCCCTACGCCAGCAGCTCCTCAAAATTAAAGGCCTCACCCTAGCCTCCGCAATCGAAGCCTGTGTCCTTCATGAAAACGCGACCAGCCGCTACTCCCAATTTCAAGCGGCCGAATCGGCGCGGCAGGGGTGCTACGTGCCCGAATCGGCAAGGCAGGCGTCCTACGAGGCCGAATGGGTCCAGGCGATCGAGTTCCTCCCGGCCCGCTGCCCGGATGGGGGCGGCCATTTCGCTTTCCGCGGCTTCCCGCGTTTGTGCGCGCCAAAAAAGTCGTCAACGCAGAGGGACGTGATGCGCAGGCGCGCTCGACGCAAGACCGTACTGCGCATGGGCGGTGGCACAATGAACGCCATGACATCACGACGTGCGGCAACTGTGGAGCCGCACATTTAAAGCGGCAATGTCCGGCAAAAAAACGACAATGCCTCCGCTGTGGCAAGATGGGCCACCAGGCTGCCTGCTGTCGAGCAGCTCAACTTGCCAATGCTCCCCAATTCCGACAACCTCGCAGGGATGTGCGGACCATTCAGCCTCCGAAATATGAGTCGTGCCCAGACGACATCCAAACCAGTGACACAGACGACCGGGATGTCTTCCGTGATGCGGTCATTGATAGGAACCGAATGTCTCTAGGCAGGACCCACCAGCCGATGCCAGTGAACACTGTCAATCCGGGTGATGAATGGTGTGCCACCCTAACGGTTAACCGATCACCGATAACATTCTGTCTGGACACTTGTGCCTCTGCCAACCTAATAGCATGGTCAGCCTTCTACGCCTTGAAGGTCAGACCACCAATTCAGCCATCCCGTTGCAAGATGGTCGACTACTATGGAAACGTTATCCTGGCCATGGGATCCTGCCAGCTCCAGGTGACACACAACACATACACGGCCACACTGTCCTTCGAAATAGTTGGATCATCAAAGGACTCCCTGCTAGGTGCACAGGCATGCAAGGTTCTCCACCTCGTGCAGCGGGTCCACGCTCCAGAAGGCACATCAGACTTCCCGGATGCAGAATTCAGGGCACAGCTTCAATCGCTCCTCGCCCACAACCAGGAGGCATTCGAGGGCATGGGCACACTGCCCTATACCTACAGAATACGACTCAAACCGGACGCCACCCCGGTCATTCACGCACCTCGCAGGGGCCCAGATTCAAGGGTAATGAACGAACCACAGTAACCAGTTTACCATTGTAAATATTGTTAGTAATAAAACTGAGTTGTACCATCCGCAACCGTGTTGGTTCGTCTGTGTAACAGAGCACCCAACACGACAGCATGCAAGGCAGAGGAAGTTTAAAACATGCAAATGGATGAAATAGACAAAGATAGACACAGCTTCATGTTTTTTTAGACGTTGCGCAGAATGCACCACGTGTTTTTGAAGTATATGGCAGTCTTGGGCATGGTGCGAAATCGCTGTTTTAAATGGAACAGATCTAATTTGTTGAACATGAGACAATGCTTTGTAATTGACATGCGCTGGAGAGATGAATTAAAATGAATAAAATCTCGGAATGCCAGTTGCAAAGTTCAGAGAGAGAGCGAGAAAAGGGGAAGAGACAGGCCGTGCCATTCGGTATGAATTTATTCTTAGATTCGATTCAAATCAGCTCATCGGTCCATGGGAATTGGAAGACGCTGGAAGACCGAACAATAAGAACAACCACAAGCTATCAAGACAAGAAAAATCGTTAAATAAAGCTCCTGAAGTCCGATCAACTAAAAGAGACTTTTAAATACGAAGTAATTTGTTAAGATTTTGTAAAAGCAAAAAAAAATAAGTGTGATTTTAAATTTAAACCTGAAATAGTGGTTTATTTTTTAATCTAAACCTGAAATCGTGGTTTACCCATCCTCAACAGATCCAGACCCTTAAAGGACACTGAATGGTAAGTGAGTTAGAATTCTTCCTTGGAGATTTGGGATCCTATTATAACTTGAAATATAGTTTGAAATAGATTAGTTGCCATCTGGTATCAGCAAGGGAGTCGAAGAGATAGAAGACCTTAGAGTGTCCAACTAGTTAAGAAGTTATAGGATATAATAATTCAGAAAGGATTAATATCATTAGTCTTAACACAAGTTGACCATAAAAACACAGTGGGGGCTGGTGGATCCTCACTTCTGCATCATGCGCCGATCTCTACAATGGTCACTGCTCGGCCAGCCCCATGACCTCCAAGCCCCATTTCTCATATGTATGGGGAGAAGAGTAGAGAGGGGTGATGGGGAATATGGGGATGGAGGTATATGTGGGGATAGGGAGTATGCGTGGGGGGGGGGTTCCGGTACATACTTACCCGAGCGGCCCATTGAAGATCGTTGACCTTCTTGCGTGACGCTTCCCAAGCTGACTGCCACTGCCGCTTCCTCCCAGGCGGCACAAGCTGCCCTGTGACTGACTCTCCAAGACCCTCAGGGGAACAGCACATCTGCCGCTTCCAGTAGACGCTCCAGGTTGGCATCGCCAAATCGTGGGACTGGTCGCCTGGGCGGCATGGTGTTGGCTGTGCAAGATCAGTTTAAGTGCTGCTCTCCCTTGTTAGCAGGGTACGGAGAGCGCAGTCCCAGCAAATCAGCCGGTGGGAACATGGGGCTGGATTCTCCACACCCCGGCACCGAAATTGTGCCTGGTGCCGGGGTGGAGAATCCAGTTTCATGCATGGAATCGGGTCCGGCGCTGGTTCCTCGATTCTCCGGCCCCCAAAAAGCGGCGTAATCGGGGTGTGTGCCATGCCACGTATCTACCACCTGCAGCCATTCCATTACTTGAGGCCTGCCCCGCTATTCTCCCACCCCGACTGGCCGAAGTCCTGATGGCGTATTTCTAATATGGTCCCAGCCGTTCGGGAAACTCGCGAGGCGGCTGTGGACTCAGTCCGTGGCCGCTATGGTTGGGGGCGGGCTGATCGGAGGGCAAGGGGGTCCTCATACGGGACTGGGCCTTTATTGTGTGGGCGGTCCGGGTCAGGCCGATCGGGAGCACTTTTTCCGCGGTCCAGGTCCGCGGTTTGAATCCGCCATGGAGCACAGCGTGGCCGCTTGAGGCCACCGTCGTGCGCATGCGCGGCCTCTGACCCGGAAGTGCGGTGGACCATATCTGCAGCTGGAACTGTGTGCTCCACGATGGCTCCCTGCTAGCCCCCTGCAGGGCTGTGAATCTGTGGCCTTTTGACGCAATTTCTCTGGCGTAGAAGACCACAGTTTTCACAACAGCGTGGGGACATAGTCCCTGAAACGGTGAATCCAGCCCATGGTTTGTGGCAAGAAGCCTGTGGGGCCTAGTTAAGTGGACCAATTAACTTGCTGGGTGGGGCCCGCAAACCACGTTCATATGTTTTGGTCCTGTCCAAAGCTGGAAGGGTATTGGAGGGAGGTGTTCAGGGTAATTTCGAAGGTGGTACATGTGAGACTTGAGCCGGGTCCTCTGGAGGCCATATTCGGGGTATCAGATCGGCCGGGGTTGGAAGCGGGTGCGGTGGCAGATGTTTTAGCCTTCACCTCACTGATCGCCGGAAGGTGCATCCTATTGGGGTGGAGGTCAGTTTCTCCACCCTGTGCCCTGGCGTGACGGGGGGATCTGTTGGAGTTTTTAATCACTCGAGAAGGTGAAGTTTGAGTTGAGGAAAAGGATGGCAGGGTTCTACAAACCATGGGCTTTGTTTATTATGCACTTTCAAGAATTGGATGACATCGACCATTGGGGGGTGTTGGGGTGGTGGGGGCGTTGGGGTGGGGGAGGGGGTTTGGACTGTGTATGTTGTTGGTAACTTCGTATGGGTGGATGGTGGATTCCTGAATCCTTTTCTTTGATGTTTATATTTAAAATGTTGAGGGTTGTTAGGGGAGGGAGGAATTGTTGGCCAGGGGATTGACATTGTATTTGTTACTGTTGATTGTTTGTTGGTGGGTGTAAATTTGGATGAAAATGTGAAAAGGAGAATAAAAATATATTTTTTAAAAGGTGGACCACTTAGCTTTTTATCGCGGTGACGGCCTCGTCGGCCCGGGCGTTGGGAAGCTCGCTACCACACTTAGAAACTTATCCATTTAATCATGCATGTTATGCTGAAATGATCTTAACATTGACACTTATCTTGATTTCACTTAATTTCTTATGTACTTCCTCTGAATTGCAGCTTTGGAACACTGCATTCAGCTTCTAGTTCAGCTCCCCCATAGGGTATGGACCTCTTCTGATACCAGTAAATTTTGTTTTTCCTCAGAATTAGAATAGATTTTGAACATTGCATTCTGCCACCAGTTCAGCTGCAGCGTAGGGTACAGACTTCTACTTCAACACATGGATCCACAACACCAGGTTAAAGTCCAACAGGTTTGTTTCGAATCATTAGCTTTTGGAGCGCTGCTCCTTCCTCAAGTAAATGAGGAATGGGTGACCTTCAACTTCTTTGTTACATCTTCTGTTGTTCCATCATTGTTGTTGCTCAGCCCTGAAGTTTGTTTTGTGGTTCGAATACAAGAGACTTAATTTCAGCTGTTATTTCACTTGCAGTAGGCAAAGTGATCAGGATAGAAATTCCTTTAGGACTTCCAATCTCACTCCAAGATTTTGAGGAGGAAGGTCAGTTTTAGGGAAACAAATTTACTTTCCCAGCTTTTCTCAAATGGTGCCATTGAATACCTTTTGGCAACCTACACAAGCAAATAGGCCTTTGGCTTTAAAAAAAATTCATATACGGGATGTGGGCGTTGCTGATTAGGCCAGCATTTATTGCCTATCCCGAGTTGCCCTTCAGAAGGTGGTGATGAGTTGCCTTCTTGAACCGCTGCAGTCCTTGAGGTGTAAGTACATCCACTGCTGTTATGGAGGGAGTTACAATTACCATTTTCACTTAACTTTAATGTGACAAGTGAGCTTGTTTGGTCCTCACAAGCACACCCCAGTCAGGTTCACAGGAGGGGAGGACAACGTGCCTATCACGTGCAGAGTTCAGCCTGTTCCTTTGTGCTGTCAGCATCTTTGTGAGGACAGAAAATCCAACCTTGCACATGTAGGTTTGTCTGAAGGGCAATAGCAACAAAATGCTTGTTTTACTCAGCACTGGATACTGCTCAGAATGCTACTCCAAAATGTTGACAGCCTCATGGACTTGTGGCGTGTTTTTAATATGATGGCATAGGTGAGGCTCAGAAGTTCAGTCTCTTCATTGGGAGTCAGCTGTAAGTTAATAATTGACTCTGGGGTCTCAAGCATAAAAGGATTTTTCACCCACCTCTTCTCTTTCAAAATCTGAAACTTCTCCTCTGGAAAGTAGCGACAAAAACTGTTGATCTGCACAACCAGGTGCGACTGAATAATCCTTGCCAGTCTATTGACCGTTCTGTTACTGACATTGTTTTCTTTAATATGTCAGAGCAGTGTGCGGAACATGGAGTAGTTTGGCTTTGTACTCGCACTTGCCAAACTTTCAATTACTTTTGGAAAGCATCTATTTCTTCACAGTGTCGAAAGCAAACATCATCCTTCTCTTGCAATTTTAGGTTCAGTTTGCTTAGAATTGAAAAGATAAGACAGAGTAAGGTAAGACATAGTTGGCATCCAACTCTCATTTACCAGTACTTCCCTGCATACAACACACATAGACTTTGCATCCTGATTTGTATTGGCACAACTAACAAAGCCATACCTATAGAAATAGGGCTGGAATCTCCAATTTTGAGGCTATGTCTGGAGCATGTGTCTAGTCTTACGACCAGAAAGTCGGTGCCACACCTGCACCGATGCTGCACCTGGTGTGGGGCTAGCAGCCGCGCCACATAAAGCCCACGGCTTTACCTGCAGATACGGATGGAGAATTGCCGGGCCCATGGCCGCGCATGCGCACGTTGACGACCTGCGTCGGCTGCGGCGTACATCATGGCGCCGGCCGCCAGATACTGTCCCCTGTAACCCCCTTTGCCACTGCCAGACCACCCTCCAACCCCTGCCGAAAGCCCCCCCCCTCAGCCAGCAGAACTGCTCCTCCCTCCCGCGACTGTGGCGGCATTGGACACAATACGCAGCCGCCACGCAAGGTCCCCAAAAACTGTGAGCACATGTGACAGACGCCAATGGGATGTTGGCACATCGGGGGCGGAGCATTGGGGGAAGGCCTCAGGTGACATCCTGAGGCCGTCCCAACGGCGTGCATCGTACTCAGCGATTACGCCATTTTTTTTTTTAAAAAGAAGAGGTGTAATATTGCTAAGAAGATTAACAAATCTCAGGATTGGGTGTTTTAGAAACCAGAAGAGGATGACCGAGAAAAAATAAAGAGGGAGAAAATAGGATCCAAGAGCGAAGTAACAAGAAACATAAAAGCAATTGTAAAAGATTCCATTGCTATATAAATAGGAATAGTGAAAGTAAACATGGGCCCATTAGGCAGAGACAGGTGAAATTAGGAGCAGACAGGTGAATTATAATGCACAAGAAGGGAAATGGATACTTTGTATTGGGCTGCACTTAAAAGACAGCAAACATTCAAAAAATAATGGGGAAATCAATGGTCTGGCTGGAACTAGGAACATAAAATAAATTACTAATTGTAAAGAAATAATACTTGAAACATTAATGGAATTAAAAGTCAACGCATCACCCTGACTTGATGTCCTGAGCCTCAGGATTTTTAAGAGGTAGTTTCAGAGCTAATAGATGCATGCATTTTTATTTACATTGTGCTGCAAGCACCCAACAACAAATTATATTTATATGTCCATTTAAGGCATGAAGTAAAACATCCCAAGGCATTTCAAAGGAGTGATGATCCAACAACGTTTGACAATGAGCCACCTGAGGTAATTTACGGACAGACGATCAAAAGGGGTCAAAGTTTTAAGGAGTCTCTCAAAGGAGGAAAAAGAGATGGAAGAGGTTTGGGAAGAGAATTGCAAAGTCCAGGCAGTTGAAGGTATAAGAGCATAAGAACATAAGAACTAGGAGCAGGAGTAGGCCATCTGGCCACTCGAGCCTGCTCCACCATTCAATGAGATCATGGCTGATCTTTTGTGGACTCAGCTCCACTTTCCGGCCCGAACACCATAACCTTTAATCCCTTTATTCTTCAAAAAACTATCTATCTGTATCTTAAAAACATTTAATGAAGGAGCCTCTACTGCTTCACTGGGCAAGGAATTCCATAGATTCACAACCCTTTGGGTGAAGAAGTTCCTCCTAAACTCAGTCCTAAATCTACTTCCCCTTATTTTGAGGCTATGCCCCCTAGTTCTGCTTTCACCCGCCAGTGGAAACAACCTGCCCGCATCTATCCTGTCTATTCCCTTCATAATCTTATATGTTTCTATACGATCCCCCCTCATCCTTCTAAATTCCAACGAGTACAGTCCCAGTCTACTCAACCTCTCCTCGTAATCCAACCCCTTCAGCTCTGGGATTAACTTAGTGAATCTCCTCTGCACACCGTCCAGTGCCAGTACGTCCTTTCTCAAGTAAGGAGACCAAAACTGAACACAATACTCCAGGTGTGGCCTCACTAACACCTTATACAATTGCAGCATAACCTCCCTAGTCTTAAACTCCATCCCTCTAGCAATGAAGGACAAAATTCCATTTGCCTTCTAAATCACCTGTTGTACCTGAAAACCAACTTTCTGTGACTCATGCACTAGTACACCCAGGTCTCTCTGCACAGCAGCATGTTTTCATATTTTATCATTTAAATAATAATCCCTTTTGCTGTTATTCCTACCAAAATGGATAACCTCACATTTGTCAACATTGTATTCCATCTGCCAGACCCTAGCCCATTCACTTAGCCTATCCAAATCCCTCTGCAGACTTCCAGTATCCTCTGCACTTTTTGCTTTACCACTTATCTTAGTGTCGTCTGCAAACTTGTACACATTGCCCTTGGTCCCCAACTCCAAATCATCTATGTAAATTGTGAACAGTTGTGGGCCCAACACTGATCCCTGAGGGACACCACTAGCTACTGATTGCCAACCAGAGAAACACCCATTAATCCCCACTCTTTGCTTTCTATTAATTAACCAATCCTCGATCCATGCTACTACTTTCCCCTTAATGCCATGCATCTTTAACTTATGCAACAACCTTTTGTGTGGCACCTTGTCAAAGGCTTTCTGGAAATCCAGATATACCACATCCATTGGCTCCCCGTTATCTACCGCACTGTTAATGTCCTCAAAAAATTCCACTAAATTAGTTAGGCACGACCTGCCCTTTATGAACCCATGCTGCGTCTGTCCAATGGGACAATTTCCATCCAGATGCCTCACTATTTCTTCCTTGATGACAGATTCCAGCATCTTCCCTACTACCGAAGTTAAGCTCACTGGCCTATAATTACCCACTTTCTGCCTACCTCCTTTTTTAAACAGTGGTGTCACGTTTGCTAATTTCCAATCCGCCGGGACCACCCCAGAGTCTAGTGAATTTTGGTAAATTATCACTAGTGCATTTGCAATTTCCCTAGCCATCTCTTTGAGCACTCTGGGATACATTCCATCAGGGCCAGGAGACTTGTCTACCTTTAGCCCCATTAGCTTGCCCATCACTACCTCCTTGGTGATATCAATCCTCTCAAGGTCCTCACCTGTCATAGCCTCATTTCCATCAGTCACTGGCATGTTATTTGTGTCTTCCACTGTGAAGACCGACCCAAAAAACCTGTTCAGTTCCTCAGCCATTTCCTCATCTCCCATTATTAAATCTCCCTTCTCATCCTCTAAAGGACCAATATTTACCTTAGCCACTCTTTTTTGTTTTATGTATTTGTAGAAACTTTTACTATCTGTTTTTATATTCTGAGCAAGTTTACTCTCATAATCTATCTTACTCTTCTTTATAGCTTTTTTAGTAGCTTTCTGTTGCCCCCTAAAGATTTCCCAGTCCTCTAGTCTCCCACTGATCGTTGCTACTTTGTATGTTTTTTCCTTCAATTTGATACTCTCCCTTATTTCCTTAGATATCCACGGTCGATTTTCCCTCTTTTTACCATCCTTCCTTTTTGTTGGTATAAACCTTTGCTGGGCACTGTGAAAAATCACTTGGAAGGTTCTCCACTGTTCCTCAACTGTTTCACCATAAAATCTTTGCTCCCAGTCTACCTTAGCTAGTTCTTCTCTCATCCCATTGTAATCTCCTTTGTTTAAGCACAAAACACTCGTGCTTGATTTTACCTTCTCACCCTCCATCTGTAGTTTAAATTCCACCATATTGTGATCGCTCCTTCCGAGAGGATCCCTAACTATGAGATCCTGAATCAATCCTGTCTCATTACACAGGACCAGATCTAGGACCGCTTGTTCCCTCGTAGGTTCCATTACATACTGTTCGAGGAAACTATCGCGGATACATTCTATAAACTCCTCCTCAAGGCTGCCTTGACCGACCTGGTTAAACCAATCAACATGTAGATTAAAATCCCCCATGATAACTGCTGTACCATTTCTACATGCATCTGTTATTTCTTTGTTTATTGCCTGCCCCACCATAATGTTACTATTTGGTGGCCTATAGATTACTCCTATCAGTGACTTTTTCGCCTTACTATTCCTGATTTCCACCCAAATGGATTCAACGTTATCCTCCATAGCACCGATGTCATCCCTTACTATTGCCCAGATGTCATCCTTAAATAACAGAGCTACACCACCTCCCTTACCATCCACTCTGTCCTTCCGAAAAGTTTGATACCCTCGGATATTTAACTCCCAGTCGTGACCATCCTTTAACCATGTTTCAGTAATGGCCACTAAATCATAGTCATTCACGATGATTTGCGCCATCAACTCATGGATGCCAGCCGTGGAGTAATGGAAATCAGAGGTGCACAAGGGGCCGGAGTTGGAGGAGTTTAATTATCTCAGAGAGTTAGAGGGCTGGAGAAGGCTAGAAAAATAGAGGGGTGGGGTCATGGAAGGATTTGAAAACAAGGATGATACGAAGAGGTTATTTTCCCTGGCTGGGAAATGCCTTGATCCACTGCAATTCACATACCGCCACAACCGGTCCACAGCAGACGCTATCTCCCTGGCCATATTCATTGACTGCAGCTCTGCCTTTAACACAATACTCCCAGCCAAGTTCATACCAAAACTCCAAAACCTAGGTCCTGGCTCCTCCCTCTGAAACTGGATCCTCGACTTCCTGACCCATAGACCACAATCAGTAAGGAAAAACAACAACTCCCCCATGATAGTCCTCAATACCAGGGCCCTGCAAGTCTGCGTACTTAGCCCCCTACTATACTCCCTATACACACATGACAGTGTGGCAAAATCTGGCTCCAACTTGAAGTTAAAAACTCACCACTATTCTTAGGATTCCCCCTATACCAAAAAGGGTCGATATTCTAAATGGTGAACAGGGATTCTCACTCCCTGACTCCTATGCAGGCTTAGGTGGGTGCTGTTCAGGTCAAACTATGTTTTCAAGTTATCCCCCGGTATAACCCATACCTTCACAGAAGAATTTTACCTACTGACCACTTAGTAGCATCGATATCCTGGGTCCTGCGTTGCTAAGTAAGTAAAGTAGGCTTTGTAATAACCACTGTTTCAGGTTAAAACTTTTAAGTTATTTTATTATTATATTTTTTCTTTTAAAAGATGCAGTCACTGTCTTTACAGAAAAGTAAAAAGATCTTGCTTCTGGATTCTCCTGGTTGGTTGAAGAGACCTTCAGGTCCACCTTGATAACCACTCTTCTTTAGCTTTTGGTCTTCCTCAGATGTATTCGCTGTTCTGCTCGGTTGCTATGCTCTATCTTTCCCATGTACCGACCGAGCTGTGAGAGCTGGCTCTGCTGGCTGTCCCCTTCCTTAGGGTTTATATATTTTTCTAACAGTTATTAAGTTTTTAGGACTTAATTGTAAAGTAACTTTTATTTCTCTTGGATTGTAAAAGGTACCTTTAATCTGAATTTTTCTGACACGATTAAGTATTCATTTTGAGCATGACCTCATCTCATAGATCTCTGATTACATTGCATCCTTTGTGATGTTCAAAAATGCTTTGATTTCAAAGTGGTGTGACTTTTGATTCCTGTCATTTCTATAGTTTTATTATCAAATTGTGTCCCCAGCTCGTAATTTTGACTTTGATTTGGGTCTAATTTGTGTTCTCGTAGACACGTTGTCTCCAGCTTCCCATATTCACCTGGTGTCTGCAGAATTTCACCTCTAAACATTTGTCACCTAATTCAACTGAACCTCATCCATTCTTTTCCAGCTGCTTACTTAACTTTAATGAAGGTGTGAAATATTGCTTTTAGCTTTATATTAAAAATTCAATTGGTGGTGAGTTAAAAGACTTGCTCACATTTAAACATTTGTCACCTAATTCAACTGAAAACCTTATCCATTCTTTTCCATCTGCTTACCTAACTTCAAAAGGAGATGCGAAACATTGCTTTTAGCTGTATACTAAAATTCACTCGATTGTGACTTGAAAGACCTGCTTGTTTTGTTTGCTCAGCCTGCTTGACTATCTGCTAAAGGTTATCTGCATTTCACAGCCCTCTCCTGCAACTGCTGATAACCCTTCGTGGGATTTTTCCCGACATTCTCTCATGTTTCTTAGATCAGGTATTGCCAGACTTCCATGTTTCAAATGACATATCTTTCCATATTTTCAATTACAAACTCTATCTACAGGTTTGCTGATGACATGACCGTACTGGGTCGGATCATGAACAACAATGAAACAGAGTACAGGAGGGAGATAGAGATCCTAGTGGAGTGGTGTAATAACAACAATCTCTCCCTCAACGTCAGCAAAACTATGGAGCTGGTCATTGAATTCAGGAAGTATCATACACACTCCTGTCTGCAACAATGGTGCCGAACCGAGATAATTGCCAGCTCCAAATTCCTAGGTGTGCAGATCACCAATCATGGTCCATCTACGTCGACGCTACGACTAAGAAAACACAACAGCACCTATACTTCCTCAGGAAACTAAGGAAATTTGGCATGTCCACGTTGACTTACCAATTTTTACAGATGCACCATAGAAAGCTGCATCACAGCCTGCTATGGCAACTGTTCGGTCAAAGACCGTAAGAAACTACAGAGCCGTGAACACAGCCCAGTCCATCACGCGAATCTGCTTCCCATCCGTTGACTCTGTCTCCACGTCCCACTGCCTTGTGAAAGAAGGCAGCATGATCAAAGACCCCTACCCCTGGGTTATTCTCTCTTCCAACCTCTTGCAACGGGCAGGAGATACAAAAGTCTGAGAACACGCACTAACAGATTCAAAACCAGCTTCTTCCCCGCTGTTACCAGACTCCTGAATGACCCTCTTATGGACTGAACTAATCTCTTCACACATGTTCTCTACTGAGTAGTACTACAATCCGCATTCTCACCCGGTGCCTCTGTCTATGTATTTACATTGTGTATTTATGTATGTCCTATGTTTTTTCATGTATGGAACGATCTGTCTGGACTGTACGCAGAACAATACTTTTCACTGGACCTCGGTACACGTGACAATAAATCAAATCAAAATCCAATCCAAAATTTAAAACTAGGGAGTATACTTTCAAGATAAGGGGCCAACATTTAGGACTGAGCTGGGAGTAATATATTCACTCGACGCCAGAGGATTGTCGATGCACAATCATTGAGTATATTTCAGAGCAAGATAGATTTTTTTTGTCTCAGGGAAACAAGAGATATGAGAAGGAAGCAGTAAAGTGGATGATCAGCCATGTTCAGCCATTATCATATTGAATGACAGAGTAGAGTCGACCGGACGTATGGGGCCAGACTCTCCGTTTCTGAGGCTAAGTGCGGAGGAACTATGGCATTTTACATGGAAGCACTTGACAACTGACAAAGTACTTTTGAAGTCTGGTCACTGTAAGGCAGGAAATTCTACAAAGCAGAAAGAGATAAAATAAGGATTATCGGCCAGTTAGCCTGACAGTATTAAGCAAGCTGTTAGAACCATTTGTTATGGATAAGGTAACAGTGTGTAGGATTATAATCATAGTCCCTTTGGGACTACCTGGGATCAGGTGTATTTCCCAGATTTCAACTTAAAGTGAAGGCAGCCAAGTTTTAAAAGCACTGAGTGGGTGTGAAGTTCTGGTCTAATTCTCCCAAAAGGAAAGGAACAAAAAAAAAAAATACTGTCCTCCATATAGCTTGTTTAACCAATTGCAAACAGATTACAATGTTCTGAATGTAATAATGTGTCTCTTGCCCAAAGAGTGTACAGAGTGTGGTTTATGAGTTCGCGATGCAGAAGACCACAAGAGATAATACAAGTTCCTGTCTCTATTAAGGTATATTGAAGAACTAAATACACAGTTTACAGCTGATGAGACTGTCAATCGCAACAGTAACAGTGCTTTGGAAAAATAATAAATACAATGAATTGGGCCTGAACGTCCTTGGAGTGGTAATCAATGTCGGACTGCCACTACGTGCCCAGTTTCTTACCTGATTTTGTTCCCCAGCCTGTCTGAACAATGCTTTTGACTCAGACCGGGCAAGGTCCAGGCAGTGCAGCATGTCTCCAGGCCTGGCGTCAAAGGGCAGCCGAGCCTAAAGGAAGGAACCCGCTCCCCTTTTTTACAGCTCTAGCTCCTGTACATGAGACAGGTTTAAAGGTCCATTGAAGTTTAAACGTGCTTGACAGAGAAGGTAAGTGACTATGGTAAGCAGATAGGATTTGGGGGTAGGGGTCGGAAAGGGGAATCAGAATCAGGGTGGGGGTGTGGGAGGTTGGGCTGGCGAAAGGTGGGTGGGTGGGATCAGAAGGGAGGGGTCAGTCCGACAGTTGGGTCAGGTTTCGGGCTTGGTGTCAGGTCTCTGAGGTGGGCGGAGGGTTAGGCCTTGAAAATGTGTGGGGTCGAGCTCAGTGACTTTGGGGGGTGTCAAGACTAGGGGGGTGGGGGGTCTTGGGCCATGTCGGACGTATGGTCAGGTCAGTCAGGCCTGTTGCTGGTGGGGTCGGAGTGATGTCGCGCCTTGGTGGAGCGATGTAGCCTGGGGGGATGTCGGGCCACAGGTTTGGTTGGGCCTTGGGGAGGGAAGAATATCAGGCCTCAATCGGGGCGTTAGGCCTGGCAAATTGTTGGGCGTTGGTTAGTGTCAGGTTAGGCCTGGTGGGGGTTATGGAGTGAGAATCAGGCTAAGCAGGGAGAGAGGGGTTGGTGGGGTGAAATTCAGGTTTGGGATGGCAGTAATCGCAGTGTGGAGAGAGCGAGTGAGTACTTTGTGGGCTCAGGGATATGGGTGTATTCCCATGGGGGACCTGTCTGGGGCTTTACAACTGTAAGTGACTTTAAATCCTTCTAATTTTTTATGCTAACTATTCATGTAACCATGTTGGAACCGTCCAAAGATTGTGATTTAAAAATCATGGGCTGGATTCTCCGATTCAGTGATGATGCCAGGACTGAATCGGTGGTGTTTTACGACCATGAAAGTGGCGCCGATCCCGGAGCAATTCAGGATCCGTTAATGGGCTAACACTGGCGCCAAGTGGAACTAGTGTAAGTTCAATGAAAAACGGTGCTCGATTCGCTGGGGTCAGGATTGACACTCGAGAGGCTGACAAGCTGCAGTGGCATATTAGCACTACGCTCGCCACACACACACTCATTCCAGCCACAAATAGTGGCATCCTGGTCCACAGATGCAGAGCTCAAGACCCTGCTATATGCCATGGAGGAGAGGCGGGCACACTGGGAATGAGGCTGCCGACCACCGCCGTACACCGGGCCTGGGCGCAGGTGGCAGAGGCCGTAAGCACCATGGGTCCCAATGCCAGGACCGGCCAGCAGTGCCAGACAAAACTGCACAATCACCTCTGAGCGGACAGGGTGAGTATCTGAAACCATGCCCCTGGCACCAACCCTCGTCCCACACACCCATAACTCCCCCCCACACCCAAGGGTGCCAGAACCTCACGCGCCTGCAGACTGCCCACACCCCACGCTGCAACACATGCCAGCACCCATACTGCCCACCATGGCCGGGTGCCCTGTTCACAAAAGCCACCAGCTGCCCACCACCTGTGCTGCCCGCATCCGACTGCCGAACACTGTGCATTTTCTGTTGTCCCCCCCCCCCCCCCCCAGGCCACGGTGGCACACAACTGCAGGGAGAGAGAGAAGTCTGGAGGGGGTTTGCAAGACCTGCGGTCCCTCACCGTCGTGGAGTGGTGGGCCCTGGACCTGGTCAGTCGGCTCGGGGAGAGGGCAATCGCCGAGGCAGAGTTTGGCATCGGGGAACCAAATGAGACGCCCTAAGTTGCAGTGTCCCTATGGCACGCATGGCACAACCTCCACAACACCCTCACATTATCCTGCCACCCCACCTCCCCCCCACCACCTCACCTCCCCCACACCACTCAGCGATCCCACTTGCCTCACACCATCCCAACCCCCCCCCCACACACACCATCCCAATCCCAACTCCCTCCTGCCTCCAGACCACCCCACCTCCACCGCAACACCACCTCAAACCCCCGATCCTACCATGCGTCATATCTTGTGTCTCACAGGATCACCTGGTGACAAGGCGGGCTCTTCTGGTGCCCCCGCTGCTGGCCACAACCCCAGGACATGTCCAGTAATGAGGCGGCGCCATACAGCGACAGCCCCGAAATGCCAGCCTGAGACAGGTCGGAGCACCAGTCCGGGGACGCACCGACTTTCTGTCACAGCTGTCTCCAACACCCTCCACCATCCCAGAGACACTCACCTCTGTTAGGCACTTTAGTGAAGAGGCTCCTGGGACACACACGTGCAGCGGTACATCAAGAGGAGATAGGAACCTCAGAGGGGGCGGACGGTCGGTGGGCGGCTCCACCCCAGTGACTAGCTGCCATCCAGACAGGTCTCGGGCTTCTGGAAACGCTGGTCCCATCGATGCTCGAGATGCAGACACAGAGCCGGGGACTACATGAGGGGTTGTCACCCAGAGCCTGCAGGTACAGTTGGAGGAGTCGAACTGCCTGCAAGAGATGGTGCCGATCCAGGCCAACTCCGCATGGGAGGCGAAGGTATCGGCCGTGGGTCAGGATGTCCAAGGCCTGGGGGAATCGGTGCAGGCGGTGGCTGAGGCACAGGACAAGGCTGTCTATCACAGGCAGCTATGTACCAGGGCCACCTGGACATTGCAGCATCGCTCCAAAGCTTAGCCCAGTCACAACGGGTCATGGCTGCGGGCGTCGATGGCATTGCCTGGTTACTGGCTGCCCTGAGCCAGTCACAGAGGGACCTGGCACAGTCACTGAGTGACATGGCTCAGTCCCAGAGGGAGGTGGCCCGGTCCTTGGTACATCCGATGGGCAGGGGGTAGAACAGGGTGGCACCATGTCACCTGGGACACCCGAGAGATTGCTGGGCCAGTCTAGGCCTGGTTCTCCAGAGTACGGCCGCCAAAGGCAACCCAGGCCACAGGGCGGGAATCGCAGCAGGCTGCTCCCACCCCTGATGTACAGCATGGGGATCCATTTAGACATAGCACGAGGGCCCAAAAGACCAGAAAGTACAACACCAGTTAAATTGACACGATTGCAGCGCACAGGATAGCGTTAGGCACTAGGGCACAAACCTGGAGAAACATGTTCACCTGTTCACAAATGTTTCAACCTGCCTCGGTTAGAAACGTGTGAGGGATGGGCTGAGCTGGCTGCAGAAGGGCGTTGGGGGTGGTGATGGATGTACAGCCATTAGAGGTGGGCACGGGCCAGGGCCCCTAGGTCAGCCACCGCTAACCGCTCCAGTACCCGCACCCACCCCATCCCTCCCCACCTCAAACCCTGCACGTCGTCCCCACCTCAGTCACCTCAAGGGTTTGGTGGGACATCTGAGGGAATGGCCAGCTCGCATGCAGGGATCACCCAGTTGGACGGTGGTAAGTGCTACCATGGGCAGAAGTCAGACAATGCGGAGCGCCTGAGCTCATTGCAGAACAGGTCGTCATCATCCTCCATCCCATGGACCAGACCCACTGTTACTGCCAACCCAGGGCTCGTACCCCGTTGTGAGGCAGGTAGGAATCACGGAGGGGGTTGCAGGTGCAGGGAATAGAGGAGGCGGTTGGTACAGGAAGGGTGACCAGGAAGGGGTGGTCGGCTGGGGGTCGGGGGGATTGTGGCGGTGAGACAGAATGTTTGTGCTGCCGTCAGCTAGGCCACTTAGTTGATGAACCTGAAGGCGATTAGAGCGTCCCACATGAGCCAGCACTGGCGCACACATTGTCCGGCCTCTTGTGCCTGCCCGGGCCCCATGCCCTGCCCATCCTCTCCATCCAGGCCTGGCATCCATCCTCCTGCACCAGCATGTCACCCCTCTGCCACGCACTGTTGTGGAGGACGCAGCAGGCCACTACGATATGGGAGATCCTCCTAGAATTATACTGGACGGCCCCTCCAGTCGGCCCAGGCCCCTGAACCGCATCTTCAGGACGCCAATGCATCGCTTGATCATGGCACTAGTCGTGGCAAGGTCATCGTTGTAGCAGGTCTTCCAGTGACTGGGATGTGTTGAGCGGACGCACAAAAGGTGACTCTTCTCCTGAGAATTTAGATTTAGACACTTTAAACTCAAAATAGCCCGCTAAAATCGGAGAAAACACCTCTCACACTCTTCCAACAACATCAAGACTAGTCATGCCGAGCAGCAGCAACTCCAGGGGATGAAAAGAAGGAAAAGGCAATAAAGCCTGGAGAGGCAAACCGAGGAGATGGCAAGCACATGGGCAACGTAACCTCGACCATGGCCGACCGAGAGGGATCACCGCACACTGAGCTCCCCCTCCCTGGCGAGAGGGTGGAGAGAATTCCTTATGAAGGAATTTCAGGAACTCCAGGAGGCCATTGAAGTTGACATGAGGGCAATGGTCAAGGTGGGTGTGGCGGAGGTGCTGATAACTAGCCCCGGAAAAGGCGGAGAGGTAGCTGGAGACTCAGGGGGTAACCATAGGGGAGCTGGAAAAGGCCTCAATGGACCAGAGCGACCAGATCGCCGCACTGGAAGCAGAGGTGGCAAGGTTGGTGACTACTCAAAGGATGCTAAAGGGAAAGGTCGACGATCAGGAGAACCAATCGCGGCTCCAGAACCTATGCATAGTGTACCTACTGGAGGAAACCGAGGGCAGGACCTCCACGGAATATGTAGCTCAGATGCTGGGCAACTTGGTGGGGAGAGACAGCTTCCCCAAGCCGCCAGAAATAGATAGAGCCCACAAATCAGTCCAGCCAAATCCCAACGCCGGGGAACAGCCAAAGGCCATAGTTACAAAATTTCATAGAATCTACAGTGCAGAAGGAGGTCATTCGGCCCATCGAGTCTGCACCGGCCCTTGGAAAGAGCACCCTACCCATGCCAAACCCTCACCCTCCCCGGTACCCCACCCAACCTTTTTTTTTAACACTAGGGGCAATTTAGCATGTCCAATCCACCTAACCTGCACATCTTTGGACTGTGGGAGGACACCGGAGCACCCGGAGGAAACACACGCAGACACGGGGAGGACGTGCAGACTCCGCACAGACAGTGACCCCAGCCGGGAATTGAACCTGGGACCCTGGAGCTGTGAAGTAACTGTGCTAACCACTATGCTACCGTGCTGCCCATAATAAAGCCTGGAGAAGCAAACTGAGGAGATGGCAAGCACACGGGCAACATAACCTTGGCCACACCCGACCGAGAGGGACCACCGCACACTGAGATCCCCCTCCTCTTGCCATTAGTTCTAAATTACACCGGTACCAAGACCAGGAAAGAATCCTGAACTGGGCCAGGCAGACAAGGTCTTGCAACTGGGAGGGACACCCGATTGGGATTTATCAGGACATTGGGGCGGACCTGGCCAAGCGCTGGGCGAAATTCAATCGAGCCAAAGCAGCACTGTATAAAGACGGGGTGAAATTTGGAATGATATACCCAGCCAAGCTCTGGGTTACATTCCAGGGCAGGGAGCATTATTTTACCACACCTGCGGACACGGACAAATTTTTCCACAAACATGGGCTGGGAAGACAGCAGCGATAAAGCAAACACCCTGGCGGATTGGGACAGTGAAAGACTATTTATGTGGGACTGCACCTCCTCGGTTTGAATGTGAAAGCTAAGGCTCAGAAAGGAGGCAGCGAGAGCAGTAGGGCGCATGAGAGGCTGAGGAGGAGGAAGTAGGAACAGACATGTAGTGGGCGAAGGGGGGGTTTAGGCCAACTCTAGGAGGAGGCCCACCACACACACTAGCGGGCAGGCTAGCACCAGGAGATACGAGAGGGGGGAGGCTGCTGCATATCTTCCGCCAGGGGAGGGCACCTGGTGATGGGGTGGTGGTGACCGATCACCAATGGGGGGGGGGGGGGGTAGTAAGAGGGGTGAATGGGGAGAAGAACTGGGGAGGAGGACAACAGCAAGGGGGGGAGGGAAGGGGAGAGAAACAGATCCAAAGGGAAAAGACAAGGACGGGGGGAAGGGCTCAAGGTTGTCTACGACGGATCATGCATGACAGCAAGAAACAAAAAGGCACCACAAGCAGCCACTTTGGAGGGTCCCCAAACAAAGGGGAACCCCGGAGTTCAGGGGCGCATCCGCAAGGTACGTTTCATTGATCCCGCAGGAATGGGGGGAACATAAATCCCCCATCAGAATAGTCACCAGGAACATCAGTGGACTTAACAGCCCAGTGTAAAAATCCAGAGTCTTCACCCACCTGAAATATATGAAAGCCGACATAGTCTTCCTCCAAGAAACGCACCTGAGGGAGAAGGACCGACTGCGGGTAAGAAAGGGCTAGGTGGGACAGATGCTACAGGACGAGAGCTACGGGGGTGGCCATACTGCTCAATAAGAGGACAGTATTTACAGCAACGAGGACAGATACGGACCCAGGGGGACAGTACGTCATGATCAGCAGTGTCCTGGAAGAGGCAACAGTGGTCCTTGGCAACGTGTACAATCCCAACTGGGACAACACAGAATCCATAAAGAAGACCATGGTGGAAATCCCCAACATAAACACTCACCGACTCATCATAGGGGGTTCTTTAACTATGTACAGGACCCACGGATAGACAGATCAAACCCCAAATCGAGGGGGAAAAAATCAAACATAGTGAAGGAATTAAACATGTTCATGGAACAGTTGGGGGCAGTGGATCCATGGAGGTTCATACACCCAGGGAGAAGGAGTTCTCCTTCTTCTCCCAGGTACGCAGAGTATATACTAGCATCACCTTCTTTGTAGTGGGGAAATCGGTGCTCCAGGGTAATAAGAGCAGAATACTCGCAATTGTAATCTCCAACCATGGCCGACACTACATGGATGTGAGGTTGGAGACGGGCCGGGCCAACGCCCCTCATGCAGGTTGGTCACAGCCCTCCTTGCCAATAAGGCTTTTGCAAAACAATATCACAGGCTATAGATGGGTACATTACGAATAACCAGAACAGGGAGGTCTCACCCTCTGCAATCTGGAAGGCGCTGAAGGCTGTGATCGAGGGAGAGATTATTGCTTACAAAGCGTGCAGATAGGGAAGAGAGGGTGGCTAGGCAACAATTGGTCGACCCATTCTTGAGGGGGACTGACGATACTCCACGGCCCTGACTGTAGAGATTCTGGTGGAGAGGAAAAAGCTACAAATGGACTTTTGACCTGCTCTCCACCAGGAAAGCAGTGCACCAACTCCGCCAGACACAGGGAACCTTCGATGAACACAGAGACAAAGCCAGCTGCCTGCTGGCCCACCAGCTTAGAAAGCAAGCAAGCCACAAGGGAAATAGCGCAGGTTACGGACAACAATGGCAGGCTGTTAGTCGGACCGGAAAAATTCAACAAAGCATTTGAGGCCTTCTACCGGGGGCTATACACCTCCGAGCGAAGGTGGAGACGTTCCTCGATGGACTGGAGATTCCCGTCATGGGGGAAGATAGGAGACGGGGCCTGGGAGCACTGGGGGATGTCATAGAGAGTATCAACTCCATTCAGGCAAGGAAGGCGCTGGGGTCAGATGGATTCCCGGCGGACTTCTACAAAACATTTGCATCAGCATTGGCCCCACACTTGCAGGAGATGTTTACAGTCTCGCTGGTAAAGGACTGCCTGCCACCAACACTGGCACAAGCCTCAATATCATTGATACCCAAGAAAGACAAAGACCAGACTGAGTGTGGGTCATACAGACCCATCTCACTGCTCAATGTAGATGATAAATTCTAGCAGACATCCTGGCTAGGTGGCTGGAGAACTACTTACCAGAGGTGATCACTGTAGTGATCTTTGTATGTGCATGGGAAATCGGAAGATCACTAGAGGGCAGCACTGGCGGGTATAAAAGCCAGACGCATGCAGTTCCTCCCCCTCTTCATGATTAGACTGTGACGAGAGCAGGAGCATTGATTTAGCTCAGGGTGACTAGTGTGGTCAGACATAGTTACTGAATATAGACTTTGTAACATTTTTACTGGTATTGATCTTAAAGTAAAGAACTCACGCAGTTGTTAACTCAGTTACTCAATAAACCTTTCAATACCTCTGGATGACTTTGAATCGTCTTCATCAAGGTACAGAAAGCCTCTTCAGCAACTGGATTGAGTAACGCATGATATGCTCAGTAGTGCTACCAAACACACTATGGTAAGGTAACAAAAGATGGTACCAGGCTGGCTTAAAATGACCAATACTAGCTAGATTAGGTTAGACAAAAGACAGAAACTAAAGCACCGACTGTTTGACTGTGAAAGACTTCGCAGCATTTGGATCCACGATGACCAACCGATTCGATGGAACATGTTCAAGCTGCACAGCATCTGAAAACTACCGGTAATTGAAATAGTAACTGGAAAATGTTTAAACAACAGTTCCAAATATACATGGCAGCTACTGACTTAAACACAGCCTCTGACAAAAGAAAGATTGCGCTGCTACTAGCAATGGCAGGTCAGCAAGCTGTCGACATCTATAACTCCTTCAATTACGTGGAAAATGAAGACAACACTAAAATAAAGTGATATTTGCAAAATTTGAAGAATACTGTAAAATACAGTCTAATGAAATCCTGGAGAGATTAAACCATGCAACAGGTTCCAGAGAAATGGCGAGACAGTCTCTAATTTTGTTCTAGATCTCCGATTAATAACACAAGGCTGTAATTATGCTGATTTAACAGACTCTATCACCAACGATCAATTAATCTATGGACTCTCCGATGAACACTTAAGGGAATCATTAATTCAACAAAATGATTTAACTCTAAAAACCACCATAGCAAAGTGCACAGCGCAAGAACAAAAGAAACAACAGTCCCTTGAGTTCCTTCAGAAAAACGGGGAAAAATTCCTCCATGAGGTGGAAGAAGTCAAAATGGTGTCCTCTACTGACAGGCATCTTCTTCCTGGCGCCGGCTCCAATTCAAATTTGTACGCGCATGCGCACATTCAAGAAAGACGTGAACCGGCAAAATCCCGTTCTGCACATGCGCAGTTTGCAAAATACCGCATTCAGACTGAGGATCGATTCGCACATGCGCAATCAATGCCTACGCATGACGTCATGAACGCCATGACGTGCTACCGCTGTGGCAATGCCCTCTTAAAAGGGAAATGTCCTGCACAAGGGAAAAGATGTTTAAAGTGCTCCAAACTGAATCATTTTGCCTCCCAGTGTAAGTCAACAGCAAAATATCACTCTCCAACACAGTAACATGTAAACTTCAAGGTTCGCACAGTTGACACAATGGAGAACCAAACACCCAAAGAAAATTTTTCCGACCACGAAGGCGTTAACTCTTGGGAGAACACATACTTTGTTGGAATAATAGATTCAGCAGAGGAACTTCAAGCGACGACCAAGAATCCTCAACAAATTAATGCCATTGACTCCAACAATGAATGGAACGCGACGGTGCAAATGAACAACTTCCCAATCACGTTCAAGCTTCCGCAAACTTGATGACAAGCAAAGATCTCGCATCCATCCCTGGAAGACACAAGATGATACCTGCTGCATGCAAGTTAAAAGACTACAATGGTAACCAGATCACTTCAAGAGGATCATGCCATCTACGAGTAGTCAATAAGAAGGTCGCGAAAGGACTATAGTTCGAGATCGTGGGCGAGAAAAAGACATCGCTGTTAGGTGCTCAGGCCTGCAAGGACGTGTGGCTGGTCCAGATAATCTTCATGCACATGAATGACTCATCACGACTGGACGATGACATCCAGCTCATGCTCAGCGAATATCCTGACGTATTTCGTGGCATGGGTACGTTACCTTACAAATACAAAATCTTGCTCAAGCAAGACGGAAAACCTGTCATTCATCCGCCGAGGACGGTACCAGTTCCTCTGCGTGAAAGGCTAAAATCCGAGCTTCTATGCCTACAATCTCAAGGCATAATCTCAAAAGTCACACAACCAACTGACTGGGTCAGCTCGTTGGTGTGTGTCAAGAAGCCATCAGGTGATCTCAGAATCTGGATAGATCCCAAAGATCCGAACAAGAACATTCGCAGGGAACACTACCCTATCTCCAAGCGAGAGGAGATAACATGTGGAATGACAAACGCTCGCACCTTTACCAAGCTTGATGCTTCTCAAGGCTTCTGGCAGATGCAGCTCGATGATTCCAGGAGATTGCTGTGTTCGTTCAACACGCCGTTTGGATGATACTGCTGTAACTGCATGCCGTTCGGGATCATCTCCGCCTCCAAAATCTTTCACAGGGTCATGGAGCAGATGACGGAGGGTATTGAAGGTAGACATTATCATCTGGTCAATGACAGAAGAAGACCACATTGCTCGACTAAGACAAGTTTTTAAAAGAATTCACCAGTTTGGGTTGAAACTCAACCAATCCAAGTGCACCGTTGCACGCTCATCTCTGACCTTCTTGGGTGACGCTATCTCAGCGCAAGGTTTGAGGCCAGACAATGAAAAGATTTCTGCAATCCAGAAAATGCAGCAGCCAAATGACAAGAAAGCTGTGCTCAGATTTCTTGAATTCATGAACTTCCGAGACAAGTTTATACCGAACCTATCGACGAGGACATCAGCATTACGAAACGTGATAAGGAAGGACACAGAGTTTGACTGGACTCCACGCCACCAAGAAGAATGGGTGGATCTTAAGCATCAATTGATGACAGCTCCAACTCTGACTTTCTTCGATCCAATGAAATCTACAAAGATCTCCACTGACGCCAGTCAAGATAGAATTGGTGCGGTACTCCTCCAACAGGATGACCAACCAGACTGCGTCCCAGTTGCATACGCGTCTAGAGCGATAACCGCCACAGAATGCAGGTATACACAGATAGAGAAGGAGTGTCTGGGGCTGATCACAGGTATAACAAAATTTTACCACTACGCTTATGAGCTTCCCACGTTCATTGTTGAGACTGATCATAGACCGCTGGTCAACATAATTGAAAAAAGCCTCAATGGCATGACTGCTTGCCTACAACGCATGATGATGAAGTTGAGGAGGTATGACTTCACACGAGTCTACACTCCTGGAAAACCCTCATCATAGCCGACACACTGTCCAGATCTATTGACACTGACAGCTCACCTCCTGCGTTCATTGACGATGTTGAAGCTCAAGTGCAGTTGTGCAGAGAGACTCTCCCGGCATCTGATGAGAAGCTTGCAGCAAAATCGTCTGGCGACACAAAAAGATGCGACCTTGCTCCAGGTCATTCATAACCTTCAGCATGGCTGGCCAAAAGGACGGTGTCCGCAGTTCCAAAATATCCAAACTGAACTGTCAGTAGTGGATGGACTAATACTCCATCACCAACAGTCTGTCCTAGTCCATTCACGTTGATGCAAGAGTCAAGAAAGCCCAACAACGTCTATACTTCCTGCGGAAGCTAAAGAAATTTGGCATGTCTGCATCAACTCTCACAAACGTCTACAGATGTGCGATAGAGAGCATCCTAACCGGCTGCATCACAGCCTGGTATGGCAACTGCTCGGTCCAAGATCACAAGAAACTGCAGAGTGTGGTGAACTCAGCCCAACACATCACACAAAGTTGCCACCCCCACATTGATTCTGTCTACACCTCCCGCTGCCTCAGGAAGGCAGACAGCATTATCAGAGACCCCTCCCACCCAGGCATTGCCTTCTTCCAGACCCTTCCATCAGGCAGAAGGTACAGAAGTCTGAAGACCCGCACATCCAGACATAGGAACAGGTTCTTCCTCACAGCTACAAGACTCCTCAACGACTCCCCCTCGGACTGATCTGTTCCCTGTAAGAACACTATTCACGACGCCCTTTGCTGCTCTTGCTCATGTATTTGTTTTGTTTGCTTTGTTTGGCCCCTTGTTCCACACTGTAACCAATCACTGTTTTGTCGAGGTACCACTTGTCAATGTTCCCTGTTGACTATTCTTGTGTCTACTATGTACGTACTGTGTACGTTCCTCGGTCGCAGAAAATATTTTTCACTGTACTTCGGTACATGTGACAATAAATCAAATCAAATCAAATCTCAGATCAGATATGCTCCGCAGGATTCACGAGGGACACCTCGTAATCGAAAAATGCAAAAGACGAGCAAGGCAATCTGTGTACTGGCCTGGGATCAATGATGACATTACAAACATGATACTGACGTGTGACACATGTCAAAAACATCAACCGGCACAATGTAAGGAGCCACTCCAGCAGCATGAGATGACCACGTCACCGTGGACTAAAGTTGGCATAGATTTGTTTCATTCTACGGGTCAAAATTATGTTCTTATCATAGACTATTACTCCAACTTTCCTGAATTGATGAAACTCCCAGATCTCACATCTGCATCAGTAATCAAAGCTTGTAAGGAAACATTCTCGAGGCATGGTATTCCACAAACAGTCATGTCCGATAATGGTCCTTGCTTTGCGAGCTGGGAATGGACGGAATTCTCCAATCAGTACAATTTTAACCACGTGACATCAAGTCCACACTTTCCCCAATCAAATGGTAAAGTTGAGAAAGGTGTGCGCATTGTTAAACAGCTCATAAGCGAGGCCACTGACTCGCATTCCGACATTCACTTGGCTCTATTATCATATAGATCCTCACCGTTAAGCTCAGGGCTATCACCAGCTCAAATGCTTTTCAACCGAGATGTGAGAACAACATTACCAGCATTACACTTCAGCAATCTGGATCACAAGTGCTTGACAAGTTACAACACCAACATCTCAAACAAAAGCAGCATTATGATCAGCATGCAAAACCGCTGCAACCATTAGCAGTCAATGACATGGTTCGACTGCGACACCCAGGTGGAGGATGGTCCAACACGGCAACAGTGATACGACAAACAGCACTAGGCTGATACATTGTGAAGTCCGACGAGCCTTTAGCTTTTAAAGGTTCACCTACCACTGATAAAAACACGAAAACTTTATCCCCACTGGCAAAACTACGAACTTTGGATTTCTTGTCCGCTACCCATTTCATCACATTTTGTGCAACTTTCAAATGTTGTCTCACCAATTCACCTGCTCTATTTAATCGTTCCATAAAATTTGACACGTAATCCAATAATGTAATTTCTGATTTCTCACTCACCAATTTCTCCTTCATCAATTTAAGTGGCCCCCTTACCTCATGACCAAAAATTAGTTCAAAGGGACTAAATTTGGTTGACTCATTAGGTGCATCCCTAATTGCAAACAGTACGAATGGAATTCCTTTATTCCAATCCTCTGGATAATCGTGACAATAAGCCCTCAACATTGTCTTTAATGTCTGATGCCACCTTTCTAACGCTCCCTGCGATTCTGGATGGTACGCAGTTGATTTAAATTGTTTTATTCCTAAGCTTTCCATAACTTCTTTGAATAACCTTGAGGTAAAATTTGATCCTTGGTCCGATTGTATTTCTGTGGGTAGTCCACATCTAGTAAAGAATTTAAGTAACTCATCCACAATCTTTTTAGCTGTAATATTACGTACTGGAATGGCCTCCGGAAACCTAGTAGACACATCCATTAACGTCAAAAGATATTGATTCCCACTTTTCGTTTTAGGAAGCGGTCCTACGCAATCAATTAGGACCCGTGTAAAAGGTTCCTCAAATGCTGGAATGGCTATTAAGGGCACTGGTTTTATCATCGCTTGAGTTTCTCCTATCACTTGACATGTGTGACATGATTGACAAAATTTTACTCTTCACTGGACTAGCCAACCTTACCTTATATAATTGAACACAACTCCTCTCACCCTGAATTCCACATATTACCACCTTTTCTGGCAACATTCTTCCCAAAATACATAAGTCCTCATCTCTTACCATTAAAGATTGACTAGCTCCCATATCTCTTAAAATTGTGACTTCTTTACCCACTCCTCCTGATACACATGAGTAAACTTTACCCACACAAGTAAATTCTTGAAAGAGATCTGGCACCTTCTTATCAATCACCTCTCAATCAGGTTGTACAATCGTTTGCACCTCCTTCGCTTCCTTTGGGCTTTCCTTTACCACTCTAACAAACCCCACTGTCTCATCCTGTTTTACCACATCAGCCTTCCCAATGCCTTTCTTCAACCACCAACACTGTGACTTTACATGGCCTAGTTTATTACATTTGAAACTTTTCATTTTTTTCCACCCTCCTGGATTTCTTTTTTAATCTGAGGTATGATGCACGATCAATGACCACTAAAGCGAGGTCGTAGTCCAACTGAAGACTTTAATAAGCTAGATGTTTCCCCCAGCAGCTCAGGTACAGAATGAAGGCTGCTGGGGCGGCACTGGTTCTTATACCCCGCCTAGCAGGGCGGAGCTATCATTCATTCTAACCAATAGAAAGCATACAGTTTCCACCAATGGTGCTTTCGCCTATCAGGTACCGTAATACCTATAATACCACAAGGTACACTCACCTTATTATCTCCCATCAGATCACCTTTACCGTTACCACTTGAATATTTCTCATGTCCCCAGTTTCTATCCCTCACAGGCTGAAACTGATGTTGGAAATCAAGCTTTGATCTTTGAACTAATTCATAATCATCTGCCATTTCTGCTGCTAACCTCACAGTTTTAACCCTCTGCTCTTCCACATGAGTTCTCACTGCATCAGGAATGGAATTGTTAAACTCCTCCAAAAGTGTAATTTCTCTGAGAGCTTCATATGTTTGGTCTACTTTCAAAGCCCTTATCCACCTATCAAAATTACTCTGGTCCTTTCAAACTCCACTTATGTTTGACCAAATTCTTTCCTTAAATTTCTAAACCTTTGTCTGTAGGCTTCAGGCACTTGTTCATATGCAGCTAAGATGGATTTTTTCATCTCCTCATACGTCCCAGATACCTCCTCCGGTAGTGATGCAAACACTTCACTAGCCTTACCTATCTGCTTTGTTTGAATCACTAATACCCATATGTCCTGTGGCCATTTCATTTGTTTAGCTACCTTCTCAAATGAAAAGAAAAAGGCTGCTATCTCCTTCTCGTCAAACCTTGGCAATGCTTGGACATATTTAAATAGATTCCCACCAAGCCTTCGACCTATACGCTCTTTCTTACTATCCTCATCACTATCATCCAACTGTACATTTCCCTTTACGTCTGCCAATTTTAACTGACTGTCATGTTTCATGGCCATTTTCTGAAGTTCAAACTCTCTCTCTTTATCTTTTTCCCTGATCTGTAAATCCCTTTCTCTTTCTTTTTGTTCTGCTTGGGCTATTCTTTCTGTTTTCCTTTCTTCTCTCTTTTTTCTCTCTCTCTTTCGTATTCAAGCTGCTTTAATTCTTTCACAATATCCATTTGTTTAATTTGCAACTTTTAAAACACCTTTTACCAGAAACACATCAGGTTAAAGTCACTACTGTTATTAATTTTAAATCACCAGGATCGATTTACAGTCTTTAGATTACAGAGAGAGACTCTAATAGACCTTCTGGCTGTGACTGCAGCTATTCAGCTCTGAAAACGAAACTAAAACACGCCCTGCAGCAAACAGCCTAAAACAAAAGTAAAAAGTTGACAGACAGCCAGTTCCACCCACTCTCCGACATCGCTGCAGTAATAAACACCCATTTCCTAAAGGTCATTTCACTACAGATATTTATATACATTCATACACCCATTTATAAACACCCATTTCTTAAAGGTACTCTCACATGACAAAAGGAATGCCTCAGGCTGATTAATGAGCTGACGTACTTCCATGATTTTTTTATGGTCTTCCAACGGTCATAGTGAAGACTGATCACAGACCACTGGTCGCTATCATAAAAAAAAATCTGAACGAGTGTCCCCGAGGATTCACCGAATGATCACAAATTTGCAATAGCATGACTTTAAGCTGATATATACACCGGGAAAGCATTTAATTGTTACTGATACACTATCTAGAGCCACCTGTACTGATAAAATACTCTAGTTGGATGAGGACGTGCAGGTCCATGTAAACCTTGTCACTGAGTCTCTGCTGGTACCTGACAACAAGTCAAAAATAATCAACAAAGAAATCATCAAGGACACAGTCCTGCAGAAAGTGAGAAAATATTTCCACGAGGATTGCCCAAAGGATCCTGCTCAATGTAAGAACAGAGTTAAGTGATGTGAATGGATTTTAGCAGCGCAATCAACAAATTCTGATTCCACAGACACTACGGTCAACGATCCTTATGAAGCTACGAGAAGGGCACTTGGGGATGGAAAAGTGCAAGCATGGAGCCTGAGAGACAGTTTATTGGCCAGAAAAAAACCATGGGCGGGATTCTCCGACCTGCCGCTGGATCTAATAATCGGCGGGGGCGGCATGAATCCCGCTCCGCCGCCGGCTGCCAAATTCTCCGCCGCCGGTTTTCGGGCGGGGCTGGGGTTCACGCCGCACCGGTCGGGGGCCATTGGCGGTGCCCCCCCCGGCAATTCTCTGGGCCCCGATGGGCCGAGCGGGTGCCCGTTTTTGACCGGCGGCGTGAAATGGACATGGTCCATCACGGCGGGAACCTGGCTGGTAGGCCATCTACCGGAGTCCTCGGGGGGGCACGGGAGGATCCGGCCCGGGGGGGCGGGGGGGGGGGGGGTGTACCCACGGTGGCCTGGCCCGCGATCGGGGCCCACTGATCTGCGGGCGGGCTTATGCCGTGGGGGCACTCTTTCCCTCCGCGCCAGCCTCTGTAGAGCTCCGCCATGGCCGGCGCGGAGAAGAAACTCCCTGCGCGTGCGGCAGAACATGCCGACGGTTCTGCGTATGCGTGGGACCACGGCAGTCATTTGGCGCCGGTTGGCGCAGCGCCAACCCCTATGCCGCCGGCTTAGCCCCCGGAAGTCCGGAGGATTCCGGAACTTCTGGGTGGCCCGATGTCAGAGTGCTTTGCGGCATTCTTGGCGCCAGGGTCGGGCCATCCCGCCGATTGCGGGAGAATCCCGCCCCATGACTTTGAAATGATGGTGGATAACTGCGAAACCTATCAAAAATTTCAATGCAGGCAGAACAAGGAGCTGCTGCAGATGGGCGAGACAATCACAACTCCTTGACATAAGGTTGGCATGGATCTCTTCCACTTGAATAGAAAGGACTACCTTCTGGCCACAGACTATTTCTCTAACTACCCAGTGACAGCACAGCTGTCGAATTCCATGGAATTGAGATTTTTGCGCACCACGGCATTCCAAATGTGGTCATGAGTGGCAATGGTCCCTGATTTGATTGCTATGAGTGGACAGAATTTGCACGGCAGTATGATTTCCAATATATTACCTCCAGTCCTCTCTACCCTCACCTCAGTCGAAAGGCAAGGCTGAGAAGGGCATTCAAGTCGTTAAATAGCTCCTTAAAAAGACACTAGATATCCGAGATGACTCCTATCTTGTGCTCCTAAGTTATCGTTCGACAACACTAATCAATGGGCACTCACCAGCTCAGATGCTAATGAATAGGCAACTGAGAACGATCTTGCCCTCGGTTCCTCGAGAACCAGTGAACCATATGTTCGCGAGACAACGGATCTCTCAAAAAAGGAGGCAGAAGGGAGTCTACGATTGATTGTGAAAAGATTCCAACCTCTGCAGCCAAAGGACACGGTTAGACGAGAAGATTCCAAAGGAAATGGATGGTCTAACCAGGCGCTGCGACAAGCAGGTCCAAACTCCTATCTCATCATTACGGATGAAGGTGCTGTCTTGAGAAGGAACAAAAGAGCTCTGCTGAAAGTTCGGCAACCGTTTGTGATGCAACCACCAGAAGAAGCATGCAACAGTCCTAAAACAGCTGAAGAACATACAGTACAGCACACGGAGCAACAACAACTACAACAAGGTAAAGACACCACGGTACATGAAGAATCACAAACTGAATCAACAAACACTGAGGAACATGAAGTAACTTTGCAAGTTCAGCTGCCACTTAGGAGATCAACAAGGTTCAGGTGCCGACCCAAAAGACTGAACTCGTGACTGACCGTTAATACTCTAAAGATGTAAATAGTTATGCATATCATATTGATTTGTAAAAAATAATCCAATGAATGTAAATAATTAAATTTTCCAAAGGAAAGGGGATGTGATGATGTGCATAAAACAATTCTGCAGATAATATTATACACCACCTCCGACCACCAGGTGGCAGAGTAAACCCAACACATCGCCCTATGTCTGGGGAGTTGGGAGTAAGTCGTGTTGGTGGATAGATGTATTTTGCAGTCACTCTATAATAGTTAGTGCTGGTAGTGTGTTATTTTATTTATTCTAGTTATATTTACCACGCAGTTGTTTCATAATAAATTATTTAAACTAGATGTTCTGCAGTGCATCATTCATATCGGCCAGTTGACAGAACATGACAGCATCCACTGTTGCTGGCGTGAATCTGTGGTTGTTACAGATGGGGGCCATGATGGACATTTCGGTCTGGCCGAAGTGTTGCCTCAACTGGTACCATGTTCGGAGCCTGGCTACGGCCACTGGGCTTTTTGAGTGTTTGGTTGGTGGGAGTGGGAGTGCTGACGTGACCAGGGCCCGGAAGGACGTTCTTATACAGGACCTCTCCTCCATCTTCAGCCATTATGCTCCTAGTTTCTTCACCCATCCCCTCACTCTTTCTGCTGTGGCTGCTCAGTTGTAGAACTGTAGGTTTGGGAGGGCCAGGCCTCCCATACTTCTTTGCCTTTGTCGGACCTTTTTTTGGAACCTAGGGGCGCAATTCTCTGGCCGGGTTTCACTCAAGCGAGAGCACAACACGGCTGGAGAATCCCAGGGGAGGCCTGCAGCGAGCCTCCCGACAGGAATTCCACCCCAAATGGGTGGGACCGATTGACGCTCACGGACGTAAGTCATAAACCTACTGCCCGGGATCCACAAACGTGGACCAGACGGAAATAATAACAATAATAATCATTAATAGTGTCACAAGTAGGCTTACATTAACACTGTAATGAAGTTACTGTGAAAGTCCCGGCACCCAGGGGGTGTCCCAGGCCATCGGAAACCCCTCGGTGTCAGGGTAAGTGCAGGGTGGCCCCTGGCCCTCCCCCTGTAACATGGGCACCTTGGCACTGCCCAACTGGCATCTTGGCACTGCCACCCTGGCACTACCAAGGTGCCTGGATGTCACTGTCAAGCTGGCAGTAGCATTGCCTGGGTGCCAGAGTAGCACTGAAAGGCTCCCTGAGTGCCAGGGTGGCAAGGGCCAGGGGGCTACGAGGGCCATGCCCATGAAATGAGGTGGTGGTGGGGGGGAGGGGGGGGGGTTTGAAGGGCAGGGGAGTGCAGAGCAGGTACGTAGGGGCCTCCGGGAAGTTGGGTGGGTAATGTGTGGGGGTACTAGAAGGGAGGCTGTGCTCTAAGGGGCCTTCGGGGGTCCCAAAGAGGGGGCCCTCAAGAACCTCATAGAATCATAGTATCATAGGATTTACAATGCAGAAGGAGGACATTCGGCCCATCGAGTCTGCACTGGTCCTTGGAAGGAGCACCCCACTTAAGCCCACATCTCCACCCTATCCCCGTAACCCAGTAACCCGACCTAAACTTTTGAAGGGCAATTTAGCTTGGCCAATCCACCGAACCTGCACATCTTTGGACTGTGGGAGGAAACCGGGGCACCCGGAGGAAACACACGCAGACGTGGGGAGAAAGTGCAAACTCCACACTGACAGTCACCCGAGGCCGGAATTGAACCCGGGACTCTGGAGCTGTGAGGCAGCAGTGCTAACCACTGTGCCACCATGCTGCCCATAGCAGGGTGTCTTCACTTGGGGGATGTAGGATAGTGTCCATGCGTGTGTGTGTGTGTGTGGGGGGGGGGGGGGGTGACATTGCCCATTGGAAGGAGGTGTGGGAGACCCACAAGCTCACTTAGAGATAGGCGCATCTTTTCAAGATGGTGGCCCAATCTCTGAGTTCAGCTCCCAGTGCTAAAATAAATTCTAACTGTGGGCTAAACTGGTGAGAAACTCTCCAGGGCCCAAAACATGACTAAGTGTCATTGAATAGAGGTGGGGAACGAGCCGGCGGGAAACTCCCTGAAAAAACACCACAAATTAACGTAGAACTCTTTTGGGAGAATCGCGCCTTTCGATTCTTTCTCCTCCACCACCACATACAAATGCCATGATTCATTTATCTACTGTGCTGAAGAAGGCCTTGGGGTTGTAGATCGGTAGGTATCTGAACAGAAAGACGAACCTGGACAGTACATTCATCTTGATCGTCAGCACTCTCCCTGCCAGTGAGATTGGGATTAGCCCCACGTCTGCAGGTCCTTTTTCATTTCCACCATCAGACCCGTCAGGTTCCATTTGTGGATCCGTGTCCAGTAGCGGAGTTTGATTTTGGGCTTGTTTAAACAATAATCTCTCCAGCTCTATTCTTCTCTCTTGTGGGTTCCCCAGGAAGATTTTGCTATTACTCAAGTTGAGTTTATAGACCGAGAAGGCTCCAAACTCCTTTAAAAGCATTATGATCCCTTCCATACTTGCTCGGGGGTCCGAGATGCAAAGGAGCAGGTCACCCGCGTAGAGTGAGACTCTAAGCTCTCTGTCCCCTTTCTGGATACCACTCCAGCCTTTCGTCGCTCTGAGGGTGATCGACAGTGGCTCAATTGCCAGAGTGAACAGCAACGGGGACAGCGGGCATTCCTGCCTTGTGCCTCTGTGCAGCTGGAAGTATTTAGAGCTGGTGGTGTTAGTCTACATACTCGCTATGGGAGTGTTGTACAGAAGTTTCACCCAGACGGTGAACCCCCATTCCAAGCACAAACTGCTCCAGGACCTCTGTGAGGTATTTCCACTTGACTCTGTCAAAGTCCTTTTCTGTGTCCAGGGAGATGATCACTTCTGGTGTTCTCTCCACGAATAGGGTCATTATCACGTTCAGTAGGCACCTGATGTTCAACGTTAGCTACCTGTCCTTGACAAAGCCCGTTTGGTCCTCTGTGACTCTTTTGTTACCTTACGGTAATGTGTTTGGTAGCACTACTGAGCGTAACATGCGTTACTCAATCCAGTTGCTGAAGAGGCTTTCTGTACCTTGATGAAGAAGACTCAAAGTCATCCAGAGGTATTGAAAGGTTTATTGAGTAACTGACTTAACAACTGCGTGAGTTCTTTACTTTAAGATCAGTACCAGTAAAAGGTTGCAAAGTCTATATACAATAGCTATGTCTGACCACACTAGTCACCCTGAGCTAAATCAATGCTCCTGCTCTCGTCACAGTCTAATCACGAAGAGTGGGAGGAACTGCTTGCGTCTGGCTTTTATACCCGCCAGTGCTGCCCTCTAGTGATCTTCCGATTTCCCATTAACCACTTATGTACATGCACATACAAAGATCACTACATCTCCCCTTTTTTGTGTTACATATTTTCTGTATGTTGTTAAGAAAATGGAACAAACATAATTGATGTAGTATGCAAATGCATTACATAAATCAATGAGTTATTCAGTCCCATGGTCACAGGTTCAGACGATTGGGTTTGAGTCTTATTCGAGTTGATCTCCTGAGTGGGCATGGAGACACTGAGGTTTTAATGACCTTCTGTTCACTGACTGATGGTGTCAAGTGTTGTCGAGTGAGTGAATCATGTAGATTCAACGTTGGAAAGACAGGTTCAGGAAGTGGAACCTTTAGCAGGTCTCGCCGATTACGTCTGAACAGCACACCCTAGGTTTTGTGGACCTTATCAGATGGAAAGGAAATTAAGTGAGATGAATTATGTGGTAAAACACCAGATAAAAGGAAGACTCACTGAGTGTATCATGTGAATATGCTTAAAAGCTACTTTGAAAGCTAAGAAGTGGAAAAGGAGGCGGTTTTCATAGAATTTACAGTGCAGAAGGAGGCCATTCAGCCCATCGAGTCTGCACCGGCTCTTGGAAAGAGCACCCTACCAAAGGTCAACACCTCCACCCTATTCCCATAACCCAGTAACCCCACCCAACACTAAGGGCAATTTTGGACACTAAGGGCAATTTATCATGGCCAATCCACCTAACCTGCACATCTTTGGACCGTGGGAGGAAACCGGAACACCCGGAGGAAACCCACGCACACACGGGGAGGATGTGCAGACTCCGCACAGACAGTGACCCAAGCCGGAATCGAACCTGGGACCCTGGAGCTGTGAAGCAATTGTGCTATCCACAATGCTACCGTGCTGCCCGTTTTAATGATTCTAACTTGAAGTGACAAACCAAATCCAGATGACTGCGAATTTGACATACCTCAAATTAAATTGGAAAATGAGGATGTTCTTAAAAATTGGGATAAACTGTTGAGTTACCTTCCAGAGGAAAAACGGACTGACCTGAGTTATTGATATCACATGGGCACGTTTGTAGAGATAAATTGGGAAGTACTAAAATGGCTATACATGATGTAATTGTGGGAAATGCTGTTCCAATCAAACAACATCCATATAGACTTAACCCTTTAAAATTGGTACAGGTTAACAAAGAGATTGAGAGTATGCTTAAAAATAGCATAATTGAAGTGGGTTGCAGCCAATGAAGCTCACCCATAGTGATGGTACCTAAACCAGATGGTACCCAACGGTTGTGTGTGGAATATATAAATGTTAATGTAGTTACAAGAATGGACTCTTATCCTATCCCATGTTTGGAGGATTGCATTGAGAAAGTGGGACAATTAGCTTTCATTTCCAAATTGGATTTACTTAAAGGTTACTGGCAGGTACCTTTATCTGAAAGGGCGAAGGAGATTTCAGCTTTTGTGACTCCTGATGGTACATCCCAATTCAAAGTATTTGAAAGGATTTGATCGAACATTTGTGCAAACGTTTTGTAGCCTGATTGCTCCACTGATGGACTTGCTGAAGAAACGTCAAAAATTTCAGTGGACAGCAGACTTTCAACAGGCATTTGACTGCTGTGATAACCAATGCTCCTGTGTTGGAGAATTACAGGGGACTCTGTGATCAGATTGAACTAAAGTATCTGACTTTAAAGAGAAATGCCGAGGCGTAGAGAAATGGACGGATGGTGCAGAGACCTTCTTGTTCAAAGACTGTCAATTGAGAAGGATTTCAGTTGGAGGAAGAAAAATGAATTAAAAATGGACTATATTATAATACCTGTTTGCGTGTGTTGTTTTTTGAAACAAAGAAGTATATTTACTATGTGGATTTCTCAAAGGATGGTGAAACGGTGAAAAATGAAACCATCTTGAAGTTGATGGTTTTTTTTTTCTTGGGGTGGGGGGGTGTCACATGAGAGTATCTTTAAGAAATGGGTGTTTATAAATGGGTGTGTATATAAATATCTGTAGTGAGAGTACCTTTAAGAAATTGGTGTTTATTACTGCAGTGATGTCAGAGCTGGTTTGTCTGTCAGCTTTTTACTTTCATTTTAGGCTGTTTGCTGCAGGGTGTGTTTTAGTTTCGTTTTCAGAGCTGGATAGCTGCAGTCACAGCCAGAAAGACTATTAGAGTCTCTCTCTGTAATCTAAAGACAGTAAATCGATCCTGGTGATTTAAAATTAATAAAATGACTTTAACCTGACGTGCTTCTGGTAAAAGATGTTTTTTTGCATACCTGCGCTCAGTATCAGACATTGATCTGGATGCATATGCTACTGGAAGCCAGTTTCCTTCCAGTTCCTTCTGGAGTAGGATCGTTCCCAAACCATCTTTTGATGCAACCGTCAAGATTTTCGTACTTTTTCCTCGGTCAAAAAACGTCAGGACTGGTGCTGTGGTCAGCAAAACTTGCAATACCTGCCATTCTTGTTAATGGTTGCTACACCACTGGAATGTTGCGTCATTCTTTATAGTTTCCCTAAGGTGTGCAGGTTTAGCTGCCAAGCTGGGAATGAATTTACCCACAAAATTTGTCATCCCTAGCATTCTTAATATATCTTTTTTTATCAGTGGGAAGTGGTATCTGCAGATTTGCCCTTATTTTATCTTGACCTGGCTGAACGCCTTGTGCAGAGAGCTTGTCTCCCAGGAACGTGATGCTGTGCACACCGATTTGACATTTCGCCCTGTTCAACTTCAGACCGTTTTTCTTGATACTCTTTAGGTCCCTGAGATGCCGTCTACCATGTTCTTCCCATGTTGGTCCCCAAATGGTTATGTCATCCACATAGACTCGGACTCCTGGAATCCTTTCAACTATGTGCTCCATGGCACGTTGAAAAATTTCTGAAGCAGAAATTATGCCAAATGGCATCCTTAAGAAGCAATATCTTACAAAGTGTGTGTTAAACGTGCATAATTTAGTGCTTTCTTTATCTAGTTTAAGTTGCCAAAAGCCTTGTGACGCGTCTAATTTGCTGAAACAAGTTGCTCCTGCCATCTCGCATGTTATTTCCTCTCTTTTTAATAGTTGGTTATCATACTATTCAAACATCATGTAGGAGGCGAACTGCATACTAACACCATAATATACATGTCTCACTCGTATGTCGAGAGGGTAAATAAATCCATTTGTTGGGTTTGTACACAAATTCACAGATGTTCGGGGGAGACATCCCTGTGCGACGTATCCCATTCACCAGTAACGAGATAGCGGAATGGGCTCTAAGATTAAATAATACAGGACGTGGTGAAGATACACAGAATATGTCAGATTGGAGAAGGGCAGCACGGTAGTACAGTGGTTAGCACAGTTGCTTCATAGCTCCACGGTCCCAGTATTGCTTCCCGGCTTGGGTCACTGTCTGTGCGGAGTCTGCACATCCTCCCCGTGTCTGCGTGGGTTTCCTCAGGGTGCTCCGGTTTCCTCCCACAGTCCAAAGCTGTGCGTGCTCGGTGGATTGGCTATGCTAAATTGCCTTTAGTGTCCAAAAAAAAAGGTTTGGTGGGGTTACGGGGATAGGGGAGGTGTGGGTTTAGGTGGAGGTATGGGCTTAGGTAGGATGCTCTTTCCAAGGGCTGGTGCAGACTCGATGGGCCAAATGGCTTCCTTCTGCACTGTAAATTCTGATTCTATGATTCTTTGAGATCAGCTGGATACGATATCAATCGGTTTGAGGGATGGTGGTGGCCTCGGTTTAATGTAACACGTCAACCGCCCTGTTTGATCCTTCCCAATGATACTGGAGTCCCAAAGGAAGTATATGCTTTAAGAAACATAAAACATATGGGACCCACTCAGTCGGCACGAGTCAGTGTGATCAGACCTTGAATTGGCAACCCTCTATGTTCCACCTTACAGCTAAAGGATTATTCACCTTTGACTGGTCAGGAGTTGAAAATCGAACTTGTGGAGGCTCCTGGGAAGGGGATCCAATTAGAATAATGATGACTGACAGTAAAGGAAACCTTTTTAAAAAAATAATTTTTATTAAAGGTTTTCATAAAATATCAATAACAAAATGAGAAAGAAAAAAGAACCCAACAGGGTTAAGTACAAAACACAATCTAAAAAAGCAACCCCCCAAACCCCTCCCCCCTGTACATAAATAATAAATTAACATTAACACCCTGACTTAAGACAACAGGTGTATACACCCCCTCAGACCCTTCCAGTGTAAATAACATAAACAAAAATAAAGTTAACCCCCCCCGCCCCGAGCTGCTGCTGCCATTGACCAATGTCTAGCGTTCTGCCAGAAAGTCTAAGAACGGTTGCCACCGCCTAAAGAACCCTTGTACCGACCCTCTCAAGGCGAATTTCACCCTCTCCAATTTAATGAACCCTGCCATATCGCTGATCCAGGATTCCACGCTTGGGGGCCTCGTATCTTTCCACTGAAGGAGAATCCTTCGCCGGGCTACCAGGGACGCAAAGGCCAGAATTCCGGCCTCTTTCGCCTCCTGCACTCCCGGCTCCTCTGCCACCCCAAATATTGCGAGCCCCCAGCCCGGTTTGACCCTGGATCCTACCACCCTCGACACCGTCCTCGCTACGCCCTTCCAAAATTCCTCCAGCGCTGGGCATGCCCAGAACATATGGGTGTGATTTGCTGGGCTCCCTGAGTACCTAACACACCTGTCCTCACCCCCAAAGAACCGGCTAATCCTTGTCTCGGTCATGTGTGCCCTTTGCAGCACCTTAAACAGTATGAGGCTGAGCCTCGCGCATGAAGAGGAAGAGTTCACCCTCCCTAGGGCATGTGCCCACGTCCCCTCTTCGATCTCCTCTCCCAACTCCTCCTCCCACTTACCTTTCAACTCCACCACCGAGGCCTCCTCCTCCTCCTGCATCACCTGGTAAGTTTCCGCGATCTTCCCCACTCCCACCCACCCCCCCGAGAGCACCCTGTCCTGTACTGTGTGTGGCAGTAACCGTGGGAATTCCACCACCGGCCGTCTGGCAAACGCCCTTACCTGTAAGTACCTGAAGGTGTTCCCCGGGGGGAGCCCGTACTTCTCCCCCAGCTCACCCAAGCTCGCGAACTTCCCGTCCACAAACAGGTCCCCCAACTTGCGTATGCCTGCCCTGAGCCACCCTGAAAACCCTCCACCTGTTCTTTCTGGGGCGAACCGGTGGTTCTCCCGTAATGGGGTCCACGCCGAGGCCCTAACTTCCCCCCTATGCCGCCTCCACTGCCCCCAAATTTTGAGGGCCACCACCACCACCGGGCTCGTGGTATACCTCCTTGGAGGGAGTGGCAGCGGTGCCGTTGCCAGCGCCCCCAGACTCGTACCCACACAGGACGCCGTCTCCAGCCTCTTCCATGCAGCCCCCTCCCCCTCCATCACCCACTCGCGCATCATTGTCGCATTGGCGGCCCAGTAGTACCCACAGAGGTTGGGCAGCGCCAGCACCCCCCTATCTCTACTCCGCTCCAGGAACACCCTTCTCACCCTCGGAGTCTCTCGCGCCCACACAAACCCCATTATACTCCTGTTAACCCGCCTGAAAAAAGCATTCGGGATAAACACGGGGAGGCACTGGAACAGGAACAAAAACCTTGGGAGCACCGTCATTTTGATTGACTGCACCCTACCCGCCAGGGACAGCGGCAACGCGTCCCACCTCTTGAACTCCTCCTCCATTTGCTCCACCAGCCTTGTAAAGTTAAGCCTATGCAGGGCCCCCCAGCTCCTGGCCACCTGGACCCCCAAATATCTGAAACTCCTCTCCGCCCTTTTTAGTGGGAGCTCGCCAATCCCCCTCTCCTGGTCCCCTAGCTGAACTACAAACAGCTCGCTCTTCCCCATATTGAGCTTGTACCCCGAAAAGTCCCCGAATTCCCTCAGAATCCTCATTACCTCTGGCATTCCTCCCACCGGGTCCGCCACATACAGCAGCAGGTCGTCCGCATAAAGCGACACCCTGTGCTCCTCCCAACCCCGCACCAACCCCCTCCAGTTCCTCGACTCTCTCAGTGCCATAGCCAGGGGTTCAATCGCCAGTGCGAAGAACAGGGGGGACAGGGGACACCCCTGTCTCGTCCCTCGGTGCAACAGAAAGTACTCGGACCTCCTCCTATTTGTGGCCACACTCGCCATCGGGACCTCGTACAACAGCCTAACCCACCTGACAAACCCCTCCCCAAACCCGAACCTCTTCAGCACCTCCCACAGGTACCCCCACTCTACCCTACCGAAGGCTTTCTCAGCGTCCATCGCCACCACTATCTCCGCCTCCCCCTCCCTCGCCGGCATCATGATAACGTTCAAAAGCCTCCGCACATTCGCGTTCAACTGTCTCCCCTTCACAAACCCCGTCTGGTCTTCATGGATGATCTGCGGCACACAATCCTCAATCCTCGTGGCTAAGACCTTCGCCAGCACCTTGGCATCTACATTTAGCAAGTTAATCGGTCTGTAAGACCCACATTGCAGGGGATCCTTGTCCCTCTTCAGGATCAAAGAGATCAGTGCCCGGGACATCGTCAGGGGTAAAGCCCCCCCTCCCTTGCCTCATTAAAGGTCCTAACTAACAGCGGGCCCAACAGGTCCATATATGTTTTATAGAACTTGACCGGGAAACCGTCCGGCCCCGGTGCCTTCCCCGCCTGCATGCTTCCTATCCCTTTGATCAGCTCCTCCAGCCCAATCGGGGCCCCCAGTCCGGCCACCAGTCCCTCTTCCACCTTTGGAAACCTCAATTGGTCCAGGAAACGGCCCATCCCTCCCTCCTCCCGTGGGGGTTCGGATCGGTACAATTCCTCGTAGAAGTCCCTGAAGACCCCATTGATGCCAACCCCACTCCGCACCACGCTCCCTCCCCTGTCCTTAACTCCCCCGATCTCCCTAGCTGCGTCCCGCTTCCGAAGCTGATGTGCCAGCATCTGGCTTGCCTTTTCCCCATACTCGTAGATCGCCCCCTGGGCCTTCCTCCACTGCACCTCCGCCTTCCTGGTGGTCACCAGGTTGAATTCGGCCTGGAGGCTGCGCCTCTTCCTCAACAATCCTTCCACAGGCTCTTCCACATACCTCCTGTCTACCCTCACCATCTCCCCCACCAGCCTCTCTCTCCCCCCCCGCTCTCTCCGCTCCTTGTGGGCCCTGATGGAGATCAGCTCTCCCCTCACCACCGCCTTCAGCGCCTCCCATACCATCCCCACTCAGACCTCCCTGTTGTCGTTGGTCTCCAAGTACCTCTCTATACTTCCTCGGACCCGCTCGCTCACCTCCTCGTCCGCCAACAGCCCCACCTCCAAGCGCCACAGCGGGCGCTGGTCCCTCTCCTCCCCCATCTCCAAGTCCACCCAATGCGGGGCGTGGTCCGAAATGGCTATTGCCGAATACTCGGTATCCTCTACTCTCGCTATCAGCGCCCTACTCAAAATGAAAAAGTCGATTCGAGAATAAGCCTTATGGACATATGAGAAGAATGAAAATTCCCTAGCCCCCGGCCTTGCAAATCTCCAAGGGTCCACCCCTCCCATTTGGTCCATAAATCCCCTCAACACTCTAGCCGCCGCCGGCTTCCTACCCGTCCTAGCCCTGGAGCGATCCAGTGCAGGATCCAACACCGTGTTAAAGTCTCCCCCCATTATCAGGCCCCCCACTTCCAAGTCTGGGATCCGACCCAACATACGCCGCATAAAACCCGCATCGTCCCAGTTCGGAGCATACACATTGACCAGTACCACCCTCTCTCCCTGCAACTTACCACTTACCATTATGTACCTACCGCCAGTATCTGCCACAATTCCCCTTACATTCCAGGTTATCAGCCGAATTAGGGGGCTACCCGTCCCCCTCCCCCGCCGACTAGCCATGACCCCTCCTCGGCCAGCCACGCGCCCGCACCCCACACCCGGCCCGTTCCCCACAGCGGCATACCCCCGTCTTGACCCACCCCACTCGCTCCAGCTCCTCCTTGATCTTAGCAGCAGCAACTCGATCCCACCCCCCAGCCCCCCCCCCCCCGGCTAGGACCCATCCCCCCATTGCACTTCCGCAAGTCAGCTGACTCCTGCTGACCCCGGCCACTCCCGCCTCCCCTTCGACTCCTCCCATTGTGTGGCACACCCTCCTCTCCCGGTCCCCATTCACAGGCTCTCCCCCTCCCCCCTCCGTTCTAAGCGCGGGAAACAATCCTCGCTTCCCCGCCCCGGTCCCGCCCCACCCCCAGTCTTCGGCGCGGGAAAAAAATCCCGCGCTCTCCACCTACCAGGCCCCGCCACCAACCAAAACAGTGCCCAACCCGCCCCATCCACCCTCCCCAACCCGAAAGAAAAAACACAGAGAAAAAGAAACCCAAAACAATGCAAAGGCTCCCCCCCACCCCCCAAACCAAAAATAGGCATAACATATCCACCGCAGTCCCCAATCGCCCATCCTGACCCTCAGTCTGTGTCCAGCTTCTCGGCCTGAACAAAGGCCCACGCCTCCTCCGGAGACTCAAAATAATGGTGCCGGTCCTTGTAGGTAACCCACAATCGCGCCGGCTGCAACATGCCAAACTTCACCCCCTTCCTGTGCAGCACCGCCTTCGCTCGATTGTACCCGGCCCTCCTCTTCGCCACCTCCGCACTCCAGTCCTGATATATCCGATCCTCCGCGTTCTCCCACCTGCTGCTCCTCTCCTTCTTGGCCCACCTGAGCACACACTCCCGATCGACGAACCAATGGAACCGCACCAGCACCGCCCGCGGAGGCTCGTTAGCCTTGGGCCTCCTCGCCAACACTCTATGGGCCCCTTCCAGCTCCAGGGGCCCCTGGAAGGACCCCGCTCCCATCAGTGAGTTGAACATGGTGACCACATAGGCCCTCACGTCCGGCTCCTCCAGCCCCTCCGGGAGGCCCAGAATCCGCTGATTCTTCCGCCTCGACCGATTCTCCATCTCCTCGAACCGCTCCTGCCATTTCTTGTGGAGCGCCTCGTGCGCCTCCACCTTTACCGCCAGGGCTGAGATCTCGTCCTCATTGTCAGAGATCTTTTGTTGATCCTCTCGGATCGCCACCCCCTGGGCCGTCTGTGTCTCCAGCAGCTTATCAATAGAAGCCTTCATCGGCTCTAGCAGGTCCTTTTTAATCTCTCTGAGGCAGCTCTGGATACCCTCCTGTTGCTCCTCCGCCCACTGCCTCCACGCTGCCTGGTCTCCGCCCGCCGCCATTTTGTCCTTCTTCCCTCTCTTCTTCTGGTCCACCACCACCTTTTTTGTCACCCCGCTCCTAGTTAAAGCCACATACTGACGGGAAGTATTATTAACTCCTTCCCACACCGGGAAACGTCGAAAAAGTGCCCTTGGGGGCCCTGAAAAGAGCCCAAAAGTCTCGAGAGGGAATCCTTTTGGCAGTGTTCGCTTCACCAATCTGCCCCAAGATGTCCGTGGAAACTCCTGAAAAAGGTCTAAGTGTCCGTTCCAGATGGGAGCTGCCGAATGCATGACCTACTCCTCCATGGCCGCCACCGGAAGCCTCGTCCCCGCTTGTTCAGTGGCCCTGGTGAAATCTTTTCACAGTTGTTCCCTCTGCTGTTAGAATTCACTTTTGATTAAGGTCCTCAGGTCAGTTTGCAGCTTTAAGCTTGCCCTTCCCCCGCTTGCATGCTGGAAGGGGCCCTGTTTATCCTGTTTGCAGCCAAATCTTCCACTGCTTCTGCCGGGCCTGGCAGCCAAAAGACACAACACTCCTGGGGGACACCATCAGGGGAGTGTTGCAGTCCTCTTGCCACACCAGGAAATGTCAAACAAATGCCGTGGGGGCCCTGCAAAAGAGCCCAAAAGTCCGTTCCAAGCGAGAGCTACCGAATATGCGACCTAGCTCTGCATAGCCGCACCCGGAAGTCTAGTAAAGGAAACCTGACCGCAAATAACGGCACATATTTTATCTGTGGCCATAAGGCGTACCCTTGTTTACCAGAAAATTGGGAAGCCTCCTGCTATTTGGGATACGTAATCCCTTATGTCCATCACGTTCAGCAATTGCAGGACCATCCCCATCACAGGACGACACGAAGCATTATGACATGAGCACAAATGCTGGGAATAATGATACCACCATTAGGAATAGCCACTAATGCATACGAACTACATGAACTATGAGACATTCTTAAGCAGGTAGCTAATGATATTGCAGAGGCTGTTAACCAGATGGAAATTGAGATGGTTGCTATAAGAGCGGTTGCCCTGCAGAATAGAATGGCCCTTGATTTCTTGTTAGCTGAAAAGGGAGGCACTTGTGCCCTGATTGGAAGTGACTGTTGCATGGACATCCCTGATAACTCAGTGAAAATTGATAATCTGGTGGATCACATTCGTAGAGCGGTAACAAGATTACATGAAAATGAAGGATGGGACTTTGGCTTTGGATGGTAGGATCATTAGGTGGAGCTGCCGGCGTTGGACTGGGGTGTGCACAGTAAGAAATCTGACAACACCAGGTTTAAGTCCAACAGGTTTGTTTCAAACACAAGCTTTCGGAGCACTGCTCCTTCCTCAGGTGAATGAAGAGGTATGTTCCAGAAACATATATATAGACAAATTCAAAGATGCCGGACAATGCTTAGAATGCGAACATTTTTTTAAAAAAAAATATTTTTATTCTCCTCCTTTTTCACATTTTCTCCCGCATTTACACCCATCAACAATAAACAATAATCAGCAAGATATGTCAATCCGTACCAATAACAACGATCCCATCCTCCCACCAACCCCCAAACATCAGCCCGCATGTTTACATAAACAAATGACAAAAAGGAATCAAGGATTACCCATAGTCACCCTTAATATACACAGTCCCCCTCCCCCCAACCCTCCCAACCACCCCCCCCCCCCAACTAATGTTCAATGTTACCCAGTTCTTGAAAGTGCATAATAAATAGTGCCCATGACTTGTAGAACCCCTCCGAGCTTCCCCTCTGTTCGAACTTAACCTTCTCAAGGGTCAAGTATTCCAACAGGTACCCCCGCCATGCCAGGGCACTGGGTGGAGAGGCTGCTCTCCATCTCAGCAGGATCCGCCTTCGGGCGATCAACGAGGCGAAGGCTATGATATCTGCCTCCGCACCCATTTCCAACCCTGGCTGGTCCGACACCCCGAATATGGCCTCCCGGGGACCCAGGTCCAGTTTCACACGCACCACCTTGGAAACTACCCTAAAGACCTCCTTCTAGTACTCCCCTAGCTTTGGACAGGACCAAAACATATGAACGTGATTAGCGCCCCCCCACCCCCGCCCCGCAACGCTCACACACATCCTCTACTCCTTCAAAAATGGGCTCATCCTCGCCCTCGTGAGGTGCGCTCTATATACCACCTTCAGCTGTATCAGCCCCAACCTCGCACATGAGGTGGCGGCATTCACTCTCCGGAGCACCTCACACCAGATCCCCTCCTCTATAACCTCTCCCAGCTCTTCCTCCCACTTTGCTTTGATCCCTTCCAGTGGTGCCTTATCCTCTTCCAAAATAGCACCATACACCGCTGACACTGCCCCCTTCTCCAGTCCCCTTTTCGTCAGCACCTTCTCCAGCAATGTGGAGGCTGGTTCCTCTGGGAAGCTCTGTATCTCCTTCCTGGCAAAATCCCGAACCTGCATATACCTAAACACTTCTCCCTGCTCCAGGCCATACTTCGCTTCCAGCTCCCTCAATCCTGCAAACCGACCCGAAGAAACAAATCTTTTACTGTCTTAATCCCCCTCTCTTCCCATTTCCGAAAACTTCCATCCCACCTCCCTGGCTCAAATCTGTGGTTCCCCCCAATCGGCATTTCCCTTGACCGTACCCCCAACCCAAAGTGTTGGCGAAACTGCCTCCAGATTTTCAATGAAGCTATTATTACCGGACTCCCTGAGTATTTCCCCGGAGCTATCGGGAGCAACGCTGTTGCTAGTGCCTTCAGCCCCGACCCCCTGCACAAACTCTCCTCCATTCTGACCCACTGAGAATCAACCCCTCTGACCCAGCTCCGCACCTTCTCCACATTCGCCGCCCAGTAGTAGTACAACAGGTTCGGGAGACCCAAACCCCCTGCCTGCCTTCCCCTCTGTAGCAGCACCTTTCTCACTCTGGCCACCTTCCCTCCCCATATGAATGAGGTAATCCTTCCCTCAATCTCTCTGAAAAAAGACTTTGGCAGGAAAATCGGTAGGCATTGAAAAATAAACAGAAATCGCGGCAACACATTCATTTTAACCACCTGTACCCGACCCGCCAGTGACAGAGGAAGGCCATCCCACCTTGCCAGATCGGCTTTCACTCTCCCCACCAAACTAGTAATGTTGTACCTGCGAAGCCTCCCCCACTCCCGGGCAACCTGCACCCCTGGATACCTAAAATGAGTCCCTGCCCTACGGAATGGCAGCCCCCCCCACCCCCACCCCGGCCCCCACCGCCGGCCGAGACACTACAAAATACTCACTCTTGTCCAGGTTCAGCTTGTACCCCGGGAAAGACCCAAATACCCGCAGTAGCTCCAATATTCCTCCTATCGATGCACTCGGTTCCGACACATACAGCAGCAAGTCGTCGGCATATAAGGACACCCTATGCTCCATCCCCCCCCCCGCGCACTATTCCTTTCCATACTCCCGAACTTCTCAATGCGATGGCCAACGGCTCAATCGCAAGTGCAAACAGCAGGGGGGACATAGGACATCCCTGTCTCGTCCCACGGTATCTCGAACTGATATTGTTTGTGCGGACCCTCGCCTTCGGCTCCTTATATAATAGCTTTACCCAGTTCACAAATCTTGGTCCAATCCCAAACCGCTCCAGAACTGCCATCAGGTACCCCCATTCTACCCGGTCAAACGCCTTCTCGGCATCCAATGCCACAACCACCTCTGTTTCCTTCCCTTCCGCCGGTGCCATAACGACGTCAAAACCCTTCTAATGTTCGAAAACAGCTGCCTCCCTTTCACGAACCCCATCTGATCCTCCCCTATCACCTTCGGGAGGCACTCCTCCAGCTTACCCGCCAGTACCTTCGCCAATACTTTTGCATCCACATTCAGAAGTGATATGGGCCAATACGACCCACACTCTGTCTGATCCTTATCTTTTTTTACCAACAGCGAAATCGATGCCTGCCCCAAGGTTTGCAGCAACACCCCCTTCCCTATCGCCTCCTCAAACATCCCCACCATCAGGGGTGCCAACCTATCCTTAAATATTTTATAATATTCCACCGGAAACCCATCCGGCCCTGCCACCTTCCCCGACTGCATCCTCCCAATCGCATCATTTATCTCCTGCTCCACGATTGCTCCTTCTAATGTAGCCCTGTCCCCAGCCCTTAACCTCGGGTACTCCAACCCATCTAGAAATTCCTGCATCTCACAGTCTCCCCCGGGTGGCTCTGACTTGTACAACCTCTCATAAAACTCCTCAAAAACCTTGTTAATCAGCACTGGAGCCACCACCAACTTCCCTGCCCTATCCCTCACCTGAACAATTTCCCATACCGCTGTCTCCCTCCGGAGCTGACCTGCTAACATACGCCCCACCTTATCTCCATGTTCATAAACTGCACCCCTTGCTCGTCTCAGTTGGCGCACCGCCTTCCTGGTGGACAGTCGGTCGAAGCTCGCCTGTAGTTCCTTCCTCTTTTCCAGTTTCGCTGGGTCCCCATCTTCTGCATACCTCCTATCTACCTCCAACATCTCATCTATTACCCTCTGCCGCTCCAACCTCTCCTCTTTGTCCACCCTGGCCTTAAACAAAATTACCTCCCCCCTCACCACCGCCTTTAGAGCCTCCCAGACGACTGCCTTCGACACCTCTCCCGTACAATTGAAACCTACATACTCCTTAATTACTTTTTCAATTTTCTCACAGAACACTTGGTTCTCCAAAAGCCCCACATCCAGTTTCAATCCCGGTCTCTGCGCTACCCCCTTCTCCAGCACCATATCTACCCAATGTGGAGCGTGATCTGACACTGCAATTGCCGAGTATTCCGACACCTTGACCCACCACAAAAACGTCGATCCGTGAGTATACCTTATGGACCGCTGAGAAAAACGAGTATTACAGTTCCCTTGGGTGCAGGAACCTCCAAGGGTCCACCCCTCCCATTTCCACCATTAGCCCAGCCAGCGCCTTCGCCCCCCCCTGATGGGACCAGCGAGCACGGCCGTGATCTGTCCAACCTTGGCTCCTACACCAAGTTCCAGTCCCCCCCCCCCCACAATCAGCTCATGCGTGTCCAAATCGGGAATGGCCCCAAACACCATCTTCGCGAATCCCACATCATCCCAATTGGGACCGTATACACTTAACAGCGCCACTAATCTTCCCTCCAGCGCCCCTGCCACAATCACATATCTATCCCCCTGATCTGCCATCACCTTCTCCATCTGGAAGTGTACCCTTTTGCTGACCAACACCGCTACCCCTCGAGCCCTTCCATCAAATCTGGAGTGAAATACTTGGCTAACCCAGCCCTTTTTAAGCCTCACCTGGTCCTTCACCCTCAAGTGAGTCTCCTGCAGCATTGCTACATCAGCTTTCAAACTTTTAAGATGCGCAAGCACCCTTAATCTCTTGACCGGACCTCCTAGCCCTCTCACGTTCCACGTGATTATCCTTACTGGGGGGTTCTCACCCCCCCCCCCAACTTTCTTATCCACCATCACCCTGCCCCATAAGCCTGACCCGCCCCTGTCCATTGTTAACATCGAACCCCTTCCCCCCTTCCCAAGAACCCCCACCTACAAAAACATCCCCCAACATCCATCCCTTCCCCCCCGTCTCGCTCGCCTCGTAGGCCCATTGAAGCCTGCTATCCAGGCTCCAACGTCCGCAGGCCTCCTCTCACCTCACCCCCGTTCACTAACTGACTTTAGTTAGCTAGCGCGGGTAGCTTCCCCGCCAAGACCTCTCGCCCCCTTCCACCCAGTCCCAGAGAAAGAAACACCAAAACAAACCCAACAATCCAACCCCTACAATTCACGAACATAACATTTAACAGTCGCAACACAGAACGCCATTAACTTGAACTCTGTAACAATGCAAAGAGAAAGAAGTAAATTGCAATACAAATCAGTAAAAAGAAAGTTGTAACATTTGTACATTTTCCAGCTGCTCAAACACAGTCCACAGTCTCTCTTCCAGTTCCGCTCTTCACGTCTGTCCCAAGCTTTCTGCCCTCACGAACGCCTCAGCCGCCTCCGCTGTCTCAAAATAAAAGTCTTTGGCGTTATATGTTACTCTCAACTTCGCCGGGTACACCATACCAAATCGCACCCCCTTCTTGTACAAAGCCGCCTTCACTCGCCCAAACGCCGCTCGTCTTTTTGCCAACTCCACCGTCAAGTCCTGGTAGATCCGAACCGCAGTACCATCCCACAGCACCTCACGCTTCTGCTTCGCCCAGCTTAATACCTTCTCCTTCATGCAAAACTTATGGAAGCAGATAATTACTGCCCTTGGCGGCTCGTTCACTTTGGGCTTCGGCCTTAATGACCGATGAGCTCGGTCTAGCTCGTACAGGGTGGGGCTCTCACCCTCCCCCATCAGCTCCGCCAATTTCTTAGCGAAGTATTGCGTCGGCCTTGGGCCCTCTGTCCCTTCGGGCAAGCCCACAATTCTCAAATTGTGCCGCCTTGAGCGGTTTTCCAAGTCTTCCAGCTTTGCTCGGAATCCTCTGTTAACCTCCGCCACCCTCCGCAGCTCGTCCCCCATCGAAGTGACCTGGTCGCTGTGTTGTGACACGGCCTCCTCCACTTCCTTCATCTTCTCGCCCTGCTCTCTCACCTCAGCCGATGCCTTTGCCACCACCACCCTCACCGGGCCGATTGCCTCCTCCACCAATGTCTTCAACACGACCGCCATCTCTTTCCGCAAGGCCTCCATGTGCCTCACAAACTGTTTTTCCAGCTCCACCGCCATCACCTCGGTCATCTTCTCCACCGTAAGTAGTGCGGCCCCGCCTTGCAGTTCGGCTTCCGCCATCCTGTCAACACTTTTGCTCGTCTTCTCCTTCAGCGGCGAACCCGCGTTTCCTCCTTTCTTCAACGCTGCTCTTCGCATCCTTTAGCGGCTTATTGTTTTTTATCTTCTTTCTTTTCTCCTCTCTCCCCCTTCACCCTCCTGCCCTTCATCCATCTGACTTATTCTTTTTTTGAAAAACAAGGTGGGGAGAAAAAAAACCTCTTACCAAACTTCCTTAAACCTTCTTTCTTTCTCCTCTGCATTCACCCAAAGTTCCCCTGGGACCAGGCTTCAGCCTTCTTTCTTCCTCTTAGGTGGGAGCCATCCGACGTGGAGCACCCTCCCTACATAGTGCCCTGGTAATGTCAGCATTGCCTCCTTGGTCCCAGCCTCTTAACAATCAGGAACCTGTCATACGTCCATTTCCCTTACATTATAACCCGCCCTTTTCTGCAGAGGATGTGATAATGTACTAATAGTGTGTTGATCATAAGATCAACAAGGTGGGAATTGTAGAAGGGACTTTAGTGTGTGGATTAGTTGCCTGCTTAAGGGTATTCTTTTTATCTAGCTGTTTGGCTATATTTGATCAGAATAGGCACTTGGCAAAGCATGATGTATATAGAGCCTTATTTTAGCTTTTAGTTCTGTATGAAACTTTTGGAAGGTCGTAATATTTGTGTCAAATAAATTTCCTGGATCGAAGCTCGAAGAATTTGTTTTTATTATAATTTCCACGACAACCAGATTCGCGCTTCAGCGTCTCGCCGCTAACAAGGGGAGCTGATTTTAAATGCTCCCTTACCACTCACTCCCAGTCAACACACAAGCATGGTAGTGCGCAGGCCTGTTCCTCACTTTGGAGATGGGGCATCCTGTTCCCCCAAGGGGATTGTAGGGCCAGCAGTAGGGCCACCAATACTGTCTGGGAATCAGTGGCAAAGACTGCCAGTGCAGGCAACATGACGAGGGGGACCGCCATACATAGGTATCATAGAATTTACAGTGCAGAAGGAGGCCATTCGGCCATCGAGTCTGCACCGGCTCTTGGAAAGAGCACCCCACTTAAGCCCACGCCTCCACCCTATCCCCGTAAACCAGTAACCCCACCTAACCTAAGGGCAATTTAGCATGGCCAATCGACCTAACCTGCACATCTTTGGACTGTGGGAGGAAACCGGAGCACCCGGAGGAAACCCATGCAGACCCGGGAGAACGTGCAGACTCCGCACAGACAGTGACCCAAGCCGGGATTGAACCTGGGACCCTGGAGCTGTGAAGCAACTGTGCTAACCACTGTGCTACTGTGCTGTACAAAGTCGGAAGAAGACCAACGACTCCACTGAGCTGCAAGGGTAAGTTACCACCTCTCTCCTGGCGTCAGTTCCACCTGTCACCCCTCAATTTCCAAAACCCCACAAGCCACTGGCTGACATACCATACTCTCCACACATCCGACCTTCATGCTTGCTTCTCAGAATCCCGGTACCCACCAGCACAACCCCTTCATATCCAGGTGTGGTGCCCAAACATGCCACCTGTAATAGACCTCCCTGACCCATCAAGTAGGCAGCTCACAATTCCCTTTCTTTGTCCTCACAGGAGGAGATAGCCCATAATAAGTGGGAAAGGGCCAGGGTTGGGGGTGGGATGCCAGAGATCCAAGTCCTCAACCCCCATGAGGAACAGGGCCTGGAGATCGTGGGGTTGACTGAGGAGGTTGGCCTGCACCACAGAGGTGAGAATCTTCTGGCCCTTCACACAGATAACCTGTCGCAAGTGAGTAGTTTATGTTTGACAAAATGACCCCTCCCTCTCACTGACCACATCTCTATTGTCTTGCAGGATCTCCATCTGAAGAGGCTGGGCAATCCGAGTCTCCCCCCCCCCCCCCCCCCCCCACTCCACGACCCAAGAGACTATCTCGGTGGAGAGCTCCGAGGAGACCACTATCGAGGCATCACAACTCTCACCCGCAACTTCCACCGGCACAGAGACATAGACCTCGGTGGGCGGCATCAGTGGGCAGGCTTCTGGGGCACAATCTGGTGAGCATCATACAGCCGCTGATGCACATTAGGTGGAGGCAGGACTATCCAAAGGAGTCAGCAGTCGGAGGTCTGCTGGATCTCAGGACCAGCTCCCTGTGGTGATATGCATCACTGTTAATACACAAGGGGGTTAATGCAAATACACTAAGACTAAATAAGCACTAGAGGGAGCACCAGAGACATAATGACACGCAGGCATTCAACCAATAAGTCAGTAAGATAGGACACAACCAATGGGCAGTCAAGACACCCAGAGGTGACACTACCACAAGGGGGCTACCCATATAAAAGGACAGGACACACATGCTCTTTCTCTTTTCCACAGGCGACACTCAGAGAGAAGTACAGGGGCAGCTCGGAAGCATCACACCCACCTCATGGCTTAGAGCAGACTGGTTAGATAGACTGAGTTACTATAGCAAGATTAGCAGGAGAGTCAAACTCAAGTAGGAGAATTGTTAACTGTTCAATAAATGTGTTAAACGTATCTCCAAGTCTGAACCTTCCTTTGTCAGAGTATACATCAAGGAAGCAGATTATGCTACATGAAGAAGCATCACACAACACCCCCCTCTGGACAAGTTCTCCCAGAGCTGATGCAGATGAGAGGCCAGAGACATGACAGTCAGGAGGAGATGTCAGGTTCATTCCATCAATTATATAGTCGATTGGAGGAGGCCCAAAGGTTTTGGGAACAGGAGATGGTGCCAATAATGCGTGGCACCAAGTCTGGAGCACGACATCTGCATCTTGTGTGGTAGTGCCCAAGGCATGGCTCAGTCTGTGACCATGGTGAGGGTCTCAACATCATGTTGATGAGGGTCATGCCCCTGCTGAGGCACTGCAGAGCATGGCCCAGTCACTGAGGACCATCTTTGAGGGCATCGACACTATGGTGCAGACAATGGGGAGTCTCCATCCCATGGAGTCCCCCAGGGGCCCCAAGGTTGCTTGAAATGCAACGCAATATGATCCTCTGAGACATGGCACATGTGCCCTTGAGGAGGCACTTGAGAGTTGAGAATATTTTGTTTATTAAACGGTCAACAGTAACAAGATTTGAAAATCAATAATGTAACATTCCGTATATCACATTAACCAGTAAACAACAAGGAAACGTCACCGTTCCATATTGGTACCAGTGCAAAGGTATATCAGCTCATTTTCATAAAATAACCAAACACACGGTATCACTCCCTGCAGGTTCCTGAACAGAAACAGAAAATAAGGTTGAGAATGTGCTATCATGTCCAGAACTTTGTTGCAGAAATGATCTGTCCATCAGTGTGTGACTTGTTCCACGTATCAGTGTCATTCTCTGTGTGTGACTTGTTCCACGTATCAGTGCCATTCTCTGTCCAGGAGCCGCAGTTGTGCAGGTTCTCCCACACATCCCAATCTCACCGGAACCAAATCCTGACATCCACATTTTCCACTGGTGCACAAGGTGCAGTTGAACATCCTTGACTTCCAGCGTGTTCAACCTGCGGTGATGTGCCAGTTACATGCAGCAATCACCACACCAACAACAAAAGTATCAGCAATCTGCTAAAGCATTTCTTCAACGGTGTTAGCAGCTCTCCCATATGGAACTATGTTGTTCATCAGGTGCCACAGTGTCATAATGCTTCAAACCGGATTGCCTTTTTGACCCATACGTCTCCATGAGCCCGGTGTTCTGGGACCCAGGTGTGTTAGAAAAAATTGTCCTTCTTTCCGGCTAGAGAAAAGGAAGGAAACAGCAGCATTTAGGCAGCATGGTAGCATTGTGGATAGCACAATTGCTTCACAGCTCCAGGGTCCCAGGTTCGATTCCGGCTTGGATCACTGTCTGTGCGGAGTCTGCACATCCTCCCGGTGTGTGCGTGAGTTTCCTCTGGGTGCTCCGGTTTCCTCCCACAGTCCAAAGATGTGCAGGTTAGGTGGATTGGCCTTATATGATAAATTGCCCTTAGTGTCCAAAATTGCCCTTAGTGTTGGGTGGGGTTACTGGGTTACGGGGATAGGGTGGCGGTGTTGACCTTGGGTAGGGTGCTCTTTCCAAGAGCCGGTGCAGACTCGATGGGCTGAATAGTCTTCTGCACTGTAAATTCTATGAAACATCAGCCTCCAGGCATTGACAGCCACCAGCAGGAGCACACAGCAAACACAACCTGCAGCTGTGAAGTGCTCGCACAACTAAGAAGACTATATCCTCATTAGCAATGGCCTTCAACTGAGAATCTAGAGACTGTTCACAGTCAAAGGTGACTTTCAGCATAGAAGGGGTAGTAGGGATCTGTCCTGGAAGTATTTGGTAGGATAGACAGCTTGGCGCTGTGCTTTATGCTGTTATGGGTCTGCGCAATATTTAAAGATGACTTTAAACTCCCACAACTCCTTTACTGATACATTGATGACTATTTTGGTGCCACGTCATGCTCTCGCCCGGACCTGGAAAAATTCATCAACTTCGCTTCCAGTTTCCACCCCTCCATCACTTTCACCTGGTCCATTTCAGACACATCCCTTCCCTTCCTTGATCTTTCTGTCTCTATTTCCGGCAATAGACCATCCACTAATATCCACTACAAGCCACTGACTCCCACAGCTATCTGGACTACAGCTCTTCGCACCCTACACCCTGTAAGGACTCCATCCCTTTCTCTCAACTCCTTCACCTCTGTCGCATTTGTTCCAATGATGCCACTTTCCAAAATGGTCCTTCGAAAATGTGTTCCTTCTTCCTCAACCGTGATTTCCGACCTACAGTTGTGGATAGGGCCCTCAACAGTGTGCGGTCCACGACCCTCGCCTCCTCCACTCCCTCCCAGAACAAGGATCTCACATTTCATCCCACCTGCGTCCGTATGCAAAACATAATCCTCCGTCATTTTCGACAACTCCAGCGTGATGCCACCACCAAACATATCTTCCCATCACTCCCTCTGTCAGCATTCCACAGAGACCGTTCCCTCGGAGATAATCTAGTCCACTCCGCCACCATACCCAGTACCTCTCCCATCACCCATGGCACTTTCCCCATGCAATCGCAGAAGGTGTAACACCTGCCCCTTTACCTCTTCCATGCTTAACATCCCAGGCCCAAAACACTCATTCCAGGTTCAGCAGCGTTTCACTTGCATCTCTTACAATTTGGTCTACTGCATTCGCTGCTCCCAATGTGGTCTCCTCTGTATCGGAGAGACCAAACGCAGACTGGGTGATCGCTTTGCTTAGTATCTTTGGTCTGTGCGCATTTAAGACCCTGGCCTTCCTGTTGCTTGCCATTTTAACAAAAGACCCTGCTCCCATGCCCACATATCTGTTCTTGGCCTGCTGCAATATTCCAGTGAAGCTCAACGCAAACAGGAGAACAACATCTCATCTTCTGGTTACGCACGCTACAGCCTTCCGGCCTCAACATCGAATTCAACAACTTCAGATGCTCAGCTCTACCCCACCTCGACCCATTTGTTTTCATCCCATTTCATTTTAACTGTCTTTTACCATTTCTTTCTTTCCTAATATATATTTAATCCCCCCTCCCCAATTTTATCCACCTTTCCTTAACCTTTCTCCTCTTTGCTTCCTTCTTCCCCTCCCCCCACATTTACAGTTCATCCTCTGATGTTAGTATCTCCGCTGTTTGTCCTTTCACATCTTTTGTTCTCTCTGCAGTTTCCCCTTGGTTTCTGTGGCCATTACACCCGGTTTCCCTGGGTTTCTGGGCTATGACTCATCTTTCATTCTCACTCCACAGTATCAATATTTCCCAATTTCTCTGTCTGTTAGCTTGACAAAGAGTCATCAGACTCGAAACGTTAGCTCTTTTCTCTCCCTACAGATGCTGCCAGGCCTGCTGAGATTTTCCAGCATTTTCTCTTTTGTTTCAGATTCCAGCATCCGCAGTAATTTGCTTTTAAAGATGACTTGAAGGTCTCATAGAAGCAAAGCCCCTCAGCAACCCCCTCCCCCCACCCCCCGGCCTAGGGGCAACCCTCGATCTCCAACACTTCAGCTCCCCAACCAAGCCCAACCCGCCTGAGCCCCCCCCCCCGTGCCTGTCACGAATCACGATTTTGGCCTTTCCCGCTATTTACCCGATGCACTCAGATCCGCGCCGGGCGCACCACGGTGGTTAAATCACACCCATAGTATTCTGTTCAATTCTGGGCATCACATTTTAAGAAGGATGTGCTTGGAGAGGGTGCTTGGATGTCATAGAACCACCCCAGGGTTGGGGGACTTCAGTAATGTGGAGCGATTTTGATTTGATGGTTTTGATGGAGTGAACATTGAGGGCCAAAGGACACAGATTTAAGGTGATTGACAAAAGAACCAGAGGCACCTTTGGGAAACTTTTGAACACAGCACATTACTATGCATTGACTAAAAGGGCGATGAAAACAGATTCAATGGCAAGTGACAAAACAATTGTATAGATACTTGAAGGGGAAAAAGTAACATTATTATGGGAAAAGAAAGAGGGATTGATTGGATAACTCTCCCAGAGGCAACACAGGCACAATGGGCTGAAGGCTTTCCTTCTGTGGTACATCATTTTCTGATTCTATAATAAAGGAGAGCATTGAACTGTCAATAAACAAAGGTTCACTCACCAAAGTGACTTCTAACCTGTCAATTCTTCTTCCGCATGTCCTCACAAGTTTTCCATTTTCTAAGTTGTCAGGGAGCCTCTTCATACATTTTCCCTGCCCTCACATAATTCCCAAAAGTTGAATAATGCAGAAATGAGTGTACAACACTGTATCTTATACTGGAAATATCAACACTCATCAGGACATAAAATAAAAATAAAAATGGTCTGTATCTACAGCTACTTCTTGATTCCATGACTGCTTTTTGTGCCATCAACCTTGTGCTAGCTAACGTACCCTAGTTCGTCATTTTTTTTTTCAAAAATATACTTTATTCGTAAAATACCAAAATGAACATTGCAAATATTTCAAAATGGCCATCACACAAAGTGCAGCGATATTCAAGTTTTCTACATAGATCATGTTGCACTCTGAGATGCTTTAATACAGTCAAAGAAATATTACAGCCATTTCAAAATGGTCATTACAAATAGTACAAAGTTATTTAAGTTGTGGTTTGTAATTTATACTCTTCCAAAGTGCTCTCTGAGTGGCACAATGTTAATTGATCAATGGCTGGGATGGTTTTCCAACAGCGTTTGAGGTGACTCTTATATCTGGGTAGCTGCTGTCCCAGAGAGTTCTGTTAACACAAGAGGCCGACACTGAGAGAGGTAGAGTTAAACATTTGCATAGCAACTGATTTGTTCAAGGTTAATCAACAGAATGTTCCAGCCTGTAACAGCGACAGTGGGAAAGCTGTTGATGCATGCCGAATAGACAAGACGTTAAGAATTAGATTTGAGATTACCATATAAGGTGATGTGGAGCAAAAATGTGAAAAGGAAAAAATTAAGAAAAAATAGCGTGTAAGCATTTTTGCGGTAGTACAATGAGAAGAATTCATACCAAACATTAATTATACAGTCTGCTCATATACTCGGATTATAAATCGCTGAAGTAAAGGATAAAGTGATAGTAACTAAAACCACTGAGCAATGCAGTAGCATGGGGCATCAGGCCCATGTCTGAAACTCTCTCATATAAAGGAATTGGGTTGTGGGGAAATGACTGCAAGGAATTGAATTCCCGGTAACCTGTCTGTTGAGCCAGTCACATCTATGTCCACTGCTTCCTTTCAGTGCTTTGGTGCTTTAGCCTGAGAACAAGATCAGAGCTACTACTGTTTGGTGTTGTCGCAGGTTTAATAGCCACAATCAGGTTTTTGGAAGATCTGTGAAAGTGCTCTGTTCAAAGCAGCCATTGAATTATTGATAGCTGCCAGTTCAGAAGCTACAAATATTCTTAGAAGCTCTTTATAGTATCTTGATTGCTGTAGCTATTTCCCAGTCTGTTAATCTCCAGTGTGTTCCGCAGCCTGTGAAAATGTTATGCAATGTGTAGTATCTTGAAAGACTGGCGACCACCAAGTAGGTTAACGAATAAACGGTTTGCTAAGGCAAATAACTATTTACAGTACGAAGTCTTACAACACCAGGTTAAAGTCCAACAGGTTTGTTTCGATGTCACTAGCTTTCGGAGCGCTGCTCCTTCCTCAGGTGAATGAAGAGGTCTGTTCCAGAAACATATATATAGACAAATTCAAAGATGCCAAACAATGCTTGGAATGCGAGCATTAGCAGGTGATTAAATCTTTGCAGATCCAGAGATGGGGTAACCCCAGGTTAAAGAGGTGTGAATTATACCAAGCCAGGACAGTAGGTAGGATTTCGCAGGCCAGATGGTGGGGGATGAATGTAATGCGACATGAATCCCAGGTCCCGGTTGAGGCCGCACTCATGTGTGCGGAACTTGGCTATAAGTTTCTGCTCGGCGATTCTGCGTTGTCGTGGGTCCTGAAGGCCGCCTTGGAGAACGCTTACCCGGAGATCAGAGGCTGAATGCCCTTGACTGCTGAAGTGTTCCCCGACTGGAAGGGAACATCCCTGCCTGGCGATTGTTGCGCGATGTCCGTTCATTCGTTGTCGCAGCGTCTGCATGGTCTCGTCAATGTACCACGCTTCGGGACATCCTTTCCTGCAGCGTATGAGGTAGACAACGTTGGCCGAGTCGCACGAGTATGTGACTCGTGCGGAGAGCGGAGAAACTACGTCATCTTCTTCACAGCCTTCAACACGTCATTGATGACGATGAACATCTTGCCAAGGTCATCCCCACACCCCCACTACTTGCCTTCAAACAACCGCGCAACCTCAAACGAACCATTGTTTGCAGCAAACTACCCAGTCTTCAGATCAGTGACCACGACACCAGGAACATTCCTCGTCACAATGGATGTCTCAGTACTCTACACCAGCATCCCCCATGACGACGGCATTGCTGCAACAGCCTCAGTACTCAACACCAACAACTGCCAATCTCCAGACGCAATTCTGCAACTCATCCGCTTCATTCTGGATCACAACGTCTTCACCTTCGACAACAAGTTCTTCATCCAGACGCACGGAACAGCCATGGGGACCAAGTTCGCACCCCAATACGCCAACATCTTCATGCACAAGTTTGAACAGGACCTGCTCACCGCACAGGACCTTCAACCGATGTTATACACCAGATACATCGATGACATTTTTTTCCTTTGGACCCACGGCGAAGAATCACTGAAACGACTACACGATGACATTAATAAGTTCCATCCAACCATCAGACTCACCATGGACTACTCTCCAAAATCAGTTGCATTCTTGGACACACTCGTCTCCATCAAGGACGGTCACCTCAGCACTTCGCTTTACCGCAAACCTACGGATAACCTCATGATGCTCCACTTCTCCAGCTTCCACCCTAAACACATTAAAGAAGCCATCCCCTATGGACAAGCGCTCCGTATACACAGGATCTGCTCAGACGAGGAGGAGCGTAACAGACATCTACAGACGTTGAAAGATGCCCTCGTACGAACGGGATATGGCACTCGACTCATCGATCGACAGTTCCAACGCGCCACAGCGAAAAACCGGACCGACCTCCTCAGAAGACAAACATGGGACACAACCGACAGAATACCCTTCGTCGTCCAGTACTTCCCCGGAGCGGAGAAACTATGTCATCTTCTTCACAGCCTTCAACACGTCATTGATGACGATGAACATCTTGCCAAGGTCATCCCCACACCCCCACTACTTGCCTTCAAACAACCGCGCAACCACAAACGAACCATTGTTTGCAGCAAACTACCCAGTCTTCAGAACAGTGACCACGACACCACACAACCCTGTCATGGCAATCTCTGCAAGACGTGCCAGATCATCGACATGGATACCACTATTACACGTGAGAACACCACCCACCAGGTACGCAGGTACATACTCGTGCGACTCGGCCAACTTTGTCTACCTCATACGCTGCAGGAAAGGATGTCCCGATGCGTGGTACATTGGCGAGACCATGCAGACGCTGCGACAACGAATGAACAGACATCGCGCAACAATCACCAGGCAGGAATGTTCCCTTCCAGTCGGGGAACACTTCAGCAGTCAAGGGCATTCAGCCTCTGATCTCCGGGTAAGCGTTCTCCAAGGCGGCCTTCAGGACCCGCGACAACGCAGAATCGCCGAGCAGAAACTTATAGCCAAGTTCCGCACACATGAGTGCGGCCTCAACCGGGACCTGGGATTCATGTCGCATTACATTCATCCCCCACCATCTGGCTGCGAAATCCTACCAACTGTCCTGGCTTGGTACAATTCACACCTCTTTAACCTGGGGTTACCCCATCTCTGGATCTGTAAAGATTTAATCACCTACTAATGCTCGCATTCCAAGCATTGTTTGGCATCTTTGAATTTGTCTATATATATGTTTCTGGAACAGACCTCTTCATTCACCTGAGGAAGGAGCAGCGCTCCGAAAGCTAGTGACATCGAAACAAACCTGTTGGACTTTAACCTGGTGTTGTAAGACTTCGTACTGTGCTCACCCCAGTCCAACGCCGGCATCTCCACATCACAACTATTTACAGACAAAGGGCGCGATTTAATGGAAACATTTATTTTTTTACAAAATATTTTTATTTGAATGTTTTCCATTTTATACATAACATCAAAACAATACATAATAGCCCACTTTCCCTCTCCCTCAAACCCCAACCCCCCCCAACTGAAAAAAACATCCCTAAACCCCTACCCCCAGCCACCCACACCTCTTTAGCAACTGACGGTGACCAGCTCTTTGAAATACACAATAAACGGCAGCCATCTTATAACCCCTCAATTGCTCCTCTCACGGTGTACTTATCTTTCTAAAAGTATAGGAACTCCCAGCCACACTGAGGCACTGGGTGGAGAAGCTAACCTTCATCCCATCAGCACTCGTCTCAGAGCAATCTGTGAGACGAATGCCAGGACACCGGCCCCCATCCCCATCTGCAGCTCCGTCTGCCACTCCAAATATGGCTGCTAAGGGACTGGGTTTGAGCTCAATCTTCAGAATCGCTGACATGGTGCTAAAGAAGGGGACCCAGAATGCCATGGAGCTTAGAACACGGTTAGAAGATGTGCATGTGGTTGGCTGAACCCCCTCCACAGTGCTCGCACTTGTCCTCCACTCCCGCAAAAAAAAGACTCATCCTGGACCCAGTGCGATGAACCCTATATACCTTGTCATGAGAATGTAACTTTAAGAAATGTTTGGCTGGACTTCCGGTGGCAGCTATGGAGGAGTAAGTCGCACATTTGGTGGCTCCCGCTCTGGTCGGACTTTTGGACCTTTCCCCCGGACATTTTCCAGTTTAAACGGAAGATTTGTAGGTTGAGGCAGCTGGGCACTATTTCCTCGCATTGGTTTATGGAAAAAAGGATCAGGAGTGTGCGAAAGGGCAGAAACATGAAGCCAGTAGCGAGCTGTGTTGAAGCTGTAACGGGAGACAGTATGGCCAAGGGACGGACCCCTGGGGTGGCAGCGCAATGACCAACGGACCCAGTGATGCAGGCCATTCAGGATGGTTTCGCCAGACAGAAGCGGGAATGCTTGGACCCGATCAAAGAATCAATGATTGCCCAAATGCAGAGAGCAGACTGGACACCCAGGACCGGGCGATCCAGAAGGTGGAGAAGGCGCTGCTGGAACAAGAGGAGCACCAGAATTCAGTGGAGCTGGAGGCGGGGATGCTTCGGGAAACAGCAGAAAAGGCTCCTGGAGAAGGTGGAGGACCTTGAGAACCGGTCCCGCCGGGAGAACCTAAGAATTGTCAGGTTCCCGGAGGGAGCTGAGGGAGCAGATGCTGGGGCATACGTGGCGGGTATGTTCGAAACGTTGCTGCGGGAGGGGGCATTCCCCTGACCGCTGGAGGTGGACAGGGCGTACTGGGCGCTTGCCAGGAAGCCATGGGCGGGGGACCCTTCGAGAGCGATGGTGGTGAGATTCCACAGGTTCCTGGTTAAGGAATGTATTCTTCGGTGGGCCAAGCGCACGCGGAGTTGCAAGTGGGATAACAGCATCCTGCGGGTGTACCAGGACCTGAGCGTGGAGGTGGCGAGGAAGAGGGCAGGCTTCAACCAAATCAAGGCAATTTTTTAAAAGTAGCAGGTGAAGTTTGGTCTGCTGTACCCGGCGCGTCTGTGGGTTACGCATGTAGACCAACATCATTATTTTGAGTTGCCCGATACGGCACTGGACTTTGCAAAAAGAAAAGGACTGGTGGGACTTTGAGAACTTTTGACTCAGTGATAACATGTTGGCCTATATTGGGCCCTTTTTCCTTTTTCTGCTTTTCTCTGGGGGTTTTTGTTTGTTTTTCTTTTCTCCCCTTGGTTTTTTGGTGGGGTTTGGTTTGTCTTTTTTTTTCTGTTGTTAAATTGACTATGCCTTCTCGTATTGTTTTGTGTCAGTCTTTTTTGGAGCTCTGTTTAGGGGAAAAGGAAAGTGGGGGGGGAAAGTCGATTTTCTGTTTTGTTTTTGGTTCTTTTTCAGGGTAGATGTTGGCAATGTTCCTTTTATGTTTTATCTTGTGTGTTTTTACTGATGTGTACTTTGGTGGGATGGAGACGTGCCTGTCTGGGTTTCGGTGGGTGGTGCTTTTGTTTTTTGTGTTTTCTTGCTGCGGGGGTGTTTGTTTGAAGATTGTTGGATGAGGGAATTTGTTTACAGGAGCGGGGGGAGGGGAGCGAGGGAACAATGGGTAGGAGACATTTTGGCGCCAGAGGCGGGGGTCACCAAGCTAGCTGGGTGAGCTAGCTCATGGAAGCACAGTGGGGTTGGGATTTAGAGTAGTGTTGTTGGGGGGGGGATGGGTTCTGCTGATGTGGGAGGGACTTCGATGGAGGGTCACTGAGGGGGGTCGGGGGTGGGGGCTGCCACGGGGCAGGCCGGCGGGGGCACTTTGCCCCCCAACTAGGCTGGTCACCTGGAATGTCCGGGGGCTAAATGGGCCAGTAAAGAGGGCTCGTGAGTTTGCGCACCTGAGGAGACTGAAGGCGGACATGGTGATGCTGCAGGAGACACATCTTAAAGTAGTGGATCAGATCCGTGGAGATTTAGGCAGCTGAGGGCCAAGAAATGTTCTTTTTTCTCCCAAGTACACAAGGTGTCTTCTCGGATAGATTTCTTTGTTGTGGGCAGGGCACTGTTGGTGGGGGTGGTGGACACGGGGTATTCGGCGATTACGATCTCGGACCGAGTGGACCTGCAGGTCAGTATGGATAGCAAGCAGCGCCCGCAATGGAGAGTGGATGTGGGGCTGTTGGCGGACGAAGGGTGTGCGAGAGGCTGAGGAAGTGCATGCTGAACTACCTGCAGGTAAACGATACGGGGGAGGTCTCAGCAGCGGTGGTCTGGGAAGCGCTGAAGGCAGTGGTGAGAGGAGAGCTGATCTCGATCCGGGCTCACAGGGACAGGACGGATAGGGCAGAAACGGACCGACTGGTAAAAGAGATTCTACGACTG